>NC_064435.1:65965787-66590787 GCF_023343835.1 Lagopus muta | reverse complement strand
TGATCATCTTCATGTCCCTCCTCAGGACCTGCTCCAACACCTCGATATCACTCTCGTGCTGGATCCCCACGCCTAGATACAGTGCTCCATGTGGAGCCTCATGAGCGAGAGAAGAGAGAGACAATCTTCTTTCCCTCTCCCTGCTGCCATCCCTCTTTTGATGCAGACCACAATACTGTTGGCCTTCAGGGCTGCAAGAGCACACTGCTGGCTCATGTCCAGCTTTTTGTCCATCAGGACCCCCACGTCCTTCTCTGCAGGACTTCTCTCAATGAGTTCTCCCAGTCTATACACCTATCTGGGATTGCCTTGACCCAAGTGCAAAACCGTGTATTTGGCCATGCTGAACCTTCTTTGGCTCACATGGACATACTTTTCAAGCCTGTCTAGGTCCTTTTGAATGGCATCCCTTCCTTCTGTCATATGAATTGCAACACTCAGCTTGATGTTGCCTACACACTTGCTGAGGGTTCTCTTGAACTCACTGTCAGTTCCACTGATGAAGGTATTAAAGAGCATCTATCCCAAGATGGATCTCTGAAGAACATCTTTTGCCACCTGCCTACACCTGGACATAGAGCCACTGACTGCAACTCTTTGGCTGTGGACATCTACCCAATTCCTCACTTTCTCACAGGAAGTCAATTTTGGACAAGTTATGCTTTAACTGACTTATAACTAGGTTTCTTATGCTGCTATGATGTTTCAGGATATTTTTTTTTTGTGGGGGGAGGGGGGAGGTAGTGTTAATAGTTACAGAATATTTACAGAAATTAATGTATTTTCCTGATCATCATAAAATTTGGTTAATGCATTTTACATCTTAAAGTTCACCGGTAATATGGAGAATATGGATATGGAGGTACAAGTTGTATAGCTGCACACACAAAAGGAAATGTGTAATGCACACAGTGCTTTCTTTATACGGTTTGGTAATCTTGGTGTGTACTGCATTTTATTTATTTCCTAACCTTTGGAGACAGGAATAGCAGAGATGCAGATCAGCTTGTTTTCGTTATGATATGCTTTTCATTAGCTACACAGATTTACTGAAGTTGTGTTAATGTAAGACTTGAATAAGTTTCACTTTTTTATGGGCTGTCATCTTTTTTACCTCATATTTATACATTTGCACTTCTAGGTATGCAGAGGGGAATGCATTCATTTGTAGAATATGTGTATTTCCTTACTGAGTCAGGGATTAAAGATTTGGTCACGCTGAGTCAAGCAAATCTTTCCATTAAGTTAGGTATATGTGGTATAACTGATGGTTTTGTGGTTATCTGCATGCATTTGTAGGAAAAAGAGATAGAATGACTAACTGTGAAGCCACTGAACATTTAGAACAAAAGAACAATTACATTAGTCTAGACAGGGAGTTTACTTGGCTTCCCTATTCCAATAAATCACTGCTCAATAATGCTTAGTGCAATGGATGAGATCTCACAAGCAATACTACATTCATCGCTGTGAGTTTGCCTAGCACGAACCTATGGATTACAGTTTGATTTATGACAGAGTATTAAGAAGAAGAAAAAGTGGGAAGATATCTACAAATATCAAAAGAGGATCTTAATTTTGTGTAGAGAAGAATTACCCAGGTGCAAAAAAGATACAAAAGGCCCAAAAGAAAATTAAGGAAAAAAAGAAAACAGGAGGAAACACAGATAAAAGCGTCTGCTACAGAAAATAGTGGTAATCTCTCAGTTCAAGACTTCTAAAGCTAGACAAGATGCAGAGTATTAGAGCCAGATTAGAAATGTCAAGCAAATGAATTTAACTGGTTTTATTTTTTCCTTGAAATTATATAAGTATTATTTTTTCACTTTGCTGTATTTATAGTTTCTCTTATTTAATATCACTTAGCTCATAACACTAATACTTTTTCAACTGAACAAAATGCCAAGGATTTAAATAAAAGAACAGGTAAAATATGATGTTAAAATTTAAAGAGCTGTTTTAAGTAATCAGGATTAGAAATGTCTGGAAATTTATTAAAGTAAATCCAAACACATCTCACACATGTAATTTAAGCTAATTCGAGACTTTCCTTTGGACTGAGAGTCAATTAGTAGTTTACAGTTTGGAGCACTATATGTAGAGTAGTTTCTTCTAGTACGGTTTCAACTTTGAGAAGTCCAGTTTGTACCCTCCAAGGACTCTGTGCCACATAACGAAAGGCATAATAAATGGGATTCACATGGAAAGCACACTTCTGATCCTAGTTAAAATCCTAACTTAATGCTTATTCTGTCAGGAGTCCAAAGTAATGCTATTAAGTTTTTATTAGCTTTTTGTTTTTATTATCTAAATAATTGTCTGTAGTTTTATTTTGTATCTTACAGTATGAGACTTGGGACAGAAAGAAAGGGCTCTTAAGAAAATCAGATTTTAAGAAGAACAACATAGGAGAAGGTGAAGAGACAAACAAAAAGAATATACTACTTTATGGACTGTAAAATTTAAATCTAAATTCTAGTTCTGAATGTTGATGTAATCTAAGAAATAGTCACATTCTTCACAGTATGTTTGTCTTAATGACTTATTATATTTCAGTCCAATACAAGTAGTGTAATTTTCCTGCACCAGATCCACCCAGTATATATAAAAAAGGTTTTGTATCTAATGCTACTGTCTTAATGCGAGAACTTTTTAAATCAGAAAGTAAAGAGATACAGTCTATCTTTCCTTCAACCTGCCGCAGATCATAGATTACCTGGCATTTGAGGGATACTGTGAGATTTTTATTTAACTTATGGAATCTCCTTGTTAAAATATTGGCAGAAAGTCATTGCTCGAAGGAAAATTATATAGAGCAGAGATCTGTGTTCAGTTATACACGTGAAAGCTCTCACAATTTTGACAGGAAGAAAGGTTTCTTTATTGTTCATTTTTGAAGTTCAATAGTATTTTCATCCCTTTGGATACATGCTTCTGTTTATATTTTGAAATAAATGAGCCAGTGATCTACATATCTACGTTAAGATCCAACACTTAAGAATTACTGAGAAATTATTAACAATAAGACTCCATATGGAAGTATAAATAATTCACACCTTGTGTGTTTTGTTCCATCTCTTAGGGAATATAAACTTTGCAACAATCAAGGTGAGTGTCATCATTAATTATAGTTAAAATGCTGATGTAGATCTACTTTTCCTGACAAAGCAATGCACACAGCCAAACTTTAAAAAAAGTTTTTTGTTTTTTTTTTTAATTAAAAAAAAAACTTTATTAAGGGACTGAAAGGAGATTAAAATTATAACACTTATGCAGTTAGTTATGTAGTTAATGAACACTCCATCAGACATAAAAGCACAGTTTTTGCAAATGCTAGAGATAATTTTTATCTGACATGATATTTTTGCAGGATTCAAAAAGGCATCTGTGTAAGCTTCACATATTTTAAAATTATGTGTACTATCACTTCTAGAATATGTGCTGAAAATATCTGTTCACTATGATGGCAGTGTCCTCACTCCTTCCTCAGCCTGACAGATTTTGCTAGAATTTGCTAAGTGTTTCAAAGGACCTCAAAACATTTCAAAATATTTTCAAACTGTGTACAGTGACATTCTATAGTGCCATTTTAGTCTGCTGCAGCTTGTGAAGTCTTAATTAAATGGTCAGAGTTGCTAACACTTTTGTTTGTTTCATTTCCATGGTTTTTGCTTTTTTTTTCCCCAAATGCATGAGCAACTTGGTACACCTGCAATTGCCAGTTTCTTGTCATCTAGTTGTCTCTGGACTATAATAAAATTTCCAAATAACTGTTCCAGCATTCTTTATCTGATCATTCTTCCTGTCTGCAAGGTGGCTGTGTAACTATGCTGCAGTTGCTTGACTGTTTTGCATAACTGAAGTATAAAGGATAATCTCCTTGTTCTGTACCGCTGAAAGAGTCTTTGTCACCAAACAGATGCTGCATTATTTTGGGAACTACACTGCCAAAGAACACAAAGACATTAAGCACATCTGTGTGCATCTTCAGTCTGGATGCGCTAAGTAGATACGAAGCCTTTAGCAATTCTGAAAGCTGATTAGGACAGCTGATTAGGACATTCTCTCCTCCCTCCCTATCTTAACTATTGAAATACTTTGTTTAAAGCAGAGCCATAGCTTTGGACATAAGTGAAATGTAATCTTGAAAATGCCATTATAATATAAGACAGATATTCAGGTTGGCATATAAAATTATGATAAGATTCATTCTGAGCTTGTCCATCAACAAACTCACAGCTATCAGAGTTCAAGCAGGTAGTTTTAATTTTTTTTAAATTTAGCTCCAGATAGAATAGACATGAGAAACTGCAATTTTTTAAAAAAACTTTTCTTCTACAAAGTTACAGTACTTCAAGCATGTTGAACTTTTCTGAGAGTTTCACTTTTCTTTATTTAACCTACTATAATTTGGACAATGTCAAAAGCTTCAGGAGTAGAAGTGACTCCTGCAGTTTAGTAATTCCTGTTCAGTACTATCAAGTACTATCCAAGTGATAATCTGACAGCTCAAATGACTAGGGACATTAATTCTCATGTTATTAAATGGGCACTGCACTCAATAGAAAATAAATTTGATTGTGGTGAATTAGTATTTTGGATATTATTTCTTATTTTGAAGGCTCATCTGTATAGCTTGAGGATGAGAAGTTTGACCTTCACAGACAGAGGGATACATCACTTATGTACCAGGATAACTGACTGTTCAATGAATCTTCCTCGTGTCAGCTGCTTCTAGTTCTTAGTAACTACAACATAATATTACTAAATCAGACAAAATGACTGAGTTCAGAGCAGCCACTGACAAAAGAGATGCTGCTATGCTACTACTGAAGCTAGAGGAAATGAATATGTCTCATAGTCCATAATTAGCAATTTTGCTTTTATTTGGTCTTCTCATCTGTGTTAGAATTGAATATCAACTCACTGGGAGGTGTACAGTAGCTGCAGGTGAAAACCTATCAAGATAGATTTTCTGGAAAGAGGGTGGAAAAGGAAAAGCAGATGAGAAATCAGGTTTCTAGGTTTTGTTCTTGTGAGAACCAACCTGTCATGCTGGTTCATTTTCATCTGAGGGGTTCAAAAGATGATTTTCTAAAGCTTTCTGAAAAGTAAGATGAAAAAGTCAAATAGGGGAAACAAACTACCACCCCAGCCCTTTTCTTCTGCCTCTACAGTTGAATTCATTTAAGTGTCGAGGAAACTTATCTGATCTGGCAGCACTGTATGTGTGATGATGAATGCTCACATGGTTTAGTGTCCTTCCAGTAATTGCAAGTGGCTGGCAGATGCAATAGCTAAGAGATTCATCCATTCCTGTGCTAAGGTGTAGCTTCTTCCTGGTGACTGATGGAGGGTTTGATCAAGAACATGACTGAGAAGTGCCACCAGTATTGTTATTCTTTTTTTAACTCACTCTCTGATATTTAGACTCTACAGAGAAGTAACTTTGAAGATACTGTTTACTGGAGCAATTTAGTTACAAATTAATTTACCCTGTAATTTCAATCCCTAGCTAGAAACTGAGTGAGTGGAGCATTCATACTGGGGACTTTGGATGCTTCTGACACAGTTGCAATAAGTTGTCATGGATCTTAATGCAGATATTGTCAAATATTAAGTGTTGTTACACTAATGTCAGTAAAGGTGGTATCAGTATGGCTCCCCAAATCTTTCTGTTTTTAAAACACTTCAATTTAAAAACAGTTTGGTTTTCCCCAAGTACACTTTGTTCTTTTGATTATTCCTTCGCTTTCAGTAGTAAAATCTGTTACAGTTCCATACATTAGTAAAATATTATGGACCCCCATGTGATGACAAATGAATTCAACAGGAACTAGATTGCTTTATCAAGGGAAAATCAGAACTTCTTAATGTTGCTTCTGGATTCATTTATGAAACAATAAGTTTATAAGATTTATGTTTTTATAGCGACCTAAGGTATATTCATTTTTGTCCAGCAAGATGATCACAAATTTATTATTTTACAATTCATGGGACACTCCTAATCATACGTTAGCTTTATAACCTTCTTTTTGTAGCATTGAACTTAGAAAAGTTGCAACGGGAATTTAAAATAAATTTTCTTGTGCTACAGCTTATTGTGAGCTAATGGCCAATTGCTAGCTTCAACAATGTAGATCAGAAAAATAAGCAGTGGAGAAAGTAAGATAAATGAAAGTAGCTTGTTCATTTCTTGATGTTTATGCTAAGAAGGTGTTGTTGTTTGACCTGGCAGGCAGCTAAGGACCACACAGCCATTCGTTCACTCACCTGCAATAGTGGAATGGAGAAGAAAATTGCAAGAAAACCTAAAATGGAAAGCACATGGATGGAGTTAAAGGCAGGAAAGGATATTATTGTTATAATAATAATAATAATAATAATAATAATAATAATAATAAAAAATAATAGTAACAATAGAATATACAAAATAAGAGATGCACAGCTCAATTGCCCTCTACCCACTGATACCCAGGTAGTCCCTGAGTTTAAAATTCTGCACCTCATCTACTCAGAGTTTACAGATGAACTCATAAACTAGTTCTTTTCAGTTAGTTCTTTTTTTTTTCTTCTTCATTCCACCATGTTCAAATAGCTGATCAGTGTCTTTAGAGAAGAACATAAAGTGATAATTTTTGGTGGACTTGAACCTTAAGGCTGATGCAGTGATTATATGGAAGCTAGCACAGGCTGATGACAGCAGATGGATTGAATAGCCAGAAGGTTATTTTTGTTTTGTTTCTACTGGTTGTTTGTTTCAAACTGTGCATTTTGTTTCTTTGCTGTAATTTAAGCAGATAATTATGAAAAAAAAATGCAGCCGAGAAATTTATTTATGGCTGATATGAAATAAAACTTTGCAAAACACAAGGAATCAGAGTGCACTTCAGTAGCATTTTAACCACTGCTATACTATTTTGAACACATCATTTTTTACTTTTCCTCACATCTTTGTTCATGAAATGACAACATGAAGTATTTTGATTACTAAAACCAAGCAGTGGCACTGTGATTATGCGCTGTATCTCAAGATTTCATACCCACTTTGATGTACTGAAGAGCTCAGAACTATGTAAAGTAGCCAGGAACAAGAGGAACTGACAAAAGTCGCTTCTGGCATAGCTATTCTTTATTAAAATTCAGAGCTGGTATTATTATTCTGAAAGGTAGCTTTGAATTAGAGTAAAAGCATCTTCCTGAAACTTTCCTTTTGAACAGAAAGTTCAATCTCTTTTTTTCTCCATTTTCCAGTCATTACCTCCTTTATCAAGACTCTTGAAATATCAAAGGATCATTGTATAGTAAAAATTAAAAAAACTGTGGTTTGAGATAATACTGAGAACACATCTTCAGGTCATTACTTAAATAAAAGTTTCTTTGTGCTATGATCAAAAGTCTTATGCTCTGATATGAGAAACCATAATCAGAAAGCTTGTGTTGTCATATATCTTAATGTCACTTCTACATATAATATTTTTGGTGGAAAATATTTTAAATATTTCTGAGGCTAGGAAGACTTTAAAGTACTCTTACTTACAGGGTTTTTTCCATGTGATTTACAGATTTTTCACTTGTTACATAAGGCAGAATTTAAGCAGATATCAGTTTTATCCACAAGTTTAAAAGCTCAAGATAGAAAAACATAACATTCTGAATTTAAGTGTACTAGCAAGTTTTTCAGTGGCTTTAGTACATGGCATTACTAACAAACATTGTAATACATTGTATTTTTCCTTCATTCCTTTTTTTTTTTTTTTTTTTTGTAATGTCATGAGTTAATTTATTTTTATATTACCATATTGTTAAAATATGATCAAACTATTTTTCAAAAGAAATAATATTTTGAAATTTATTGTATTTTTTTTATTATTTTATGACGAATACCCTAAATTTATTATTTGTGGGAAACTGTATTCTGTATCATACTGGATAAAACCACTGTTGCATATGTACAACTAACATCAACAACTCAAAGCATCATTTTCTATCATGAATGAAGTACAAGTTTCTCCTCATAGTAAGCAGTATGCACACAAGTAAATTCTTCACGGCCTCTTTGTTTTTTCATTTGTAACTGAGAACATGATTATAACAAACTTTCACAAAAATCTTCAAGCATTATTCAGTACATATACGGTTATGCAAGTGAAGTCCAAAAATTATCCTTGATAGGAAAGAAATTTTGTCTGATGTATCCACTTGACTGTAGAAGGCTTCGTGCCAGAAATGTTGCATGTTAAGTGCCTTCTAAGCACCACAGCTTAGAAAAAAAAAAAAAAAAAAAAAAAAGGGAGATAAAAAATAATATTTTTTATTCTATACAGAAACATTGTAACTTTATGCATATTTTTCAGCTTCCATGCATGTTTCAGATCCCTAACATCACATGCATTTATTCCATCTGTTCTTCTGGAACTATCTGACTGTACTCAAAAGAGCTACAGTGTTTCTATCTATTCATCGCAGCCTTTGATTGCGAAATGCTTGCTGTAGTGTGGAAAATGTCTGCAGCCTTCCAGACGCAGCATATCTCATTGTGCAGTGTGATATGCTTTGAAACTGTTGATGAAAAGTTTGTATTTGTCATTGCCTAGTTCAAAACAACTAAACCATCACTCAAAAATTCCCATTTAGCTAAATACTCTGTAGTAGTATCTAATATGCGAAGTTAATGCAAGTCATCAATCTTGCATCATCATCCAGTCTTATTTAGTCAAAGGACTTCATCTGTATCAGTCAGCTAAAATGAAAATTTCTTAAACAGGTATGTAGGTATAGCACTAAATTTCAGGGTATATTTTGGTTTTAAATCTTCACCGTTATACTTTGCTCTTCTTTCACACCAGAAATCTGGATGAAAGTAGAAACCATTTTTGGCAGTAACTGCAATTGTTACAAAATGTGATTAGAATATAAATATTTAATTTATATAATTTATTTTTTGAGTGACTATATTAATAATTTTCATGATTGAATATGGCATTGATCTTTACTATAATAGATTTGTAATAAAAATAAAGCCAATGAATAGTAAGATTTAGAATAGGATTCTTTAGGCAGGGAATATTCTTTTTTTTTGCTTAGACATAGTTCAAATAATATCATGCAGACTGCTAAAGAAAAATCTCTGTACGTATCTGAATAATATGTATCTGTTTTTAAGCTCGATAGAGTCTCCCTGAAAGTAAGAGACATTTTGATGTCAGTAATTATAATAATATGAAATAGAAAAATAAGCAATTATGAGAGAACAGAGTATCAGACAGAAAAAAATTATCAGTATGGTTAAAATTACAGTAATGACCTGATCCCATTTTTATGTTTTTTTATATATTCAACAGGTTGGATCGTATTACATGGAATAAAACAATGGATAAAAATGCATTAGAACATTTATCAACAAATATTTTATCAAATAAGTACTGTCAGATTTTTAACTATTGAAATGCTCCTGGTCTTATTCGTATTATTGTGTTAATGATCCTTCATAAATTATCCATTAAATATAAATTTAAGGGTGCTTGGCACTAATTTTAAATCTATGATTTTTGGTCCTTAAATCGAGTGAAGATGACTTCTTAATCTTTGTGGGATGCGCTGGAAAGATTTTCAAGAGTTTTTTTTTACTTTGACTAAAAATTATCAATCATCTAATACATAAGTAATGTTTCGGTACTTTTCAGTCTTAATTCTATCTTTACACATCAATTTCATTCTTATATCTCTCGAATACCTAGACATCTATGAGATCACAACATTTTTAGTATATTATAATAAAACAAACGTCACCTACTTGTTTGTAAGTTCCATGCAGAATATATAAAATATCAATTTTCTGGCAATTTCAATAATGTATGATGATTCATATGGTCCAATTCAGAAAAGCATCATTGTCACTGAATAATTGATATGAGTAGAATAAAACATTTCCAAACTGTATAGTTGCAAAAAGAATCTTGACAGGAAATGGCAAAAAATGCAGAAATTCATCATGACAGACCAATAAGAAAAAAAAATGCTTTCTATGTTGTACATAAATTGCAGAATAAATGTATAAAATCAGTTTGAGTTTGTAAAAGAAAATCACTGACGTATTAAAATAGCAAATAATATTTATGCTCCAGGAGGGAGAAGTGTTTCACAAAATTAAAAATCAATTTCAGTTCTAGAGAACTGAAGTCCTTCAGAGTAATTCTCTTGCCTCCAAAACCCTGTTTCCCATAGTGCAAAAACTGGTGGCCCAGGCCATAGGATCCTCTCAGTGAATCTGAAATACTTAACCTAAATTAGAAACCTAGCATAATCCTTCCTTTGCAACGTGTCTCTCTCTCAGCCAGAAAAAAAGTGGTTAGAACCTGTGCTCAGGAAAAAATGAGAGTTTATGACTCTGAATCTACACTTTAAGTAAAGGAATACTTGACCTGCTGGAAACCAGTAAGTTGCATAACAATGTCAGTAATGCTAATTAATGCAAAAAACTGTAAACCTCTGATTACTTAAGCATGATGATTCAAGAACACTATGGATCTCAAGAGAAATTTTTTACAATTCAGAATTATTTTGCTGGGATCCAGAGAATTGCTCAATGGTAAATTTTAAGCATAATCAAGGTGGTATTTCTAGACCCCTTCCAGATCTTCATATATATATATATATGTATATGTATTCATACATATTCATATATATATCTTCATATAACTTTGATTACAAACAAATCTTTGAAGTGGGGAAAACAAAGGAAAAATTGTTTTGAAGCTTTGATAATTTAAAATTGAGTCTAGCACTGAGCTTTGAAGCTTTGATAATTTAAAATTGAGTCTAGCACTGAGCAATATTCAGGTGAAATTTTAATACTCTGAATGTATGTCTATACTGAGAAAGTAGTTTAAATCAGTAACAACAGAGCTGTAGAAGAACGTGGTGATGCATAGGTGATGTTTGCATAAGTAATATTTCAGGGTTTTATTTTTATTGCACAGTAGTTTTAATCTTGTTGTATGGATTAAACGTCCATTTGCAGCTGCAAGGTGACTTCTGATTTAGTTTGATGTGAAGACAATCTCATTCAGGTTCCTTGAGATGATTTCAACATGAAAGTACAGTAAGAGTACTGTAGTGGGAATACTGACTTCTGATTCAGAGCGAACCCATTTTGTATGTTCACCCTTAAGGTGAGGTCAACACACTGGTCTTGGCAAACAGGAGAATAGCCAATGTCACTCCAGTCTTTGAAAGGATCATGAAAGAGGATCTGGGAAACTACATGCCAGTCATCATTACCTCAGTCCCTGGAAAGTGATGGAACAACTTGTTCTGGATACAATCTCCAAGCAATTGGAAGAGAAGAAGGTTATCAGGAGTAGTTGACATGATTCACCAATGGGAAATCATGCTCAAAAAATCTGGTAGCTTTTTATGGTGTCATCACTGCATGGATAGATAGGGGGAGAGCAGTGAGTGCTGGGAAGCTTGATTTCAGCAAGACTTTTGAGACCATCTCTCACAACATCTTTGTTATGAAACTTAGAAAGAGCAGGATGGATGAGTGGATGGTGAGGTGAACTGAAAACTGGCCGACGGGCAGAGCTCAAAATGTTGTCACCAGCACTGCAGAAAGTGGTTTGAGGTCTGTAACTAGTGGTGTCCTCAGTGGTTGGTGCTGGGTCTGGTATTGTTCAATGTCTTCATCAATGACCTGGATGAAGAGATAGAGTTCATCCTCAGCTAGTTTGCTGATGATACAAAGCTGGGAGGAGTGGTTGAGGCAACAGAAGGCTGTGCTGTCATTCAACAAGACATGGACAGGAGTCCAGCAGAGATTTGATTTGAGAGGAATCTGATGAGGTTCAACGACAGCCAGTACAGAGTCTAGCACCTGTACAGTAACCATATACATCTGTACAGATGAGGAGCTGGCCTGTTGGAAAGGAGGTCTGCAGAGAAGGACCTGGGTGTCCTGGTGGGCAACAGGTTGGCCATGAGTCAGCAGTGCGCCTGTGTGGCCATGAAGCCTAATGGTTTCCTGGGGTGCATTAAAATAGTCTATCTCCAGATGTGTACCAAATGCCATACACTTGACTAAAGGAGTTAAAGCAGTTCAAACAAATTCAGCTTTGGACAGTGTTTGGGAATATTTCAAACAGGATGCAAGAAAAGAAGTGTGTACATAGGCCTCAGCCTTTAACTTCTTCAGTATATTGATTCTCTCTTATGATTAGTTATTATTGTAGACACAAGTTAATGCACAGTATATCTATGAATACTGTTAGTAATTTAGTCCTGAAAGAGTCTATGGTTCATTTTTTTCTTACCAAAATAGTATCATTCTAAATAGGGATTAGCCTCAAAACCCTTTGAAGATATCTTATGGTATTTCAAAAGGAGAATATGAAGAAAGAGCCTGACACCAAAGGGAAGTCAAAAGCTTGGAGTTTGGGCTCTTGCTGGGAAGTAAAACAAGCCCAATGTTCTGAGACACTACAACTGAGATTCAACAGGAAACATATAAGTACTAGTTCACCAATAACTCCTGCAACAAATTGAGATTTTAGGATAATTAATTTCAATTTTCTTAGAGTTCAAGTAGAATCACTAAGTTCCTACTACTTACCCTTTTTCTGTATAATTTCCTATATTGCTTCCACTGAACTCCAGGGATCTGATGGTATAGAATGGCTTAATTCTCCTTTCATTTAAGTGAGGATGACTCAATTTATCTTTATTTTGTCTTTGAACAAAATCCCCTACTTTGATAGTCTTTCATTTCTACTCTGTTGAAATCATAGATGTATACAAAAAAAAGTATAGAAATAAATCCTTGGATTGCTGAAAATTATGTAAAGATTGGAGAAAAATGGTCAATATATATTCAAAAAAGGAGCAGGGATGTACCAGTTCTCAAGTCAGTGTTTCAAAAATTAATTTGTGTGATGATATGCTGATATGAAACTAATCTCAGAAATAACATATTTCTTTATACATAGAAATATTAAGTACTTTCGCCATAGTACTGAAAACGACACTGTCAGATATCAAGGCTTTCATCTTTTAAAAGCACTGTTCCTGAAAGAGAACCTTTATTCTCAAAGATGTATTTGACATAAATAACCTAAACTATAATGGATTTTTTAGAGCATTATTTAGAGCTCAAGATAGGTTATCTTTTCTTAATGACCTTCTTAATGACTATATACTTTGCTACAGGCAGTGAAATCTTATCCAAAATTCTATCAGAATATTTCATATGAAATACAGATTAAGTTCTGAGTCTTGACATTACTGCTAAAAGCATTTTTAACAGCATTTTTTTTAAGTTTGACTGTTACAAAGAATGTGAAAGGGAATAAATACAAAGACACATAGGAAGACACAATGTGAAAATTATTGCTCTAAAAACAATCTTTGAACCAATATATAGTGACAACTGGTTTCCCAGAAGATGCCTTCTTATTTGAGGAAAATGTAGTGGGATTTCTTTCAAAATGTCTATTAATGAGAAGAACAATGTGAAATCATGCTGAAAGAAACACCCTCAGTCTTTTTCTGGTGGCCTTCATGAATATGATATGTATGCACGCTGAATTTTAGAAAGGTATATTAATATTGGATCCCAGTTCAACTTTGAAGTGTAACTTGGGAGTATTTTATATACGCCAGCAATATTGCAGCAACTGACAATTACAGCTGTAAAATGTCCCAGACTGTGACAGGTGGATCACATTTGTGGGTTCACCAGCTACGGCAGATGTTCCCTTTTGGTTTACCCCTCATTACAATAATTTATATGTATATAAGAAAGAAGCTCTCAAACTGATGTTACAATAGCTGTATGATGGTAAATCCTGTTGCCTGTTGCCTTACAGTTATAGTATCTCTGGATATCCCAATGACTAACACCTATTTCCTTAGCAAATAGTTTTCTTCTTTTTTTCTTTTTTTTTCTTTGCAATAAAAATAACACAAATTTCCCCCTTCTTATGACGAAGTAGCAGAAAAGCAATTTATGTACAAAAAAAACTTATCATTTTGGTAAAACTACAGAAAAAAAAAAAAAAAAAAGCCATGTCATTCTGTATGGTATGAAAATTAAAACACACCTAAATAGAAAACAACAGTTGCAGGACAGTGGGCAGACATGCATATTTTGGCCTGTGGTCATGACATTGTGGGAGTCAAAAAGAGAGGTTTCCAGATTGGAGACTTTCCTGATGTGACGTGGCAGCCGCTCAAAGAACTCCTGCTAGCATGCAGATGGCTGTGGCAGCTGTATGCACCAGCAGCAGCCGGGGCCTAGCTCTGATCCCTGTCCTGCTGAGGAGAAGTATGACTCCATGGGCAGCTCTGCAAGCTTCCAATCAAGGCATCTGCTTTTTGCTGGCACATTGATTCTTGCACACTGGTCTCATGGAAAGTTGCATCCATGGCTATTTTATAAATCTGCTTCCCAGTCTGATAGCAGAAAATAAACAGAGTTTACCATCACATGTTGTTACTGTTAAAGGCTTTTTTTGGAGAGCAGAAATACTCATTTTGCTCCATATGTGGATATATATTCATGCTTGTTTAATGCCAGTTCATGTGATCTGTGGCCTCTGTATGTCAAGATATTTGAAGCAGAAATAAAAGACTATCCCATTTAGTTTTTCAATTGCAAAAACAGTGATATTTCACTGACACAAAGTCAGTGCCTACAGCTATTTTGTGTGTCTATATGTGACTGAAATAAGACTGGCAATTTTCTTAATCTGGAATACATGAAACTATAAGCGTCCAGTTACGTACGTAGGTTAGCACTCTAGAGCATTGCAAGACAACAGCAGAAGTTAAGTTATCAAAGAAAGAGTATGAGCTGCATGCCCCTGGGAAGTTTATACAGATGAATCTACAGGTCTCCATGATAAATTGAGCACATTTAAAACTTGACAATATTCAATAAGTAATGTGTTTTTCAGGCTTTATACCAATAGACAGTGAAAATAGGATTACATTGAAATTTAAGTCAGCGGTTCACAATCATGGAAATTGTTGTTAATGAAAAAGAATATAGCAAAATTCTGTCTTCATATAAGATCAGTAAGAGCAGGTAGATGGAAAAAATCATAGTCAATCTCCATCTCTATTTTCTCTGTTTGGAGCTGTGTGGAGCCCAGTATTGGTATCAATTAATAAAGATTTTCTGCATTCGTTTTGAGGTAGGAACATATCACAGTGTTTGTATAGCCTGGAGTATCTGATGGATAGACAGTCAACATCTGCCTTGTTTGAACAGGAAAAAATCTCTTTAGAAAAAAATTGTGCAAGTCAGAATGCATATAGAGATCCTGTGTCTATTGACTATCAACAATGTATACAGAAACCTAAGCTGGGACACTGATAACAGTTATGAATGTTGATTGGTTTCACTAAACATCATGGGGTAATTTGGAGATGACAATTATTGGAAAAAAAAAAGAAGAGATTTTTGTATTCTGGATAATATTTAGAGTTTGATAAGAAGGTAGTTAGTAATGTGTTCTAATTGGGTGAGGTTCATTGATAGGTATTTCTCAGTGGTAATTATCAGCAAGAGTTAACATTCATGAGATAGGATCAAAGACCAGCCTCCAGCAGAAAATACGTCTGGAATATGTTGGCAAATTTTCAGGTACATGAGCTGAATTAGTATCATCAAAATCCATGCAAACCTGGATCTCCCGATTTATTCACCATGATTCCTGATTGAACAGAGAGAATTTGGTTTCCCTGTCTTCTTTGAGACTGCAAATAAGTGCACTGTGTTCAACTTATTTATTTATCATTTATTGATGACAAAACTGTAGCTTACCATAAAGCCAGTGGTAATCATGTACATCTTTTCTTTTCACATTCTGGTAGAGTAAGAGTGAAACAGTTTCCAGAATTGGAACACCCACTGAATACTAGATCTCAGCCTAAGAAAATGCACACAGAAATCACCCCAGGGTTACTATTAGAGAGAATACAGCTGCTTCAAAGCCAGCATATCTGGTAGCACAGGAATACGAAATGCAGTTTTGTATATGCAAAAACTGAAAGGAAGAAATAAGAAAGGGTTTTGTGTTTAACACTGTTTCTGCCACCCATTGAAATACAAAATAGATAATTGGACTGACAAAAACTGTAAATTGTTTTAGGTAGAAAGTGTTTGAACAATTTACTTCTGCAGGCTAATGGTATAAAATGCAAATCCATATTTTATACAGCCTGGGCTGATATTTCTTCTGGAGTATTTTCATTCAACAGTGCTTCAGTTGGTAGACTATATAATATTGGCAAGTGTAAGTTGTATTTAATGGGAAAAAAATGTATAATCCATAATCCATTAACTGTATGTGAGTTTCATTGAAAAAAAAAACCATGAAACAGTGTATGCCTACCATTTCTCATATTTATGTCCTGCTATCCATTGCACAGTGCATCTCACCAAAATGTTAAAATAAAATGGGAGGATGGAGACTGTTCATGGCAGCTCTGAGGCCATGCCTGTTGCAGAGGAGATACTGGCTACTGAGTCCCTGTGCAGTGTAAGTTATCACTGTGTTATAAAATGTGTTTGAAGCATTTTGCAAGCAGCTGTATAACATTTGATGTAATTCATAGAGCATGGTTGAAAGCTACCAGGAAGACAAACAAATAAAAACACCTTTCCTATCTTATCTGCTAACTTATAGACTAAATTTTTTTAAATTACCTCATGGCCCTATCCACATTTTTCCAAGATACAGCTCAGTAGTGTAGTGTGTATTACCCTTTTTTTTCCCGATGTCTTCTCTGCACTCTGCCTCAGCCTGAATTCAACCATTCCCTAAACTGGCTGAGGTAGTCCCCTCTACTTGACAGCCACTTCTCCCTCAGGAGGACCAGATGCTAGAATAGATGATGAGAATCTCTGCTCAGAGCTCAGCATGAAGTGAATTAAATGGTAAAGACATCTCCCCCTGTACAACCTGAAGAAGGAGAGGTTGCTGCCAGCAGCACATAATATGTGGTCCTCCATTTGCTGGGGGCTGGGCTGGGGCAGAGTGTATGCATGCAGGTTAGCAGAGCAATAGCAGAGGTTCACCTCAAGATTGCAGAGAAGATGGAAAGGGGAGGGGAGGGGAGGGGGGCGGAAGGTGGAAGGCGGAAGGCGGAAGGTGGAAGGCGGAAGGCGGAAGGGGGAAGGGGGAAGGGGGAAGGCGGAAGGGAAGGGAGGAAGGGAGGAAGGGAGGAAGGGAGGGGCCAACAGCTGCAGGATATGTGAAAACTGGCAGGGAACTATTCAGAAGCAGAAGTCCTAGAATTTTGATTAGTTTTCCTAGAAAAGTTGTGAGTGCTGGTCTTGGTATGAGTAGAGGTAAATGCTGTTTAATGTAGTTAACTTACAGCTATTTTTTTTTCAAAAGCTGGATTCTTATCTCCCTTGCTATATAAATACAAACTATGCAATAAATATGCATATTAATTAATCTGTTCCTAATTTGGCTTTTAACTTTTAATTTGCCTTGTAGCTAGAGGAATGCAAAAAATATAGATCAAGTCAGCTTCTTCATTTTATTTTCATTCCCAGAAGTCTGTTTTGGTATAGACAACAAAGGTCCAATGTATAAGCTGTTAAACTGCTGACGATGTTTCAATGTAATATTGAAATCAAGGTGATGTTAATTCCTTTCTTGTTTTGTCTTTGGTGATGTTTCTATTATTTTTTCTAAAATCCATTAATCTTAGAGCACTCTGGTTTTTTTGGTTTTTTTTTTTGGTTTTTTGTTTTGTTTTGTTTTGTTTTTGTTTTTTTAATAGCACTTTATTTTGAGCATCCATGTATTGTTGAGATGTTTTATTCATGTCTGAGTTATTTTCCTTCCAGAAACTGTCAAAGACATGGTATGTGCTTCAAGTTTAGTGTGTTCACTGCACTACAAATTGAATCTTAGAAGCTTCTTCCAGCTATAATTATTGCAAGCTGGATGTTTTTTCTCCTCCTAATTTATTTAGAAGCATACAAGAAAAGGCAGGCTGCCTTTATGAAGATATTGGATACCAGATGCCACATAATATATCAGCATCTGTATATTCTTTCTTTTTCTTACAGGTGTATCATGCACACAGTCTATCACTAAATGCAGCATTGCTATACACTTATTTTGTGTTGTTAGTTTCCTTTAAAGAACTTTTAACGTTTTGGAGAAATGTTATGAGGTTAAGCATGTATTGACATTAAGTTAAAGTATCCTTACATCTCAAAGTGGATTGTGAAGGAAGAGGAAAAGTCTTTACTCAGAGTGTGCTAGAAGCAGCTGGTTACTGTTAAGCATACATCAATTTACAGAGCTTTCTTACATTTGTTTTAACTTATGGACAGTTTTGTAACATGATGAGTTTTTCCTGTTTACCCCACAGAGAAGCCACTTCTTCTCATCTCCTGATTTTTAGGTTTGTTTTGACCCTTTTTTTTATTCCTGAAGGTAGGTATAACAGAAATTTTATGTGAAGACTTAATAAATATCATGGCTGTGCAGTGAACATCCATTCTTTCTGTTATTTCAACACCCCTTTCCAAATGTCTGATACTTTTTAAGCTGGACAGATGATACTGGTCTCTAAGGAACTCATCCTCACCTTTTCTTACCTTGTTTTTCTCTTGCATTTAGGAATAGGAAAAATTGAATGAAAGAAAACAAAAAAAACTAGGCTCTGTATGTTACTGATCAGTATGTAACTTCAATGTATCAAGACAATATTCTGTTCATATAAATCCAAACTTGTGAAGATGGGCTTAAGTCCTCTGTTTGCACTGATTTTTTATTGGAAAATTGAATTTTTCTATCATCTATGATATATTAGAGGGCACACTGCAGATGTTTAGGAACAATTTTTGCCAGTTTGTGTGTAAATCATTGAGGTATTGTATAAACAAAATTAAGAAGGAGTAAAGTGGAATATTTCTTCTACAGTTGGAAGATGAAGAGTATTTCAGCCATATTCTGTTTTGAAAAGGTTCTTAGTGTTTTCTCTAAGGGTGATATAATTTAAACTTATTACATGATGAAGCACTGTAGGCTGATGTTTCTGAGAAAGTTAGAGAGATCATGTCATTGTCTATGCAAGGTAGATTTTCCAGGTCAGCTCTGACAGGCAGCCACAGTAGACTTACTGGCAATGTTAGTACTTCAAAGTCTATGAACTACTTATCTTCATAATGTGGCTCTGTTATTTGTAAGCATGCATTCAGAACACTTGTAGACTGTAGATATTTGAACTATAAAATTCTTTGACATCTTCTGTGTGAAGGTCTAAATAAATTTGTTAAGCCATTTCTGCAGTAATGCCCAATGATATTCTTCTCTAGACTAACAACCTTCCTCAATTGCATCTGTATTTGCGTATTTAAAACATGGCATTTTTTGAGCAATTCAGGAGAGAATCCCATAATGAAAAATGTTATAGGTTTCTTCAAATAATGAGGTTTTGACAGTGTGGAGAATTAACCAATATTGTCAGTTATAAGATTAAATTTTCCATTTGATAAATATTTTGTCAAGTTCTAAGTATTTTTTTTCCGGCTGAATATTCTCTTCAAGCATTTAAAAAAATAAATCTGTGACATCATCTGTGATAACTGTGATAACTGTTTTGTTCAAGGTTAGAGGAAAGTGCTGTCTTGCCAACAGAAAAGAGAAACTTAATATTTTCACATACCTAAACAAAAAAAAGTCCTTAGTGATGATTTCCAGTCCTTGGAGAAGGATATGAAATGCATCTGAGATGGAGAGGAGAAATCAGGTTAGTGAGATACCTTTTGAAATACTATTCTGAGAACTTGCCCAAATTTCAGTTGGGTTATGAGACTTAAAAAAAATAAAATACAATAAAAAAAAATCTGGTATTTAGATATTCCTTACTTTGAAAAGGTTTAGCAGCAATGTTGTGCATCTGCAGTCAGCTTGTCTAAGCCAGAGCTCCGGAACAGAAGAACCCATAATCACATGGGACACTCCTTGCACAGCTGCTGCCATGCATTTCTGTTATCAGTGTACTCTGGAAACTGACAGAGAAAATGTATGCAACACCTCCTGCTGGCATGCTACTGCCATTACCCTCTACCTGTGCTCAGGTCATTTATTGTTCATTATTAGTGTTGATCATTAGTCAGTTCATTCTTCTATATTCCTTAAAACAAAAACATCTAGACTTATGAGATCATGCAAATAAAAGCTACATTAAAAATATTAACACTGGCAAATTAAGTGTGCAAAAGTAGGAATTGTGATTAAAAATAAAATTGAGACTAAATATGCCTGGATAATCTTAAGGTGCTCTTTTTATGAGAATGCTTTATGAAATGATTTTCAATACTTACTTTCATACTATCATTTCATAAGATCTCTGTTCCTTTTGGCATACATAATAAATAATGCTCGGAAGTGAATTGTAGTGATATACAAAATTAGAATATCTGTCATTCGTCTATCTCATTTATTGCAGACATTAGAAAATGATTAGTGAATACACACCTGAAGGAAAATAACCAAATTAAGACATACCCACCTATATAATGTAAATTATGCTCTCCTTTACACTGGAAAAGGTAATATTAGCAATTATTTATGCACAAAACTGTTCTCATTATAAACTGATACATTATCATTTTTGGGATACAGGTCTATGAACTGGTTCAGCCAAACTATCCTAGAAGTTTTTATTTTATTTTTCTAGCGTCAGCTTTTTCATTAATTATTAAAGAAAATTAAAGTTATGTCCACTGGAAAAGAGATTATGATTGTGTGAACAAATATTAAATCAAGATTGTTTATGAATCAGTGCTTAGACTCTTGTATACTCTTTAGCATGTTGCAAAGTTGGTCTCCTCTGCACTAAAAGTAAGTGATGGGAAAAGAAATGATTACTAGGAATGAAGTGTGAGGTTTAAACTGAAATATTAAAAAGATTACTGGGGAAAGTAGCTTTCAATATGGGAATTCTTAGTCCTTAGATCACTTGCAGATTATGAAAATTGCGCCCAATTTGCTGTCAATGTCCAAGGTTGCACAAATTAAAATCAGTACCATGCCACTGTGGTTACAAGGGTAACATCCTATGTGGAAATCAGTATGTTCAGTTATGGCCACCTGAACCTATGTTTAATATGGAATAAGTGAATATTGAAGGCAGTAGTACGTATGGAAATAAGTATTGGTTAACAATTTTAGCACAAAGTATGAGAAGAATAGAGAAAGAAATTAGCTATAGGGTGATGTTATTGGGTGTGTTGATCACTGTACTGATTTAGCAAAGTATGATGTTGTCTGAAAATGTAATGAATAATCTTACCACGAAGTGAAATAACTCACAATTTGGTAAGTGGGTACATACTTTGTTAGCCCCAAATTGCTGAATCAAGTGGACAGGTGATACTAAATGTTTGGATTGTAACAGTGACTTTTTTTTTTTTAGCTTTTAAAAACTTTTTAAAAATAATAAACTTGGCGCCTTAACATTAATTACAGCTAATGCCACACTGGAAATTCATTAATGAATGTATTCAGTTTTCTTATAAAACACAGTTCAGTGAAACAAGACTGAAGACTGTTTTTGTCCTCTTTGGTTATAGTGAAACAATTTAATTCTTTCAAAAAACATGGGTTTTCTTGATAACAGTATTTTACAGCAGAAAATGGTAATTCAAGAACTTGAAATTACTAAAGGCTATTCTTTTATTTAAAAATTAAGAGAATAGAAAGCTTGAGCACAATGCAGAGTAGAGAAGAGATGGTACATTTTTATATTTTATGTGTCTTTCTGAGGGAATTATTATGTCAAATACATACAGAGAAAAAATACAAAATCATAATGTGATGTTTTATAAACACTCTTTTCTAAAAAGTGCTATCCTCTTTTTTAAAAAAGAGGATAAAGTGATACTATTAAATTCAAAATAATTTCTGTAGTTTATGTGGAACCACTGTGTTTTCCTTGCAGGTCTCATTTCTACAGCACCCTAAGTTTCAGCCTAATCTAAAATGATATGAATAAATTATTCTGCTGACACTTTGGCAGAAAACATTGAAAACAGTTCCCAGGATAGTACATGGAGCTGTGACTTTTGAAGTAGCTTCTTGAAGTGTATGTGACAGTGATGAATGTGCTCATTAAATAGCCCTAGAATTTTATAATCTCTGGTCCAACAGTTTCAGTTGTTCTAGCTTCTATTTTCTATATTCATTTTACATAATAAAATGCCTGATGTACAGGTAAGTTAGTAGTAAGAAGTAAGCCAAAGAAGTACTCTACATGAAAATCTTCCAGTTTAGAAAATGAGAAAGACCTTACAAATGCTGAGGTTGAGGGTTGTGTATGATAACCGATTTGCACAAACAGAAGGGAAAGTGTACTTGTTCTGAATACTTCTGGGATTACAGTGGTAGAAGGGGGAGAAATTTCTAAGAATTAATGCAGCTTAAAATAAGCTGCAATTTGAGGCACCACAGAGCATTTGGAATTTACATAAAATCAGTCCTGGATCCTCTTTGAAAATTATTTGAACATATTACTCATATGTGACTTCAACCAACTTGCAAAGATGCATAAAAAAACACCTGAGCAATTTCTGTTAGTTATATCTATTGCTCCTCTGTCAGCATCCAAACTCCTGTCATCTGTATGGTGACCTGTGTGTTTGTGCACATATGCACAAATTAGACATTTTTATTATTATACAAACAAAATTGTTTGTTAATAGAACATCTTCCATCTTATAGAAAGTGAGCAATTATACAAGATTTAGCTGCAGCTGTTATAAGGTATTCCACTTCTGAATAAGCAGCTTTCCCTTAACTAATTAGAAATATTTTGCAATACATAAGGTAACATCTAAAATACAAAAATAGATTTTATTTCAAGATTCAAGAAATAAAATCAATAGATTTTATTTCAGAAGGTGTAGATAATTAGTATGATGATATTATGTAAAGTAATATTATGTAAAGACTATATAATTCACAACAGATATTGCCCTAAAGAAGAATTTCTTGATGGCTTGGAAAGATTTGAATTGTCAGAAAATATAATTTTCCTCTCTTTAGAGATTTGATTAAGAAATTGCAAGGACATATATTTTTGTAAGCCTTGAAAAACAAACTTTTATAGACATTTTCAAAACAGAGAGGAAAAGCGGGAAAGAAGACTTAGTTAATGCTCAGAAGAACTCTATGCAGTGATTGTAAAATATATTCTTGGATGTGCAGATATCTTAGAGAGTTTTGTCTTAGGAACATTCAAGAGAAGAAGATCACATGCCGAAATATGTTGGAATTTCAGGACACATTAATTTTTTAAGAGGGAAAGAGAGATTCAGCAGTGGTAAGTCTATGGAACTAAAGGCAAGTGTCAGACACTGCATCTTCAGGAATATGATCAGTCTCAAAGCAGCTAAAAATGAAGAAAGAAAAAATAAGGAGGTAATTGTGGGAAAGGAGGAGGCTGCGAGACAAGATTCTTTATGACTGATGATTAATATAGTCTGCAAATGCATCTAGAACCACTAGCAGTACTGAAATAAAAGTTATTTAACAGTGAGCTGAAAGTCATGAAAATGAAAATGTATGGATTTTAATGGGCATACTTAAAACTAAGATAGAATTTATTTTGTTATTAATATTTTAATTCTAGGAAAGAGAAATAAAATACATAGCAAATTACCTTGCTATAGTATTCAGACCAATAAATTACTCATATATGTTTAGAAATTCATTTTAGTCATCTCAGCAAGCTTATATAAATAAGCGAGTGCTTTTTTAAAGTTCAGAGGGAAATTGAGTTTTGAGAGTGTAACATAAGAAGTATTTCCTGAAAAAGGAAAAACAACAATTAAGAAATGGAGTACTTTTAGAATGTTTTCTTCAACTTTGAGATAAAAAACACAGTCTCTCCCTTTAAATATACTTTTGGTAGCTTTTATTGTGATAGTGAAGTTAAATTCTGTGGTTGTTTCCAGTAAAGAGAAGTTACAGAGCTAGTGTGTTGTTTAATTCTGTAACAATCAATCATGTTCTGCTTTACAACTTCTTGTGTTCTGAATCAAAGTTGACACATCATGACATGATAGACTCTCACTAAAATGATTATAAAGACTTCTACATGAAGTGTTTTTGTTAAAGATCCTTAATCAGTTTCATAGATAGTAGCAAGCTTTAATCTAAAAAGTTTATTATTTGTACATTTGTTCTAGAACAATATATTAAATCACATCCTAGATGTATTTCCAGATTTTTTTTTTAATGCTACAACAATGTGGACAAATCTCACCTGAAATACAGAAACTAGAGCTTACATTATTTTTTTAACTTTTGCAAACATTAAAAAAACCACATTCTCGTCTATGCTGGGTTAAATCTTTCTCAACACAAGAAATAACTCAGAATTTCAATTTACAGTCTAATATAATAATAATAATGAATGAACTTGCTTATCAACCACTTTCTAGTATTCATCAGCCTGCAGGTTTGTCTCAGACAAGATACATCTTCCAGTCTACTTCTGCCATCAGAAATGCTACTCAAGACACTGTAGGCAAGTCAAATACAATTCATTTGTGATCTCTGTGGGTACAATCTCTGGCCAAGATAATTTTCTTTTTGGCAGATGAAAGTGTCTGTAGCTATTAAAAGGTTGGATTACCTATATAATGTGTGGTAGAAAAGTGAAACTTTCTTTGTATCCAGCTGGTTATTAATAAAGAATAAAACTTCTTATGCTGTCAGCAATGCATTGCTAGGATCAAAGTCAAACTGATGACTAACCATCTGTCTCTGTGCATATGTATTTTACATAGTTCACGGCTTAATGATCCATCAGATCTCACATTGAGATCAGAATAATTAACCAAATCAAGTCAATCTGACGTAGATAAAACCCCTAAGACTTCTACTGCTGATATCAACAAAGCCAGTAGTCTGTTGGAACTGGTTTCAGATAGTAGTTTCTGCCACCTTGGAACACCTAATTTATTTTAAAGTACTTATTTATTTTAAAGTAATTATATTCTTACAGGTTTTTAAGATATTACTACAACCACCTGTTAGTGTATCAAAAATTATATTATATTAAACAGCTAAAGCTTAAAGGATAGTGAGAAGCAGGTTTTAAAAAATGGAAAAATAGGGCTTCTAATTCTGTCTCGATCCAACTGTCCTCTAGGCCAGTTAAAAAACTTGTACCTTTAATGTGGCTCAAGTTCCTGGTTAGTAACAAAAATGAGCCTTAGGGAATGTGGAATGTGCCTCCATCCAGAAAAGCTGTTCTCTGTGAGGAAAAGCTTGTGCTGCCATTGACTGTGCTGCTTCAGATCTGTAACTAGCTGAGAATTTTGGTCTCACAGCTGTCAGAATGCTACCTCTAAGCAGCAATAAATTATTTCTGAAGTTAAAAGGAGAAAAGTCAGCATAGAAGAAAACATTTTTTGTTCCCTTCCTCCATGGGGGAAAAAAATAAATTAATTCAATACAGATTTTTTCAAGTTTTTTTATTTCAAAGGCAAATCAAAAGTTAGTTCAGTGAATGTTATGATAATTCACAGAAGATACCAACATTTACTTTGCAGTCAATCACGATCTGTTTGACTTTTGGTCACCTTTCATACGTCAGAGGAGGGTTCAGAGAGATATTACGTGAAGAGGATGGTATTAATAAAGACTACTCACAGCACAGAATGAGGCACCCTGACTGTCAACACAAAGACATGACAGAGTTCAGATCAAATATGTAATCCAGTTAATGAGGCATATCTCAGGAACTTGCCTATAATGTAAGTGTGTGCGATATGGGCACTTTGTCAATGATTAATAGATTATTAATAAAGGCAAGGCACAGTTTCAAATACTGGAGACAGAAAAATTAAGCAGCATGGAAGTGTCACATCCTCAAGGATCTAGTTTTTCTGCTTTTGTTTTAAATAAAAGAAGTAAATCCAAATATACTATTGTCAGTGTTTATCATTGTGAATAGTTTACTCAAGTAAGTATTTGGAAACTTTCAAAATCTTTTGTAATTTCTGGAAACTTAGGAAATTAAAGGACATAAAAAATCTGTAAAAAGATTCAAAAGAAAAATTTTTAGGTGAATTAAACCTCTGGAAGCTATTTCCATTTTGTCTTTATATTTTAGCTTCTTCAAAAGTTGTAGGATTCCTTTCTGTGTTTTCAAAACAGTGCTGTAAAGCTGCTGAGTCTTGATAAATGATTAACCAAGTTAATCCCCTCAGACTGCTCCTTTTTAGCTGGTTGAAGCCTTTAAAAAAAAAAAAAGCAAAAACAAAAACACCAACAAAAAGCATTGGTTACATATCCTGCGGTTATTGTGGTGCATAGGAAATATTTAAATAATTTTAAATCGTCATCTAAATATTTACTGTAATAATTTTTTTCAGTTATTCATTCCTATCAACAGCATATTAGAAACCTCTAGAGGGAAAATACATGCAGACTTACAGATTGATATTACTTTTTTTGTCTGAAAAGTGCAGTGAAGTGGAAATTCCAGGAGCAGTGGGAGCTCCAAAAGTGAGGAGAAATGCATTCGCTGGAAACACTGTAATTTTGTATGCAATTATTATACTTTCAAGAAAAGCTGTTAGTATTTCTAAGGTTCAGATATTGTGTGGTCAGATGGGACACAGGATTCTATTTATACCCTGGAGCTCCAGAAATGCACACAGGCTGTCAGAGTTGCTCAACAAAAGAATGATCAATTGTAATGTAAATGTATATATATGAATAAGAAAGTAGATATTCTTTATAATTACTTTTTTTTTTGCTATTCTGCTTTTTTTTTTTTTTTTTTTTTTTTTTTTTTTTTTTCCCAGTCCATGAATATCACTATCATAAGGTCTCCCCAGTTAATATCACTCTTGGATTTTTTGTTCACATATATATGATATCTAAAAATGGAACATCTGATTTACCCATCAAAGTGTAGCAAAAAATGACAATAAATCTGACATGCTCACTTGTATGCTTTGTGTCTTGTAACTCATTTGGATAGTCATATTCAAATTCTTTCTCTGCATCTCCATTTTGTCACATTTCTGTGGATGTTTTCCCATTTACTTTCCTGCTTGATTCAGATCTCTCGGTTTAGCTTCATCTTTAGTTTCTCTTACAGATACCCACAGAGAGACTACCTGCACTAAATAATGGAGCTACAACTGAAGTACATGCCAATTCACATGGGAAAAAATATCAGATTCTTACATATAAAGGGAAGGTTCAATATCTGGGAAAATTACAAAGATGTTCTTATAGAACTTGACGTACAAGTCAAAATTGAAAACATTGAATTTGTATAAGAGAACATTCCATAGCCACCTTTGCTTACATTTTGAACCATTCTACTTTGTGTTTTTTGTTTGTTGTTTTTTGTTTGTTTTTTTTTCTTAATCTTTGTCCTGACTATTTTGTGTCTGGATGGAAAAAAAAAACGCTGATGCATGGTCATCCTTTAGAATTACAACTAAAAATGCCACAAATGCACAACACAAATTTCTAAACTGTTCTAAGCTGTGTAATGAGTACATTTGAAAGATAGAATGACTTAAAAATACTAAAGAAGTACTTGGATAATACTAAAAAATACTTGGATAATTAATGAACAGATGTAAGAATTACCCCTGAAATTGAAAGGAATTCAGAAATGGAGCAAATTTAGGAGAAAATGGCCTCAAACTATCTCTAGTTTTCATTTCTTTCTTTTCCTTTTTTTTAAAATAATTTTATTTATAATTCTACTGCATTTTGTTTTGCATTCTATTTTCCTTTCTTTCTGTTATACAAGTATCTTTCCGTACTTTATCTACCTCATGGGCACTTTGCAGTCTGGAGGTTCTCTCTTTTATTTGAACACCTCCTGAGGTCTGGAGGATTTTGTCTTCTCTGCCATAATTTCCTGTAACAGTTGGAAAATATCTTTCCAGGACTTTTGTTGAATCCAGCCAATAAGTTGATAAACTCCCATGCAGATCATGCAGATGCATATACTTATGTCACGCATCCTGAGAGCTTGAAGGAAAATATCATAACCACAGAGGAAGAGGATGTTTTGTTTTGATTATGTGCAGAAAAAAGTAGAAGATAGCTTTGAAGAAAATGAAACAAAAGCAAATCCCAATAAGGTGAAATAGTGGAAGGGTTACAGGAGAAGGCCATTATAGAAAGTGATTAGAGTTAAGTATGAATATTCCCAGGGATCTTTCAGAGCACATTCTCCCAGAGCCTAAGGTCAGGTTCGGGTATAACATATGTATACAGTGATTTAAATTACATATACTCATTAAAAGGGAAAGATAAAAATTTCTTCTGGAGAAAGGAGGAGGGATCCATAATGTGCTATTATTTGTTTTTATCATAGTATGATAGCATGGATTTATCTGGAATCTTATCAGAATGTACTTTTGGAGAAAGTCCCACAAGGAAAAATGTTAGTCTTCTGACTCCCTATTAATCACTTCGGTGAGCACAGAAAAAAAAACAAACAAACATGCTTATCATACAAATTATCCTGACTAATGCTTTGACTTTTTGCTCTATGACTGCATACATGGCAAACTACAAACATTCAGCATCAGCTGTCAGAAAGCTCCCAGGGAAATGTTGCTTATATGCCAAAAAAGAAAAAGGCATTGTATATGTTATTGCTGGTGATCATTGCCATTGCAGACTGTGCAAACTGGCTGATCTTCTGTACTTCTGACAGCTTCTGACAACTGAAATGTAGAGAGCATCCTTGAAAAGAATAAATTCCTTTAAAATAAAAGTAGGTGGCATTCTTTGTCTAAAAAAATCTGTCTGCAGATTTGAAGGTATTCCCATTAAAGTGACTTCTAAGCCAATAAAAATCCTATAGATTCTTTCAGTGGATTTTCTATCTGCCTTCCTTCAGATTCGGGGACAAAAAAAAGTGTACTGTTAGAAGGCAGAGAGAGTGAGATACATTTTTTGAAAGAACGGGGATAGACTTTTCTTTAAAAATATAATTACATTCTATATTTTAATAAAATTCCCTATGCATTCTGAAGAAATGTGACTCTGTGTGTCTACCTGTGTCACATTCTAGGTCACAGATCTAGTGCACATTATGGTAGTGGTGAATATTGTACCACATGTAGGTTGCCTTAATTCTGGTAATGAAGGTTGTTTTATAAAAGTGGAGGTGTTGACAGTAATAGAAGAAACATTTTTCTGCCTATCAAGATATCTACCCATCCTTTTATGCCTAGCTGTTCAACATTACAGTCTGCATATATGAGCTCCTGACACTAACATAGCTATTCATTTTGGTAATGATTGCAAAGCAAAATCAAACAAGATTTTGTTTTTTGTAACCCTATGCCTCAGGTTGTGAGTCTCCCCTCTTCTTATATTCAGAGCCCTGGTGATACTTATTTGCTTGATTTTATCTTCAAAGGAAGCAAATAATAAATAAATAATCTTTACCTTCCTCACCCATGGAACAGCAAACTCATTTGTGCAGGTGAGGCTGATTGCCTGCTTACTGATTCACCTTTTAAAATTATTATGCCAGCAGATTAAAGCTCTTCATTGACTTTCATTCCTTCTTTACACAGCAGACATTTTCATCCTATTTGTGACATTTCCATCCCATTTCAACTAAAGAAAAATCTTTTCTCTTGTATAAACAAAACAAAAGAAAACCAAACAAGATAAAATTCTTACCATGCTTCAGAACAAATCATTTCTCCTGAATTCATGAATTTTTACATTTAGATGTCATTGGAATCTCTCAGAACCAGAGTGAATACAATCTGATGAGTAATACAGGTAAACAATATCCTGCATTGTTAGAGTAGCTTTCATTTTAGTTTGCTTCACTAATTATGTACGAGAAAATCTGCATGTAAAAAGCAGCGTTGATAAAGGTCTGTTAAAGGAAGACTGAAGGAAAAAGTCAGAAGTCAAATGCACATTGCCAAGGGAGCTAATGGCATCAGCTTTAAGGATTGCTGGTAAGGTCCAGGAAAGGAAGAAACTATAAGAGGAAGAGAACAGAAAGAAGGAGGGACAAGCTGAGTTATTAACCAGTGGAGATATCTGTTCATTTGGCTGCAAATATTACAACTTTTGGTATCCTAACAATTCAAATGAACTCCACAGCCATTGGCAAATTAGATTTAATGTAGCAGAAAACAGGATTTGCACATTTGTACATTTGTTTTATTTATAATTCACTTTCACTTCACTATTAATTTCTTAATAGAAAAGATTAGATATTATTTTTAAGGTAATCTCTACAGTTGGTAACATTACGATACCTAGTAACATTATGCTACATTTTTATATGCCATGGTAATATCCTGGACATGAAAAAAAAGTTGCCAGAAATAAAAAAAATTGCTGAAGCAGCGCAATACTTTCTAAATTGCTTTTCTCTGATCTTCACCTTATACTTGCAAGAAGCACAGTATTTTGGATCTTAAATTAGAATTGCCATACAGTCCTTGAGGTAGAGAACACAGTCTCTTCTATCAGTAAAGGAACAGGTAACACTTTCAGCTTGATCCCAGACTTTAGGGCTTAAATAAAGCTGAATTTCTTTCATGTAAGCATAAATGGGCATTAAGGAGGCTCAGAAGACACTGCAGTATATCACAGTTAAATTCATTTGTCATAGTACAGACAAGGCGTTTTTTACAGTTAAAATTACAATTCTCCTTCAATAGAATTGGTTCTGTCATCTGAAATCATCAGCCTGTATCAATTCAAGGAAGGAATTTAGTAACATTTTGCAGCCATCCATTGTGGTCATAAAAAGAACATCTATAGTTTTTAAGGATCATAATTCATTAGAAAGTACAATAGAAACACTATTGTATTGCTGAAAACCATTGTCTATCTCTTCAAGACAGAAAAAGAGTACAATGAGAAAGAAAATATTATGTCTTTAGGAATGTAATTTTGAAATGATTGCACATCCTTTGTATTGATTGTAAGAACAGTATTGACTTATATTATTCTTTTGTATTTGTTTTGTCTTTTGTCTCATAGTTTTCTTAGTAATGTTTAGAAAAAGCAGCAAGTCTATGAAACATCATTGTCTGCAGCTCTGTGCTGTGATATGCATTCACATGGACATTTTGTTCATTCCAAAGCCAAGCATGTGCTTGACACATGGGCTGGGTACTCCCCTTTCCAGTCCCTGGGTTGAACCATAGTCCATTGTTTGATGAAGCACATGAAACCCGAAGAGTAAATTGCAACCTTAATCTATATAATTATTCTAACAGACTAAGTGATTTATATTCCTCTGAAATTAATAGAACTATTTTGAAGGTAATGTTTCATCCCACTCAGTGGATTGTGAGGGAGGTGAACATCACTTCTATTCACTAATTTACGCCGCCCCCTAGTCAGCAGGGATCAATATCACAGTGAAGTCATCCAAGACTCAGAATAATACAAATTAATTTATTGAGCGCTTTCTAACAACAACTAATACTCTATTTGTAGGTAAAATTGACCAATTTGCTAGTAACTGTTAATAAATGTTATGAGTACTTTGGTGCAAGAGTTACTTCTATGCTAAAAGTTCTAAGACAGTATTCAGCAAACTCTACTACAAAGAGTGCAAGAGCAAAAGAGTGAAAAAGGATAAAGGGAAAAGATAAAGAAAGACAAACTTAGAGACATACAGATATAAAAACACAGCAAAGCAAAGCAGCAGTTTACCACTCATCCATCCAGCGATGCCTTGCTGTCAGGGTAGTGGCAGATCCAGGGTGTGATGGTTATTTGACCATTAGGACAAACAAACGTTCATGTTCTGTTATGTTTAGTCCAGAGTGGTCGAGCCTGCTCTTTGGAGTGACAGCTTCTGGTTTAGAGGCTCTCAGCAGGAACTCTTTTGTTCCTGTTTTCCAGGCCTCACAAATTTAAATCAGCAAAGATAAGAGGAAACAAGGAGACACCAGCTTGTATCTTGCCTTTAGAGAACACTGGCTATCATATGCTAACTTCCTGCATCAAGCTGAAAATGTTTGCATCCAGATTAAGTCTTAGTCCAGAAAGCATTCACAGAATCACAGAATTACAGAATTGGAGGGGTTGGAAGGGACCTCCAGAGATCATCGAGTCCAACCCCCCAGTCAAAGCAGGTTCCCTACAGCAGGTCACACAGGTAGGCATCCAGGCAGGTCTTGAACATCTCCAGAGAAGGAGACTCCACAACCTTCCTGGGCAGCCTGTTCCAGTGCTCCGTCACCCTTACTGTAAAGAATTTCCTTCACAATTTGTGCAGAACTTCCTATGCTGCAGTTTCCGGCCATTTCCCCTTGTCCTGTCTCCACTCACCACTGAAAAGAGTCTGTTCTCGCCATTCTGCCCCCCACACCTTAGACATTTATAGATCTGGATCAGGTCACCTCTCAGTCTTCTTTTCTCAAGGATGAACAGATCCAGTTCACTCAGCCTTTCTTCATAAGAGAGATGCTCCAGGCCCTTCACCATCTTTGTGGCCCTCTGCTGGACTCTTTCCAAGAGATCCCTGCCTTTTTTCCTGGGCCTTCCCATTTGAAAATAAATGGCTTCTGGCTCTTTCCAAAGGAATGCTTTTGATTATAAAAGTATACACAAAGTGTTGCTGATTGTCTTATGTTGATTTGAAACAATGCATTCCTTACCAGTCTAATTACAGAAATTAGATCAAAGCTGTATTTTCTAGCATTCTCCTACCTCTTTGCCAACACTGTCATACCTGACAGCATGTCTCTATATAGTAGATAACTGAAAAATGTAGTTATTTTATTGTCACTGAAACTAATGGGGTCTTATCTACATTACTAAACAGGTATCTCTGTGACATTTGAGAGAAATATAATGAAAATTCTTTGCTTGACCTGAATTTTCTAATATTCTTAGTGTGGAAAAATTGGATTGATTTTGTCATATTATCAAAATATAAGTCAATGTTGTGTTCATGAGTCACTTATTTTATTTTATTTTGTTTAAAATTAATTAGGGTTTAATATTAACTATGAAAATGGGTAAGGTTCTATTCTACGAATATTTCTTGTATTTTAATGACTCCATTCAACAATGCATCAAGTCTGGGGCTTTGAGGGCTGATCTTTGGTCCAGAAAGGGGTCGATTCCACAGTTCTCTTCTGAAGACTAAAGTTTTCTTTCTTTCTTTCCCTTCCTCCCTCCCTCCCTTCCTTTGTTCTTTCCTTCCTTCCCTTCTTCCTTTTCTTTTTTGATCTCTTTCATAACCTGTAGCAATGATTTGCCAGCTCTGCCATTTAGTTCGTATAGCATTTACCACTTGAATAGCATTTACCACTGAGATTCAGAAAAAAATACCACTCAGTTTAGAACCTAGCCAGATTTCCTAGAACCTTAAAATCATTAGGCTCATAATTGAGCACAGCTATGCAGTGCATAGTGCACAGCCAGAGGGAGATGTGTGAAACACACAGTGTCAAGCCACTTGATTAGGAGATGTGACAGGAAGCAAATCTGAAAACTTCAGTGATCATTGCTTTCAATCCTACGGATCAGTGGTTTTCAGCCTGTTATCCACAGACTCCAGGGAGTTACCATTATATTTAAATGACTTGCAGAGTTGACGAAGTGAAATAGGATATGCAGTTGTCTGCACAAGATGAACTAAACTGAACATGCATACATTAATTTTTTTTTTAGTAACTCACAAATTACAGAAGGGTAGAAAATAGATCTATACATATTAGCTTCCAGGTAGAACACTACAGCAAGTATCTCAAGTGAGGAATTTTTTTTTCCTACTTTCTTGTAGTTCACATTTCAGTTCCTGCAATATCACAGCTCCAGTGAAAGTTACTTTATGGAAGATATGGTAGATAATCTTTTGGAATCTCTTCCTTTACTGTAATTGCTTGGCCCCTCACATAATTTGACGTGAATAGCAAATTGAATTTTGAGCTCTTAAAACTCTAAACTGTTACACACTGTGTCACTTGGAAGATGAGACAATTTATTCAACAGTAGGCAGAAGCAGGTTAAAAATTTGGTCTTTACTTTTGAGGGATTTTTTGTTCATAGCACAATTTCCCAAACTCATTCCTGAAGAAAAAAAAAACCAAAAACAAACCAACAAAAACAACAGCAACAAAAAAATCCTTGAGCAGAAATGCTAAGTCATGACCCAAAATATTGATTGAGCATCTGGTGAAAAGGCAGGGCCAATCCAGGGAGTTCAGCTGCATGCAGTGCACCTGAGTGACTGGAAGGGCTAGAGCCAGGATTCAGAACTCATTTAAGGGTTGGCAGTGGAGGTGAGGGTGTTTCTTGTTGGAGATTCCTGTCTACCTCAAGTCTTCTGAAAACAAGCAGCTCTTTTTCTTCATTTCTGTATCTGCTATATTTGAGCTTGTTTTCATTTGGTGTGGCTAAGGGCTGTGCCACCCTGCTATTATCACAGTACTTTCCATCCCATTTATAGCATTACACACGTCTTGTTTGTTAAATTCCTAAATAATTAAGTTCTTATCCAAACATCTCAAGTCTTCTATAGTTTACAGGGAAAAAAAAAAACCTATTATTTTTTATTATCTTGAATATTCTATAATGACCAATATAACTCTCTATATATTTCTCTTTAAACTTAGTGTGTCTCTTAGTACACATGATGTATCTGTTCATGCTGAAGAAGAAGGAATTCACAGACCTAAACTCTGCAAATAATTCTTTGTCTCTAAGGGATATCTGAGTGTTTTTCCTCACGCTGATGTTCGGTAGTCACAATTTTAGATAGATCTGAAAGTTGTATGATGTGCATTCTTTCTGTGACTGAAGCACTGTAATAGTTCAAGTGCTCTGTCTGTGCAAATTCAAAATTAACATCTGTGGTCGTCCTCTGTAAAATTCTTAACCTTTGCTTTGCCTACAAGTAGTCCTCTCAAACTATCCACTGCATAGATAGAGGAATATAAATAATAATAATAAAAAAAATCTTAAAGGCATTCTAAACTGTATGCAGTAAAAACTTATGCAAACTATGTTTGCAGACAATTGCAGAGAAGATCTGAGATCAGATCTTCAAGGGAGCCTAATGTTGCAGAACTATGTGGGACTGGACTGGTTTTAATCTAGTTTAGACAGTTTCTTGTTAGGTGATTTTGAAACATTCCCTAGATATTAATCTGTGTAATGGTACCTGGATCATTACTCACTTGCTCCCATCTCCAAAGCTACTGCACACCCGTAAGCAGAGGATGTGAACTCTAGAAGTGGACCTCAGTGAGGCTTGCTACATCTGTACTTAAAAGAAAGACTGGTTTAAGTCATCTTTGGTCTGTGTAATAACCTACAATTGTTGCTAAAAGTGAGACACACCTGTGGCTTTGTCAGCAACGTGGAACTTAAGCAAATCTATAGTAGGTATTAAGGGCCTGCATTAGACTTCCTATGGCAGGATGGCCTGTGAATTCAGCTGTGTTAGCCTGTATTCACCTTCAAGGGCTGTTCTTATAGAGTTAAAAGTGAAATAACGCATTTAATGCATTCCATTTCAGCACTTCTGTTAAAGATTTTTAAGACTCATGTTTAAATGGATAAATAAGTTAAAGAGTAAATGATAGGACTTCGTCTTCTCCTTGGCTCTGTTTCTGTATATAGCATGATTTTATAGGCTCATTTTCTATAAGAGTGTGTTTGTTCTTCAACTATTACCTGCAAAATAAGTCTTCCACAAATTTACTATGAACTTACAGCACAAGTCTGTATTCATGCACAGTGCAAAATTGCTGTAAGATCAGGTAACATGAGAAAGTATGTACCTTCAGCCTGTTTAAAATCTAAGATGCATATTTTTCTCAAATATTTACTTCTTTAAGGAGGTGAAACAGTTCTTTTGGGCAGGGATTTCATATGTTTATTCTAAAATGAATTGATCTTGAAGTAAATGATGAATGGTAATCCCTAGCCGCACTGTGGACTATATATTTGACATCGTGTGTGTTAATTCTACTGGAAAATATAGAAGGAATTATTTCATGTCTTTAGGACTCTCTCTCTACTAAATATGCATTTTTACTTCTATTGAAGTGTAAACTAAAATGATACTGACCTGGCTTTGTGAAATCTCAGCCTTGCATAATCTGTAGGATTCTCATAAACAGTTTTGTCTGTGTAGATATTATTTGTGCAGCATTTGTTGTGATGTGTGATGTGTGATGTGTGATGTGTCTTCTTTCTGTCAGAACATCCACACCCAGAATTAAAAAAAGATGACAATGGTAATATTTCAATCAAATGTCAAACTGCTGTTCAAAAGTTTCTGTGTTGCCTTCTTTGGAATTATAGAGGAATAGAATGGTCTGGATTGGAAGGGACCATAAAGATTACCTAGTTCCACATGCTGGGCAATGCTGGGCTGGGTCATCTTTCACCTGGTCAAGTTTTTCAAAGACCCAGTCAGCCAGGCCTTGAACACTTCCAATGATGTGGGTTCCAGAATAAGACTCTTCAGTTATTTGAATCTCTCTGAATTATTAAATTTTGTCAGTCTTTAATACAGTGGTGACATAAGTTCATGTGAGGAGTCTAGTGTGTGCCCTAAACATAAGTTTAGCCTTCTCTCACAAGTGCTGGGATTTTCTCTCACAAAGAATGATTATTTTTTTTGGCTGTGAGAATAGCAGGATGCCAAACTGAGTCCTCTACTGAGCATGACACTTAGGAATTGACTATTTCACACTGTGACAGGCAGGTGCTTAAGAGCTTCTAAATCAGATATTCAGAAAGTGAGACCTTTGTCCATTTGGCTTTGATCATCAAAAAAGCTATGCCAAATTTTTCAACAGCAAAATGAGATACTGAGTCAGGAAGTCTATTAATCTCTGTGTTTATCCATTGTAGTTGTTCTATTACTTATTACAGTATCAAAATTCTTCCCTGGAAGGCATAAATATTTTCTGTTTATAGCCTACTGATTTAGGTCTTTGTCTGAGATTCTTAATGCAAAAGACGGAGAGGCTGCAGTTCTTCCTTATTTCTTTTTTACTATTCATTATCTCTTAGGATCAAATGGTGATACATGAAATACCATTTTATAAGGTGATATTTTTAAGGCATGGTAATACATTTTTCATAAATATGTAGAGAGCAGCAATAAAGGGATATATAAAGGATATCTAAATGGGTAACAATTGATATTTAGTTTTGGAGAAAGATGAGAACAGCATGTAAATTGATAGACTGAACTGAAAATAAAGGCTGCAAGGTTTAGAAGCAATAAAGGTGCAAGTGCAGATTCTTATAGATCATATGTAATAAGACAAACTGGGGGAACCTGACAGTTAGCTGTACATAGCAAGCAGAAATAATTTTAAATGTAGTGTTTTCATTTAATTCATATCCTTCTTTCCTGCTCTTAGTTGCTTGTTTTTATTTTTTAATGTGGGTAGTGTTATCAAGAGGGTTGGTGGGCTTGTTTGCTTTGTTTTGATTTTGTTTTTTTACCTTGTCTTTATATCATCCTAATAAAAATACAGGGATAAACTTGTGAAAACTTGTATCTTTAAAGTGAGACACAAGTAAAGGGGAATAATGTTTCATCTATGACAGAAGTGGGGAGGGGGAGGAGAGGAGAGTGCTGTGGTGAGGTGTTACTTGATCTGGTGCTCACCATAGCAAAGGGGATCATCAAAGATGTTAAGACTGGAGGCTGCCTGGGCTGTAGCAACCATGCCCTGGTTGAGTTTGTGATCTCAAGGATATGGGACTGGCAAAGAGCAGAGGCAGTACCCTGATTTTCAAAAAATGAACTCCCAGCTGTTTAAGGAATTATTGGATGACATCCACTGGAAAACAGTCCTTAGGGACAAATCTGGCAGCCCTTTCATGACATGTTTCTGAGAACACAAGATCTCTTCATCTCCCAGCATAAGAAATCAAGCAAAGGAAACAGATATGGTTGAACAAGGATCTGAGGGTCACATTGAGGGATTAAAAAAAAAGAAAGTACAGGCAGTGGAAGCAGGGATGCATAGTCTCGGAAGAATACAGGGATGCTGTCAGGATGTGCAAAGATAGGATCAGGAAAGTCAAGATCTTTCAATATTTATGTGCTTTCCCTGTAAGGCCCTATCATATATCTGTTTGAATAAACTGAATTGAAGATTTCAATGAAAGAGTGAAAAAATTGTTTATTCTTAAAGAAACAAAGTATTTAAACACATACTCAGCCTTAAGAACAATAGTTAATCCACTGACATCAAACAAAGTTTAAGGCCTCATAAAATACTTGTCTGAACTAAAGATATGATCACTGGGTAGTCAAAGTCCTTGATAACCTTTAATTAAGATGATTAAAATTTAACAAAGCATAATGAATTCTCATCTTTACTTCTGGTACCTGACAGGTAATGTACTTGTTTCATTTACTCCAATTTTCTGTAAAACTCTGGTGTATTCATAAATTTAGAAGTACAAACTATAAGAATACTATTTCCATTAACTGGCAATCTATATTGATGGCTATCAGGATCAGAGTAAGATCCAAATGTTTTCATGCAGTTTAGGATCCTTCTCAACTCAGGTCTCTTTTTTGCATGGAAGAAAGGGGGTTATGCTTGAATATATTGGCCTGTTTGTTATTTTTAAGTGAATGTTGAGAATCTAAGAATCTTCAAAATTATTTATTTTACTCATGAGTGTGAGTTTCATTTAATTTTTAAATGTCTTTCCAAGTGTTGGTTGGAGAATTCAAGAGATAATATTTCAAGGTTTTTTTGCAGGGAAAGTGTAAATGCTTTCTGAGCCCTTAATTCCTAGGGAGCGTTATTCCACTGTGACTGGCAGCACAAAGGACAGCAATAGAAATAACATTTGAATAAGACTTAAGGTGAAAACAATGTCAGCGTGCAGCTACAAATTAGTAATTGTGGACAAAATAGACAAGTTTTCCTTTGTTCAATTCTTGCCCCTTCCCTTAATACACTTATCACTGTTCCAAATGAAACAAACAATTGCAAATTACATTTAAGTTCTTCAAATGGACAATGTATTTAGAAAACATTTTAGAGCGTATGTGTGGTTTTTTATATTTCCCCTCCAAAGGACATTTTAAAATAACATCTTTGTCTGTTAGGCATGCCACATATGCTCTTGTAAGATAAGAGAAGCAAGAATTAATTAACATCTACATTATGCCTATTTTTAAACGTTAATTATACTTAAGTATGAATATTTTATCATACATCACTCAAGAGTTTAAATATTTTTTTATTTTATTGATCTATCTATATATATATAAATATTCCCCAACATCATTTTAAAAACAGAATTATTCTACAGTTAATTTCCATGCTATGCCAGAAGGAACATCGCAGCTATTCACAGAAATATTAACTACATTAAGTGTATTTTCTCTCTGATACAGTTTCTGAGCCTTTCCCATGAATTTATATTCTGGTTTAACCTGGCAAGTGGCTCAGAGGGAGAATCAAGGGTGCGGGGCGGAGAACAGTTGAACTTGTGGGTTGAGATAAACCTCTATCTCTAAGGTAGAGATGAGGAAAAGGATAATAGGTATAACTACATATACAAACAAATGTGTTATGAACATATGCATGATCATAACTATTATCCTTTTCTATGCATGTATATCTGTGTGAATGCGTGTATCAAGTGATGCACAAGCAATTGCTCACTGCACCGATGCCCAGCTACCCTTGAGCAGCAGAAAAGAGTGAGACTAACTTCCTCCCCTTTAGAATTCCTTCTGCGTGGTGTCATATGGCATAGAATGCCCCTTTGGCCAGTTGTCCTAATTCTGTCACCTCTGAGCTCCTTGGGCCCTTTGCTGCAAATGGCCTTGGCTCTATGCAGCTCTGCTTATCAGCAACTGGAAGCAACGCTGTGTTGTCAACATTGTTTTTCTCCTATAACCAAAACATAGCATCATACCAGACACTCTGAAGAAAACAATTCCATCCCAGCTGAAACTAAGACAATTTATTTGCACACATGGCATATATTTTTTACTGCCTTAAGAGTGCAAAAGAATGTTTATGCACAGCTAGGTCAGATCCCAGAAGACAACCTGAGTTAATGTAGAAAGTGAAATCGAGGTACGTGTGGTTATCAGAGGATTGTCCAAATATAAAAGAACAGTATTGCTAAAGCTTATAAATACTGGCTGAAAAACATACATACATATTTTTAAAAGTTTTTGGAAGAGATAGCTTTCAGTTTCTTCCACCTTCTCTATATAAGACTCTGTAGGTGACTACATGAGCAATGTCACGCATTTTAAGTACTGTTAACTTCTCTTGTTGCTTCACCTTATACAGAAGTGGAAATAAAAATGGTGGTGTTTATTATATAAGTAAAATAGATGTTTAAAGAAGACAATACAGCCATTTGCAAATCACCCAGGCTTTTTATTGTTGTTTTTCTGCCTCCAAAACAGTATCTGGGTCTATTCACCAGAGATTCATTTTTCATTAGTCATGACCTATCTTTGGGTTACAACTTGCTCTAGAAGGTAGACTTTCTTTTATCTTAGAAAGAAAAGTAAAATGTAATCTGTGCTTTATACTATTTCTTTAGCTCTTCCTTAGTCTCACATAGGTTTTGGTCTATTATTGAAAAAAATATCTAGAATATAGTCAAAATGAAAATATTACATAATGATGAAACTTGATTTATTGTCTGTCTGGAACAATAATGTCTAAATTCATAACTGAGTTGCTCTTTAGGGAAATGTAGGTTGCTCTTGTCATTATTACTGAACGATATATTTGCCTGTTTTTTTTTTTAAATGTAATATTTAAAATATTAAAAAAAAATGTTAAAAAATGCCAGGTGATTTCACCATGGCATGAGATGGTAGCATGAGATTTTTTTCCCCTTTTCGCAGGTGAGAAACTTGACATGCTATTATGCTAGTCATAGAAAAAAATTTCCTAAGACGATTTTCCTGGCTTCTAGGAAACTGAATGATGAACTGCTATCACCCTACTTATAACACTATTCAGGAAGAATATGAATTTTAAAAGCAATTACCAACTCATTTATGTATTTATTTGCTATACTGGAAGTGGAAGATTGTTTCTGAAAAACATTTTTTCAGTCTTAGGAAGGAATGGAAGTGTTTAGGCTGTTGGAAGAACAACTTCATAACATTTGTTTCTTATTTTCACCAACAGCACACAACAACTTTAATCCAAACATTAACACATATAGAAATTTCAGGACAAATATTAAGATGCTGGCAGGATCTTTGTGAAGGATGAAGTCTGCTAAGATTAAGATATAAGTAATTAATGCTAACGTAAGAATAAGTAGTTCATATTTTGTCCAGAAAGAATGTGCAAAAACTCCTGGATCACTGTCCAAAACTTCTTGATTGCTAGCTAGTCAGTCTTGCAGATGATAGGACCTAGGGTAGAAAAGCCAACGATTTGAAGAATCAAGAAAATTACTGTGCCAGTACAAACAGAATCACAGAATTGTAGAGATTGAAAGAGACCTCCAGAGATCACTGAGTCCAACCCCCTTGCCAAAGCAGGTTCAATACACCAGGTTGCACAAGTAGGCATTCAGGCAGGTCTTGAATATCTCTAGTGAAGGAGATTCCACAACCTCCCTGGGCAGCCTGTTCCAGTGCTCCGTCACCCTCACTGTAAAGAAGTTCTTGTGCACATTTGTGTGGAACTTCCTATGCTGCAGTTTCTGGCCATTTCCCCTTGTCCTGTCTCTACACACTGCTGAAAAGACTCTGGTCTCGCCACTCTGCCCCCCACCTTAAATATTTATAGACCTGGATCACAGTCATTTTTGTGCTATACTGCATCCAGGCAAAGTCTTTCTTTTCACAGAATCACAGAGTGGCCAGGGTTGGAAGAGACCTCAAGGATCATGAATCTCCAACCCCCCTGCCACATGCAGGGCCACCAACCTTCCAGTTCAATATTAGACCAGGCTGCCCAGGGCCCCGTCCAGTCTGGCCTTGAACACCTCTACGTACGGGGCACCCACAACTTCTCTGGGAAGCCTTTTCCAGCACCTCACCACTCTCTCTGTAAAGAACTTCCCTCTGACATCCAACCTAAACCCTCCCTCCCTTTTTGTTATAAATACTGAAATTATGCTTATTGAATTTTAGAACAAAACTTCTGGAGTATTTAATGGATCCCCTCCAATTCCTGTAGTTGCGACTTGATTGGATGATGTATGAAAGTTTAGGGATATTTTTTTCTCATATATCTACTAGTTATGTGAATAATAGATATACACATTTTCTTGATTAACTATGAACATTATCAGATTTTTTTTTTTTTTAATTTCTCTTCTGCCTGTATATCTTCCAATATCCTGGTTTCTGTTTATTGAAAAAAGGAATTTAAATAAAGATGTTTTACACAAAGGATGTTTGTATGCGATTGTTGGAGAAATTTGGGCCTCTGGTATTGAACTAGGTGTAAGCCTTGCTGTGAAATTGTTGCTCTTTCTAAGACTATTGGGAAACAGCACCAGAAATAACATTTATTTCTGGGCTGGATGCGCTTTTTCTTCTAATAATTCTAGTAGTTTGCCCTTGACTATGCACTATCATTTCAAAAATGGAAAATAATGAAATCACAAAAGGTGTAAAAATTAGACATCTAGACAGTCCTTGTTATTTTAGCTACTTTGTCTCACTTCTCTCTAATGTAAGAGTAGGCATTTAAAATGTGAAGTATCATCTTACTCTGAAGAGAGGCGAAGAGTTGATGAATACACAGGAAACAGTGCCAGAAACTGACAGGGAAGAGTGGAAAACTCCAACAGTCCTCTTCTGAATTTAAAAAGGTAAAAATAATTGAACACCACTGCTAAAACCAAATTCTTACGGTAGTCAGTGCTAACATTTAATGCTTATGTTGCTTCTGAATGAATATGCCACACAACACATCTTGAGAAAAGCAGACAATGTACCAGTTTGTGAACTTACTGTGCCTTTGGTATTGAACTAGGTGTAAGTAGAAATGAATAAAGGTCAGGGTGAAGTCTAGAGGAAGGGGGAGTATTATTTTTCTCCCATAATCTTGATGCAGACTTCCCTGCTGTGGCACTGAGCAAATTACTTATGATGCGTAAATAATGATTATGATGTTACTCCCTTGTCTAATTCTCAGGACTGTTATAAGCATTAATCAAATAGTCTTTAAAATGCTTTGGTGGAGTATGGTTCTTCATAAAAGCAAATTATGCATCCATTATTTTTTCTGCATCTAGCCTTTCTGCAGATGGTCTTTGGTGACACGGTGACAAAGAAAGAGATGGACAAAGTTAAAACTAATCTATTTTTTTTTTTTTAATAGATAGATGTTTCTAGTTCTGGATTCATTTTTCTTCTGTGGCCTTGAGAAAAGTGCACAGCACCTTTTCTTTCCTAGGATCCTCCAAGAGTCATGTCTAACCTGGTATATGTTTCTGCCTAACTTAAAAACAATCTAAGAATCCTGTCAGCAGTCAAACTGTGACACTCTCAACCCATCACAGAGATAGAACAGACAAAATTGTGGCAATATTTGGCCTTGAGTTCTCAAACTCTGCTTGCTTAATGATAGTAATGATTTGGAGATACATAGATTTTGAAATTGAGTGGATATTTCTCAATGCAGCTGATTTTCTATGGAATACCTACACAAAGTTTGTTGTATTTTCAGCATCTCTGTCAGCAACCTCCAGCTTCCTCTGAGACTTTATGAAAATCTGCCCACACTGTTAAAGTACTTAAATAGGATCTCTAATATCTTGAAATAGTAGAATTAAAGGCTATAAAAGATGCATCCTTCCTTACAGAGCACTATGTTACTCCCTTGGTGTTTTGGAATAATAATGTTAATAGCTGCTGCAGAACCCAGCCATGTAAAAGCTGTGGTTTCAGCATTAATTGTGGTTAAACAAAGAATTTTAGTATAAACCACTGAGAGCTTTCTTCAGCAAATTACACCCAGGAGGTATATATCTTTTTAGCTCTCCCTGGCTACTGGCAGACAACTTACTTCCCATCTGCTGGTTTTCATGGTTGAAGACTCCTCTATGTTTCTAGGAAGTTAAATAAGGCCTTTGGTGAATCTGTCTACAGGCTGCAGAAGATGTCATCTTAAATAGTTGCACAGGGAAACTGCCTAAGGTTGGTAAAGAATAGACAAGAAGACTAGAAGGTCAGTGATGCCAGTCAACCCTAAATCTGAATACTTTTATGTAATCAATAATATAAGTGAGGAAAAATAACTCCTTCTTTCAAGATTCATAAGCACAATGATTCAGTCTTGCACAGTATGTTGTTCTTGGGCATAGTAAAATGCCAGTTTTGAAGTTTTCAGAATTGCAATGAATTAGGGAGAAACTGAGAAACTGAAGCACCATGGTCTTGCAAAGCTTGTTGTCTTTTTTTTTTTTTTTTTTTTTTAATTCTGTATCAAACTGTCCTTGTACATGACTCAGAGCTATCCCCACCTTGGAGTACCTTGTGACAGTTTCACAAAACAACTTTTGTGGCTTAAACATTAAGATCGAGTAGAACTTTTCCTACACAAGGAATTGCAAAAGTTTCTTTCTTTGTTTCTTTCTCTCCTCCATCATTTCTATGTTTCTGTTTCACACGTTTCCCATTTCCATAACCATCCAACAGGCTCTCAGTGTGGTAAGAAGTATCATCTTCTCTGAAGAAGCACTGAACACCTCAGTCTGTGCCTCGTTCTTAAAGTCTCTAAAAGTTCAGACTGATCTGAACATGAATTTCATGTGGTTTTAATGGAGGAAAATTGAAAGATTTTACTTGATAATATACATTTGATAATAACGAGAGAATTATATTATTAGATATTACCCTTCCAATCTTTCATAAGGGGTTATGAACCACTAACAAATGTGTGTGAAAAATTATGATAGCCACAGAATGTATGAGTTCATGTTGATTCAAAAATAATTACTTAAATTATTAATTATATTTTAGACTTGATGCCTACCTCAGAAAACTTCCAAAGTAGTTTTCTAATTTTCTAGTAATTTTGCTACCCTGCCCATAGCACGGGGGTTGAAACCAGATAATCTTTGAGGTCCTTTTCAATCCAGATGATTCTATGATTCTGATTTTTAAAGAGTTTCTGATGATAAATATCAGAGTGATACTTCTGGGGAAAAAAAAAAAAAAAAAAAGCCAGTTGAATGGATGAGTTCACAAAAAACGGGATTTTTACTTGTTACAAATTTTTTAAAAATTTTATTTTTTAAGTGACTCCTTAATGACTCCTCCTTGGACTTACTTCTTTCTCACTGAATAAAACAGGGAGCCTCCTATCCACAGATTCCGTTAGATTTGGAAAGTATTGAATGACATGCCTATATTAGCAAAATTACAGTGCTTGTAAAAGTGAGCTCTTGACAAGTTCGGTTCCCATACTTACCATATCAGCCCATGCATAACTTTTCTTACCTGAATAATTCCATTCAATGCTATAAAACATTTGCATCCCCAGAACTTCACTGGGTATTTGTTTTTATTTCCTGCATGAAGGAACACTGTCAGTTACTTCACATTTCACCTAAAATCTGCCATGAAAATCTATTCTATTTGAAGGTCGCCAGCAGAACTTGTGCAGGATTCTAGACTCTCAATAATAAACAATATAAATACCCACAGAATGATTTATGCCATCTTATGCTCTCATGGCATTGACCAATAAGCTGTGTAAATGCATAGAAAAATGATTTATGTCTCTTCAACTCCCGTTGGTAAGTGAAGAAGAAGGAAAAATGGAAAATATGGGCACTTTCCCCAGAGTATGAATGTTCTCTGGAAAGAATATGGTCAATTTTAAAAGTGTTTCCATTTTAAATTGGTAAAAAAATGTTCTTCACTTTCTTACATACACAACTGTATACTTTTCTAAGTATTGAGATTTAAGTTTTCTCTGGTAGACAAACTGTTGCTTACCTCCATTGTACTTGGACAGCTGTCGCAAAAAGCAGTGAGAATTAGCAAACTGAAGAAAGTAAATATATCAGTACTTCTACAGATTTATAACTTAATCCTTAGCTTCATCAACAATAACGCTATTCTTCCTTGAAGAAGTATTCATGCAATCTTACAGTTATGAAATTCTAAGATGCTCATAATTCAGAACTGAAGATAGCAAATTTAGGAACCTGTTTACCATTTCACTATGTTTTAATATAGAATCACATTAGAGTATAGTAATCAAAGGAACAAATTTGAAAATACAGGTAACTAAGAACTTAAATACAGCTGTTTAAGATTGAAAAAATATTCTGCACTTTTTAATTATTAGCTGTTTTATCAGCTTGATCCCACTGTTGATGTAATCTCCTCTTCCTATCTTCCCCTCTTTTCCCATTTCTCTTCCTTTCTATTATAAGTTCTCAATAAGGGCAAGTGTTGAGTCCTATATACTGGGATTTCTCCACATGCATCAGTACAGGTGAGGGGCTGACCTACTGGAGAGGAACTCTGCAGAGAAGGACCTGGGTGCCCTGCAGGACAGCAGGTTAGCTATGAGACAGCAGTGTGCCCCTTGTGACCAAGAAGGCCAATGGGATCCTGGGATGCATTAAAAAGAGCATTGCCAACAGGTCAAGGGAGGTGATTGTACCCCTCTATTCTGTCCTGGTGAGGCTATGTTTAGAATGCTGTGTCCAGTTCTGGGCTACTCAGTTCAAGAAAGATGTTATCTAGAGTACTCCTAGAGACAGTCCAGCAGAGGGCCATAAAGATAATAAAGATCTGAAGTATCCCCCTTACGTGGAAAGGTTGAGGAGTGGGGCTGTTTAGCCTGGGGAAGAGAGAACTGAGAGAGAGAGCAACACTTCTAAAAATCTCAGAGGCTGATGTCAAGTGAGAGGCGCTGGCCTCTTTTCAGTGATACTCATCAACAGGGCAAGAGGCAAAAACTGAAACCTGTGTTCCATCATAACAAGAGGAAAAGCTTCTTTACTGTGAGGGTGACACAGCACTGGAAGAAGCTGCCCAAAGAGGTTGTGGAGTTTCCTTCCCTGAAGATATTCAAGACCCCTGCATGCTTTCCTGTGCAACCCACTGTAAGGAACCTGTTTTGTCAGGGGAGTTGGACTGTATGATCTCCAGATGTCTCTTCCAATGCCTATAATTTTGTAATTCTGTGATTCGTTACAGATTTTGTTACTTTTATATCCCCTTCCAGAGGGATACTAGCAAGGAACATAACCCTTTTAAATTCTTGTGCATGTTCAGAAAGAGAGTCTAGCTTGTCATCATCCATCAAAGGGAGGTCTCTCATGAGCAGCATAACATCTATTTTGATAATTCAAACTACTGTTTTGTGAAATTCAATTGTATTTTAAGAGACAGATGAAAACTCATGCAAGCTTCACAAATGACCAAGGAGCAAACAGTCATTCTGTTTGTCATTCTGTCTGTTATTCTGGCCAGCATTTTTTATCTAGATATTTAGGCTCCAGTATAGGGCTATTGATTTCAGTGCAGCTATGCAAATGAGTACAAAATGCAGATCTCAGATTTACTTTCTCCTTCAATTGGCATTTCTAATGGATGATCTGTTAACAGAATATTATTAAACATTACCCTTTTCAAATACTCATTGCCTTTCTACCAGAATAAGAATTTTTCATAGCACAATTAATAATACACCTGCTTTCAGCAGTAATTGTTTTGTTGCTGTGTGCATATGAGAATGAAGCATGCCAGCCTGCCAGAATACAAACAGGGTGAGATGCATGGGGCACCTGTTATATCAGAAAGTTGTAATTAATAAAAAGCAAACTGTTCCTGAGTGAGTCCAGTTGGAAGCTGGACAAGGTGATCACTAAACTAGCTCAGTGACTGATAGCAGTCAACCACTTAAATTAATTCTTAGCATGGATGTCATTGGAAGTGTAGCTGAAGTAGAAATAATCTTTGTTGCTTTATTATCCTAGTTTTTACAGATTATAAATAATCTTAAATTTGTGTACACAGTTTAGGCAAAATGAAAATGAGAACACCTTAAGAGCAAGTGAAACTTATGAAATGTCACTCTGAATATTACTGAATGTACATCACTGGCTACTAGACTGTGTCCTGAGAATTTTTTGTCTTCTCTTTACTCCCCTAGGACTATTCTGTAAGACACTAGTAACTGCTTTGGGCAGGTTGCAGAACAAGACGGATGAATTGCCACATATAGTTTGGAAAATCCTATGTAGAAATCAGTACCTCGTTTTTCTGAACAGCAAATGTCCTTTTAAACCTAGCTATTTAAGAAAAAAAATGTCTGTAGAAATTTTGAGAAACTTTAAATCATTCGGCTTCTATTCAAATGACTTTAAATGTATTAGAATTCTGAATTGTTAAGTTTTTGAAATGAGTAAGCACTTCAATAACTATTCAGTAATGCACATACAAAAGTGAACTTATATATATTTTTCTTGTTCACTAAATGCTAAATCTGTACTGTTTTTATTTTCTGTGGTAATCTGTGTAAACATGTTTCAACGGATATTATCTTAAAAATATTGTAATGTGCTTACCTGCAAAAAAATGTTTAATTCCATAATTAAAATGAAAGTTGTTTTATAAATTTTTTAGAATTAGAATTCCAATTCTAAATTGGAAAGTTCTTTTCCTAACTTCTCATTCTATACCATACACTTTTTTATATGATTGCTTGATGAATAAATAAAATAAGCTATTCACGTTCTCTTTACAACATGGATATTCATTATAACACTCAGCCAGACAGTTGTCTAATAGCTGTTAGCAATTAGCAAATACTAACAAAAAAAAAAAAAAAAAAAAAAAAATCTACAATTACCTTTTGTTTCATACAGTATTAATATTCTCAAATTGCTAACTAAGCAGCGCTCAGACACAGCGCAATTCCCCATTGCTAGACATTGCAATCCATTCCTTCTTGAATAGAGATTTTCCTCTACTCCTCAACCTTCTAAAGCATAAGTCTGGAGGAAAATAAAAATAATGCCTCACATGGCTTTGCATGCATTTGTATTATATTTTCTTACTGTATAACTTAAATATTGGTCTGCCTTCTGTTTTATTCATAAGTAAAACTGGAGGTGAAATGCATGAGTTTATTGAAGTAATGTCTGCGATATGAGTGAAGTTAGGTGAGCCTGTTTTAATCTACCTAAACTTGGTAGTGCATCAGGCTATCCCACCAGTCCTTCTCCTCTCCCAGTTGTATACTCTAGTATTATCCTCACACTGTCTTCACAAAGTTAACTCAGAAGCCTAGAAAACTACTATTTGGTTTTCAATTTCTAATTGGTTTGGGAGGTTTTGTCAGCTTACAAAGAGATGTGATGTATGGTGACACATGAACAGGTACAGAAATCAAAGTTGAAATCTCATTCAAAGGAGATGAGAAACTCTAGAGAAAACATAAGAAAGAACTACTAAATTTTTAGATTGGCTCAGCAGCCTCACAGAATTTCATCCTGAGTAGAGACAGCTTAAATGTCTGCTATGCCCAAAGTAAACAAATAAATAAATAAATAAAAATAAAAATCGAGATGTTTAGGTCAGAGCGCTTGTTGACCTTGGACTTATTCACATGGCCTTTGGCTTGTTTACCCTTGACTTATTCACAAAAACAGCATCAATCTCAAAATAATGAGAATACCTCTGTGTAGCCAAGAAATGTAGCACCTCTCAGTCTACCTTGTTAATCAGACTATATCTGAAAAGTAGTATTCCTCTGCTAAACAGAAAAAGGGACATATATTAAAAAAAAAAAAAAAAAAGAAAGAAAAAGAAGTCTTAAGAGATTTTATCTTTTTTTTTTTTTTCTTTTTTCTTTTTTTTTTGGTTCATTGAAATTTTGGAAATTTACATAAAATATGCATGATTCTAATACAAATTTAAGTATATTTCCTCATTAATTTCCTCTCACTTGTTTTTCTTTGCTGTCAAGAGGATACTTCAGAGGTTAAATTAGATTCCATTTGATTTGGTTACAGAGTTCTAAATTTGGAGTCCATTTACATTATCTACATCTACATTATTGTGTAGGCAATAAACAGAAAAAGTAGTTTACCCTTTTAAGAATTTCTCTGCTTTCAGGTGCCTTTCTTTTCATTGCGTATAGAGGGATCTTAGATTTCTTACTTTGGCACTTCGCTTAAATGTCTAGCATTAGTTGAAATACATGTAGACTTTTGTATTCATCCTGTGTTTTGACAACCAATTATATGGTTATTAAGATCATCTCTTTGAGATACACCTGTCACTTCTCCTTTGATTACATCCTCTGGTAATCATTTTTAAAAAATATTAAAATTGTGTTGATAGATATATATACTCCAAGTAGACTTGGATACACCTACAGTATCTTTTTTATATAATCATGTTTTTACAGAATGTAGAAGAGGTATCAAACACCGTTGTGGACTGAAATGCAGTTATCATCTCAAGAGATTTTATGCTTTTTTACAATACAAGTAAAATGTAGTTTTTTGAAACAAAAGATAGGAAAGTAAGCGTCGATCCAGGTTATTGGGTATATGAAAAAGACTAGAGATCTAAAATATTTATATACTCTAGTATGTTTACAGAGCTTGTATATGACTGGTAAATAACAGGACACCAAGGACATCCAGTACTTAACTTGAGTAGCACATATTAGTCTATTATCTAGGTGCTTACTCAGTTTTTGTGTCTTCTGTATTGTGGGCTTGAATGCTTGTACCTTTCATTAGGATCAGACCTAGAGGAATGGTAATATGGTTTCTAAATAGTGCAGATGGGAAGTTAGAAACCTCAGAAAAGAAATCGCAGCACACAATCCTGGTATGATAAAAAAAAAGAAAACAAACAAACAAACAAAAAAACACCCACAGAATAAAGTACTGAAAATAGACCTATGCATTACGTTAGAACTTTCTTTTTAAAGTTTGTTAGAACATTGACATATGGTGTTGCTTCCATCTCATTTTCATCCAAGAGCACAGAAAGAATCTTCTGCCCAGCTGAAAGGAGTCTTGTAAAACAGCTCAATTAAGTTGTCCTCCTTTTCAAACAATAGCTAAATATTATTAGAACCAAAAGAGCACAAGTCTGTAGTGCTGAGCCTGGGCACTGCCTTTGGAAGGGAAAAGTTTGTCCTTTTAGTTCTCCTAGAGACAAACATCACATGAATTATTAAGTCATTATTAAGTGAGTGTCTCAGTTCTTAGACTAGTCAACTGTATTTGTGTTTGCTTGATTCCTCTGACCCCGTAAATATTTAATCCTCCCACAAAATATTGTGACACTATCACACTTGTCTCTTTGATTTCTTTTCCTAAGTAGCCCACATATGGCTGGCTAGGGCATTCTCCTATGCTATTAGGCTCTTGCATCTCCTAAGTATCTACTTCCCCAAATCAAGCAGTTTTATTACTAGAATAGCAATTAAAAAAATTGAATTTTATGCTATTTTTTGGCTGATGAAGGTCAAATGTGGTTTTCCCTGTTAAAGTTGTGCTAACCACAAATGTGTAAGCAAAATCAGTGCAGAAATTTCTCCCTTTCCCTAACAAAGTTTGGCACTGTACTGAAAGGAGAAGTACCTTCCCTATTGTGGGAAAAATAAAAAAAAAAGATTTATTTTGATCCTGTACACCAAGATGGGGGTATTTTGGTACTCAACAATGAAGCTTTCATGTCTGCTTATAACTGATTATAGATTAAATAGAAGAAAGTAAATCTTTACTAATTCCTCTACTATTCAGATTGTGACCTCTTCTCATGACAAACTTTCCTAGTTCTAATTATTTTGTGATGATTGTATCCATGGAAATCTGATAATAACTTAGCATTCAGAAAAGCTTATGTTTTTTGTTTTTTTTTTTTTTTTTAAATTATTTTTTTCCCTGTGATAAGATTCTATTCATTTTAGACACGAAGATTAGAGAAAAGAAAACAATGGTAAGGACAGACAATCCTAGACAAGAAAAAAGATGAACAGAAGCTAGTTAAGAAGAAATTATAATAATTGCATTGAACAGAATCTAATTAAGAGCACAAGTAAAGATGCTGTTCATTGATTCATGTGATGATAATGTAATAACAATCAACTTCTGTTCTTTAGACTTGTTACTTTACAAAATCAGAATGGAGTTCACAGAACCTGTTTAAGCCAGTGCAGCATTAGCCGAGTCCACTATTTAATTAATTGTTTCATAATAAATGGCTCCCTTGTTTACAGTAATATTTTAGTTCTAATTTATCTTCACAATCTAAAAAAGTGTTTAATTGCTTTAATGATATTAGCTGTCTCAGCCTTTATTACAACTCTGGACATAATTACCCTCTTTTAAGGTAATTTATAGACCTCATTAACACTCTTGCCTCTCTGCTGTGATTAAAAATCTCCTAAGAATTGAAATCTCTCTGAACAGTGAGAGAATTATTTTGATTTATTGTTCACCATTGCTGAAAGGAGCACAAAGCTGATTTATTATGGCTGATCTCTGCTGAGATGACTAGAATTGGACTGTGGAAGAGAAACATAGGAGATCATGGTGAAGCACTTTACTTTTCTCTATCACAGAGCTGCAGTTTAATATGTGTCCTGTCATTTGCTTCCACAGGAGCATGAAGAAATCTCTGGTGAATAAAAACTACCTTGAAGAGTCTCTCCTTTGCCAAATAGAAAGCAGTTATACTTTGATATTGGAAATGAACTTTCCTGACAATGACCTTAAAGGACTCAGCAAGATGGTATTAATATGATTTTTATACGAAGCACTTTCAGTTATCTGAAACCTTGGAGCTGTTTCTTAGAAAAAGGTTGTTACATACTGCTTACTATTTGCTTGTCTGTAGAATGGAAATTTTAAAATACTGCAAGGAAACTGATGAAATAGGTCAAAAACAAAGCCTTATAAAATCTGGGCTCTTTTGCTATCTTTATATTGTCCTTTCAATATTTATGTAATTCTGAACATTTTACAGAATCATCACTTGTAAAAACCAAACAAAAATAAACCAAGAAACTTAGTATTAATTTACTGAAATCTGCACTTCTAGTGAGGCTCCTATCCTGTTCATTCAACATACATAAAGTTTGTGAAGTAAACAAGAAAGTAGGGCCACTATTTCTGCTTTGAGATAGAGGTGGCATGCACTCTGCTTAGATGGAACATGTACAAGTCTGTGGAGCCCAAAGACATGCATCCTTGAGTCCTGAAGAAACTGGATGACGCAGTTGCCAAGTCATTCTGTCATGTTCGAAAAGTCATGGCTGTTAGGTGAAGTACTCAGTGACTGGAAAAAGGGAAACATCACTCCCCTTTTTAATAAAGGGAGAAAGAAAGACTCACAGAGCTACAGGCTAGCAGGCCACACTTCTGTGCCTAGGAAGGTTATGGAGTAGATCTTCCTGTAAGAGATATAAAGGCATACGTCTGGTGAGGAGGTGATCTGAAATGGCTTCACCAAGGTTGGATTGTACCTGACCAATCTGATCTATGATGGAATGATGACATCATTAAACAAAGGAGGAACAAGAGATGCAACCTACCTGGTCTTTTACAAGGCCTTTGATATAGTCCCACATCACATTCTTAACTGGAAAGATATGAATTTGAACGACGGAGTATTCAATGGATAAGGAATTGATAACATGATCACAGCGAAAGGATTGTGTCAGTGTCTCTATGTCTGGGTGTAGGATGGTGATATACAGAGTCCTCCAGGGGTCCATCTTGGGACCAGAGCTCTTTAACATCTCTGTCAATGACCTGGCTAGTAGGACTGAGTGCACCCTCAGTAAGTTTAGTGATGTCACTAAGATGAGTGGTGCAGTTGATAGAACAGAAGGCATGCCATCCCAAGGGACCTGGAAAACACTGAAAAGTGGGCCAGGTGAACCTAATGAGATTTAGCAAGATCAAGTGCAAGGTGTTGCACTTACGTTGGAAAATCACAGGTATAGACTGGGAGAAAAAAACTCATTGAGAGCAGTCCTGCTGAGTAGGACTTAGGCATTCTGGTGGACTAAAAGATTGATGTGAGTCAACAATTTGTACTTTGCACCTGGAAAGCCAGCTATTACCCTGGTCTGCATGAAAAGGAAAGTGGCTAGCAGGGCAAGGAAAGTGACTGTCCCCCTCTCCCCCTCCACTGTGCCCTTGTGAGGACCTCTCTTTGAGTACTGCATCCAGATCTGGATGCACACACAAAAAGAAGTGGAGCTGTTGAATCAGGTCCAGAAGAGGGCAAGAAGATGGTAAGAGGGCTGGAGCATCTCTCCTACAAAGACAGGCTGAGGGAGTTGGGCTGCTTGTTCAGCCTGAAGAGGAGAAGGTTCTGGGAAGTCCCACTGTGGCCCTTCAGCACTTAAAGGGAGGAGGGAGAGCGACTTTTTACAGGAACTGACAATGACAGGAGAAATGGGAATGGTTTCAAAATAAAAGAATGGAGATTCAGATAAGCCACAGGAGGAAATTTTTTCTCAGAAGGTGGAGAGGCACTGAAACACGTTGCCCAGAGAAATTGTGGATGCTCTATCTCTGGAGATGTTCAAGGACAGGTTGGATGGGGTCCTAGTGAATCCTAAATTCACTAAATTTAATAATTTAGTGAATGGCAGCCCTGCCCACAGCAGGGTGGTTGAAACTGGATGGTCTTTAATGTATCTTCCAATCCAAGAGATTCTATGATTCTATGATCTTTAAAGTCTCATATGATTCTGTGAGTTGTTTTCCTGAAAATATGTTCCCCTTTGTCATTCTTTTCTTCCGTCTTAATAAATTATTTCTGCTTAGAAACTTACATAGGTTGTCTTTCTGAGCATATGCTCCCCTGGCACAGACACTGTGGTGATGAGGTCTCAAAGCCTCTTGGTAAAGGTAGGCACTGAAATAGAGACCTTGTTCCCCAGGGAGCATAAACTACTTTCCATAATTCACTGAATTTAGCTCTACATTATAATGAACTCAAAAACTAATTTCTCAGTTCCATCTTTAGCTGTTCAGGCAAATAAGATGCTATTAAGCTACATTTTTTTTTTTCTTAATGACATTGCATTGATCTTCATGAGAAATAAATGTTTGATCTAGTTCTCTCTGGAGTTATTTATGAGACTAAACTCATCATTTAAATAATGGTTTTGAGCACATGGTTGTTTGGTTTTCCTGATTCTTGCTATGAATATGGATATATTTACTTTGCAATAAAATATACATTGCAAACAAATTATCCAAGGAAAACAGAATTCCAAGGAGAGTAGAAATTAAGATTTTATGATTACTGATGAAACACTAATTTGTTGTTGTTGATTAAACAGTCAGCTAATTCATAGCAAGTTCCTATTTTTCCAGAATTCATAATGTTAATGCAGTATAATCCTAATATGGTAGAGCATTACATATCTGTGGACTACATATATATTTCTAAAAAAATAAGCTTTGAAGCAAGAGATATGCCAAGCAAGAGAAATAATTCAGGTTTTACTCCATTAAGACTGTATCAACTCAGATATACTAAATTTGTATTATTTTAAAAGTATAATTTGCTTTAATAATTTTAAATGTGTTCTAAATATTATTTGTACATAATAGAAAATGTGCTAGTGTAATAACCTCTCAACACAAAATTGGAGAAAATGTAGGATGAGTAAGCACCAAAATCACCATTGTTTCAGTCAAATTTACAGATACTGAGGTGTGTATGAAATTCTAGAATATGTATTTGTATTATGTACAGTGGTGGGAAAAAAGAATTGACTTACACATTCTGTTAAAATAAAAAGGAAAACATAAAGATCTTCACACAAGCTGTGTAATTGTGTCAAGTAGAATCTCAAATTCTATTTTCGAATGTCCTTACTGCTTGCTGTTTTGATTATGCAGTATGTGTTTACTTTTACATACACTCTTAATATTGATAGCATCAAGAGATACTATCAGTTTAGAGTGAATCTTAGTTTATAAATTATTATTGTTGGATAAAATAAATATTTTATATACTAGAAAATATGGTTTATTTATCCATGTATTTAAGAAAAGAAAAATAACTGCAGATATTTTATACTTTTTTCATTTAATGGTCCCTGTTAGTCTGTGAGGTTTTCAGGTCAGTGGAACATTTGGGATGTCATGGAATTTAAACATTAAAAACTAGCAGCTGAAAACAGTCTTATGAAAAATTTAGTTTGAATGTCAAGTATTGGCCTTTGTTGTGATATGAAATACCATTTTTTAATTGATTCTTCTTTTCCCTCTAAACTTTTTGCCCTATTTTCTGGTATTTAGAAGTTAGTGTTTACACTTCTACTGTATAAAATTAAGAGAATATAGTTTTCCCTTGAAGTAATAGTTGAGGGCAATAGCATATGCACTTAAACTCGGAGGTCTATATTTGTCCATGTGAAGACTCTGTTAATTAATGATACCAGATGGGTGAGATAGTAAAAAGAATATGGGATGCAGAGGATTTGTGTGACTACAGCAAATGCTAAGATCTCCTCAGAAGTATGGAAGGAGAATATCCCAAATGTCAGTGGTGTATATATTTGATTTTGGAAAGCTTTTGTGTAAGAAACTTCTGAAAGGAAATGTTAAAGAAAAAAAAAAAAAAAAGGATATGTATATATAAAGATAATGGGGATGTATATATAGTATATATCTATCTGAACTTCTCTCTTAATCCTTATATCCTTATTCTGTTATTGGGCTCACATTCTCTAATTTATCTTGCCATTCAAAACTATAATCAGCTGAAATTTACAAATTCTTCAAAGGTCACCATAAACCGATAGAAAGACAATGGTAAAAATGAAAGAAAAACATGGCTTTGAATGACTTTGAAATATTTACCTTTATCAGGCGTAAAAATATGTCAAGCCATGGTGAGAATGTGCATTCTTTTATTGCTGTTGACTTTGTCACATTAATCCAAAATACTTCAGGTTAACACAGATATATTTTATATTCTAAGCATATCATAGCATTGTTATCTTCACCTACTTTTCAAATATGTTTGATTTATCTTTTAAGTAGCCAGACTGTTTGCAAATAAGTACATGTAAATGAGTGCATTAATGCTATCAGAACTGTGGACAGGGCAAGCAAAGAAGCAAGATCAAAAAGTTACAATTATATCCTAAAGATATTAGTACTTTATTTTTAAAAAAAAATTTCAGTTATTTAGGTGGGTTTTTTTTTGTTCAAAACTACTTTTTTTTTTTTTTCTTTGTTTTTAAAAGGTAATTTTAATTTGAAAAGTCTACTTTCTCTAGATTTGTTTTGGAAAATAAATAAATATGTTATAGCACAGAATAATAGTTGTGATTAAAGTTTTTATGTCATATGAGCATCTGCAAATGTAGTGTTCTACAGACTTCACAAAACATAAAGTTATATTTAAACAAAAAAAAAAAAAGGAAAAAGAAGAAATGAGGAAGAAGAAAAAAGTGACTTAATTAGAAGAATGCCAAATGAGGAACTTTATTCTGGCTGTTTTCAAAGAATGTATTCATACAACTATTTGTTTCAGCTTTCAGAGGGGGTGTTTTCTATTTGCAACGCGATAAGCACTTTTTAACTGCTGTATGTTCCTGCCAAAAGCAGTGCGGATGACATAAGCAGCAGTTTCTATGAGAGGAACAGCTTTAGAAACTGTCACCATTCTTGTCTCCTTGTTATATTTGCAGTTCTTGTACAAACTCTTGGCTTGAAGCCTACATTTTAACATGCAATTAAAAGCTCAGGGATCTTTTTATTGTTTTCTGTTTGACTGAAAAAGGAGAAACTACCTATTTTGTTCTCTGTTTGACTGAAAAAGGAATGAAAGTACCTAATTTGGTCTAAACAGGAATCAATGTTTATATAGGAACATATGAAGTATGTACGGAGAGAAAAATATCTGATGAAGAAACAAATTTGGAGACATGGAATAAAATTTATCAGGACATCTTGAGCCTAAAGATTATTCTTTGCCTTCTCCCTTAACAGGAACACTCAAAAAACTGTCTTTTCTTCCTTTACATTTGTAGAAGAGAGAAAGGTAAAATAGATGAATACTCACGAGGAGGATGTATGTGGAAAAAGGTAGTAATTCAAACCATAAGTCTCTTGGGACTGGGAAGTCTAAACAATAGACAAAGATATTTTGGATTGGGTGGGCTAACTTTGGTTGGTTGCCAGATATCCACACAGGCACTCTCTCTCTCTCTCTCTCTCCTTCCTCAACAGGATAGGAGAAGAAAATAAATGGAAGAAGCTAGTGAGTCAAGATAAGGATAGGGAAAGACTCACCAATTACCATTACTGTCAAAAAAGACTTGGCTTGAGAAACTCTAATTCAATTTGTTACCATTAATAATAGAGTAGGACAATGAGAAATAACAATAAATAAAGCAAACAAACCACCTTCCCTCCAGCTGCCCCCTTCTTTCAGGGCTTAACTTTACTCCTTCAGTCCTGACTCCTCTAACTCCTCCCCTAGAAGTGGTGTATGAGAAAATATTGGCACTCTCACTCCAGATAATTAAGGTGGCTTTCTCTGTCATATAGTTGGGAAACTATCTTTCTCAGATTGCTATAGCCAGTTAGAACCATTCTCAATTTCCACCAATTCTAAAAATACCAGCAACATATTTGCATTCTTTATTGCTTCATTATTACAGACCTTTATTTGCTTATAGAGTTAAACATGGATTTACAGACTTATGTGTAAAATTTTGTCAGTGAGTGAATGTTGCAGCCCCATCACTGTTTCTATTCAGGAGCTGTTGGTTCAATTCAATTTCATTTCTTCTCTGCCTTTCTAATTCCTTGTCAGGCACATTTAGAAGTTTTCCTGTTCCGTGTAATGTTTTATAGTTGTCATTAACTCTTTCAGGCTTTTTTTACATTGTTGAGGGAATTAATTGGAACACCTATGGTTCTTTGATAAGGCAAAACCACTGAGTGATGTGTGGAAAGGAAACTACAATAAATTCTCATTACAGAAGAAGATTTTATAATACATCTGAGAAAAAATAATCTGGAACGTAGTTCTGCAACAGAAATTGACAGACTCTCTATTGGTTTCAATGAGCTTTCAATCAGATGAAAAGATAAAATCTACAGCATAATTGCAAGGGGAGTTAGAATTTCAACAAAAGTGCCACCGTTATTGATGAGAGTTGTGAGCATTTCTTTATATAGTTATATATCTGGGGAAGGGGTGAAAAAGAAAGAAATTTAAGATGGGAAGAAATCTAATATAGGAAGAAAATCAGAAATAAAAACAAAATGCCATGAGGATTTCCTGCTGCTATCTTTGAGTCCTGTAAGAAGAGGGAATATGAATACTAATTTTGCGACATGATTGGACTGATAATTTATGAAATATCTAATCTTTTTTGCCATTTTCCTGCTGAAAGATGGAAATAATTTTAATAAAATCATTGAAGGCATGAGTATGAAACTACTTCAAATGGCTGAAGTATGGATGCTACCTAGATAGTTTATTTGCTGTAGAAAATGAAATAACTACTATCAGTTAGGTAACTCTCTATAGATTGAAAACTTCATGGGTTCCATGAACCAGAAAACAGCAAAAGTCAGAGAGACCCCAAATTAATTACAAACTAAGGAAGACTGTAGAACGTGCTGTTCAATATGACTGTTCAAAAATAAAGGACCTGCTGATGTGTCTAGTGCTCTTGCAAGGATGAGGACACCACATCATGAGCATAACTAGAATGAACTTGAGCTTCCTGATGAAAGAACATCTTTCATGGACGAAACCACAGTGTTTGGAGACTTTTAATATTATTCTAAGATAAACAAAATGCTGAAGAATTACTGTAAGTCCTTGCAGAAAAAAAAAGAAAAAAATAATTGTTCTTTATGCTTATGCAACTGCCACTCAGGAAGTGAAAATAAGTGAATCTGAGCAGGCACAGAAATGAGGGATAATTGCCAAGCATAGCTGCAAGAGGTTGATCCAGATGGTAGAATTAAAGCTCATTCCTAAGCTCCTTTTGTTCATCTTTCTTCTTCAGTTTTCACTTACAGAGCTCAGCAGGCATTTCTCTTTTTTTATTCACTAACATTAATTCGTGCACTGTCATCACTTTGTAACAAGCTAAAGTCTGGCAGGTGGGAAGTTTTGGGAAGTTCATATGTTGGGCAAGAGATGGTAGAGAAAATATTTGCTATTGGTCTTAGGAGTGCCTGCTTTGTTTGTGGATAGAGTCAATTTTCATCATAGAAGCTTGTATGATTACAAGCATATTGCATCTTATACAAGCATATACAAGCATATACAAGCTTGTATGATTACAAGCATTATGTAGAATCTTGCATGATTGCTCAACCTCATTGCAGCCTTCCAGTACCTAAAGGGAGCCTACAAACAGAAAAGAAGTCATCTCTTTACAAGGGTAGATAACGGCAGGATAAGGGGAAATGGTTTTGAGCTGAGGGAGGGAAGCAAGGTTGGAGCTTGATGAACCTTGAGGTCTCTTCCAACCTGAGCCATTGATAATGATAGTGATGATAATACACAGTGATTGCAGAGCAGTGTTTACACAGCACCAAGGACTTTTCTTCTTGTGCCGTTTTTCCAGTGAGGAGGCTGGGAATGCACAAGGAGCTTTGAGGGGACATAGGCAGAACAAATGACCCAAACTGGCCAGAGGAATTTCCTGTAACATGATGTCATACTCAATGATAATAGCTGGAGTAAAAGAGAAGGGGTTTGGAGTGATAGCAGTTGTCTTCCCACTGAACTTTTGCATGCAGTGAGTCCTTCTTACCTGGAAGTGGCTGAACATCTGCCTGCTGACTGGAAGTGGCAAATTAATCCCTTGTTTTGTTTTGCTTGCACATTCAGCTTTCGCTTTACCATTTTTATACATCTCTTTATTTAAACTGATGAGTTCTCATACTTCTATCTTTCTGGTTCTCTCTCCTGTCTTATCTGGTGAGAGAGAGTTTAACTGCCCATAGGGGTTAAACCACAGTAATCAGATATTTTGGACCATTTGTTACCATTTCTATCATGATTTCTGATAGGAATATGCTTAATCTTGCCTTAACATTGCCCTCTCATCTGGAAAATATTTTTTTCATCTGTAAAGCCTGATCTCATCTCTCAAGTCCATGTTTCTGTTTCTAGTGCTATACCAAGGTCAGTTCTGGCAGCTGTGCACAGATTCTAACACAGATCGATGAAGTCATGTTTTTTTACAACTGATTGATACATATGCCATGTTAATTTAGTAATGAAAATACTCTTCTAAAAGATTTTCTTCTAATTTTTCTGTTCACTTAGGGATATTTTTGAACTGTAACTGTGAAGTTATCCATTGACTTTAACAGCTACCAATGCGTTTGTTTTTGTTTTCTTGACAAAGAAGCATAAATAATGAAATAACTAACTGCCATCACTAAAATCAGTGTAGATGAAGGTAAGGAAAGTGGAAATCTCTTATGGTCATAATTCAGAATGTTCACAGAATTTTTCTCTCTTTTTTTTTTTTCTAGAACTGAGTATTGTAAAATCTGAATTTTGTTCTGAAAGGAAAAGGCCATAAAAGCAACTTTGAAAATATAATTGTAAGTTCGTATAGAGATATCTTCCATCAGTTTGCTGGTGATATGAAATAAGTGATAACCTAAAATTATTTTATTAAATTGTTGATTTGTAAAGCTAATGATGACAAACTAAATGCCAGTGGCACTTCTAATTGCACTACTTACTGACTGTTCTAGCAAAAACATCTGTCAGTGACAATTACCCCAGCTGCCTCCCATTCTTCCCAAGCATCAGAATTCTCACCTCTCTTATTCAGACATCAGTAACTCCAGCACGCTTCTGACAGTTCTGTGACAAAAAAAAAAAAAAAAAAGAAAATGTAGCCTAGTAATGGGTATTAGCCTTGCATTATTGTTTATTTCAAGCTAAAATATCCTCACATCATGTAAATGTGTATAAAGTCAGTTGAAATTAATTATCTCTCCTTTAGAGGAATAGAATCTGAATAAGTTCCAAGAAAAGTATGTTTAGAGCTTTGGATACGTATTCTTCAGGGTATTATTATGGAAGAATTTCTATGCCAGATCTCTATCTCTGCTCAGCTATTTCGTTTAAATTTAAAAAGAACTTTTATAATATATTTACTTTTCTGCCTTCCTCTTCATAACTCGTATATGAGTACTGAACATCCATTTTGATGTCAAAGATGAAAGATTCATCTCCAAATACTTTGAGAAATGCCTGAGACTTTTCTTTAGCCAAGGCAAAATCTTAGCAGTCTCACATTTGTACATTTGTCAGTTTGACATATAATATACATTATGTTAATAACATTCATCCTGCTTCTATGAGACCAATACAAAAGTATTATTCATTTTATTGTCTCTGTCATTCTTGCTCTTTTTCCAATAAGATCAAATGGCAAAAATATGCAACATTAATGTTTCCTTTCCTGTCAGGGAAGCCTTGCAAGTGGATACTGTAATAAGCTTAATCTCACTTGATAAAATCTGCTTTGTTATGTTTTTTAATAATCTTGTAACCTTTAGAAATATCTTAGAAATACATTGTGTGCACCTTTAGGAAGAGCAGAAGAGAATATATAGCGGAACAATAGCATCATTTATATGATGTGACATTCTCAAAAGGTAATATTCATAGAGTTTCAGAAAAGCAGAATGAATAACCTCATAATTATTCCTAAGTTTGCATATTTTTATATAATATTTTACCTTACATTTCTGCTGTAAGTCATTGTAATTGTTTACAAACTTTGTGATTTACTGTGTTACTCAGGTGTTTGCCACCAATACAACAGAAATATGCAATCTGCTCAAGATGCAAGATTAGTAGAAAAAGTGCAGACACTTAAAGTGATAAATAATCATTCAAATGTTCTCTTATGAAGAAATAATATAGATATTAGCAGTAGAAATGTGAGGAGCTTAGTGTAATGGATAACATTGTAATGCTATTATAATGCTGCCTAACATCTATAAGCTAGGATCTCAATTCTTCGTCTCAGATTTGGTGCCTATGTTTGCTCTATAGGAGCTGACACTGCTAAGTGGTACTCAGAACATCATGATTATATGATATTACAGCTTTTTGCATGCCTGAGGCTTCAACATGAACGATAGAGGGGTTTGTGATCTGCCTTCCTAGAAAAATGCTGCCTGCAAATCACGGTCCACTAGTGCTTTAAATTTACCATGCAGAGATGTGGGCATAGATCTGACAGAACCAAAGATGAAACCATTTTGTGGTAAAGCTACAGTGGAATGAATAAGGAGCTTCTCAACAAAAGTACAGCCTGCACATCAAGGATGTGACTGGCTAACTATCTCCCTTCAAAGGAGATTCCTGGTGGGTGTGCTGTCAGAATTGCCACTTGTTTCATTGCTGGCTCAATCCTCAGTCTCACAGTGAGATTACTTAGTACTGTGTAGCACCATAGCGAGACTGAAAAATTGACTACATCCCAACACTGAGCAGGATCCACTTGAAATACCACATACTGAAAATATGTCTAGCAGCTTATTTGCAAATAATTTCTGATAAGCATTAATTGAAATGCTAGTTCAGCAAGGTATTTAAGAATGCACTTTTTTTTTTTTTTTTTTTTGAGCTGGTCCCAGGGGAAAGTTCTTAAAAGCCGTGTGAAATAGGCCCTTAGAGACATGTTTTTTTTTTTTGTTGGGACTGATAAAATACATCCCTAAATCTCTTTTTAAATATACCTGAGTTTTGAAAGAGTCAAGTGATTTAAAATCCAGCCACAAAGCAAGCAAACAAATAAATAAAATGAAGGAAAGGAAAATGAAATCGTGTAACTGTGAGAATCACTAAACATTAATTCAAATTCATGTGAGCTTGTTTTTGAATTAGATCCTCTGTTCTACCTTGTAAGCTGTTACTCTATTATCAGTGTGTTTGTGGCATCTGAACCATATTTCCACCATCTGTATTGGTTATGTTACACAGCTCCCTGTGGTTCTTCAGCCAAGTGGTGCAGAAAATTCACTGCCTTCATGCTTAAAGTCCACTCCCTTCAAGGTAGATTACATTCTTATTCAATATTGTGAGAGTATTATGGATTGAGATTTATCTTCTCATTATATCTATGTAAACAGCACAAGCTGAGTATGAGTCTGGACTTCCAGCTCAACTGAGAAGTCATAAGCCCTATTCAGAGATTTCTATAAGATATTAACAACCAAAAGTATTCAAATTCATCCTATATCACAATCATATTGTATTTGGAATTGGCATCACTCAAATAAAATACTCTGTTCTGGCTTGAGTTTTATGCACTGAAACTGTTGGGTACATGCTTGTAACAGAGCTTAGATGTGAAATAATTGATATAGTGGGGACAACTGGAGGACCTAGACCACAAGCTAGCCATTGTACAGAAAGTACGTAAATTTGATGAGCAGAGGTTCTCCTAGATGATATTAAGAAAGTGGCATGATCTTTTGATGTGTGATTTGTTTCTGTAGAAGTGAAAAGTATTACACTTCGCAGCTGTTTACTTTTATGTTGCTTTTTTTCTCAAGTTATCCTTAAATGTCTCAGCAGTAACTTCTAGTTGCATCTTCCCTCTAAGATATAACTAAATTTGAATAGACTTAATGTAAAAGTTTTAGAAGCCAAACTTACTTAAGTACAGTCAATTTAGAGTTCTATTTGCTACAATATAACTGAATGTTATCTATAATGAAAGTAGGAATATTATGCCAGCTTGGAAGAATGTGGATACAGTATTCTAAAATGGTAATCTTAAGTGATACTAGTCATGTTGTGACTCATTTCTGTCTCATTTTTGTTATATGCAGATGCCTCAGAGGCAGCCTGGGGACAAACTGAGTAAGCATGTCTGGCAGCAGGCTGACCTGCCAGGTGTGCACTGCCCTCCATATTCTGGAGGCAGTGCTCTAGCACTTATGTTTGTGAGTCTAATACATCTGCTCTTGAGGGGTCCTTCTCAGACAGACAGTAGTATCCAAAATATAACTGTCTTCAACAGTGTCTTTGTAAAATAATTATGGCAGAGGAATTCTGTGAATAAAGGACTAGACCTGGTCTTAGGTAATGATCTTTCTCTACATCAATTCTTTAAGTCTTATTCCGTAGCTACTGCTGCTTCTCTTTGTTTGTTTGTTTTTCAATAGAGGACTAATTTCTATTCCTCTGTGTTATTCAGAACAGTTTTCATATAAGCAATTGCAGATTTTATGGCACTTTCAATAAATTTATAGAAATATATTTATATAATAAATATATATATATTTATAAATAAGAAGCAGTTACAGTCATTTACATAATTTGATATAGAAATACTACTAATTCTTTTAATTTTCTTACATGCATAGAAAGACAGACTCTACTCTTATGTATAGGAAGCCAAACTTAATCCAATGGCAACCTCACTTGTTTTAGCAACACCATATACAAGGTCTGGTCTGAAAGTAATGCCTTGTGTTTTATTATATTGGCCCATGATGTCAGAGGTGGCTGCTGGTGGAATGGCAGTTGAGGCTGAATCTTTCTGCCAACATTTCATTACATTTTGTTGCCATGTGACAGATGGTAGCAAAGGGGGAGTCTGACAAAATGGCATCGGACATGGAAGTGCATATGAAGTGAAGATGTGTATCTGAATTCCTCCATGCAGAAACATTTGCACCTCTTGACATTCACTGATGCTTACTGAGCCTTTAAGGAGACCAAACAGTGAATGTGGGTACAGTGAGGCAGTGGGTAGTGCATTTCAGTAGTGGCGACAGAGACATGAAAGACAAGCCACACTCCAGATGGCCATTAACATTTGTGCCAGTGTTGCACATGGGCTCTTGTTCATTGCTGATGAAAATGCATAGCTAATGGTGGTGACTGTGTTGAAAATAGCTGGGAATTTCCTGCATCAAATGGTGCTGTTGTGCTCTATTTATCTGTTGTGGTTTACAAGGAAATAGATAAGAGGCATTACTATTGAAGCTATCTATACACAAATCAAATTATTACTTCATTGCAGTACATATAAAGTATGTACAAAGTATGTATATAGTGTACTCTCAGCATACACCAGCTTTTAAAGGTGAGACTTCATAGTGACGTATGGGACTGGCAATATAACCAACAAAGACAGATACTCTTTCAAATTAAATTGCTGGTTAAATAGAATCAAGCAGAGGCTTATTGGGGTCACTCAGTTGAAGCTCTTGACCTGCTAAGTGAGAAGATTCCCTTAAGAACCATATCAAACCCCATCTTAAATGTTTTGAATTGTTATTTGTTTAGAATTTACCAAGACATCTCTGTCCAGATAAATCCAGATTAAATTTATTCATATGGATCTGCTCATCTCAGGTAAACTCCAGCCTTTCGTAAGTAAAAACTTACAAAATAAACTCATCTAAAATTTATCTATAGGACATATTGAATACTAGATTATTCTGTGATAGATTGCATGGTGACATATAAATGTTATCAATACATCATGGCATCTCACTACATGATATACTAATATTATTGCTAATTTATAAATAGTGCTTTTACTGGGCTATGAATCTCTGTAAGGCTATACAAAATGAAAACTTGAAATACAACATATTTTTTTAAGGGGGAAAAAAAAAAAGTGACTAAGAAAATTGTAAAGGATTCCAATTTGAAATAGTTTTCTGTAAGAAATTCCAAATTTGTAATTTTGCTCTGATTTTGTGTGAAAATTTCACAACATTTAATAAGAAGTGCTATGTATGTATGCTAATGGCAATTACTAAGAACTGGGAATCTGAAAGCAGTAGTTGTCTTTAACTGCACAGTACTTAGAACAATTTAATCTATACTACTTGGGATAAATATCACCCTGACGCTTCGTGCACATTCAAACAAACAAACAACGGAAGAGACGTTATTTTATTTCACCAGTAGAAAAATATAGGCCTTTTTCAAGATTTCCTAATAATCTTTTCAACAATTTCTACTCACCTATAAAGTATCAGATAAGGCTGGAAAAGATACTTAAACTGTTTATTCCACATAACAGCTTTGTTCTTCACAGACTTGCACAAAATAGGACAGAAGGCATCCACGAATGATAATTGTGTAAAAGCATTAAATAGACATGATTATGAAACTTGCATTGTGTTTAATCCCAGTAGAATAATTGTAAATGCTTAAGAAATTTTTCTAGAAAACTATAGACTTCATCTGATGGATTAATCCAGATTGTTGTAGATGGCACCATATTATAATGTATATATTTATTCTCTGAAAGTAACACCTGATTAATAAATCATTTGTGTGAATCTAATTCTGCATTTGAAAGCTCATATAATATAGTGGTACTACTTTACCCATGTCTAAAAACTGAAGAGATGTGTGGTTTGCAAGGGGAACTGCTATGTTTTTAGACTAGTCTATTTGTGTGAAAAGAACCACAAAGAAGATTTTAGGCACAGACTCTTTTTAGGATTTGAAACAAGACAGTTTATTTCAGACTGAAGCAGAAGTGCAGGGTGATTTCAGGTGGGATGATTCACAAAGCTACCAAATTACTTCTGTTTTATTCTTTACTACTAATGTGCACTGGAGTTTCTTAGAGATGGTATGTTCTTTAGAAAGTGTGCAGGAAGAGTTTCATTATTATTATTTCAGGCTTAATAGAACTGCAAGTCTGGATTTGTATTACATAAATCAAGAATGGGGACTCACACCACTGTGTATGGAAGCTTCAACTTTGTTCTGATTGAAAAGGTCTCACGTAATAAAAAAGTAGAAGTTACGTAAAAGAGATTTAATTAATTCCTAATAAGTAATATAGGAAAAGAACTTTGGAAAGGCAGCAGGTATGCGTTCAGTTTTCTGCTGCACTCTTTACTCTTTTAGAAGTTCCAGTCATAAGTTAAGTAGGAAAAGCTTTTTTTTTAAAATATATTAATGTATTCAAAATCACAGACACAGCTGATCTTCAGTATGCAGAAAATGCTACACAAAACATGTGTGCTAAGTAAGAAATAAACTTTTAGGCCACTGTTTAGACATTCATTGTTTTTTCTTGTCTGTGCAGATGAACTGCACAGGACGTGTCCCCTGGATCTGTATTTAATGGGTAGTTCTGCAATCCAGAATACTTTTTAGAAAATAAAATGCAATTTCTAAGGCTCATTTGAAGACATTGTATCTTTTTCTGAATTACTTTGCTCCTTGTGACTGATTAAATATCTGTGTGTTTTGTCTGATTCTTTCAATAACATTCACATTCAGTGCTCATGGCATCATCATTGCTTTCACGGTAATGAAGCATATTGTCACAAGAACTGGTCTGCCAAACAGCCCTAATTGTCCTAAATGCTAGATTTGGGACAATAGCAAGTGAGGATCAGCAGCTGTTTGGGAAAAGTAATTTCTAAGTCTACAGAACTGTGATAGTAGTTGATGAAGAACAGAGACAGTTTTGAAACTGAAAGGAAATATGAGCAGGCCTTCAACAATGCTGCAAGTTTAAAATAGCAAGGACTTTGACAGTTCTTCTTATACCCAGCTGACAAATACCTCCTAGGACTGTAATGCCAAGACATACCATGCTGCTAAACTGTATCTCTGAAAGCCAGGTGAACTTGGCATAATTCATGGTAAGAGGTAAATAAATTTTCTATCCAATTATCTACAGCTTCTCCACATCATTTACAATCACACAGAGTGAGGGAAGAACCTGGTTCTGCACATGTGAATGACTATCCCTTTTTAGCCACTGGTCTGGCTTTGAAAGATATTTGCATGTACAAACCTTTTTATTTTCCCCTTAGTTGCAGGTTTCTATAATAAAATGAATTGGTTAATTTTCCTTTTAGGATTTTTCATTAACTGCATTTTATCTCTGTAAAATATCTTGAGGGCATTAGCATTGAAATGAAGGCCCATCATTGCTTTTCTTTACTAAGTAATATAAGCAGTTTTAATTTGTGAACTAAATTAAAGGTACTACCAGCTACATTAGATTAGAATGCAGTATAAGTATATGCATATAGGAATGGTTCAGGCTATCTTCTTCAATGACCAACACCAGTGAATGATATAACTGATGTGATTCTCCGCAGCAGTATTTGGAAGTAAAATATTCATACTCAGAAATATAGTTTAGCATACAGCATGACTGTTAGAAGTTGCAAAATTATGAATTGCATGAAATATTGTTAGCAGCTATGTCTGTGATGTTGCTGTCTGCTCAGCAGAAACACCTCTGCAAACAAGATGTCAAACTTACTGATTACTTCTTTTTATAAACCAGTGCTATACTAGCAGTTCTGGAGCAGTTCTAAAAAAATCTTTCAAAATTATAACGGGTTTAAAAAGGGTTGTGTTCTTATTTAACTAGAAATTCTGCTTATAGATGTATTTTTGGTACCTCTCCTCCTCATTCATTTGAGATAACTTTAATGTGTTGTATATTGTACAAAAAGCTATAAACTGCATTGTATTACCAGATATTATAAGGGAAAATTTGGTATCAGGGCTGTAGTTCGAAGTGTTGGATTCCAGAGAGCAGTGATGGCCAATATATATGATATGCCAGTTTAAAGCTGAGATGTAAATGGTATTTGTAGAGATAAATATCAAAATAAAAACTGACATACACTTAATGACATCTTAAGCCTAACTCTCAACATTTAAAGTTAAAAGGAAAGTTAAGTCTGATTAGTTGGATAAAATTTTGAATGAAAGAATGAAAAAACTGTATGCTGATTTATCTGGTAGACAGTTTGGCATTCTCTGTTTTTACTTACTCAAAAAGATATTCAGAGTGAAAAACTTTTCTATCAGGGATTTGTGAAAAAAAGAAGAAAAGTTATTTTGAAGATGGAACTTGGCTATTTTTTGAATATAATTATATAACACAGCCACTCTCAGCAGTAGGATCTGGGTGTTGTTAATCTTTCTAATTCTATGCTACTAATTCTCAGTATTTAATGAATGAAATGTGATACTTCCATAAGTTTCTGTTTACAGTTCTTCTGCTACAATCATGGAAGCATGTCTTTTTAGAGGAATAGTTTAGTTTTTCTCTGCTCAGTCATACTGCTTGAATAGAGTAGCAAGAAAGATACAGACTTCTGGACACCTGTGAATCTCTCTTTCTACACATTCAAGATTGTCTCTGTGCTAGAGCCAGGCAGGTTCAGACTCCTAACCAACTGATGCTGCAGTATGGTTGAATGTAGCCTCTAAATTCACATTTGGAATGCATTTAGCTTCTCTAGTAAAATCTAAATTATGTCTCCCATTTCTTCCCATAGTTCTCTAATATCTCTAATACTTCTTGTTTTGGAATACTAAGGAAACCCAATGGTATTTGGACTTCTCATTATTTCACATTCCTCTGTGATAACATGAGCCCATTGGTTCAGGGCCCAAAAGCTTTGACTCCTTCAGGTGCAAGAATTCTTGTGCTTTAAGTGCTAGACATCAGCAGTGCTCTGTTGAAAACATCAAATCTGAATTTTAGCAAATAATGGTTAAGCTTTTTGATTTTTTCATAGAATGTCTAAACTCAGAAAATAAACGTAACTGAATCTAAATATAACTGTATTCATAAAGATAATTCAGATATTTAGATTAAGTCTGCAAGCCAAAAGTGGGATTGCAGTAAATCTTAGGAAAATAATAATAGTATAGTATTACTACTCAATGGATATAAATTACTTTGTTTTGCTTCTGTTTTAGCCAAAAACAAACAAACAAAAAAAAGTTGAATATAGGCGTAACTTACATGAGGGCTCCTCCAAAATCACAGAATCAATGTCTCCTGTTTTATCATGTTGACCTGCAACATCAGAGGCAGCTGTTGGTGCAATGTTTATTCCCACCTGTATTCTGTTCCATTTTGTTGCCATGCTACAGATGGCAGCAGAGTGGCAATCTGAAAAAATGTGTCTGACATGGAAGTGTGTATGAGGCAGAGATGTGGGATTTAATTCCATCATGTGGAAAAATTGGCACCCACTGACATTCATCAACATTTGCTGTTTATGGATGCCAAACAGTGAATGTGAGCACAGTGAGGTGTGAGTAGTGCATTTCATCAGGGCTGAAAGCAACATGAAAGTCAAGTCACAATTATTGACAGCCATGCAGATTTTTATGAGGTCATCATTTAGGTTGGAAAAAAAACATCCTCAGGTTTGACTAGCATCTAGCACTACAAATTCCACCACTAACCCATGTCCCTAGTACCACATCCACATGACTCTTACATAACACCGGAAATGGCATCTCTACCACTTCTCTGGGCAACCTGTTCTAATTTCTTATTGCATGAGGAAATTTTTCTTGACATCTAACTTAAAACTCCTCTGACACAACTTGAGGGCATTTCCTTGTGTCCCTGAATCTGATCTACCCGCATACTTATTAGCCTAATGCATGTCCTTTCTGAAATGATTTAAGTTTTGAGGTTAATGAGTAGTAAGCCCCAGACAGTTTTTTAGAATGCGAGCTGCTTTGACTAAATTAATAAACTAAATAAATTACATTACTCTAAGTATGTGAAGTGAAATCCAAAGGGAATATTAACAAATACAAGTTGTTTCCTTTTTCTAGAAAAATCTAAAATGTTAAGGATATGATACATCATAGTCTTTCCTAAATCAAAACCAATACCATGTCCATAATGAATTATTAAGGCCAATGGCAATATTTCTTCAATATGTTATGAAACATGAGGTTTTATGATCAAATACATTCTTGATTAATTCATTTAATCACTTACAATCTAATTGTTTCATTATGACACTTTGTCCCTCATCAGAATGAAGCAATTGATTTAATATACTTTATAAAATGGCTGTGTTTCTCAAAAAGTTAATCAAACTACTGTCGTTTGATGTCTGAACTTGTTCCCTGAAATTAATATATGGAGTGTTCAAAATATCAGTTGGAAATTACTCTCCTTGATAAATGCCTTTAATTTAAACACATTTACTAGAACTTTATGAAGTAGTACTCTGCAGCTGAAACTTAAATCTTTTAAGTTCCAGTTTTAAATGTGGAAAGCTACAACAGACAAGTTATACAATGCTGATTTTCTTCAAAATTAAATGTTCTGGAACATTGAATACATTGTTAGTGCTCAATAATTTAATGTTTTTTTTTTTTTTGTTTGTTTTTTTTTTTGTTTTTTTTTTTTGTTTTTTTTTGTTTTTTTTTTAAGTACTCAAGTTTCCACAAACAAACTGCAAAGGAAAGCCTTGTATCCCACAGAAATGGACATACACATTCACAGAAGACACCAAGATCAGCCATACTGACTGCCTTTAGCAGCACTCAGGTATAACTCTACCAGAAATCTTACAGATAGAAAAATGGGGCCATTCCTCTCCTGATGATGGCTAAAATTTGTTAGTGAAAATGCACATGATCCCACTGTCTAGATTCACAAACACATCCACATTCACAGATACTTTGAATATTAGCATAGGCCTTATTTCTGGCTAATATCCTGTTGTGGTTGACCCTGACAGGCAGCTCAGCACCACAGAACCATTTGCTCATACTCTGCTCCCTGTGGGATGGGGGAGAGAATCAGAAAAAAAGTATGTAGGGATAGTGACTATTTACTATGACAGAAACAAAAAGAAGAGAAAAAATAGTAGCAATAATAATACTACTTCTGCATATTTACAAAACAGCTGTTAAACAAAGCAATTGCTCACCTGCTGACTGATGCTCAGCCAGACCCTGAGCAGCAGCAGACCCCCCTCACCAAACTCCCCTCATTTTATAGTTCCATGACAGTGTGTGGTGTGGTATATCCCTTTGGACAGTTTAAGTCAGCTGTCCTGTTTCTGTCCCTTTCCAGGTACTTGTGCCCCCAGCATTTTTGCTGGCAGGGCACCACAAGAAGTTGAAACTTTGGCTCTGTGCTCTGTGTTCTGTGCTCTAGTTCTGTGCAGCACTGCTCAGTAACAATTAAAACACTGTTCTCAACATTGTTTTTTCCCCCTGAGTCCAAAGTATAACTATTTTTTTCTGTGAAAAAAATCAACTCCTCCCAGATGAAACCAGGTTGTATCTATTTCTGGACCTTACCCAGCCACTAGCTCACACTTCAGTCTTTCCAGGTGCAGGTCTCCTCCTGCGTGTGAGTCAACACACCTTCAAGTTTCCTAGTGAATTACAAATATACACATGCTCAGAAATTATTGAATTTACTAGGGGAATAAAAAACAACATCCAGGCCTCTCAGATGCTGGCATTCAGACCTCTCACATGTACGTGCTGTCCTATCTCTCAACACCAGACTTTATTGATCCTTGTGATCACCCGTGGTCTACTATCCCTTCTACATGTTCTGGTGCATAGAACTTTCAGTGCATATACAACTGTACACCTCTGTTCACCCATTTTGTCACCTAGGCCTTAGGGCACTGTGACTCACAACCAGTTCTCCAGTTGCTGGCATGTAAATCTTGTAACTAACGTACATACACATACAAAATCGAGATTGAGGTTATTTAGGAAAAGCAGCTAATTATAAAATTTAATAGAAACATACAATTCGTAACTGTGAATTTACTACAGGCACAGAGCTCAGCCAAATGGGTAGTGTCTGGGAGCCAGCTTGCATATGAACAGCCTTTTTCAATTCATGCTCCTTTCCATTTTTCTATGCTTGTTCTTCCTCTGTCCAGCCTGCATACTCTCTTTCATGGCCATTGGCTCTTCCCCTAAACATCCCATAATACATTTTACATAGTTCTACAAGTACCTTCTGATATCCACTAATAAGTTTCACAAAGTCCTACATTATCCCTTAAATACCCCATAATGCTCATTATAATCACCCTTTTTACGACTTGCAAGGTTCAGGTTGACTCTCCTCAAGGCTATGCCTAATTATTTCCTTTAATCGTCCTTCAATCAGTGCTGAAAGAACTGCACTTTTGTTAATGTCTTTGTTATTACCTAATCCTTAATGTTTATGTGTCTGAGTGTTTAATTTATCACTTTCCTTGTTATTTATTTCTTTGATACTGAATAGTACTTAATCAAATAACTTAATGAACCAGATGCTCTCACATTCCACATCTCCTCATCTATAAAGGCTAGATCTACAAAGGGATTTAGAAAAAATTTAGGAAGTTATTTCCCAGTTTGTGTGTTGAAATTAAAAGTTTGGTCTAGTACTGGAGGTGCATCAAATCTTTTGCTGCCTATGGTTTTGTCACTACACTAGGTGTCTTCTGAATGCTTGGAACAGACTGAAGCTAACTTAAGAAATGTCACTTTTAAGTTTTTTCGTTGGAATTAAATTCAGTTTTTTTACAATCATTCACATATCCCAGTGCCCGGGACGCTCGTGCTGAGCTCTTATTAAATATTTTTAGTACAAAACTCCTTCCCCGTAAAATATACATACTAAGCAGATGGAATACTTTTTCTTTCTTGCATAAGTTAATATGTTATAACTTAATAAACATGTCATGCAAAACCCATCAGGAAATGCTAAAACTATTATACCAAGAATATTTCTCATCCCAGTGAACACTTATTGGGTAAAGAAGAGTTCCATCTGATCAAAAATAAATGTTGTGTTAAACTCTGACAAGATTTTAATAATTTCTATTTCAAAGTGATTAACATTTCAAAGTGAAGGTGGAATTGTTTCATTTAAAAATTTGAAAATAATATCATATGGTAATTGAAATGCCTTAGTTTTTAGGTGACTTTACATATTACTTGTATTTTAATTCATTATCATTATCAATTATTTGTTTGTTTGTTTTTACTTAAGTTCATTACTAGCCATCAAGAGAAGAAAAAACACACACACACCAAAAAAAAAACAACAGGGAAAAAAAGAGCGCAAAAATGTTTTGCTTTTTTCAGATTTCCGGTTCACTTTGCAATACGGATAAGTTGTCATTTTTCAATCTGTAAACTAAGTGCACCTCCTAACAGTGAGGCAATAAAACTAGAACCCCACTTAATTTTTTAGTACACATTGGAAAAGGATGAAATTGCATCTGAATGATTTAACATGGATTTTATGGGATGGAGCTGGCCTAGTATGGTGCTCTCTGTTGTAAATATGCATTGTAAAACACCATTTGATTATTATATATGTTATACAGTGGTAGCAGCTGTCAACCTCATCTACCCCTATACAGTATACTTCATAAATACAGTGAGGAGCCGTTACCTTCTCCAAAACTTTTCCATTTCAAATCCAAAGAATAGATAGAGTACTAGAATGAGCAATATATAGCACTTAAAATAATTTTAATTCTCCTAATTTTAGATTTACTCAATGCCACAATAAATTTCATTTGTTCATCTCTGTTTGAAGCATAACAGAAAGTCTCAGTGAAGGTTTTTCAGAAGATGCATCTACAAGACATAACTATACTGATGAATGTCTTTATGTATCCAGGCTTGCTGACTGGCAAATGAGGGTCACGTAAAGCCACTTAAGGGTTTACCATTCTGCTCCTAGCTATCTACCCATTCCTTTCCTAATCTCTACCACCTCCAAATATAATGGAGGAAATTAAGTGATCTTATTTATCATTCCTAGTAAAACTTACCAGTGAGTTTTAGACTAAACTTATAGCCCATAGCTATAAGCTGGCTCCACTCTTTTGAGCCATGTTTAGAAAGTAATTGCATGCAAAATGGTAAGATGTGAATCTTCAGAGCAGAAAGGGCATACCCTTAGGATAAAATACTTTTAAAACTGCATTTATTTGCAGTATCAAAATTATACTTGGGAACAGTGGGCAGTATGCTAGTTTAATATGTTTTCTCCTATTAAGTTGATATGGTCAAATAGTAGGTCTTGATCATGGAAAGCAATTACGTTTACTTGAAATACTGAGCTTGCATGTGTAGCTATCTTTGAGCAAAGAACTTGCAATAAATTCACTGCTGCCATAAACAATTCTCATTACTCTTACTGCTTCTGGATGCTGGAGGAAGAATCTCAGCAGGGCTGGTTTCTCAGACCTCCATTATAAGTGACAACAATGTATGTTAAATTATAGGTTAGGCCTCACACCCTTAATAATTTGGAGCTTCAGAATAAAGTATCTTTTTTTTCCTTCCAATTTTTCCATGATTAATTTCAGCTGATTTGGTTTCATTATCAGTTTGTTTTTTTTTTACTGCTTTTCAGATACTCCTATGTCTAGTGTTTTATTATCTACCAAATGAATAATTAAAGTGACATTGCCGTAGGTTTTATTTTTTCTTTTTCTTTCTCTAGATTATCATCTTCAGATGTAAATGTAGCAGTCATAAGAAAATTTACACTGTAACTCAATCTGGATAGAACATTCCTGAAAATAATTACCGTCAGATGTAGAGAATCACAGTTTCTTATTTTAATGAGCAGTGTTAACTCGATATTAATTGCATGTAGGTCAGGCGTAGTTTCAGTGTTTTCCAAATTACAGCATGGTGGCAGAAGAGACACTGTTTTCTACCTTGTTTGAACTAATGAACAATCAAAAAATACTGTGTTAAGATGTTTTTTTTTGTCCATGGCTTTTTTCCTATGTTTCTTTCTCATTTTCATATAAACATGCCTTTTTCTGAGCATGGACTCCATGTGCCTTCAGGCCATTGCCTGAGACGACCATTTTGTGTCTGAGACATACACTGTTATAAGGTTCAGTGTTTAGCTGTGTTTAATGCTCATTCTTCCCAATGCTTCTTGGTTTGCATTAGTTTTTTTACTGAACTCGGTGAGTGAATTTCCTGTACATTAGTAATGTTGAATTTTCACTTACTTCAGTATATCTGAAGCCTTGTTTGCTCAGACTGAATATACCTTGGCAATGTAAGTTGCTTTTCTCTGTGAGGACCTGAGATAGACTAGGTCATAACGTTGCAGAAATATAAGAGAATAACTGATTACAAATTAATTCAGTTCTGCTTTCTGTCACATTTTCTACACTGGTTGAACCCATTATGAAGATCATGTTCCTAAATCACTAAATCTCTGAAAGTTATGTTGCCAAAAAAGTATTTCCTTTTTTTCTATTGTCTGGCATAGTCTGAGTCTCTCTTTTTGAAATCCTAGAGAGCACCTACTATTGAAGGACTTATTTCTGAAAATAGCAGGAGTGAGAGAAATATTACAGAAGATTCTTGGAAATAAAATTTTATATGTTCATGCCTTTTTCCTCCTCTTTACCTTCCTAGGCTACTCATAAAATTAGCATGAATATTAACACCAGTGACTTGAATCTACAGTATTACTAAGTTCATTTAGCAAATTCTCTTCCCATCGATAAAAAAGATGTATTATCTAGACCAGTGCACTTATTATAAGAACTATTTTGATGCCTGGATACTTTCACAGAATCACAGACTCATAAAATGTTTGATTTTGGCAGAGACTTCTGGCTCCACCCACTCCAACTCCTGCTCAAGCAGTGACACCCTAGGACTATTTTCAGGTTGCTTTGGAAGTCCAAGGAGGAGACTCCACAACATTTCTTGGCAACTTTTGCCAGTACTCTGTTACCTGCACAGTACAGATGTGCTGCCTAATCTTTAGACTGAACATCCTATATCCAAACCAATGCTTTGTGACTATTATCTCTTGTCCTGGCACTTGGCACCACTGAAAAGAGCATGACTGTCTTTTTTTCATTTTCTTTTCAGGTGTTTATAGACATTGGTAAGACCCCTCACAGCCTCCTCTTCTCCAGGCCAAACAATCTGAACTCTTTCAACCTCTCTCTTTCCAGTATGTCTAGCTCTCTCTTGTATTTGGGGCTCCAGAACTGGACACGTACTCCAGTTACAGATTCATCAGCGCTGAGTAAAGGAGAAGGATTACCTCTCTCAATTTGTTAGCAATATTTTGCCTACTGCATCCAAGATTGCTGTTAGCCTTCTTGCTGAAAGGAACATGTGACTCATGTTCAACTTGGTGTCCACTGCGACTTCTAGGTTCTTTTCTGCAGAGCTGCTTTATTTCTGCATTGCCCCTAACCAACACTGATATCTGGACTCATTCCTTCTCAGGCACACGACTTCTCCATTCTCCTGGTTGAACTCTTGTCAGCCTACCTCTCCAGACTGTAAAGGTCCATCTGGATGTCTGCATTACCCTCTGATGAAAGTCAGCTATTCCTACCAGGTCAATGTGATCTCTGATCTCACTCTACTCCATCATTTAAATCATTAATAAAGTTGTTAAACAGGAACAAATCTTAGTAACTGGGGCACTCTACTCATTTCTGGCTTCCAATAAAACTTTGTGCCACTAACCTCTGGCCCTCTACTAGACCAGTTTTTATCTACCTCATTTGCTGCAGCCTTTCAGCCTTTAAGGACTTTAAGACCTGAGATTCCTGAAAGATGGTCTTATTAATAAAGAATAGGGAGCTATCATGATATCTTTTGCACAGTTTAGGTCTCTTTAAGTGGCTAAATATTTGTAGTGAGACAAAATTATGATTAATTTTATTTTTCAAGGTAGAATTATTATGCACTTGTCAAAATTAAAAAGTATTCCTGTAACATTTTATTTCATTCACCGGTCAGAAGAAAATGCGTAAATTTGCAGGTCATTTACTACCAACATCACCAGATATACTGTACTGTCAAAAACTCACTTAAGATTAATAATAGAAAAGTTGCAGAAAAGATACAAATTAACCAGTTGAAAATAGACCTGAAGAGTGAAAGGAAAGGGTAGAATTCAAGTCGTAATAAAAATGAGTGAGATCTTTCAAACCTGAATAAATTGTTTTTATAAAGCTCTGCTTGCTTGATCTCGCTTGACAAAAATATGAATAGATGCTATTTCAAATCTAAATTACTTCTATGAAATAGTCATTTAGCTGTTCAGTGATTGTTACTTTTAATTCGGTCTCAAAATCTAATAGCTATAGCCCTCTTCTGGTGTCACGAGATAAGTGAGGAAAATATTCACTTTACTGAATGAGCTGTCCAGATGAACCTAAAGGACATATATGCATTAGCAGATCATTTGAGGATGGCCTGCTATTTAAAGTATAAATTTCCATAATCATAAATATTTTTCTAACTATTCTGTGTATGGCTCACCTTCTGCTACAGTAAGTAATCGTAAGCAAAATTATACCAACGCAGAATAGCAAAAAAAGTTCTGTATCTTTAAACTTGCTTTCACTGAGCTTTGTTGTTGTTTTTATTTTTTTCACATAGCACTGTGCGACAATTATGCATAATAGCTACATAATGGTTAATCAGAAGCAATCATTTTAGGATCTTCTTCCAGCATGTTTCAGTCTGACAGCTTTACAAATTAACTATAGTTATGTTAGGATAATAGAGATTCGTTTTTTTTCTGTGCTGTAGGAGCTTGGAAATTCACAGTTGAAGCTGATAGTTTGTCTTTATTATTCTGCTTTATTTCTATCTGAGGCTGATGTGATACATTAAGTACCAATTTCATCCATTTTTTAAGTTCAGCTGATGATTAATCATGAATCAAGTAGATTGGACATTTGGATAGGATGCAGATGACATGAATGACTTTCAGGATTTAGTAACTGACCATATATCTTAGGAAAGGACATTTTACTTCTTTGTGGAGTTAGTTCTACCTCCCCTCCTTCTGCTTAGATTCACATCTTTACTGGACTACTGTCCTATCCAGAGATGATTACAGTGTGGCCTGTTTTCAAGTGGAGTGAATGAGATGTTCAGTATGCAATAACTCGTAGTACTGACACAGTCTCTAATAGCATCAGTAGTCATGCACATTAAGAAAAGAGATCATTAGTGAAATATGGTTATCTGTAACACAGAAATGGAATCAACACTGAATTAAATTGATTTGGACTGTTGGAATTTCATTTGAGCTCATTTCTAGTGAAATGTCAAACTTGAAAAAAAGCTAAATCTGAGTAATTGCCCCTAATTATGGTGAGTGAACAGTGGCTTAAAAGACCTTAAAGACTTTTTTTTCGATTAGACCTTCTTCTTTTAAAAGAATGTTTAGTGCTGCATTTTAGAAACACCACTGTTCTGAGATTTTGAGAAATTTGGATCTTCAGTCTGCCTGAAATTTGATCTTGTGAGATAACATCACTGTAAAAAATGAGAGAAAGAAAAGAAAGATCAGAATGAAGCTTAGCCAGAAGATTAGAAAAAGGACAAAAGATAAAAGACTTCCTCAGACTTTCCTGTCTTTTTCAAAGGAGAAGAGAAATTTGAGGTAAAAAACTTTGTTTTGCATATGCTTAGATTTTGATGTTTAAATTCCTGTATTGTTCTTCTTCCACACCACCCCTTCCCCCCCCCCCCCACACACAGAAAACACTAAAAAAAATAGATTTCCTTTTGTTAGCATGTTTGCAGGAACTTAACATTGTTCAATGTGTATGTCCCTCACATTAAGCCACCCTGAATTCAGAACACAGCTCAACTTCCACATTAAGAACTTCAGCCAAGTCTGCTAGATATCCCCTAACTCTACCTGAAAAAGGAGCCCCTCTTTTATTTGTCACAAGCAGATACTAAATCATTCACTTGAGATGATAACATTCTTGACCTGACTCATTGGATTTTAACCCACTCTCTCCTTATGCTACTATAATAACCATTCATTACTTCTTTGGTACACTAAAGAAGTAATGCAAAAAGGTCTAGGTCAGTAAAATGCAATTCATAATGTAGTTCATAACTTTGTAGGACTCTAAGGAATACAACTTGGACAACTTAGTTTCCTAAAAGAAAACTGCATTTCATGAACAATTCACTGATTTGTCAATATGTAAGTAAGAAAATATACGATTTTTCACTTTGCAATCTTTTTGTTCTTTAAGGATGTGAAAGAGAAAATTATTTGGTCCAGTAGCTCATTGGATATTCATGCTGAAGGTAGATAGTCATGTTTTATTTCCTGTTGCAAATGATATTTATGCACTTGCACAAGATAGAAAAATACTGTAAAACAAACAGTACTACTTCAAATCTGCCCTTTAGAGAAGCAAGAAATCCTATCCAGACTCTTTAGAGAAAAGTTTAAAAACCGGGCCAATGGGTTATATTACAATGGGTCCTATTTAATAAGTCCTACAGATTTTTAAATGAAGCAGTTTTTCTCAGCAGTGTATTTCACAAAGAACAGGGTTTGTTCAAGAGCTTTCCTAAGGAAGAAGTTACATATCTTAAAATCTGGGCAATGTAAAGTTCAGATTTCATTATAAAATGCCTTTTAAGGGGCTGCTGTGCTTTTTTTTACCTAAATTGCAGAAGGCTGATTGTTTGCCTGGAATTCCAGAAATCTGCTACAAACTGTATAGAGATTCTAGACAGTAGATTGGATTGTAAATTGTGATTTGTTAATGATGCTTTAAGGCTTTAATGAAGAAACAATCAACTCAAAGTTTAAGTTCTGTTTGGAAATTCTGCTTCCAAGAGCAAACATGCAATTCTCTATCTGTGACAACATTATTTCTTCTTTTACCAAGTTACATTATGTCATGTTAGTTAAAAAAAATCAATTGATTTTCTGGTATGTTCTTAACCGAGTTTATTTCAGAAACCTTGACAAAGGAACTAAAGATATGCATGTGCATGAGGAGAGGAAAATTCAAGAGTTTGAAAGCAGTGGGGTAATGTGCAGCAATGTTAACTATTATCAAAATTGGATAGAAATTGAGTTGAAAATCTTTTTTGATTGTGCTGTATCTCCCTGTCATTGACAGTGGTGTAAATACTGAACTACTTCAGTGGGGCTACGAGGAAGGTTGGCAGTGAGAACTGACACTCAACTCTATTTTGCATCTTTGCAATTTCTTTGAGTTCTACAACATTTAGTTATCTTTCCAGTTGTGCAGGGCAATACTCATTCAACTTGAATGTCCCTCAGAAACATTATGAGACAAATCTTCAGGAAGTGTAATTTGGTACAGTAATATAGTACAACACTCTTGGTTTCTTGGAGCTAAACTGATTCACCAATGCCACTGAAGAAAAATGTACTCTGTATTAGCAATGGACAGTGTTCAGTTAATACAATCTATGAGAGTGCTGATTCTTAAAGACCTCTGTGTTAAGTAAAACATAATAATATTACAATCTGGTACAGTGCAACTGAGTGTGAATCCCATTCCAAATAAAACAGTTTAGATATTCATTTCTAGCTTAAACATCCAGGATTTACTTACAGTCTCTACATTTCATTTGGTTATATTATTTGGCTATTGCAGACACCTGAATCAATATGGCACGCCTTGGAGCTGTATGTGGGCATGTGGTACTCTTGAAATAACTTGTTCAGGGAAATACAATAGGCAGTAAAAAGACAAAAACGAAAACCAACAACTTAGTGGAATAGTTTATTTTCATTTAGAATATTCCATATGTTAACTGACCTTTTAAAATAACAAAAACCTGATTATCTGAGATTGCAAATAGATATTTGCTCTCACAAGTGTAATTTTCTCTCCAATATGTAATTTCTTTAAAAGGGACATTCCTGTTCCCAGTGGCCTTGTCGTGCCTGTCCCACGAACAAGCTCTTGCACAGAGAAAATGCTGTTCCCCAAGGTTAACAGTAGCTGAGAGACAAAGTCAATGGGATCTCCATTGTGGTTCAGTGACAATTCTTCAATGAAGTGTCAAGTCTCTGCTCTAGATAAGGCATCTGTCTGACGTGCAGGACTACAGGCTGCCCTCAGGCAAGTAAAGACATTTATTTAATACAAAATAGAATCAAAATGGATATTTGCAGATATTTTCCATTCTTTTCACAACTATCACTGTTAAAGGCTCCTACACTGTCACCTGAGTAGTTCCTGCAGAAAGTGAATAATAAGTCTGATTCTCATCCATATACACACATGTTGAGTTAAATTAACATTACTAATATTCAAATATGTATTTTATAGTTGTATGCACCTACAGAATGTTACTGTGTCACTCTTTATGACTATGTTAATACATGTTTTGCAACAATTTTCATATCTTCTTAAAGAAGATCGATTTGTTCCCTTTGGTGACGTGATCTTGTCTAATTTCATCTGGCTTTCATTTTGTAAGAGAGATCCAGTAATTGTGTGTGTATGTGTGTGCACGTACACATTTTAATCTCCTTTAAGCTAATTCAGAGTAGGGGAAGAAGACGGAATTTGACTAAGTTCTGAAAAGGAAAGATTTAAAGTGTTATTCCTGTTTTGAAAGATAGTGTGTAAATAAATGAGGAATATTTCCTTGAAATCCCATTTCTGGGATTCAGAAATCCCAAAAGTTTCATGCCAGGGTTTCTGCTCCCTTGACTCATACTACAAAGGAGATATTGAACATTACTACAAGTTTTTTCAGAAACTAGATCTGCTAGTAGAATAGTTGGTTTAGTGCTAATGCTGAGAACTGGGTAGACTGAATAGAGATGGCGTTCCCTATCTACCTCTGAAAAAGGAAGACCTCCCTCAGTGCCTGTCTCAAGGGAGTTATTTGGAACAACACTGTCAATGAGTGCTTAGGGACTCCTTAGTGCATGCATCATTGATTTAAAAGACAGTTATAGTTCCTATGGAATCGTTTGGTCTAGCCTCATAAATGCACCCTTAGGGACACTAATGCATGCATTACTGGAACAATAGTGTGTAATAGCTATTCACACAGTTTTAGACTACTAATACTGTAGTTGAAGGTGTCATTTGATCTTTAGACAAAGGTAGTTACAGAATTAATTTGCAGTTCCAGCACTCAAAGCAGTAGTACTGTCCTTTGTGTTAAAGCAAAGCTCTGTAATATCATAAATCCTGAGAAAACCCAGTGACAAAATTCTGTAGTGAAAATGACATAAAATAGACTGGGTTAAGGCAATTTGAATTGATTGAAGGAACTGTGTTTTGAGTTGGTTGGTGGGTTATTTTTTGCCTCCACTCTACAGATTGTTGAAGGGCTTTCTCTGAGTTTATCCTGTCCTTTGTCTATGTTTTCAGCCAATTACTATTTCTCCTTGTCCACATGTAATTGGTTTTATTAGGTTTTATTTTTTTTTTGCTATGGACTATATACTTTTATTTTAGAGTTAGTAAAGATGCCAGATTGCTGTTTCTGAGTATTACATTAGCCAAAATTTAAAGTGTAATACGCCATGAAGAATTTAACCATAGGATGAAAAATCAGTGTTGGTTTTGTAAATATTGAAAACTTGCGCAGTGTGAAGAGAGGTGCACAGTTTGCTCTGGAAACTATACCTCTGACTTACTTCCATTCAAACTATGACAAATCCAAATAGTGCAATTTATGCTATTTTACACAGCACATTTTCAGCTGCAGAACAATGTTTTCCAACACAGTCACTACCATTAGCAATGCATTTTCACCAGCAATTAACAAGAGCCGGCATTCCACACTTTGAATATCTGCTCCATAGATGTGAACAACTGTTGCTATAACCACTGCTAAAATGCATCCACTGCCTTGCTGTGCTCACATCCACTGTTTTACCTCCATAACATTCAGCAAGCATCAGTGAATGTTAGTGGGTGCCACGTAGAGGATTTCAGTTCCACACCTTTACTTCATTCTCACCTCCTTGTCAGATGCAGTTCTGTTGGACTGCCCCTCTGCTGCCATCTGTCACATGGCAACAAAATTTAATGGAATACTGGTGGGAAGGTTCAACCTCTACTGCCATACCACCAGCATCTGCCTCTGGTGTCATGGGCCAACATAATAAAATATAAGGCATTACTTTCAGAGCAGACCTTGCATTTGAAATTCACCTTTAAAAGAGATGGGGAGTTTATGCAGTGTTTATTTTCCATATATCAGTATAAAAGTAAAAATAAAAGATAATTCAAACATGTGGCTTATTAACACACACCCCCTTCAAAATTACCCAACTTTCCTTCTACAACATAAAAATGTATTTTAGGAGTCTCACACAATGGAATGGGTGTAATTGCAGTGAGTTGTGATGAAATGGAAGGCAAAGGTTTTGCTTGTAAATCTCTGTAGTTCCAATGACTGAGGGATTTGTCTTTCATTGATTTGTCTGAGAAAAAAGGCAAGCTGATTAGGTTTCAGAGGGAAAACCTTATTCATTTATGCCAAGGAAACACTGTCATATAATCAGGTTGTCTTTTGGTCCTTGGTATTCGTATCACATCAAGAAAAAATTACACTGATGCTTTGTAATTTACTTTATAGCAATGTGTAATAACCATGCTTTGAAAGCTTGGTTGGCTTTGGAAGACAAAAATTAAGGGTATAATACAGGCTATTAAAATTAGAAGAGGACAGAGAACAAGAAGTTCTTTGCTGTCTAAGTATTGGATCTTGGATTAAATTAATGAGGAAAAAAATTAAGATTTATTCTGAAACTTATTTGTGCTCTAACTGAAGTGTCCATTATCTGACACTAAGTTCACCTGGGAACAGAGCAATGGCATCCACTTTATTAAGTCCTCTTTCCCCTGAAAAAGAGTAGTGTCACCCAAACTGTTGACTAGGAAAGTCTATAGCCTCAGCTAACTCTGAGGCCTTGCTCAGAATTTTTTGAGACCATGCAGGTTTGACAAGCCAAGGTTATATCAAGGACCTTTCTAGCAGCTCCTGGGTCCTGTTGATGTCACTGGTGTAATCTCACTAAATGAGTAGAGAAATCTATTCTGCAGCCCAATAGTCTGTGGATTAATGATACATGATCATCTCAAATGATCAACAGTAGGATTTTTTTATTCCTATTTATACGTACAAAACATGTACCAATGCAGAAAGGAAATAGACATCCTATGAACTAAGCTGGGCTAATTTCATTGGACATCTGTCGCTAGCAAGAATCAATGGGTGCATTAATGTGCATATCACACCAAGGCTTCTCCCCAAAAAGTAGTTTAGAATTAATGGTGTATTAATATGTGAATTCAGTAAATTCATGTAATGCTTTCCAATTTGTCCAGTGTAGAATTCATCCAATTTTAATTACCCAGACTGAAAACCAAGAGTGTGAATAAGTCTCATTTTATATTGGTCATGATAACATTCTTGTAAAATTGCATCTCTTCTTTTCTTAAGAAAAAAAAAAAAAAAAAAAAAAAAAAAAAAAAAAGAAAGTCTTTGATGTGTTTTGAATTTTTTACCCAGAAATGTTAAGACTAGACAAGCTTGTTTGCATGAACTATTGATGGAACTTTAATGAAATTATTGGTGGTCACAGGGTCACAGGTCACTAATCTATTCTAGATTAGTATAATCAAGTATCTAAATGTGTCTTCTCTTTGATTTTTGTGGAGGCCAAACCAAAGTAAATGGTAAAGAAAATAAACATGGAAATAAATGCAGGGAGGAAAACATTAAGCAATGAAAAAATAAACCTTTAAGATTTATCTAACCTAGGGTTCACCTGCCAGAAATCACACTGAAACTAATTATATCACTGATTCAAAAAATAATGAGATGGATTCTAAATCATCACTAACAAAGTTATGGTAATTAATTACAGAGATGTTTAGAATAGTAAGACTTCTCGCAGCCTTCATTACGTTTGAGCTCACTGAAAATAGAACCCAAGGAGTGAAAACAGTTAATCAGAAGAAACAGAAAGCAATGGAGTTGCTCTAATCTAGCTTTAATTTTCTAATTATTTTTTAAATTTTCACTTTAATGACACACTTTTTGTACATAGGTATGTGATATTTCCCTACAAAGCAAAAGTCTTTGTAATGTACGCATTGTTACAACAGTGGACCGCAAAAGTAACATAACTTCCTGACAATGTAAACTCACTAGTTTTAAGTGTCACATCAAGGTGACTTAGATATTATTGACTAATAATACTTTTTTTTTTTTTTTTTGGTAAATATGCCACTTTCAGCATTTTTTTAGGAGTTTGTACACACTTTCTTGAGGCACTGTGAATCTTAAAGCAAAATAAAACTTATTTTTCCTTCTCTACAAATTGATTTTTGAACAGAGAAAAAGAAATTTAATCTTTGTCAGCCCAGTTATTCTGTTATTATACAAACAAATGTCTCAGATAAGTCTGATTGACTATTTCCTTTATAGGATAGATCATACAGCATTACAAATATAGACATGTTAAACATAAACTCAAAACTTTACTAAAATTTTTGTATACTTTTCCCACCTATAATTATCAGTTGAAACCATCACAGATAAGGAAGAAAAGATGACTGTCAGTTCAAACTGACTTTGTATTTGAAGACAAAAGAAAGGAATAATGTAATCTGTAATAAATCTTTTGGACACTTCAAAATGGTACATTTTTGTCAGCAACTTCCAAATATTTAGCCATGTAAGGAAAAGGCATATAATGCAACACAGTGAATTGACAAAATGTTTTAGATTTATTCAGTTCTGTGTTGTGTGTTCTTGGTGGGTTTTTTTTTGTTTGTTTGTTTTGTTTTGTTTTTTTGCTTTGTTTTGTTTTGTTTTTTAACTGGGGGGATTATAAGATGTCAAACTATTAGGAGAGTTATTTTGGTAACAAATTCAGCACGTAAACTACTATGCCAAGTTCACAAATAAATACTATCTTCTCTGCTCAAAAGTCTTCATTCTTACAAATTTTTCTGCTGGAGAAACATCTACTATAAACCTCATTTCATTATTTTCTGATATGTCAGATGTAGTGATTTAATTTTTCTTCACATTCATATACATTTTGCTTTCTAACTTACTGTATTTATTTAAATTACCTTTTTAATGAATTTACACCCAAAAATATTCAACATATACAAGCAGGAGAACATTCAATCTTTGTCAAACTGTTACTTCTCAATATATCCAGATGCATACTGCTTGCTACTGTAAATGATGATAACTGTGAGAAGAAAGCAAACTTCCATGCATATTTTCATTCTCATATTAATGTAAAGTATGATAGCATGAATTTCAGTACAATCCATACTTACAGCTTTTGTGAATGTTTGTCTATTCTGAGTTTGAAATTGAGAAATTGAATTTCTGAAGTGATCCACAAGAGGTATTTAACTTTAACATTATTCCATCATATGGTATGTCACTTTCATTAGATTGCAGGGATTTAAAGTTTAAAAATATACCAGATTATTAGGTCAGACTATGTCTTAACAATATAATAATTAGAAAGTAGTGAACAATTGCAATGAATAATATACTCTCTTTTGGAGCTTTGGAGTATTGAATCAAATCACAATTTATTAGATTTAAAATAAGGTTTACCCTGAAAAAAAAAAAAAAAAAAAAAAAAAAAAAAAAAAAAAAGACACTGGTAGATTTTCTTTCTGGGATGTTTGAGAAGTAAAAAAAGAATGAAAGGGAAAGAAAAATGAATAGGACAGATATAATAGAAGCATGATAGGTTAGTAATTTATATCAATAAGTAATCGATTTTTGCGATTAATGCATAGTGATTTAAATACAGTATTTACCAGATGAGTTTAGTAGTAATCTGAACCATTTGTGTTGCAGTTCAGATTTTGAGAAAACTCTCTGAAAGTCATGTTTTTTATTTTTCCATAATAGAAAGAAAAGAAACTTAAAGAGATTCACAGCAATCACCCGGAGGAGTCAGGGTACCAGAGGTGATCAGCAATAATTTTTACTTTGAAATCAGTCATGAGACTCAAAATGCTAGCCAACAGATATTCCTAAGAAAATCTTTCTGTGAATTTGTTGTGTGGAATCAAGCTATGTTTCTATATGCATAAATGTCATTACTATTTCCAAATATTTTTAAAAAATATTCTAGTTTTTGTGGAATTTCTTAAATTTCTTTTTATTTGACATCCTGTATACAAGGATTTAGGAAATCCAAGCTCAGTGGCCACTACAGCATAGAAGGATGGTCAGACCAGTGCCTGATAGAGTATGATGGCAAGTGGTTACCACACAGTAGTCATGCTATTGAGTGGATAGTACTTTATGAAAAAGAAATTAAGATGTTACTGATTATGAATAAACCAGTCAGCAGTGTACAAGATTTGGTGATCACTTTGGAGAGAAAGAGAGAGAATGGGACAAATATATCAAGCCTCTTCATCTGAAAAAATCCTTAAGCCCAGTAAAAGAAGCTCTTAAGTTCTACATTGTTGGTAAGTGCTCTAGCTACTAGACTGTTCTACAAAATACCAATGTGTGCATCTTTTTTCCTCAAGTTATGTCATGTTACCCAAGCATAAGAGCAAAGATAAAATTCATCTACAGAGAAATTTAGGTAGAGAACTACCTATGGGGAGCCATGTCAATGGCCAAAGCTGAATTACCAGAAGAAATATAGGTACCTGAATCATAAGTTAAGGAACACAATTTTGAGTTAAGATGCTTAAATACCTGAAAAGGAGCAGGGTCTACATCAGAACTATGGGCATCTAGATTTTTGAGGATGTTTGAATGGCCATCATTGATGAGGATCTGAATGTTGAAAGTCTTTACATTGAACTATGATGAACATTTATTCAGTTGAATGGTGTTGCATTGAGGCTATTTCATTAATTAATGAGGCTTTTCCTTTTTCCTGAGGTTAAATAAAAATGCAATTTGTATTTCTTTGCTACTTAATCTATAGCCAAGAGAGATAACGTATTTTAATTGCTTTCCAGAAGACAATGTTTGTTTTTCTTTGCTGTACTCTTAATAAACAGCCTTTCTACTTCTGTCTTTCTCATAGGACGTATTCATGAAAAGATAATGTATCTCTACAAATTATTTGGCAGCTGGTGGTAGAATATAATAAGTCCATTAAATGAAGAAGCATCTGACTATATATATTTTTTTCTAAATTATGCTATAAAAACAGAAGTAACAGTTCATGAAGCATGGGTTTTGCTCACAATTATGGTCTATGAGAATGGTGGCAGTATGTGTTCAAGGCTTTAACTGCACGCAGACAAATGGTTCTCTTTAGTTCTGCTTCACAACAGGAAGTCATTATTATAGGATAAATGTGCCCAAAGTAAAATATACTGAATCTCAGCAAATTGATTTGTGAAGATATAAAGCTACCCTAGGCCCAGTGGAAATTTCAGAGATTATTCAGAGCAAGCTGGAGCAGACAGCAGGTGGTGTTTCTGAGCAATAAAATAAGAGGGGCATTTCCACTGGAGATGTAGAATTTGTTTCCATAATGACACACTTCTGACATGCATCTAAAAAAATACAATGCCAGAAAGCTGTCAGACTTCCACAGAAGAAAGAAGTTCAGACTTTGCACACAGAGGAAGGCTTACTGAAATGCTTATAACAGAACATGCATGCCCAACCTGTGACCCACAGACTGCATGCAACTCAGAACAACAAGGAATTAGTCTTGCTCCCTGCTGTTATGCCGTCATAGTGCTGGCTCTTCCCCACTGAGTAGCCTGAGACAGCTCTGGCAGCATAGCTATCACTCAACAAACATCCAAAACAATTGCAAAACAAGGGACCCTTGAATATAATCTAGTCCAACTACTTCTCTGCAATGAAGAGATATATACATACAAGATCAGGTTGTTCAGACACCTGTCCAGCTTGATTTTGAATGCCTCCAAGGATAAGGCAGCCAGTATCTATCTGGGCAACCTGTTCCAGGGCCTTACCACCCTTATTGTAAAACACTTCTTCCTCTAACCAATCTAAATTTTTCCTCTTTTAGTTTGAAAACATTTCTCCTTGTCCTGTCACAACAGATCCTGCCAAAGAGTCTCACTCCACTTCTTTCTTATAATCCCCCTTAGACACTAAAAGACCACTATCAGGTCACCTCAGAGCATTCTCTTCTCCAGGCTGAACAACTTCAACTCTCTCAGGCTGTCCTCACAGATCCCTTGTATCATCTGCATGCACTCCAACAGTCTATGTCTCTCATGTACTGAGGTCTACACATCTTGATGCAGTGAGACCTCACCAGCACAGAGTAAAGAGGCAGGATCACCTCCATCATCCTGCTGGCCACACTTCTTTTGATGCAGCTCAGAATACAGTTGGCTTTCTGGTCTGTGAGGGCAGAGTGCTGGCTCACATTCAGCTTGCCATCCACCAGTGCCCCCAACTCCTTTTTGTTGGGGCTGTGCTCTATTCTTTAATTTTCCAGCTAGTATTTATGGTGAGGGTTGCCATGACACAGGTGCAAGACACTGCATTTGTATCTGTTGAACCTCATCAGGTTCTCTGGGGCACTCTGCTTGAGCATGTCCAGGTCTCTCTGGATGACATTCCATCCCTCATGTGTGTCAACCAGAACACACTGCTTGGTGTCATCTGCAAATTTGCAGAGGGTGCACTCAGTCCCTCTGTTGATGTAACTGATGAAGATGTTAAAGAACACTGGCCCCAGCAGTGAACCCTGAGGGACGTGACTTGTCATATCCAGACATTGAGATATTTACTACAATTCTCTGGGTATGATCTTGCAACCAGTTCCTTGTCCATTGAAGAGTCATCAAATCCATATATTTCCAGTCTGGAGAGAAGAATGTTCTGGGTAAATCATAGCAAAGGCATTACCAAAGTCCAGATAGACAACATCAGTGGCTCTTCCCTTTACACTTCACTGATGCAGTTATGCTATCATAAAAGCCAATAGGTGTGTGAAGCAGGGCTTGCCCTTGATGAAGTCATCCTGGTTGTCTCATATTATCTCCCTGCATCTTACATGTGCCTTAGCACAATTTTCAGGAAGATCTGTTTCACAGTCTACCCCAGCACAAAGGTGAGGCTGACACATTGGTAGTTCCTTGGGCTGCCACATAATCATAGAATCATAGAATACCCCAAGTTAGAATCAATAACTGTTTCCATTAAATTTCTGCAGACATCTCTATTTTGTTATTCTGTAGGAAAAAATAAAATAAAATAGTGGGTGACTGAATCATTTAGGTAGCTTGAAGCAGTTATATCGTTGGCCTGTACTTGCAATGTTTTATAGCTGATATTATCCCCAAATTGTCTACTGTATAATACTGTTGTTGCACAATAACATCGGAAAATAATGAAGGATACTACTTACATAGAGTATGCATGTTGAAAGAAATGAACAAATAGAAGACTAATGAACCTGTTTTTCTAATCATGATTTTAGAGGCCCATGCAAAAGGAAAATTAAAGGAAGATGGGTCAGTGCAGTAAGCAGGTTTTTTTCCATGAACTAATGTATGCCTGAGAAAAAAAAAAAAAAAAAAAAAAAAACAAACAAGAAAATAATTTTGCATCAGAAAGCATCTCACTTGAAACTTCTACCAAAGCACAGTGCCCTCTATCAGTTGGAATAGGAAATGCCACACACCTTCTATGGAAGCTTTGCTTTTCTTATTGCACAGTTTTCAATAACATCCCAAAAGTAATCAATTTTTTTCTGATGATTAACTTTTCCTCCTCCTATCAGTTATTAGAGATTACTACCAAATCAGGGACAACAAAAGCCTAGGCCTAAAACACACACCACTTTGAGACACAAATACAATTAATTCCGTAGGATAACATAAGAAAGATAAGAAAAACAAATGAATAACACTTTAGTCACAATTGTCTTCTGAGATTACAATTTTCAAACATTTTTGTTTCCCTTTTAGAAATGTATTATAATAATGATGCTAAGTTAAAAGTAAACACAACTAATTTTTCTTTAAAAAAATATAAAACAAACAAAAAAAACCCCACATTATTGCTGGTAGAAGAAAGAATAAGGGAAGATGGCATGGACTGCTTACTTTCAAATAATGAGATGTTCTACAAAGAATTATTGCAAATAAGCCAAATATATTTTCCATGAGCTGCTTGTCCAAATTTTGCTTTCTGTCTGCCAGTATACTCCTTTCTTTTATTATACATAAATACTATGGTACTGTGTGTTGTTAACTTCTATAGTTCTTTTTTAAATTTTTTTTTTTTTTTCTTTATTTGTGCAATTTCACTGACATGCGTAATTACTGTCAAGGAAATGAAGAACAGCAGATATTTAAATAGTTATGCCAAATTTTCAAGTTGAAAAAAAAATCAGAAATTTTTGCAATACATTTTCAGAAATTATGAAAAGTTACTCCTAAGTGTTTATGTGTGAGTTTAAATTCTTTCAGATTTCATGGCAGATGCTTTATTCAGCTTGGACTACTTGTCTTTTTATATTTTTTGGCAACATAGAATTTCACAGAAGAGAATTCCTATCATACGGAAACAATTGCATGCATCCCCATTGCCTGTGATATGCTCTAAAAAGACTTCCATCACAAACATGGTTAATAACTGATAATTGACATGTCATTTCCTTCTATCCTTGCTAGATGCCTTTATATTACACTGTCAGAATTTTAATAATAGAAGTATTCTGTTGACCTTAATATCCATTGTCTAATTTCTAGTGATGCTAGGTTGAACTGCAGTCCCTTGCTCCATACCTTCCAATTCTAGACACAAGGGGCAGTACAGGGTGTAGCAGTGAGGAAGGGATCTATGCAAAGCTGCTGAAGTCTATCAGCCAACCAAATATCTCAGTGGTTAACAGGTCAGCTGAGACATGTCTGAAATTTCTCATCCTGCAGAAACATTTTCAGACATTTATTTCTACTACACTTTCTATTATCTACATTCAGAATAGCACATTTATAATTCTCTCTCTGCTACAGATAACTGGACTTTGCAAGTAAATCAATTAAAAATTTAAACCATTCAAGAGGATTTTAGGCAGACCCCAATGCCCAGCATGGCGAATTTCATCAAAATTAGGAACAGATAGGAACAGGAATTTACAACAAAAAACTCTTGAGGAATGAAATAGGGAAAATGGGAAACTAGTTATACTTCAACCCAGTACAAGTAAAGATCAGAATACAAAAGTCCTAGCTGAAATTTTATTTTATCTTTAATGAAATAGCCTTCATAGCAATTAAATGCCAGCAGATAACTGAAACAAAACCAAAACAACAAAAAAAGCAAACCAAACAAACCAACCAAAGGCTGAGAGAAAGATGAAACCTGCAATGATGTCTTTCTTGATGTCTTTCTTTGATGGGTAGGGATAAGGCTATTCAGTTACTACGTATTATTTTGAACTAGTTATGACATTCCTAAACTTTAATTTTCCCAAGCAATTTCATCACAGTCCATCCGATAAAGAGCTCTATGTGCCACTTTGCATATTTCTTCAACCTTAAGCTGCAACTCAGTGTAGATGTGCTTTTTTTATTTGCATTTGTTTTATGCTTTAATGTTCTGTGAAAAGTATCTGAGTATGTCAGAAGGATTCATTCCTAAGGGATTCTTCACAATACTGAGTAGCTCCACTTACCAAGAAGGAAAGGGAATAGTAGAAAGCATGCTCCAAAACAAATTAATTATCTCAAAGGGATACAATGAAAGTAGACACAATATGGAATAAAAAGCAATCTCCTTTTTCCTTCACAAGCTTCTTTCTGCATGGCTTAGTGTATCAGGAGGAGAAAATTTTTTAGTGCTCTCTCAACCATACAGTGCATGTGCATAATCACTTTTCTGTACCATGACAAATGCTATGTGTTTCAGAGACAGGATTTTTCTCCATGTCTGAAGCTAATGAAGCTCAGGGATGCTGGCAGTGTACAGATTGATCAAATCCTGAATGTGTCCGCTTGAATATAAAATGGAATCAGTATTTATCTGTGTACCTCGATGCTAAAAGCAGAAAACAGAGATGCCCATCCTGCGTTCTCCTGCTACTGGGGAGGTGGTTTTCACAGTGCTAGTCGTTTACTCATTATGGTACATTTGCAGGGAAATACAGGAGAAGATTTATCTGTGCGAGGGCTTCTAGTACATACTCAGCTTCTCTTTCAGACAGTGGAGAAGTGAAGGCAGCAAGGGAACAGAGATTACTTTCACATCCACGCTTATTCTAGATTCTATCTTGGAGTCTAATATGGGAAGTAGTCAATTTGACGAATCTTTGTTTAGAGTAAGAATTCATGACAAACTGTACAGGCAAATTGGACACCAGGAATGCATCAGAAAAACTTCACATTGGAAAAGAGGCCCTGATTACCTCATTGTGCTCACCTCTTCTTTTGTTTACTAGCTTAAAGGAATGTTTCCTCTCAGCTCTGCAGTTATTTTGGGCTACAATACATTACTCCTGGCACCTCTGAATTATCTAATGTGACAACATTAGCATATAGGATAAGATGAAATGTTTGAAAACCAGCAGCAGAGCACAAAATACAGGAAATGAACTTTAGAATTCTGCAGCTGGAGAATTGTCTACTGTGACCACAAGGAAATCCTAGACTTTGTAGAATGTAGAAAAAAAATGTAGAATGTAGAAAAAAAAACAACCACCACCACCAATAGACAATTCAGAATCTGTTTCAGCAGGAACACTTCTCGAGCTGAAAGAGACTTAATAAACCCAATATTGAATACAGTGCTACACACAAACACTCTATGCATTATTCCAGTTTCACTCTATTACTGTAAAAAGAAGGCTCATACAAAAGGCATATGCTGATTATGTAAAGGTTTCTGGGTAAGGCACGGGACAGTTTTCACTGATTGTAATCAATTTTTGAGGCAGAGATAGACTTGTACACAGTTAATTAGGAATGAATACTGTAATGAAACTCCTAGAAGATGCTGTATATTATTTGACTGCCTTTGCAGTATAAATGAGGCATTGGTATACCCAAAGCAAGTTTTATTTAGAACATATCAGACAGCTGTCAGTGATGGATAGCTGTTTCAGTAGTTTTCCCGTGCAAAGCCAACAAAAAGAACCTTATGTATACTCCCTTAGCAAAGAAAAACAATACTAAGATCAGAAGATGGTACTGTCATCTGAAGAAATTATAGCAATAAATTAAATGTTTGGAGTGAAGTCAGATTAATGTGAAAGAAAACAGAAGACTTGGGAGGTAAATTATCTGATAGATAAAATATGAAATGGGGAAAAAATGAAATAGATTTTTAATGGTATAAAAGATATCAAGATTTAATATTGATTTCCAGTTAAATGATGTACCCTGTACAAAGCCATAATAATTAGAACATGATCTATGATTTAGGAATTATTTGCACCCAACACCCATGATGGAACCCTACCTGCTCTGTTTTGAATGTCATCTGTAAGTGTCTACTATTTACTGCTACCAAATAAGAAATAGTCTGTGTGATGGACTTCCCTTCTGATGTAATAAATTATGTTTTAATCCTCTATAATGTAAGTAATATATTCCAAAATATACAAATAAACTAAGATACTACCAATGGAGTCTGAAATTTATAAGACAAAAAGATATCAAAATTATTAATTAGGAGAAGGACATATGAAGTAATTTTCTGAAGTTCAACATAGTTTCTATAAGTAGATCGTGGAAATTTACGTGAAAAATGAGCTGAGTATTTTAATACTGATTCTACTTAAAATAGTAACAAGCCTAGGGCTGTAACTAAAGAAAATGGTGTCGTACAGCTTACTCTATAATTAAATAAAAGGCAAGAGAAAATCAGCTGCTGAATGTCCAACAGAAACAAGGCAGAACTTACAATTCTACAGAGATTATTTTGAGAGTTTTCCAGGTGACTGTAAGAGCAGCACCTGCAAATTTTCACTAGCGATAAGCTAAAAGAGATTCTCTTTTTGTTTTCCTCTGCTATAAATGAAGGAACATTTTCTCTGAAAGGAATCAGTGTTATTTGATTTTGTGGTGATGCTTGGTGCTTAATTACCTGAAGGAGGTAAAGGACTCAGAAGGTAAGTAGTCAACTGATTATGGTACAGCATCATTTACTGTGCCTGTGGTACAGAATCATTTACTGTGCCTGCAACCAAGGAAATACTTTCTGCAGCAACTGCAGAAGTATTAATACAAAAGACAATCTCCTACTGTCTCCATGTTCCATGTGAGGTCTGGAGTACAGGTCTTACAAGGAGCAATTGAGGGAACTGTGATTGATTAGTCAGCAGGAGGCTCAGGGGAGACTTTATCGCTTTCTACAGCTCTCAGAAAGGAGGTAATGGTGAACTGGGAGTCGGCCTCTTCTCCCATGTAAGTGATAGGACTAGAAGGAATGGCCTCAAGTTGCTGCAGGAGAGATCTGAATTGGACATTAGGAAAAAATCCTCTGAAAGAGTGGTCAGGTGATAGAAAAGCCTGCCCAGGGAGGTGGTGGAGTCATTGTCCCTGGAAGTGTTCAAGAAATGTTTAGATGTTGTTTAGTGGGAAAATATTGGTGGTAGGACTGGGATCTTTGAGGTCTTTTCCAACATTAGAGAGTATATGATTCTATGATTCTATGATACTGTTACAGCATATCTACTGAAGTATGGCCATTGAAATTTACTCTTTCATTGTCCATTGGTGATAACTACAGTATGCCTGATTGGTCTTGTACAAGCTATAAGACACTGAATTGAGAAAGTAGTAGAGTTATAAGAATATACCTAAATGGAATTAAATCTCTAGCTAACTCTGTGTATCACTCTATGACTAGCTATGCATTCTAACCAGAATGCTACCAGTGTCATATGTCATATAATTTTTATTCATTTTCCTTAATTGATCATAATATTAGCTTATAAGTACCTGCTATAGATGATGCTGAGAGTAGAATCTCTATAACATAAAATACTATTTATGGCTTGAGAGGATGCATGAGTGAGAATCACTTATCTTGGTTTGATATCCAATAGAAATCTCTGTATTTCATTTTAAAATGACAGTTTTCAACTCTTTATGTTGAATGCAAGTTCAAATGGAAAATGTAACACAATACTTTACTTATCTTTGAAATGCTATTAATCATCACAACTAGTAGTACTTATGTTGCACTTTCCAGTCCAAAGCCTTCAGAACATCAATTCTAGTTCACAACTTTTTTTTTTGTTTTCCCTAGAGCAATAATAGCATGTAGTATATGTAGGAAGTCAGATACTGTCTTGTATCTGTATGGTATTTATGTTGTATATGATTTGATTTGTGTATGACATGTTCATTAGAAGTGTTTTCTCTTTTTTATCTTAATTTCTTAGCATCAAATTCATAAGCTTACTCACAGCAGTTCTGTATCCTTGAAAGCATAAGCTGAAAATAAGCCAAATACATTCTCTTGCTCAGTATTTCATATAAATTCAACTTTATTATTATTAGTGTACTGTAAAAGAACAATTGAAAAGATTTCTAACATGCAAGGTGAATCTGGTTAGTAATTGACAGCAGTTTTTGGGCCTGTTTAGGCTGGTGTTGTCAAAACACACATCTGCACTGTTTTTTGACCTTGCACATTGTTGCCACCATTGTAGTTCTTCTTGTCTTCCTTTTCCCATTTTTCCTTGATTAAACACTTCACAAAGAGAGAAGGGGAAAAACAAGCTATCAGTTTAATGACTGATAGTTAGCACTGCCATCTTTTTCCTATCAGCACAGCTTTGGTGGCTGAGCTCTGTATAATAATAATATGCAATGAAATGGCACAACCTGGAGAGCTAGAATGAGATATAAGAAGATATGAAAGATGAGACAGTTTATAAAATTTGTATATATTGAACACTGCAACACTGCAATCACCTTTCAGGTATTGGAAGAGAGCAATAAGGTCTCCCCTCAGCCTCCTCTTCCCCAGACAAAACAGTCCCCGTTCTTTCAGTTGCTCCTCGTAGTGCATATTCTCCAAGCTCTCACAAGCCTTGTTGCCCTTCTTTGTACCTGCTCCAGCACTTTGATGTTCTTTCTGTATGGAGGTACCCCAGACTGAACACAGCATTTGAGGTTGGGCCTCATCAGTGCTGAGTACAGGGGGAAGTTTTCCTTCCCTAGTCATTGTGGCAGCCTTGCCTCCATGAGGCTACCAGATTTGGCAATTCCTAGCACTTAATATTTCATGGAAGCCTTCATAAAAATAATGTCTAACTACACTTGTGTTAGTGTATCAAATCTGAGGGAAAGTGATACAGAGTTTGTATCATGTTCTTATAAGTGTAATCAAAAGTGATCAAAAACCTTTGACACCATTGCACTCCAGACTGGATTAGATCTCTTCTACCTGAACACTGTTTTCAGATTTATTTGATATCAGCAAAGGCAAACTGATCTTGTGCATGCCTGTTTAATACATGGCTCAGTGAGCTGGAAACAGAAAGCGGTGACAAGTCATATGTTTAACTTTACAGTGTTTTGAATGACAGCAAGCTGGATATGGGCTATTATGCTTGGCTAACCAGAACTATGTGGAAACTTGAGAAACAATCTGGCCCTGCTTCTGCCATTCATGGTCAAATCTTCAAACTGTGCAATTCCTCATTGTTCTGGTATAAGCTTAGGTCCTGGCATTCAGGAAAGAAGGATAATACCCTGGGTTGTTAACTTAAAAAGAAGCTGGCACAAATGGGCACATACAGTTCACACAAATAGCAGTGTACCTGATAAAATTATAACATACATCACCTTCATCTAGCCATGTTAAAACCACACATATTAGTAAGCATTCAGAGAACTCACATCACATATAGCTGTGATACTACATGTGTGCAGACACCACAAGTGAGAGGGCTTGCCCACGTCATGATGGAGAGCAGTAGTGTACTCAAGGACTAGTGAGTGACAGTGTGAGTTTATCAAGTTACTAGCACCAATTATGGACATAATTACTAAGAGAGGCAGAATTGTGGGGTAGTTATGTGGTATACATGAAATCCAAAAGAACTGTGACATCAGATTGAAGAAAAAAGGAAGGAATTATAAAACAACTTTGTTTTAAAGAGGACCTCAAAGAATCCTACCTCAAGGTTAATACGAATGTGCAGTAGAAGCACTGTCTAGCATGAAGGGACAAATGCAAAACATACAGAAGACAAGCTGTTTTACCCACCCATTCTCCTGCTCTTTCCCAAATGTTAATGTTTGCTGGAGGACTGATTCTCACTTCTTAAAAATTTAATGAGCTAATTCCCCTATGAGAGAGGAAGGGAGGGCATTTATTTTAATTAAATATCCTATACACTGAAGTTGTGAGATCACAAGAAACCAGATGCTCTGTTCACTCCAATTAACGATGCTTTGGGATTTCTGATGTGCAGATAGGACTTTTAATAGATTGTACATGATTATATACTTACATTGTTCATAGTGAGCAAGAATAAACAGAGCAGTTCAGAGACATGAACCGATATTGAGATTATCATCTGTCCTCCTATACTGTACTAAACATGGAGGTAGAGCATGACAATTTCCCTGGTTGCCATATATAGCTACCATAATGACATAGAAAGATTAGGGGGAGTGTTGTAAAATGATTCTTACTTTCAATGAATAGTAGCTCTTTTTCTCCATATTCTCTCAAGAAGTGGCAAGATTATCTTGATAAACAAGAAGCAAAGAGATGTGACTGTTGACAGGAAATGGCTTTAAGATGAGCCAGGGGAAGTTTAGTTTGGATATCAGGAAAAACTTCTTTACTGAAAGGGTTGTTAAGTACAGGCATACCTGGAACAGTTAGGCAGTCTTTGGATTTGCAGGGTTTTTCTGACTTCTGAATGACTCCATAACATCCCATACCACAATGTTTAAGTAACAATGAAAGCATGAATTGAAGAACTGCACTTTTATGAATTGAATTTCTTGTCTTGGATTTTTGTTTTCTTTTTTCTGTTTTTACAGATGACATGTAGTATTCACGCTAGGTATGGAATGTCTCTAGCAATTTTCTTGAAGTCCAGGTTTGCCATGTATCTCTGTTTTATTATTAATTACTTATTCTTAAATTCAAACAGAACATATCAGTTTTAGAATCTTCTTTTTGAAAATAACACATTAGATTTGACCAAAAGTTTATTGATTTGAAATAATTTGGAGTCATAACCATGGTTTATGGAGAGAAGAGTAAATATCAAAGATGTTGCATGTTGCACTACAATGAAATATAAAAGAACTCAGCTTTTTCACAGATCTACATTTTGATACATGTTTCTGTTCAGTTTTACTAATGTTATTCAGTTTTTTGAGTATTAGCTAGTTTTGGAAAGAATCACAGTGTAATTAGCCTGTCTTTCTTCTCATATCCTTGTCATCTCAGGAAGTATAGTAATCATCTTGGAGATACCAGAATCTTTCGGTCCTTAGTTCTTGGTATTGCTATAGAGCTTTCAGATACTTAGGAAGGCAATCTGCACTTAATTTGCTCAGTGAAAATCTGATTTAAGGCTGAAGAAGTTAATTCTTGAATCACTCATAACTGAAAGGTCATTCCATTACCACCACATTATACCTGCTGTCAGTATAAAACTGACATCATTACTTCACATACAAATTGATCGATAGCTATTATAGACATATCCTCTGTTCAATTAGGAGCACACACATGGCTAGATTATAACTTTTAACTGCTCTTGCACGTCTCCATATTTTAATGACTGGAACAATTAAATGAACAGAGGCAACATCGCTACCAGTTGCTAATGCCTGCTGTGTTCTTCTCCTTTAAAAGGTTAAAGGCAAGAATGACATCTTATTCATGTTTTTCTGCTATGCAAAGACTTAGCTTATAGCTTAGGAATTATATTCACAAGAGTGTTAAAGTTAGCTATGCATCTCAATACCATTACAAAGTTATTCCCAACTCAAGAAACTTATTTTGCCACCTCTTCTGCAGAATGAAAACAGAAGGAGCCTTTGCTTTTGATTTATAATGCAGCAGCTGAATAGTTCTCTATGATCCCATTGATCACCCACGCTCATCCTCATTAAAAGAAAACAGCACAGTGAGTATTAAATAGTACCTACTTACCAGTAAGTATTTGTTCTTCATATAATTTTATGACAGAGATATATCCTATTTCATTTACCTATTAATATGCAATTCTAAAATTTATTACTTTTTTGTTAGTATTAGACCAAATACTCTGGGAGGCTAGGTCAAACAACTTCATTATGAATTTAATGTAGACAAGGAATATAGTCTGCTGTTAGAAACACAAAGGAGTAGTTTCATATATGAATAGCCTTACCAGTTCGAAGAAGATAATTTAATGAATGTGGATACTCAGTTGAAATCATGTATAGTTGATCATTAGATTGGGACCACAGTTAATCTTTCATATTTCATACTGTTTATATTATCACTGTGGAAAGTATTTGGAGTTTTATTTATTTCTCATTGATTTAATCAAAGAATTGTTCTCTTGGGAACAAATAATTTAATGAATAGCAAGTACTCTGATTTTTTTCTCTTAAATATATGCTTCATATTTCCTAATGCATTTCACTGTTTTGTACAGCTGTATGTCAAGACTTCAATTAGGAAAACAGAAGTCCAATAAGATGAATACAACTATATCTGTGAAGCCTGCAGCTGGCTTTGTCTTTGAAGAACATATGTTCTATTGGGATAGCTCTACTTTTGGATTTTCACAGGTGAGAGAGTGCTTATTACAGAATTTAGAGTTTGTGCTGCTCTGCAGTGTTAAATCAACATTTTGTGAATTTCCCTTTCCAGAATATACAGTGTATTTCTTGTAGGTAATTGTGCTTTATTTTCCACGCGCTGTTTAATACTCAGGAGTGTGGCAATGGAAGGTAAATAATTCTCTAAATTTTGCTATGTGTTTTACTGTTGTTCGTACAGCAGCCAGATGTTATCTCACTCCACAAATCTTTAGTTATCTTAGTTATCGCAGTATTATGCTTTGGTTTTTGTGTTACAGAAGCCAATGACCCTTACGCCATGTCCATTTCTTGAAAGTGCAAAAAAAAAAAAAAAAAAAAAAAAAAAAAAAAAAAAAAAAAGAGGAAAAGTAGAAAATATAGAAAATATACTCACTGTTCTACAACTATTTAGTGCCTCTTTGCATTTCAGAGATAAAGACAATTAAAGTGGCTCCTTTTTGGTTCCATTAGAAACATGTTCCCAATAGCATCAATTCTGCTTAATCATGTGCTACATTTTCAACTTGTCTACATTGTATCATTACATATATATACATAATATACTACACCCTATCTTTTGAGTACACTTTTGTACAGAGTATTTTGTTATATATAAATATCACAATATATCTGTTTATAACAATGTGTGTTTGCTTGATTAGCATTTATGTTCATTCTGTATTTGGTTTTTCTTTTGCCTTTTTACACTGAGTTTGCTGGGAGTGGGGGGTAAGTGGTTGTGTTTTGCTGAGGGTAAGAGTGCCTTGCTTTTGTTCTTCATTATATTTTCCATTCGTTTTTGTTTGTTTGTTTACTTTTTTCTCCCATTGTAGCCTTTCTTCCTTCCCCTACTCCATGCTTGATTTGATGCAGAGTTCAGATTCCGAGGGTTCTGATGCTCCCTCTTCTGGTTGAGAAACTTTATTTTCTTTTGGATTGGTCAGAAAAGTGAATGATCTTTGCAAGAAATTCTTTGTGAAACGAAAAGGGCTTTTTAAAATGTGCATGATGTTGAGAGGCTGGGAGGCAATAAGAGACAAGCTGTTGTTTCTTAGTGGTTCCTCTAGCATATCTCTTCACTGTTTTCCCATTATTTTAATTTTAAACTTCCAGGCTCATTTGATATAGCAAGTAGAAATATTTTAAAAATGTTATGTTGTGCTAAAATATCAGTCTGGCTGACACAAAATAAGGTTTGGAAATTTTTCAAGGAACTTATTATCAAGAGAATGGAGTTCATTTTTAAATGCCTTTCAACCCAAACAAATGGCAGCTTCAAAGCCCTTTGAATAATTTTATAGTTGAATGTAAGCCCAGATTTTGTCTATTCCAGTTAACACACCACTGCAAGCTCAAATAAGCACTGATTTTATCTGTTTCAAAATTTTGGATGAAAAGATTACTGAAGTCAAGATCTAAGAAGAGTCTTCAGCTCTGTGTTGCAGTCCTCTTGTTTTTGGAATCTGGCTTACAGCCCTGAATAAGCTGCACAAATCCTAAATCAGTGAAACCTAAATAAGTGAAGACATAGGCATGTTAGAATGATCTTACACAAACTGCAAACTGAATGCTACAGTGATGGTAGTTACTCACTTTTATTTAGTCAATCAGCTGGCGGAGTCAGCTGATTTCAGAAGTAGGAAACAATAGCTTAACTCCTCCCTGAAGAGATGCAGATCCCACCTTTCTAAAGAGACTTCCCGGGCTAAGCCAGTCCAGCAATTTAGGAATAAGCTCTCCAATATGTACAGTGATACTTTTCTTATTCCACTGTAACAAAATGAGTTTGTACTTTGAATGTTTTGCTTGCTTCTACAGTTACACAAACATCTGAACCACGGCTGGAGGCATCTCAATACTGGAAGACTGGAATAAAAATGGTGAGGTTTTAAAGATAACAGTGGGTTTCATGTATTTGCCTTTCATTTCCCACCCTCAAGTTTGCTCATTTTGAAGGTGTCTTTACAGCCAAGAAGATGGAAATCTACCTCTTAAAATGATAAGTTCTGACATTTTTAGATGATCAAAAGATCTTAGGAGCTGCTTTTTTAAGAGGAAAAATAAATCCTAAACTAAATCAAATACCAAAAGAGAAGTGATAAAAACCTCAGACCTAACTGAACTGTTAATGTCAAGATGAAGGAATAGTGTAGAATCAGAGCTACTATCATCCACTTTACAGTCATTCCTTTAAGATTTGGAGCGTCTCCATTCATTTCACAAGATTTGGCAAATGCTACATGCATGAATGAGATCTTTTCAGAAGTCTGCATTAAACGTGTTTATATTATAAACAATACTGCTATATTTTTTGTAACTAAAATTTGAAGTGCATCCTATAATTCTAGTTTAAAAAAATGTGCTGTTTTTGGAAATGTTTGTGTTCTCTTTCTTACCAAACATAACATATAGTGTTTCCTCACGTTTACTTCTGGTTAGACTCCTAATTTCTTTGTTTTAGTCTAAGACTGTTTTATAGCCAGTCTGTTTTGACTAAATAACAAGTGAAATTCATCTTATCTCTTTCACTGCCCAAAAGTTAAGCCCTATTCTGTTAGTGACATGCAAACTCCTAGTTAAGATATGTTTGAAAAAGAAGAATGAAAAATATTTATTTCTATCTTTATTTGTTTCAGAGAAATAACTGCTTTAGATTAGAGGCTTAACTGTTAAACAAGTGAAATTCCGTGAGATGAACCTCATTCCAATTATAATTGCAACTTTTATGTACTTATTTAAAATATGAGTCTATTTAAAGTTTTTCTCAAAATCTGTAATGTGTGTGCACAAAATAAACAATTTTAGTCAGATCTCTCAAACTGTTGCACAGTTTTTAAAGAAAATTGTATAGAACTGATACAGTTTTTAGGTTGAACACATTAAATACATTGTGCTGTAAGCTATCTGTCAAGTGCTAAATTCCACATCCAAAAACACTGCTGATAAGAGAAGTTCAGACTAAGACACACATTCTTTTAAATCTATTCTTTTAAATCTATGTTTTTATAATAAGTGTAAGAACATAATAAGTCTGTTTGGACTCAGTTATGTTTGATTAAATTAATCAACATTGAACTGATCTGCCTCTGACTTATGGTCATGTGTGGAAAAGGTTGTACCAGTGGTTTCATTGCAGTCCATTCCTCATTGTGAGGATGGTGAGAGACGTTTCTGGGGGTGAGAGGACCATTTGTGTGTACTTTTATGGGATGTAGTTAGGTTCTCTCCTGAGAATTTTGCCAATCTGACCAATGATTTTTAGCCAACTGAAATACAAATGCTTTACAATACAGGGGAGCTTAATCTTAAGCCTCTTCAATAATTGCAGAATAGGAAGGCTACCTCTTAAAGCCATTAAGAATATACTGTAGTGGTTATAAAACTGATTAGTTACACATTGCTGGGAGACACTACTGGGAGACATCCATTGCAGTTACTGCTGGAAATGAAAGCCATAAACGTTAAGCTAGCTCTGTGAATTTCTTTCATTACATTAAGAATTATTTTGATGGAACTATTCTGAAGTCCCCAGTCTTGATCATTAGTGAGTAGGTTAACCTAAAGGGGAGAATGATGCACTTGATGGTGAGTGTAATTAAAGGCCTAAAACTCTTCATATGGTGCTTACATACGTAGTGCCATATATCTGAAAATGAAAAGAGAGTGAAGCTATGACAATAAATATTTCATATGCATGCTTTTTTCTTTTTTAATTTGAAACTTTTCTGTTCAGGCTTAGCTTGATATACTTATGTCTTCTAAAGGAACCGTAGTTAAAGAAAACATTGCTTCTGCTTTACTTTTCTGTATCTGTCATAATACTAAGATGAGTCCTCCTCTGAAAGTCTTGTATCTTGACTAGAAATGCTATAAGAGGGCTATAACTTAGGCTTCCACTACTTTTTCAGAATGCTTATATCTACCAACTTAACCAAATTTCACATCCCTCCTGAGTTGCCCTGTTTTTTTTCCTTCTCCTCGATGCATTATATTTTATGATAAGCCAGTAAAAAGAATAATTTTCTGGGACAAACCAAATCAGGAAATATTTTTTGCCTCATTTTTTAGACCTTTTGTGAGAAATACATGACTTTTGGCATTGATAGCCACTTGTCATCAATCTTTTAATGCATGTGTTCATCTGTCAGGATACCAAAGCAAGAATTTCCCTAACCTGAAAAAAACAGTGAAACACATAGGCTTAGGTCTTGTGTCTCATTGGTGCTGATGCCAATGATATTATGATTGTTGGTTGTAGATTTTGTGTTAAGTCATTTATACAATTTATTTCCTTTTAAAATTGTGTGGTATATGACCATTCTCATCCATCTTTTAAATCTCATAGAAAATTTACTGTTACTGGTGTTTCTTTCCAGCTGCCAGATTTGGTAGAAGTGTACCAACAGATTAATATGGGAGAGTGACTCAAGACTTCACACGTATGTGGCGAGATTATATGAATTTAGCTTCCATTAGAAATCAGACTAACAATGTCCCACATTGGTATATGTATTAAAAATATATAATGTAATTTTAAAAATAATTTTAAAAGCATGTTTATGTTTAGTAAAATAAAATTTACAAAAGGATGAAGAGGTTTTTTTTTGTTTTGTTTTAACAAACTGGAGACCGATATAGAAATTTTAATTTTGATCAAAACATGATTTCTTGGTTTAAAAAGATCTCCAGCCTAGGCAGAATCTATGTGCTATAGCATTATTTCAGAAAAATCCCTTATCCAAGAAAAACAAACAAACAAAAACAATTTGATGAGACTTTCACGTACAGATGAAGGCTTGCTGTTCTCTGTTCCACATGCCTAGTAAAACCTAAGCTCATAGAAGTAATCAGCAGTGTGAACTATATTTATTTTGCATATTTTAGAACTATCATGTCAAACGAGTGGTCAAGTGTGCAGGTGCAGATTATTACAACCACAAGACACTTGGCTTATGAATAGGCTAATTAGTTGGGCTGTAGGAAAATATAGCACATTACAGTGATCATGATGCAGAAATCTGATGTTCAAAGCAGCGTGAAACAGGCATTTCTAGTCGCAAACTCATCCAAGAATAATAAAGAAGAACTATTTTCCCCTCCCCTCTGATTTTTAAAAGCAATATTTTATATCAAGTTCCATAGATGACTCTCCAAAAACAGCCTACATCTATGTTTCAGTGGAATTCCGGAGGCTTTTTTCTTGTTTTATGATTAAAAGTTGTTGCTGAAGCATTTTCAAAATATTGTAATTAATTTAATTTGTCTACATGAATAGACTAGGTAGTGCAGCCAATTAAGACCCAGTACTTTGGCCCTAGGGCTTCAGTCTGAAACATCATTTAGACAGGAACTAATGCAATTATCCTTATCTGAATGCTCTGAAGGAGATAGGAAGCAAATGCCAATTTGGTCTCTTTACATGGGCAAAGAGACACTTCTCAACACATATTCAAAGTGGAAACATTTTCAATTATATATGCAGCATAATTAAAAGTTCAATTAAAACAGCTATGACGATCTTTACAGATGAACTTTATAAAAGTCTGTTTTTATAGATAAAGTTTAGTGCTCTTGCAGAAATGTAATAAAATTAGAACAGTTATATATAAATTATCTTTTAAGTTCTTTTCTTGCAGCTACTTAGACTTGCCACGTTTTTTTGGAAAAAGAATACTATCTCCTTTTTTATCCTATCAATTCTTTCACCATGGCTGTTTCCAGACTACCACCTGAAAAGTTTTTAAAGTGCCTTTTATGTACCGCAGCCAATGAAAATGTTCTGCATTGGCACTAGGCTGTAGCTCCATTTCTTCTTCCTTCTATAATGCACTACTCAAATCCAGCATAATTTCTCCCGGATTCTTGGAATGGCTCCTAAAGCCATGACATTACTGCAGTAGAATTCAAGAAACAGTTTTCTTTGTTGAAGTATAAATAAATACAGACTTCCACATCCTATTCCAGCTACAGGTGTGTACATAATCTGAAAATGCAGTGCGATTGTATGGAAGCATGAACCAAGAAAAACCAAGAGCATCATTTTCATCCTTTTTATATTCACTTCAGCCTTTAGTGCACAGGTTCAATAGCTGATGTGAAGATTTTTGTATTAGTTCATCTCTTAGCTGTAAGCAGCCCAGACGACTTCCAATTTTTAAATCAATGCACTTTACTGTTCCATCCTCATCTGTTTTGTTGGTGGGAGCACTAAGAAACTTTTGATTGATAAGAAAAGGGATGGTGATTAAACATAGTTTGAAAGACTGTTCAGCTTCCTCTGGACAACAGACCAAGATATTTTTTTGTTTTTTTCTTTGTTTTTCTACTTTCACTGCTTGAATCATTAAGTGTACATCACACACAAAGAAGCTGCAAACTTTGTCTTTAACATTTCCTCTTTGTCAGAAGCTTATTTTAAGAAATTCTAGCGTTCAGAGTGTTTCTAAACTCCTGAACTGTCTTCATTCTGGGCACTTGTTTGATTGGCCTAATAAATTGAAGACATCTATGGAAGTATGAGAGTGGATTCAAACCTAAGGCTTTTCTTTCTGCATTTCTTCTTCTACAGCTTCTTTTTTCTTCCATTCTGATGCCCACACTTTTTCAGATTAAATGAAAGTCACTAAATATGTGGCTGTTGATGTTCATTTTTGTTTACATCAGCCCTCCATCTACAAGCCTTGCAGTAGGAAAGAACTTACTTGCTTTTGTTCCATCATAAATCTGGATACATGCATTTATTCACTCTTGTTCACTCTTTCTTCTCTCTAGACTAAAATATCTTAATCATTTTGTCAACACATTGGTATAGTTACAAGAGGAGAGTCTGGATATGCTTTCAGTATATTTTATACTGTCAGAATATCAGCATAATAAAAGTAAAATACCTGTGCCAATTGCAGAGCATATCTTTCTGTCTGGACACTCACAATAGGAAGGTGCAACTTCCTTTTTCCAATAGAGAAAGCAACTAATCAGAGGATGCTTCACAGGCACACTAATGAATAGTTCACTGCCAAAACTTTGGTGTTTCTGAGACTTTCACAGAAGGCAGCCTTGAGAAATTCCAACAGTTCCATGGCATTTAAGTTCTACTATTGTTAGATTCATCTGGGGTCTGTGGGGGTCGTAGCTTTAAATGTGGGTTTATATTCTAAGTAAATTTCAGAACACAGACAAGAAATGTTTGAGAAGTAAAATATCCACTGAACAGTTAAGTCTGAAAAATCCTACAGCAGTTTTAGCTTTATTGTGGTGCTATGCTTACAGCCATCTGAGCAATTATGTAAAAATAATGATCCCCTTTTGATGAACAGCTTAGGGTCTGAGTCCAAAACCAAACACATCTGGCTTGTACAATTGAGAACCTTTCCTGGCATAAGAAGAGACTAAATGCTGGAAGCAGCTTATGTTAATCAGAACGATCACATTAAAATCAATAAAGATTGGCTACATTGCACCAGTTACAGATTTTTTTGTTTATTGGATTTATTAATGTTGCTATTATTTCCATGCAACATGTAAAATACACTAAACCATTTGTAAGCACTGTCAATGAATTTTAATTCAGAAGGTTAATGATCAGAGTTTACAGACTCGTATGGTATATTCAGGAGATGGACTCATCCCCTGTAGGTCTCTTCCAACTTGAAATATTCTGTGATTTTATCCAGCAGCCATCTCCTCTTCAGAATTTCCCACTCATTAGTTATTTTTAGCATAAAATAATTTTTTCTTAGCTCCTTTCAGGATCTTTTACAAGCAGTCGACAGATTCACTAGATATTAACTACAGGTTGGGAATATAAGTTATAGCCATAAGACTAGACTTACAAAAAAAATTTGACTAAAATATCTATTTGGCAGATGCAATAGGTAGTAGGATAATAGCATATAATAGCATGTTTTTTTATTGATGAAGAGTCATAATAGGAGTCCTGATGCTATTTTAGCCAAGAAAGCCCCAGTTCTGTTTTGAATACTATAGCATAATGATAGATAGATTAACTGACATATGTTGTCTGCACATTTACTGAACACTAGGTCCTATGAAAATTTGTCATTAACAGTGAAAGTGCATTAAGTCATAAAGTGTCATACAGGTTTGAACACCTTTATCATCTTCCTCTTGGACTCTCATCAACAGAGCTGCTAGCACTTTACGGTGGATACTTTAGGTATGAAAGACCTAATATATTTTCTGTGCTGACTTAAAATAAGGCTATTTAAATAGATTCTGGCAGAGGGACAGTAATATTTTATTCTTTCCAATTATGCAGATCAGGATTTAAAAATTCATCCTCCTGGATGTACTGAACATTATATTTTCCTGCTAAATCTTGTAGCTTTTCTTTTCTCATTTAATTTTAATTTTCTGAGGAAAGAGTCAAATCATCATCCAGCTAGCCAAAGGGAATTTCATTGCTAGGTGACAGTGACAGTCCTTAAGAATTGCCTGAAAATCTGCTCAATTTTAATGCTCTAATGAAACTTCTTGTGAAATCTGAGATAATTTCCTTTCCCAGACATGTTTTATTAAAGAAATTTTTATTATTTTTGCTGACCAAACCATCATTGATGCACCATTAATCCTCTGCCCCCTCCCTCCCCCCTGCCCAACACACACACACCCCAAAAATGTATATATATTTTTTGAAAACGTTAAAAAATAAAAATGCAGTGCTCATTCTGAACGTCTTCCTGAGTATCTAGACATAAGGATTTGCAACAAGAGAGGATAGTACATACTAATTGAAAAATGTGGAAAATCGTAGGTCTTGATGTTGAAAGGCTTGCTGATGCACAAAATGTATTTTACTCTGGTGGAAACTGATATACAGACAGTCAGCCTAGCAAAAAAAAAAAAAGAGCATCTCTTCTCTGAGGCAGAAGTGCACCATTTTCTTTTTTTTAAGAAAATGCACTGTAGCACCTAAGACGCACTGAAATTGCTTTTATTTTGAAAAGCCACAACATTACAGCTATGATAGAAATACTGTGCATTCATTACTCCACAGACATACAGCTACAATTCAAATCCATCCCTGAAAAAGCAAGGGGGCTAATATATCCCTAGATGTTTATACACACTACATATGCTAGATTAAAAAGCAACACACACCTGGGGAAAAACATCAGTAGAATTTTGGATTTGTGTTTTGGATAATTAGCGCTCTATATCCACTACTACTTCATCTGTAGAGGTTACCCAGACATGTTACCTTTAACGTGCAATTGAAGAAGTTGCACATCCCGATGCTGAAATCACTGGGTGTGCAGCTTTCCTGGGGCTGAGTGGGAAGAGAAGTGAAATGCAAGTGTTGCCCAGCATCTGCAACTCTGCCAAGCAGAAAAAGATTATCCTGCTGCTGCACAGGACCACAAGGCTGGATTAGTTCTCACCTGTTTCCAGAACCAGCTGCTGAAACTGCAGTACAAAATCATTACCATTTCTATGCTTTTCTCAGATACACTGAGCATAACTCAAGAGCACACGAAGAGTAGGGCTGCAGCTCTACCTGGAAAGCATGACATGTTCTTAGCCTTCAGTCACCAAGGAAAACCAGATAACATGCTACCAGGACATTACAGAATGGTTCTGAAAATTTTGCAGACTCACTGCTGGTCACACAAGACCAACAAAAAGATCAGATGATAATATTCACAGGCATTCCAAGCCAGATTTTCAGTTTGCCAGCTTTGAGTAGTTTGCCTGTAGCTGAAATTATAGGTGCTCAGTACCCTTGCAAATTAGTTCCAGCTGTTTCTGGTTTGATATGCAAATACAAATGCACCAAATACTGCGAACATTTGGGCCTATAATTTAATGACTTTTTCTTCCAAGAGCCTTCTAGATCTGGAAACTCTTCTTTCATGTAATTTCTGAATATGCCCCTAAGAAAATTTCTAATACTGCTGTTGTCATTGTGAAAAGTGATTATATCACATCAAACACAAATTGAAAAAACAGATGAGATTTTTGTATAATGCATAAAAAGGTACTTTGTAACAGAGTTAAAGCCTTGTATTGTATCAAAGATCACATGCTGTTCCATGAATCATTTACATGTGTTTCACTTGAATGGAGGGTGGGAAGTTCTATATCACGTACTGTACAAGTGCAGTGACCTCAGAAGAGGAACTTTCATCTTCAGTTAGACTTTTAAAATGTATTTTTTAAGTATGAGTCATTTTCATTGCTGTGAATTCTCTACAAGGTGACCTGGGAAAGACCTGGGGCTCTATTTATCATAAATGTCATCAAGCTACAATTTAACCTCAAAGTTATAAGAATTGAAATCAGAGGAGTTTCGAAACTCAAGACTTTTCAAAGGTTTGAATAAGCAGATTCAGACATACACAGTGCACTTTTCATCAACTGAATGAGAGAATTATTATGTCTTTATCCATTGGATATAAAGCTAAGAATGCCGAGCTGTATGTGTCGATAGGATTTTCAATACTGGGCTGTGAATTGAATGCTACTCTTCACAGAATACTGTATTGCCCAAACTAGCCTCTCTCTTAGGCTTGCCTTTCTCTGATGCTTTCTTTGACAGTTATGCTCCTCTTATATAAAATAATATCAGTAATACTAAAAAATGTGTTTTTCACAAGTTACCGCATTTATGCAAATGTATAATTTCATCTCAACATCTTCAGTATCATTCTGCTTTCTTAATTAGGGAATCTATGCTGACTAATCTTTATAATCTTAATGTTTGTTCATACTACAAATCTCCTGATAGCTTTCTGCCATTTAAAATGGATCTTGGGATTGTCATCTAACAGGATGCCCAGGAGATCCTGGGTTCCACCTAAAAGGAACACTCCTTTTTCACAGCTTTTCTGGATAATATTAATCAGCAATATGTATCAAACTGTTACAGGATGCTGCCTTTAAAGTTAACAAGTAACCTACATCAGTATGCATATAAAGACTTTATCAAGACTACAGTGGCATTGAAACAAAGACTAACTGCATTTTGACAATAATTATGCAAGTTAATGACTTTTTATAATCCATTATGTGCTGCATATACTTCTCATGCATGTCCCAGAAGATTAATATGGAGATGTAAAAGAAATTACATTCAAAACTTTGCTTTTCTTTCTGTTTTGCTGTTGTTTTTGTTTTTAATTCATATTGCAGTCTTTTTCGGCAGATGGTTCATTCTAGTCCCTTTCATGTTTGTATTCTGTTATGCTTGTAAGAGACTCAGCTGCCAACTGATCATATTTCATTGCTGAATCTATCATGTGTGATATAATTGCTCATTATGTGCTTTGGAATAAACTTAAAGAACTATAATAGAGTTATTTCTAACTCCAAACAAATTAAGAATATAGTCAATTTTAATACCTATAGTTGTATGCTGACATAATTATTTTACAAGTCTGCTATGCCTACATTCTTGTATTCTATTTTGCTTTGATTCTGCATTGGGAAACATACTGAGCTTATTCCTAAGTCTTATGTACCTGTTTTTCTATATAGGAACCTTTGGTGATGTACCAGTTTCTGAGAAAGTATTATTTTTAAAGAATTGTACTCTAAGTCAGAGAAGTTTAATTGCAATACACAGTGATCTAGAAAGCATTACTGTTTGCCATGAATCACTAAATGCTAACTGTTCTTTTCCAGCACTGCTGATTGATTTTAGAAGGCAACAAGAATGTTGTAACTACATTTGACATAAAACACTACTACTATTATCAGGAAATTGTATGGTATATGACACAGCATACATAAATTACAGAAGTCACTGTTAATATTTCATGCAATTATAAAGGCAGAATTTCTTGTCCACAATATTATTGTCAAATGTGTTGATACCTATGATATATCAGATAGTTTTAGTCAGTAGAGTAAAAGAAGTGCTGCATTTCCTAAATAAACTTGAAGTAATTGATGGCTATTACAATAGCAATGCCTGCTTTTTGATTTTGTTGGCCCTTGATGTCAGAGGCAGATGTTGGTGGGATGGCAGTAGAGTTTGAACCTTTCCACCAATACTCCATTACATTTTGTTACTGTATGACAGATGGTAGTAGAGGAGCAAATGGCATCTGACATGGAAGTGCAGATAAAGCAAAAACGTGGCACAGGATTCCTGCATGTGAAAAAATGGCACCCAATGGCATTCATCGGTGTTCACTGGAGACCCAACAGTGGATGTGAACACAGTGATGTGGTGGGTGGTGTGTTTCAGCAGTGGCTACAATGACAGTAAGGACAAGCCATGTTCTACAAGCATGGCATGCAGACTCTTGTTCGTTGCTGATAAAAATGCATAACTAACAGTAGTGACTACATTGAAAAATAGTGTCTTGTAGCAGAGAGTTTGCTGTATCAAACAGTGTTCTTGTGTTATTTGTATCTGTTGTAGTTTCCACTGAAATAAATATGGGGCATTACTTTCGGAGAGACCTATGTATATATAGGCATTTGAATCAAATTCAAAAGGGCTTATTGATTTAATTTCTGAAATTATGACCATGTCAGATTATTCTGCTTCTGTTTCTGTCATATCAGAAGGACTGTACCATATCTTCTCTCTTCTCTGCTGCCTTAAACTCATTTCTTGTAATGGCTAGGGGTGTAATTCAACTTCCATCAATTTTTTGGACTTTTCTTCATTGAACTCCCTTGAAAAAGTCTTTGTGCCTGGATTGTAATGTAACATTGAATTCATGAGAGAATGTTTTAGTCATGACTTGTTTTATCTGTTCCTGAAATTAGAAGGATCTGCCAATCATCCCTTCAATTTCAAAGATATTTCAATATACTTCTAAAGACAAGAGAATACACACTTGTGAATCAGGCTTCTTTGTGATTCACTTTTCCTGACAAGAAAAATTCATAACTATTTATGTTTAGAATTAGAATAAGAGTATTAGAATTGGTATTATTATGTTTAGAATTTCTCTTCATGCAAGATTCATTAAAGTCAGAAGACCTAACACTTAGGTTACTAAAATAAAACTAAAAGTCAGGCTAGCATCGACATTAACAGCTGAAATTGAAGGAGTAAATTGAGATTAAGTGGCCTACTTCTGTCCCTTCAGGAAGCATATTTCAAGACTTTGAAATAATGTCCATCCTCAGTATTAAAAGAAGATAAAGGCTGAAGTATGTTCAAAAAAGCCTCAAGTGCATCAACTGGACCTTTTATGTTAGCTAATCAAAAATGAGAACTTCATACCAAATGCTGCAAAGTATTTACTAAAAAACTCACATCTTACATTGCTACTTTTCCACTATGTCAATTTGTTCAGAAAAGACAGTGTGGTATAGTTAATTAGGGGCATTTCTCAATCACTTATTCTTGACTGCTTCAAAATCTTAACTGAAATTTCCAACTTTTATGTAATTTGTAATTCTAAATGGGTCAAGGCACTGGTATCTCCTATAGACAATATTAAATATTAATATTACATTACTTTTGATACTTTTTTCAGCAGCCCTACAGCATTCATTTATATGTCAGTCTCAGCAGCTTCACGGACAAAAAGAAAATAGATTGCATTATACTGAAACTGAGATCTTTTATTTCAACTTTTTCCTGTGTGTTTTTATTTTATGAGAAAGGTTACTTTATATTTCTTCAATCTATTTGTTAAATTAATCTTATTTTATCTTCAGATCATCAGACCTATATAACTAGATGAATTCAGATGATTTTATGCATGTATATAACAGCAAAAAAAGTCCATGAATCTCCATAAACCTTGATTGCAGATTTTAATTTTGTTAATTTTTTTTTTTATTCTTCCTTCTGTTAATAGTACTAAGGGATAACATAATGTACATACAAAATATATAAACATTCAGAAAGCAATACATCTTCATTAGCACTTATTGTAGATATGAGAGACTAAGTAAACTGACCACACAGCCACTTGCTTACTCCTCACTGAATGGGATGAAGGACAGAACTGGAAAGATGAAAATTAGAAAACTCGTGGTTTGAGATAAGAGTTTATTAGGTAAAGCAAAAGATGTGTGTGCACACAAAGCAAAAAAAAAAAAAGGGGGATTAATTCATTTCTTCCAATCAGCAGGCAGATATTCAGCCATTTTCAGGAATACAGGGATTTGTCACACGATAACTTGGGAAGACAAAGACTGTAACTCTAAACATCCCTCCCCTCTTTTTTCTTTAATCCCAGCTTTTATTGTTGGCCATTAAATATATGGTGTGGGATATCCCTTTTATCTGTTTGGGTCGCTGCCTTGGTTCTATTCCCTCTCAAATTCTTGTGCATTCCTAGGCTCCTCCTTAGCAGGACAGTGTGAGAAATTGAAATATCCTTGTTTCTTTGTAATCACTACTCAAGTGGCAATTGAAACATTGGTTTGTTATCAGCAGTCCTTTACATTTTAGTCATAAATCCAGAACACCATACCAGCTACTGTGAAGAAAATTTAACTCAATTCCAGCCAAAACCAGTATAGTCTCAAAATCATGTTAAAGTTGTAATTGAAAGCGTAGACATTTTTAATATTAGAGATTGAAATTCCACTATCAAAACTCCAAGGAAAATTATTATTATATATTCTAATCTTGGAGAAATATGGAGCCACCAGATTTGTCTGTCTCTTATCTGTTAAGTGCATTACTTAACAGTAAGTTAAGTACAGACAAAATAAATAAATTAAATAATAATAGACAAAATAAAAGATTTCTATAAAAACCTTATCATAGGATGCATGCTACATACCATAAAACATTATACTTAAGGGAGGAGAAGAGTGATATTCATCAAGACTGTAAAGTGCCTTTTATTCCTCAAGAACAAAATATTTTGAAATAGTGAGAACAATATTGGATGGTTGCAACCAAAGGGTTTTGGTCAGCAGCTCTGTGATCAGGTGGAGGCTGGTGATGAATGGTATCCCAGAAGGGTCTCTCTTGGGACCAGTGCTATTTGACAGTTTTATCAATGACACAGACAGTAGGATAGAGTACACAATCAGCAAGATTGTGGACTACCCCATGAAGAACTGTGCAGTTGACACAATAGAAGGAAGAAATTACACCCAAAGGAACCTGGGCAAGCATGAAAAGTGGATCTATATCAACCACATGAGATTCAACAAGGACAAGGGCAAGGGACAGAACTTAATTAGATCACAGATATCTGCAATCACAGATATGTGTACAGTCTGGGAGAAGAACTCCTTGAGTGTAGTGCTGCAGAGTAGGAGTTGTGGGTTCTCGTGGATGAACAATTTAACATGAGCCAGAAGAGTACACCTGCAGCTAAGAAGGCAGGGAGTGGCCAGCTGGGAGAGGGAGGTAATTGTCCCCCTCTGCTCTCATAAAGCCCTACTTTGAGGTCTGCATCCAGATCTGGAGCCCTCAGTGCACAGAAGGACATGAAGCTGTGGAAGCGGGTCCAGATGAGGGCCATGAAGATGATAAGAGGTCTGGAGCACCTCTCAGACAGGCTGATGAAGTTGGGCTGCTTGTTCAATCTGGAGAAGAGAAGGCTCTGGAAAGACGAATTGTGGCCTTACAGTACTTAAAAGTTGAGTTCTTAATTAGGAGGGAGACCGACTTTTCACACAGACGGATAGTAACCGGAGATAGAAACAGGAATGGTTTCAAAATAAAAGAATGGAGATTTAGAAAAGACAGCAGGGGGAAATTTTTCTCAGAAAGTTATGAGGCATTGGCAGAGGCTGTCCAGAGAACCAATGGATGCCCCATCCCTGCAGGTGTTCAGCACCAGTTTGTATGGGGCCCAGGGCCACCTGATCGAGTGCCTGATTTAGTGTAATCAACACCACCAACAACACAGGATTGGTATCTTTAAGGTCTCTTCTAACCCAGGCATTTTTATGACTCTGTATTTCTATGGCATGAACAATATTCAGATATAAACATAATTAAGAATATATATCTGTTTAAATTAGTGTAAGAATAGTGAAAAGGAGGAGTAGTAGATAAATGTATACCAGAACTGCTGGTAATTGCAAAGGTCACTAGTTTACCTTAAACATTCTTTTGGCTGTGGTGAAGATTCTATTCTGGGTCTGTGGTTTTCTTGATACTATGTGCCCACAGTACACAGGAAAATGTAGAGGAATTTAATAATATCACAAGGAGAGCAAACTCATTGATTTGAGTACCGAAGGGCAAAGTGGGTAGTCTCTCCTCCCCAGGAATGATAAAATCCTGAATTCTCCATTGTACTCCATGCTCCTCAACCAAGCAACAGTTCCAGAATTACAGCAGGCAGCCTACGGAGAAGGAAGTACAATGTAATGTAAAACAAAGAAATGAGAACAACAGCATCTGAAACTCTATGAAACCCTGGCTATAAACTTTCATCTCCTTCGTGATTTTGAGTAGTATATGTAAGTTTTCTTTTAAAGTCAAAGTAAGGACCCGTTTAGTCTTTTCAAAAGCCATAAATGAATAAAGTGTTCTTCTTGTCCTATGAGCTTGTGATCTGACCTTTGTCTTAGAGTACTGACAAAAAAACCCCTCTACGTAAGCAGTCTTAGTCTTCCTTCATGGCACACGATTTTTTATGAGAAATAAATAAAAGACAAAGAATCAAAGGGAAATAATAAATTCCTATTGAAGTAAGAATACAGTTAATGAGTCCAGTATCTAAGAGAACACAACGTGATATAGCTCTCCTGTCATATTAAAAGCATTAGAAAAAGACCTGAAATAAAAGGAAATAAGCTTTAAAACTGAAATCCTGTTTTTAAGCAAATGTCATAAATACTGAGCTATAGAAACATGAAATAAAATACTGCTGCTATGAAGTCATGCATACTGCAAAGGAGAACTATGAGTAGAATTTGAGCTCTTAGAGGGTCTTCACTGAAAAAATAATAATAATTAAAAAAAGGTGATAGGTTTGATGAAAGCTGAATAGGCTTTTTAGGCAGCAGTCTTGGACTGCTTTGAAGTGTATTTAGGCATATTGCTACTTCAGCTTTAAAGTTCAAGTGTTTCCAACATCCGTAATAGTAAAATTAATGAAGGCATTAGTCATTTTGAAAGCAAATTTGCAAAAACAGAGCAAAACAGTGAGCTAGATTAGAGAAGACTCGTGGTTTTCTGATATGTTTTCAGACACAAACCTTGCATAAGGTTTTCCTATATTTGGTTTGTGGTTATGTCACTATGGAAATGCTTTCCATACGTGCATATAGATAGCTGGTGAGACTGCAACTCATGCTTAAGAATTGGAGAACCTAAATACATATGAGCTTAAGAATCATGACATAGCTGAATGTGCATTTGGTTTAGTGATGCCATATGGAAGTACAGAGGGCACAAGAGAAGCATAATGATCCTACTTGTGATAAGCATGGGAAATAGAAATGCATCTTTACAATTGTAACAATATCAAAAGCAGCAGATGCTATGTAAAGAATTAGACTCATATTCCTGGCTAGGAAGGAATTAGACCTTTGTGAAATCCATCAAATTTTATGACAATTTTATCTGAAACTGAATTCTTAGCATCAGTTGGTGGCTAGTACAGTGCAAAGCAAAATCACAGAATCATAGAATGGCCCAGGTTGGAATGGACTCAAGGATCATGAATCTCCAACCCAATACCACAGACAGGGCCACCAACCTCCCCATTTAATACTACACCAGGTTGCCCAGGGTCCCATCCAATCTGGCCTTAAAATCAACAGTCTGGTAGTCACAATTGGACACAATGTATGCTATAAGATCACGCTGTTATTTGACAGCTTTTTTCATAAAAGCTTCATGCCAAAAATGTTATGAAACATAACATAGAAACATGAATACTAGCCATAGGAGAAATAAGTCAGAATGTATCTCCAAGCAATTCAGGACACATTCACAGGTGAAAATGAAAAGCTGATCAAACAGGTAGAGGAAAAAAAAATAAGCACGGTACAAGTGCATTTAAATAAAAAAAATCAAAACAAACAAACAAACAAACAAACAAAAACTTGTATACAAGAAGACCTTTTCTCTCATCCCATTCAGTGGGTTTTGAGGGATGTGAATCTTTTTCTGTCTCCCGGGTTACACTTCCCCCAGTCAGCAATGGGTCACTACCGCGATGGTGTCATCCAAGACTCAGGAATAATACACATCAATTTATTGAGAGCTTTCTTAACAACTAACAGCAACTAGTTGGAGGTAAAATTGGCTAACTAGCTAATTATGATTAATAAGCTTTACAGGTAAGACAACTTTAGGCATTGGCTGCAATGAAGAGTTAAAGAATAAAAGAAGATAAAGAGAAAATATAGAAGAGAGAGACAGAAAGATATATGAACACAGCAAAGCAAAGGGGTTCACCACTTCTTGATCCTGCGACGTCTTGATGTCAGCTGCTGATCTTCGGTTGTTATGAGTCATCAGAGGTTGTGTTGTTCAGCTGACAATGACGAACGACAGTACAAACACTTAATTATACTCCAGAGTGCTCGAATCAGCTTTTTGGTGTGACAGCTTCTGCCTTTGGGATCTCAGCAGGCACTCCTTTTTTTCCCTTCTTTCAGGCCTTGCAAATTTAATACAGCAGATAAGAGAGAGCAGGAAGATTTCAGCTCTATCAAGTCTTTGCAGGATATAATGGTATCATCACCCAGTCTCCCCTATCAAGCTGGAGTTATTTGCTCACAGGCCAAATCTTCAGCCAATTAACACTCCTGAGCACTCCCTTTAGAAGGCAAACAGCTCCAAAGAAATGCTTTCAAATGTAAAATTGACCTCAAAGTGATGTTGGTGGCCTCGTGCTGATTTGAGACACTGCTTACCAGTCTCAGACACCTGCCACTGGCAAAAACTTTAACTATTAACGTTTAGACTACAAAACTGGCTAATAAAGAAGCCCATGTGAAAGAGAAAATGTTCAATTTCCAAAGCTCTGGAGATGACTCACCACATTTGATGCTGAGCTAATGATGTAATAGAAACATTATAAAAGTCCACGTATTTCCTTTTAAGATTAGTCATAGAATACATTGTGACACCCTAAAAACTATTTTTAAAAGTTAATCATAAATTTTTAAAAGATAAATCTAAAATATTTCAAAAAACTTAGAGGGTATAATGGAAAGCACAAATATGATGGATACTGGTTGTTTTTATAGAAAATGTAATTTGCAAATTTAGGAGCAGTGAAAGGCTTGGCTCAAAGACTCAAATAAACAAAAATAAATCTGAAAGAAAAAATTAAACATGAAAGCAAGAAAAATATGTCAGTGAATTATATATTAGCTTATTTCTCTGATAGGTAAGTTGTCCATCCATCTGCCTAGTAGCTTACACAAAAACACATCTTCCATCCCAAAAACTGCACTCCAGGGTGCAGGGGCAATAATGATAATTTCTTTATAGAGCTCATAAAGAACAGAAGAAACTCACTTAGGAGATCACATCTTGCATTCACAGAATAATGTCATGTTGCATCAAACTGTATTTATTTCAGAAAATACAATTGTGCTGAGTCATTTATGTGACAAACCTTGCTAGAGGCTGGTGTCGCTCTGGCTTCTATTACTAACCAACTTAATTACATAATTAATTGAAAAAAATCTTGCAGAAGCAGTAGAATTTTACTCTAATTGTCAACGAGAGAAAGAAGGATCACACAGTTATTCATAATTCGTTGTTTAAACACATGTAGACATATTTGAACAATACCTAAAGAACCATGAGATCATTAAAAAGTAAACATCAAAATTTGACCATTGAAGACCCTTCAATGACAGTGACCCTTCTGCTAAAGTTTCTAAGTGGGGCTATTTAAACTCAGATACGTTTGCAATAATAACTCAACGTCTCCTAACTCATCTTCCTTGAATAAACTGTTTGGAGTGCCCTCTTAAACATACTACAGGGAATCATAAAATCATAAGCTCATTTAGATTGGAAAAGACCACATTGTCTTCTGGTTCATATGCTTCTATCACTTACTGCATCTAAAAGCACAAAGGGAGTCAAACAGAACATTGGGCTTTGTATGCTCCTAAGTGAAGCTGAGATGTAATGAAGGCATGGCTCTGTCTTAGACAAGTATTTTCTGATCCAACAATATAGATATAAATGTTATGATCTTGATAGATCATAATTTATTTAGGCATGTACTTAAAATTTTGTGGTATTACAACGTGAATTTTGGAAATACATGTCATAGCTGTGCGTACAACCACTGGAAAGTAAACCAGAAAATCTTCTTCAGTGAAAACTCTTACTTTTTTCCATGCATGTGCATTAACATTTTTACGGTGAAAGAGTATTTTTCCTGTATTTATACAGTATATTCCAGGAGTTAAAAATACACACATACACACATAGATGTATGTATGTTTTGTTTTGCTACTGATGTTAATCATTATGAAGGTCTATTGTTAAACATTTCACAGAATCACAGAATCACAGAATCACAGAATCACCCGGGTTGGAAGGGACCCCAAGGATCATGTAGTTCCAACACCCCTGCCTAGCAGGGCCACCAAACATACACATTTAGATCAGGTTGCCCAGGACCCCGTCCAACCTGGCCTTAAACACGTCCAAGGACGGGGCATCCACAACCTCCCTGGGCAGCCCGTTCCAGGGCTTAACCACTCTCCTTGTAAAGAACTTAACTCTCCTTGTAAAGAACATTTCAATGTACAAATTATTAAAAAGGTTTTAATAAAATGAGTTTGTTAACAAAGTTGACTTTAAATCACTATTTTGTAGACACTGATGTAAAATTTACAATTTCAAAAAATGTTTGGAAACGTAATAATGGTATATTAAAAAAATAACATTAGAAGTTAATATTTTATTTTTATTAAAAACATTTTCAGGACAAAGACTTTCATGGGATTTTTTTTCTTTCATTCTTATTTGAAGTTTAGTAATGATGAGCTAAATAGTTTGAAAATAAAAGTGTCTGAGACCAGCAAATTATTAGCCTTCCCTCTGAGAGATAATTGGAATTTACTTAACAAAGATTTATCTGCTTTTCAGGCTAGCACACACATTTGAGTTTCAGATGTTTTTATAGAACTTTTCAACTCATCATGTAAGACATTTGCACAGAAATTTCTAAGAAAATTGTGTTCAACAAGTTAAAAAAACATTAATAATATATATCCTTATTGGTGATCGTATCAGTGATTCTGTATTTTGTACTAGAAATATTACAGAAACAAGGATGCTGGTAGTTATTTTGCTGGAAAATCATGTTATTACTCCATAATATCTCCCTAACATTTTCTGTGATTCGAGTAGAAAATTAGCAATTTTTTCATATTCTAATTTTTAAACAATTTTTTTTTTTTTTTTTTTTTTTTTTTTTTTTTTTTTTTTTTTTTTTTTTCCCAATTATCACTCGGTTTTCTCTGCCTTAACAATTTCAGGTTCATGCTGAGTTTATTTAAGTTCCTATATGGAGGGAGACCTTAATTAATTTGCTTTTACAGAATTGTATTTGTATTTACACAAACCCCATAAGATCTATTTATTCTATATATTTTTCTCAGAGAAGATATATTAACACCAAAATTAAAGTAAAATTAAATAGTTCTTCATCAAGGCAAGGAAAAAATACCATAGAAGATTCTTCTATACAATAAGACAAATGTAGAGGCCTACATTTTTCTCAGTATGTTAGCTTCTTTGAGCAGTATTTTCAGCATATCAGGTCATTGACAACATAGCTCTAAGACTTGTGTTAATTTTGGAAGGTCACATGTTCAAGGAACTTGTGTCACTGTAAGATTCTATAGGATGAAAACCTAGATAATACATAGGGATGAGTGGGCCCAGCCACAGTTTGTGAATCTTGCTTCAGAACACTTGGTAAGTTTCACATTCAGAGAGAACACCACTAAACAGAGAAGCATTGAAGCTTTTGAAAAAAATATTTTGGGACAATCTTTATCCAAGTGTTCTGGTACTCTAGTGTCATGCCTTCAAACAATCGTATTGCCACCCATTATCACATTACCCTTTCTTGTTTTAATTTTAATACAAGTTTCCACCTCAATAGAATTCTTCTGAAAATTAAATACATTTTATGTTGTAAGGAAGCAAGTGTTATATTAGAAAGTCATATTGACAGTTCACTGAACAGGAATGTCCAAATACAAAAGTACATCCTTTATTTATTCAGTACTTCTGATTTCCTCTGGCTATGTAGGTCAATATGGAAAACTGGTTTTCCATGATATTTTTCTAGGGCAGATGACTATCCTCCCCTAATGTCAAAGATCAGTGGCAGAGTTGGAAGGTTAAATCCCAAGGTCTTTCAAAGCACTAGACGTACCTTTAAAGTTAAATAAATTTCTTATGTCTAAGCCTTGAACTACTCTGATTCTTTAATTAGTTTTGGGGACATTCTTACCAGAGACTATTCTGAGAAAAGGTCAGGACAGGGAGACCTGTCCCATACATTTTTAGCAGACTATTAATCTGTGTAGGTTATTGTGGAAAGTTTCTTGTGCTGCAGTATTCCCTCTGAATAAAAAATCTATAAAGACACTGAATATCCTAGAACAGACTTCAATTGCTTAGTTCAATTTTCTGAGAAAAGAATTAGAAATCATGTATTTTAGAGGGAACAGGATAATTAAAATGTAGCAGCCAAAATCCTGCATACTGAATAAATCAGAAGGTTCAAAATCACTAGCAAGATTAATTCATTCTACACTTCTCTAGAACCACCAGTTAAATTTTTTGGAAGTTTTATTTAAAATAAAAAGCGCGTTTTTATGAATTCTACATGGTAAAAAAAATGCCTACTTCTTAACAGCAAGGCAGAGGCTTTACTGGTTAAGACTGGAAAATTCATAAATACATTATGAATATAATAGTTATAAATAGTTGATTAAATATTCACTTCTAGTTGTCCTGTCTAGACTTCATATAACTCAAATTCATAAACCAGTTCCTTTCTTGGATTTCTTTGAGGTGGATTTACATGATCTCTTCTAATGTAGAAAGCACAAAATTCATCTTAAGTTTTTAAGATTGTGTTTATAATCAGTGTGAAATAAGAAATAGCAATTGTGACAACTATGAAGAAGAAATACAGCCTGATTCACTTTTGTCACAAAGATACAATTGATTACTTTCGTGGTCATTTATAACTAAAAAAAAAAAAAAAAAGCAAATATCATAAAAAAGCCTATGGAGCCAACAGTTTTATTGTGATAGCATTTTGCAGAGGGCTAAGTGATTGTAATACGTAAAAGAACACGAAAGCCCTGAAATTTTCTCTGCACATGGTTCTCCTAGCATATGCTGTTAATCCTTCTACTTTATTTGCGACAAGTAAAGAATGGGTAAAAAAGCATTGTAGTTTCAAAGCATTGTAGCAGAAACCTGACAGGGCATACATGATGTTTAAGTCAATTATCTAGTTTGCATTGCTCACCAGTCCTTTAGTTTTTGCTGCCTCTTCTTGATCTGAGACAGCAGATGTTAACGTGGACTGCGTTTGGAGCAGGTAAAAATGTGTAGTTCAATCTGCCTGCTGACATGCTGCAGTCATTTCAGTTTTCACCAACTGAAGTCTCAGTTCTCAGCTAATCCAGTCAATAATTCATGAATAAAATTTATTATGATGCACTAGGCATGGACTGATCACATGGTTATATGCCCACATATCAATACCAAAGAAGTTAGATCAGCTAGGCACGTCTGCTAATTCTAAGCAGATCTTACTCTTCTGAAATCTGAAACAATTTTCTGAGGCTTTGTCATTTTTAAATTTATTTATTAAAGTTACCTAACTCACTGCAGTTAGTTTTCATATTCATTTTAAGGTCCTACTAGTTCATCTAGGAAAAGAATTATTGGTATCCCCTAAGTTTTGACAGGAGAAGGGTAATTACACACTTCAGATTTTATATGATCTTAACTAACATAGTACCTCAATCTCTTAACTTCTTTAATAGATTTAGCCTATAACACATCTCAAAAATTGGAATAACTGTAATTAATTGGGTAATAGAAGTGACTTGCCTTAAGTCATCAGTGATTTACCCAGACAGTGGTGGCCGCAATATCCAGATGAAGATAAGTGACAAGTGGTGCCCTTCAGAGGTTACTGATGGGACCAGTGTTCTTTAACATCTTTGTCAATTAAATCAACAGTGGGATTGAGTGCACCCTCAGTGTATTTGCAGATGATAACAAGCTGTGTGGTGCAGTCAACATGTCTGAGGGATAGGATGCCATCCAGAGAGAGACCTGGACAGTCTCGAGCAGTAGGCCTTGATGAACCTGATAAGATACAACAAATCCAAGGGTAATATCTTGTGCCTGGGTCATGGAAACCCTCACTATCAATACAAGCTGGAAGATTAAAGGATAGAGAACAGCCCCAACAGAAATGACTTGAGGGTACTGGTGGATGAGAAGCTGGACATGAGCCAGCAGTGTGCCGTCACAGCCTAGAAAGCCAACCGTATCCTGGGCTGCATCAAAAGATATGGCCAGGAGGGTGAAGGAAGTGATCCTGCCTCTCTGCTCTGCACTGGTGAGGCCTCACCTGGAGTACTGTGGAGTCCTGGAGTACAGGAAAGATGTCGACCTGTTGGAGCACATCCAGAGTAGGGCCACAGAAATGATTCAAGGGATGGAACGCCTTCTTTTTGAGGACAGGCTAAGAGAACCTAAGTTGTTCATCCTGAAGAAGAGAAGGCTGCTAGATGCCCTGATAGCAACCTTTCAGTATCTAAAGGGAAGCTATACGAAAGAAAGGACAGGCTCTTTAGCAGGCTGTGTGGTGATAAGACAAGGGGAAATGGTTTCAAGCTAAAAGACAGAAGATTTAGACTGGATATAATGAGAAAGGTTTTTATGATAAGGATGATGAGGCTCTGAACAAGTTGCCCAGAGATGTCTAAGCACCCCATCCTAGGAGACATTCAAAGTCAGGCTTGATAGGTATCTGAGCAACCTGATCTAGCTGTAGTTGTCTCTCATTGTTGCAGAGGAGTTGGATTAGAGGATATCTGGAGGCTCCTTCCAATTCAGATGATTCTGTGATTCTATTGTAAGTCATGTTAAGAAAGTTGTTACTGAACAATTAACTGTATTTGACCAGGCAACCTCAGGCAAACACATGAAACATTATGCTAGAGTCTGCTTGTGAAACAAACAAACAAACAAACAAACAAACAAATAAATATGTTGTTTTCATAGCATATTTTGAGCTAACAATGTCTAATGTGATTATTCTTATTCATGTGAGATATTCCCTTAATAAATGGCTAAGTATCATGATGTAGAAAAATTGCTAGGTTATTTGAGAAAGTCAAAGTTTAACTTCTGTCAGTTTGTCTAGGCCTCCAGTAAAAAACTGTAAACAGTTCATGTGAAAAATGCAGAAAAGCAATTGCAACACCAAGATGTTCTAAATGATTTAAATACAGTAGAGAAGAAAAATAAAAATCCAGACCACAGTTATTTTTCTACAGTTTGTTCTATTATACTGTAAATAAGTCACTGCATAAACACTAACTGGAGATACAGATTAAGTATGTATATATTTGAAAAAACACTTAAGTAGCAAAATAGTTTTTTAATTGAGATTCTATATTTTGATTTTTTACTTTAAGTGATATTAATTGTGCTCTGAAAGTAAGGAACAGTTGTACACATTTATTACATCATCTGGCTCTGATTTTAGGTATAGCAGTAAGAAAATCCGAGTTAATTGTTGGGAGCTGTAGGACAGCACCCTAATATCACAGGATTAAATCTTATGAATTATTTTCCTTTGGGTTAAAAACCTAAAAATATACATTTACACATGGAGTGGAATGCCTTTCCAAGCTCTTCATGACAAACTGGGATTACTTGAGCATTTTTTACTGGGTAAGATTTTTCTCCATTAATCTATTTATAGATGAATTTAAATGCCTCTCAAATTCCCCTCCTGAAATGAAACAAAAAACACTGACCTTGAAATATTTGTAGATACTGCTGTAATGAAAATTTATGATTCACAAGGGATATAGTTTTATTGTCTATGTTTCTAATATAAAACCTCTTCAGATGTCAACTCACATTCTCTGTAATACTGAAAAAAACCTGACAGTTCCGACTTCAGTGCTGCACAACATTCAAAATATTAATAAAACACCTAAATAGACAATTAATTCACCACTGGGAAAAAAAAGCAAGAAATAAAATCTCCAATTGGTACAAATTCCTTAGCACAACCTTCTCCTTAGCAGATACTCACTGTAGAGGGATACAGAAAATTACTTCTGAGCCATACATAATAGAAAACCAAGGGTCACAAACTGAAAGAAGCAAATATAAGTCACAACATGCAATGGAAGCTATGAAATGAGTGACAGTACAATTAACATGACACAGAGAAGATGGAAACTTGTCAGAAATTGCTGCATGGCTGGTCAAATTTGATGGGAGTGTGGAATTGATTTCTTCACGCTATCTATTAGAAAAAGATTTCAATCAAAAAGTGAGGGAATGAAATAGGAGTGTGTACGCACTTATCCAGGTGTGTACTTGTGTGTGTGAGTCCTTCTACAGAGGCTGATAGCACAAAAAGGAGCTGAGCAAATCTGTTAGATCACGCAGACCACAAAAAAATGTTCTACTGCTGATCCTGTGAAAAGCAATTGATTGCAGGAATGCTGCAATGTCAACTTTGGACTGACTTCTGGCTGTTGAAAGATGGCTTTTGACATGATTATGAAGAAGTTCCAGAGTTAATAGGAGATAAAAAGTCTTCGGGCATTGGGACAGTTGGCTGAGGAGGGATCAGTAACAATTCACTTTGGGACTGCTGGAAAGATAGTGGAGATGGAGATCAGAAGCTGCTTTTGCATGTGCTGTGAATCTGAAGACGCTAGCTAGTCTGATTAAAAACAACAACAAAGCAAACAAACAAAAAAGACAAATAAACAAAATAAACTAAGCTGCTGTATTTCCCATGGTTAAAAGAGATGTTACTAGCCCACTACTGTAAACCTTCAGGGAGATAGAAAACAAAAAGCCTTAAATGAACAACTGCAGGAATTTGATAGATAGAACATCTTTACTGAAGTTTTATCAGGGTGGGACATGCACAAAAATATATGAAAAAATGATTGTTCCAGCAGTCAGTCATTGTGAACTGAACTTCTACACCCTTCTGTCTCAGTTCATAGAGACTATCAGAGCAAACTTCACTGGAGTAAAACTCACTTGCTCTTTATCCAACTTGCAAAAGGTATGAGTTCAATATTTCACACTTGAACTTGCTGCATTACTGAAGGTATTTAGCAAGAATCAACTTCTTGTGATTGTCTAATCTGTACCAGGTCAGGTACGAAGTGGAAGACAACATACTCTCTGGGAATTTTTGGTAGCTGAAAGAAAGTGGTAAAGAAGATGACTACTCATTAGATTAGAAAATACTGAGCCCAATAGTTCTTGGTTGAATGCCTTGCTTAATGCTCTCAGTTGAAGAAGAGGAGAAATGGGAGAGGAATGTATGAGTTCATAAGTATTTATTCTTTGAAACAGAGCAATGAGATTCACTCCTTCATAATTGAATATACATATCTTCCAGATTTCAAAAAATATAATATCCTAATTTGTGTTAAAGGAGAATAAGGATTGGAATAAGAATTGCAAAGAGATACCACCTCATACCATGTAAATATCATGCACTTTATCCAAAGACAGTGTGTATGATAACAATACTTTCTTAAAAGCTTCCAGAAATAACTAACATGGTATAATTAAACAGTTTATTTTTATAAAACAACCGAAGAAAATCAGAGAGAAACAAGACATTCCTTATATTAAGAGGCAAAAATAAGGGTCAGGCTGGAGCCACACTTTTGAATTCGACTCATCTTAACACCAGTTTGTTTTCACCAGAGCTCACTTTCAATTCATTGTGGGCTTGGTTTTGCTTCATTTTCTTGGTTTGTCTGTTCTTTTGCTTGTTGGTTTATAGAGCAGAAAGTGTATGTTATGCTTTGATGTGAATTATACTCAGAATGTACAGTTCAGCTTCAATTAAATGGCATCGTATTTCAACAAGTCAAATAAATTGCTGTTTTTGTTGTACTTGTTGTTGTTTTCTGTTCTGTCCAGGAACACAGTAAGAAGTTACTGTATTTCTTCCTTAAATTTTGTGAAGCAGGTTACATGCTTCCAATCTATGCTTGCACATACTCATTTTAAATTTTACAGAAAATGAATTTTTGCACTTAAAGAAATGTTAACAGAAAATATCAGTATATTTGCTGCTGCTTTAGAGATGTTTTTCTTAAGATTTTTTAATGAAACTGTATTATTAAGATCTGGAATTTATGAGGCTCTGGACAGGGAAATTTCTGTTTGCTATCCAAGATTTTTAAGGTTTTCAATTTATCTGTAGTCAAAAACTTTTGCATGGTTTCCTGAAAATACAATGAGGTTGTGCCATTGGCTTTTGGGAAAAAATTGCTGCTCACATTTGAATTCAAGCACAAACTGCACTTTATAGAAAAACTGTGTGAAATCTCCTGCAATCTTCCTTCTAACCGGGTAATCAGTATCCAACACAATAATCAATCAAATGTACATAAGAAGGGCTAAATGGTTATGGTAACAGCAGTGTCTTCATTTCTCTCCCTAAAGATTTCTCTAATTTGTTGACAGAAAAAAAAACTATAAATCCTATATGTTTATAAACATGACATACAACAACTTAGATTACATTACATTCTTAACAATCATTTAATATATAGCCTGTTTTAAATATTTCAGTTAATTTAATGGAAATATGTAATTGCCTGAATAATTTATACTTAAAACCCTTTGAGGTGAAGAACTGACTGATCTACGTGCTGAATTTCCTAAACCCTGCTTTAATTCACTTGAATTCATGAAATAATTAATGGATTCACCACAAATGCTCAGAAAAAGCATTCCTTGAGTGAAGTTTGTTACTTTTTTTTATAGAAATTAATTATTTTTTTTCACTTGCAGACCAGACTGGAAAGTGCAGAGCAGCTTTGTTATTGTTGTTTTGTTTTTCTTCTGTTATCTTTGTAATTTATAGTCAACTTACAAAAACATCATAACTAATTGCCCTGCAGTAAAGCATTAGCCAGCACCAATACACAAACTTTTCACGACCCAAATGGCCAGAGAAAATTGTTGGTATCGTGGACATTACAAAAAGATGACTTTCCCAAACTTAAATCTGAATAAAGCTGTCCTGCAAAATGTTTTCAATAGCTGAAACAGTTAACTGTCTGCTGCCTGAAAATTAAGCAAGATGTAAAGCTGCAGGTGTAAAGTCTGAATTAAAAAAAAAAAGAGCAAAAATATTTTTCCAAATCTATGGCAAGTTCGTCAGTCATCAGCCAGAGAGATGACAAATAAAACCATTCAAACTATCATTTCCTCTGTAATCAAGATCAGGGGTTGTCCCATCTTTGTTGTTGACTACAACCCTGTTGGCATAACCAGGTTTCCTTTAACTTTGCAAAGACATGCCAGGGTGTGAAAGTGTGGTGTTGTATGAAGCATGATACAGATGCACACATTCACTCCAGCTATTTGTCTCTTATTTTCATCAGATTAAATTTTCAGTTGCTCTTTCTGTATGAAAGGTAAAATTATTATATGAAAAGCTTTTTATTATTATTATTTTTTGCTGTGGATTATGAAAAATGGCATGTAAAATATGAAAATAGTTCTTCAATAAAGCCAAATTAGTATTATTTTGTGCGCTGCTTCAACTGCAAAAAAATTATGGCACAACAGATAAATCAATAGAGGTATGCAAGCAGCATTAGTGACTACAAATGATACCTGAGAATTGCCTGATATGTTACTGAAATTTTCCTTCAAGTCTGAGATTTTGTAATAACTAACAATTGTTGGATTCCCTTGGACATCTCAGATCACATTAGAGCAAAAATAGATGTAGCTTTGGAGAGTATTGTAGGTTTGTGCATTTCTTGGTATTACAAGGCAGATGTACATCTTGTATGCTGAACGTTTGTGTTTTCTGAGTAGACTACATTGTGCTTTGTAGAAGCTTCTGTACTTTGAGTTCAGAGCTTTGAATCTGAATTTTACACTGGAACTCAGCGCTGATCCAAGACACAAAGAAACTGGCTTACTTAGCTTATAAACTCGCAAGTGTAATAGTTTGCTTTAGCAATGCATGAAGTAGTAAGTATTGTTCCTACATCAAATTTACACACAAAGCAAGAAAAATAGTAAATCACAATCTCCTGACACTTCAGAGGAGAGGAAAAGAAAAACTATAAACAAAAATATTCAAGTAATTTTCCTTCATTTGAAAAATATATTAATAGAAAAATTTTTTCCAGATATAAATCTCTCCAGTTTCATAAGACTAATAAGAGATAACCACTTCAAAGTGAACAAGAACAGGAGGAACATTGTCACCTCTCATTTTTGGCATCAATGGATGAAGCCGAATGGAAGCTTACAGATCTTCCCATATCTGAGGTCTAACACACCAATCATTCAAACCTCTTTTTTCTTTTTTTTTTCATTAGCTCTCCAAAATGGAGTTAGGATAGACCTGAGTACTGCATACATTCAGCCTGATCCTGGGTGGAGTATCACAACATATTCCCAATGTAATGTAATTCCTCTGAATGGTTTTTAAAGGTCAAATGTGAGACAGGCTTGTGTGTTAAGTTTGTGGTGTGAAGGCTAGCTGGGATTATGGTGCAGTGGTGTGAAGACTTTGAGATGGAGGTCTCCAGTTGACATACAGTCAATAAGTAGTGGTATCAAGGCCAGCTGTGCTCAGAAGTGGATTTTATTATCAACTGTAGATGTGTTCTTTGAGTACGACTTGGATTTTTTCTGCTGAAATGTATTCAGATCAAAGCAGTTGTTATGACTAGAAGCAAGGAACATCATCTTTCCAACTACCTCCCATTTTTCCTCCAGACATCATTAAAAATGTAAACTTTGATCAGACATCTCATTTCACATGCAGCTGCTCATCCACTGCTTCAGTGGCTGCATCGAGAGAGATTTACTCTTGCTTTTTGCCAACTGCCACAATATGTAGCAAGACTGACAGGCAGAACTGGACACAATCCTTTTTTATCCAGTAGAGATACTGGACCTTGACAGCCATTCTCACCATGGCTTCTCTCTCCAGAGGAGAGAAAAGACATGTCTGAGCAGTAGCAATCAGCAGCAGCTCTTAGTTCAAAGGATTCAGAGTTCTCTAACTTGTAAAGTACCTGTGTCCCTAGACAACTATGGACTGTCATTCTTGCAGTTCTAGCAACTTGTAGGGCCCTTAACCAAGTTCCGTGGGAAATTGGGGACATAGATATGTACCTGTTGAGGAATTGTCCCTTACAGAGAAAGCAAACCCTGCTGAATTTTTTTTTTTTTTTTTTTTTTGGATGATACATTCTTTCTCAGTATTTCCAGTAGAACATTTGTCTTCTAAGCTGTAAACATTTCATATCATCACGAGTTTGGGAGCCTTTTGTGTAATAACATATGTGATAAAGACTGGACTCAGCTAAATAAAGTGCACACCCATCTCTTGGTCTATAGTTTTGATTGTCTAGCTTGAAGAAGCACTGTGATTACTCAGTCTGAAACTAAGTACTGGATAGTGATCTGATCTGAGGGTTAGAAAATGAATAAAAATCTCTATCACTGATGAATTTAAATGATCAGACTTTTTAAAATCAGGCTTAAATCTATTTTTTTTTTTTTTTTTACAAACAAAAAAATAGCAAATGAAAAACAAATTAAGATTTTTATTTATTTATTTATTTATTTAATCTTTAGTTTAAATAGCAACTTCAGGAAAGGAGGTGCTGGACAAAAGAAAAATTAACCAAAACCTTATACTAAATTTAAATGTCTGCTTTCAAATATAGCACATTTTTGAAAGATGAGGTTGATGTAACTTAAAAAAAATATCCTGCAAATTATTTCCTTATTTTTAAATGAAGAAAGAAAATTTTCAGTTTTTGAGAAGGAAAACTTCTGGCATCACTGAAAGAAAAACTTTGAATAACTAGAAATGACTTTTAAAGCTTTTTTTCAAAGGAAAATCACACTTGTTTATTTCTCAGCAAACTAAATGGAACTGTGACAGCCCTGCTTTTTGTTCTGCCAGAGTTCAGTGTTTTGTTCTTGGTAGAGAAGGGAGATTAAAAGTTGGTAGCAGCACTTCAAAATCCAAATTGATATATGAATAGCAGAGTTTTCCTGAAGAGAATTTTATTCCAGAGTTTACCCTTAGGCTGAGCTGAGTGTTCATTGGAGCTTGAAACCTGCAGAGAAAATCCAGCATTGTGGATATATGTATGCCAAATTTCAGTAAATTGTTTTAAAAAATGACAAACAGAATGAATACCAGATGTTTTAAAGCAATTGCTTTTTGAGACTTAGTGTTAATAGAAACCCAAAGCTCAAGGTAATATTTGAAGTAAATAGAGTTTTGCCAGCAGAAAGCAGTGCTTCATTTTTAATAAAATTCTGTGTTTTATGTAAATACTGTATAAAGAAAATGAAGTATTTTATATTGCTTTATCTATCAGAGTATCCTTATTATACTAGATTGTACATAATTAGTAGTAATTAGAGGTTCTTAAGTTCCCCTGCATTTTAGTTGGACCTTTCTGATTAGTTTGTTATTTCAAGTAATTGAATACTTTGTTTACACTGCACTTTTATTCTGCATCACAAACAAATGAGAATCAGTAAAAATCAATATTTTGGAAAGATATGTGGTAAATGAAGAAAACAAACCTGTGCTTATTTTATTTTTATTTTTATTTTTATTTTTATTTTTATTTTTATTTTTATTTTTATTTTTATTTTTATTTTTATTTTTATTTTTATTTATTTTCTAGAAGACCGTCCAATCTTCTAGATTTCTAAAGAACCTGCAAGCAATCTACAATTTTATTAAAACTTGTCCTAGAAATAACAATTTCTTCCTTTACCCACTGGGCCCAAATCATAGGTTTAGTCTCAAGGAAAAACATATCGTCTCTTTCACAGACTGCAACTATAATCAAGGTTTTATCAGAGATACTTTAGATTTTTTATATTGTAAATGAGCTTAATCCATTAGGCTGATTATGCAAAGCATAATCCAGGGCCCATCTTTAGAAGTTCATTTTATAAATGGAACACGGCAGTCTCAGTTTTAAAAATTTGTTAAAAATGATTGTCAGTTACACTCATTTTGGCACATCTTTGATGGGAAATGTAAATGGAGTTGATAATGATTGCAGAATGTGGTGAAATTGCATGAGGCTTTTTATTAACTTTGATAAATTGTACTACCTACAGATGGGCTAGTGTGTTATCCCCATTCTTTCTTAACATGGGAAAAAAAAAGCTTTCAGAAGAAAGATATATTAATGGATTTTTTCCTTTCAAAAAGAAAAAAAACCAAAAACAACGCTCTCTAGATTTTCATATATTAAAAAGTAGTCTGTTTAGACTTTTACAATTTGAAGATCTATCTGAGTACCGATTAAGACAGGGATGCTTCATACAAAAAATAATATGCAAATAATGCTTTTTTCTATGCTTTTAAATCTATAGAAATAAGCATGAAATATGTTTGGTCTAAGGAGCGAATCCTCCCTAAGTACTTTCAAACTATATTGCAGTACTCATTTCCTTCTTCCCTTCATCCATAAAATACAAATCTACAATATGCATATGAAGCATTTGAAAACAATAAAAACTATTTGGACAATGGCATGAGCATAAAATTTGATCCATTTTGCATGGAAGAGATGTTCCTGTGGTAAGATTATTCTAACATTGTTTTAAAATTCTACAAGAAGCATAAATTTCTTTCAGTGCTGCACTTTTGTGCAATGTTGTTTCAGATATTCAGGAGCAAAGTAACGTAATTTTTGGGAAAGTAAATGAGGGAAAATAATTACTCTGAGTGAACATACTGTAGTGGAAATGCTAAGTCATGGCTTGAAGCAGTGATTGAACACCTGGTGGGGCCAACCCCAAGGAGCTCGGCAGTGCACCTGAGTGACCAGAAGGAGTGAAGCCAGGATCCACCCCTTCCCAGACCTCATTTAAGGGCTGGCAGTGAAGGTGAGGGTATCTCTTGCTGGAGTTCCCTCCCTATCCGAGGCCTTTCTAAGCTTAGTAGTTCTTTTCTTTCATTTCTGTGTTCATGGCTGCTGCATTTGGGCTTGTTCTCATTTGCTGTAGCCAAAGACTTTGTCATTCCACTATTATTGCAGTACATTCTATCCTTTTGTAATATTACACATAGAAAGATGATTTTATACTTCACTATTTAGTCAACTCATTGTACTGGAATAGAGAATGTGTAATAAATTCCATGAATACTTTTGTTTATGGTGTGTGCAATAGATTGGCTAGAAGTGATGTTACGATCTCAAGATGATATCTCTGCTAGTGCTACTAAAGTAAAAATCATATTCATTACCTGGGTGGCAGTCTATAAAAAAAAAACAAGCATTTTAAAAATTTAATTAGGATAATCTACAAACAAATTTTTAAAAACATCTGGACTACCGTTTTCTCTGAAAAGGGAGACTCCTTACTCCATGTAAGTAAGGAGCCTATGCGCAGAAGGAACCACTTCTAGTTCCAGGCTTGTTTAGTGACGTATGTACTCAGTTAATCTAAGATATAATATTAGCAAAACTAATAAAGCATAAACTACTAGTCAGTTATTGAGGATCTGTATCAGCAATACATCTTGGCATTGAAGTATGAGAAATTTCTGCAGCAGGAGGTAAAATTGAGATCTTATCATGCAGCCTGCTGCTATTCAAGAGAACTCACAGGGCTCTTGGGCTTCTCACTATTTATAGGGTAAGATAATTGGCTAATAGTCATGGCATGTGCTGACTTGGCCTTCAGTTGCTGAACCAAATATTTGCTATCAATTCTTTGAGCACTCAGTTGGAGCTGGAGCTTTTCAGTCTATCCCTCCTCTTTGTTCCTTTTGCTCCTCCTTCTCTCTGTGTACCCCTTATGGATTTGTAAAGCTCTGTACCTTCCAGCATTCATCCCAGTCCAGGGACCCTCTCGTTCACAATGTTACCAGCTGCAAAGCCCATCATTCCTGTAAGTTTTGCCTGTACTTTGATAACCCACCAATTAATGAGAATGACCAGATACAAAAACCACATTGTCTCCAAATGTAGAATTTCTCAATCATATAGCCCTGCTTGAATTGGAGTTCTCACATCTCATGTGCCCTCATCAATTACTGTGATTGACCAGAGTTTCTTCCTACCACTGCCTCCCTTTCTTAATATCCCTTGTTGCCTTCAAAAAGGTCCTTGACCAGGTACTCTTAAAGGAGCATATATTCTCCTACATACCCTTATATTAAGCAGGATCTAAAGCATTTGGCTGGAATTTAGGAGGAAAATGAAACCATGTAGCTTTTATAGTTTGGAACTGTTGAATTTTTCATAAATTGTCTTTTACTGTGTTCCAGGCAAGGAATAACAAATAGTTCATGAAATTCAAGGTGATCTTTAAATTTGTCTTTGATCATTCTCTTGAAAAGAAATATAACACTTCAAACACTGCAAAAAGAAATGTCATTCACTCCAAATTAAAAAAATATAAAAATAAGTGGAAGAATGTTGGATGGTCTCATATCTAACCAAAACATTTGGTCAGATCATGCGTATTTTTCTATTCACATCTACAATCAGATCTCCCTCCAGAATTAACTGCTCAGCAGTATTGCCTTCCTGTGCATATTACTGTCTTATCTTTTGCTCTGTTTTTAAAATCTGCATGTGAAAAAGAGTGAAGATAAAATGGGAACATAGGAAAGCTTATGGATTTGTGAATCCTGCAATAACAGACTACTCAGAATTTAGAGGCATATTATTATTGTTATTATTTAGCTCATCATTGTTATAATTGTTACTATTATTACTATTTTGGTTGGACTCAGTCTAGGCTTAGCTGTTACTTACAGATGGTCTTTTCTTCTAAGTTCATCAGACCAAACTTCTGTGAAGTAGAATTATGGGAGTCTAGAGTGTTTTTATTTGTGCTTATAAATTTGGACTTATTTGATATTCTGATCCTCTGAGGAGAAAGATTTTGGCTTTGTTATTTATAAAAGTTGCCTGTCTTCTCTCCTCCCTTCCGTCACTTTGTGTACAGATTCATCCACCCACCATCTGCCCTACCGGACTTGAAAAACATGAAAAAGCAAAACACCTCAAAAAAACAGGGTCAGAGGTTATTATAGCCTATTGGAGACTTATGGTGTGGAAGCAAGGTTCTTTGAAGCCTTATAGATAAAACTTTCATTACTCATTTGCTCTCAGTAGATACTTACAAGTCCTATACTCCCAAGACAAGTAGCAAAAACTGGTACAGTTAAAAATATGCTGACACTTAAAAAAAAAAAAAAAAAAAGTAGCAACTTCTTTTTCACCTGCTCCCAATTAGTTATTGGACACAAGCAAGAGCAGACAGCATGAGAGTTTAAGGGATGAAATTATGTTCTGTCTCTGATAATGTTTATATAGTATAAGGGTTTAATATTAACATTTTCAAATTTAATTCTGTCAAACGTGAATAGGGCAATGTACTCAAAGTGTCTTTGGCACTGCTTCATTCATTTCTATGCATCCATTGCATTCATGTGTTTGGAAGACCTTCAGAACTTCTCAGAAACAGTATTTTTCAAAAATACTTTTCAGCAGCTTCAGTTGCATGATGAGTGCAAAATCAGGCATTCCTTCTACATCTTTTTCTTCCTCCACATGAATACTTTTCTTTCCAGCACATTCTGATCAGTATTCATCTTATTCTTGACATATGCAAAAGCACAATAATCTCTTGCTGTACCTCCTCTCTTTCCTGTTCATTGAGCCAGTAAGTTTGCCAGCCTTCCAGATAGAGGACATTCATATTTTGTCTGGAAGAAAAATCTTCAGAGATGAGATACAGAATATACATACAATCCCTGCTATTTATTCCTCTTCATATTGCTAGCTATAGGTCCTACATCTGTATATTACTGACATTTTTTGTCTATGACAGGCTATATATACACACAGTGAAGTGTGCTATTTCAATTATATATTATTGATATCAGGAAGTTGCAACAGCAGGTAACTTGATTCATTCTCTGTGTGGGACTACAAACAGCTAAGACAATACTCACCATGCATGTGACTATCAGATTACAACTGAGAAAGAACTTATAAACTTATACATTATTGGCTGCCTCCATCACTGCCTGATTTTTCTATGAAGAAGCTATAGCAGCTGCTCCAGTTCATCCATTTGTTCAGTCATGTGTACTGGTTTTCTTGGCAAATTTGTTTTATTCTGCAGCAGTTTGATTTTTCTATCAAATAATGAGCAATTTTACCTGGAGTCCAAATGATTGATTGGAAAGTTGAGTTTATAAAGGCTGAAACAGTGGAGACTGTCAACTTGACGAAGCTTCCAAAAGACCTATGAATACAATTAAGTGTGTCTGTTTGCATTTCCCCACAGACAATTCAAATACCATTCTGTTAACAGTGTCAACCAGATGCTTCTTTGACCACACTCTAGAGTTGTTTAAGTGCATACCAACTAAAATTTTTGGAGAAAAAAATTTGACCCCATTCCAGGTGATATGGACAAGGGTATAATATTTCTACTATTTTCACGTTTGTGTCTTTACTTCGTCACAATCTTGAGATATTTTGCAGATTCAAATTCGCTCTTCTAAATGCCCCAGAGCATGAAATGTATACATGAGGGTTCACACTGTGAAAAAATAAAACAACTAACTGGTGAACAGAAGCACAGCTATGCATTATTTAATTCACTAAGAAATGTAATAATTATAATAATAATACCAACAGCTGATTATCCTGGAGCACCATATATGTCCCAGGAGCAATTCAGAGTTAGGCAGTGTGACTGCAGACAGCATGTCCCCTGTGGTCTCAAGACTATAGAAAGTTCCTTGGTGTTTTATATTTAACAGTGCTCAAATGCATATACTTATAGTCAGAATCGAGCGCAGGGTCTAAGATCAGAGAGGCAAGAAATTGTTCACTTTTAGGCTTTCTAAACTCTCCATCGCATATATCATAAAACAGCAAAGACTCTCTGGAATTCTGAGCTCTCTGTCATGAAACAAAATGCACACAAGAAAGGGAACCTTTCACTTAAAATATCTTTTCAAACAAAGTCTTCTATTTCCCCTATTCATGAACTTCTAAAATTCTGCATTTGTTTCCAAAGTAGGTCCTTCTACCTAATTGGTGAAATAGACCTGTATGGCTTACCATTACCTGTATAAATATAGTAGGGCTGGATATTTTGTTTTTGTACTTTGACTTATTTTTATCTTTGTCTTGCCCTCATGTTCCAAGAGGTAAGTATTTCTTCCACCTATTTTGGTCAGTTTGCAATGGAAAATACCAAGACATACTTTGCTATTGACTAGTAATGCTATTACTTTTTCTTCAACAGTTATACCTACATTTCTGAGTCTTGGTGCCTTGGAATTATACTCTGGAATGGTGCCAGCCAGATTCCTGAGAGCATCATTTCCATCTCCTTACTCCTCCCTTTTGTCCATTAAAAATTATTTGGTAATACTTTTATAATTCAGTAAGATTTATGTAAGACTTCTATACTGGTGACTGAACAAAGTACTGCAGCTGTTCAAACTACCACTGCAAATTTTTCAGCTCAATGAGATAAGCACAAACTATATTATCTTGCTTGCACATAATGCTTTAGTAACTCCAGTGTTCATCATACAGGTCTTTTCAGCACTTTGTCAGCTCAGGCTGCTCCAGAGAATGAGAATTATGTAGACCATCTGCAAAGTTTAAATCACACCACACAGATAATTAGGTTTCTACAGAAGCTTATTTGCTATATCTTTACCATTGTTTTTTAGAGGTGTTGCTTTAAGTAGTGGAAGGATTCATCTTTTTAATCTGACTTTGCCCTTAGATACACAAGATGTACAGTTTTCCACACTGACATGGAATAAATATTTTGTATAGCTCACTTCCTGCTTTCCAGAAATGGGCAGTGGTAAGAGATAAGCAAAAGAATATTAGATATTAGACATGTATAGAATATTTTCTTCACAAACCATCTTCTAGTCTAAGACTTCCTGAATCACCTAATACAGTTGTTATTCATAAAGCTGCAGTGTTACCTATTCGTAAAACTGCAGGTGTTGCTGCTGAATTGTTTTAAACTGACGGCAGTTCTATCCAGGTTTTGCCAAGTCAGCCTTCACTTAACATACTAAGGTTCAAAGACTTTCAAGTACTGAATTTTTAATATTAACTTAGGATGAAGTTACCACTCTTTAATACTTCTGTAAATGATGGCTGCTAAGTCTGATAAGATTTTTGCAGATGCTGTGGGAGTACTTATTTATGTTTACTCTTCAGGGAATACCACGGTCAAAAATATATATATATATATATTTTTCCCCCGTAGAGATAGCATATTTGAAACTGCTTAAAATATTTGGAGATGTTTTCATTCTGCCTCAGAGGGATGACAGAAACTTGCAGTCTGCGCTGCATTGTTATGCTACTGCCTTCAAGGCATGCTCTTGATTGTGAGATACTCTGTAGGGCTAAAACAAGTCCTGGCAAATCTTGGAGACTACAAATGCCTACAAATTAGAAGACTCTCAGATGCAATCTGGTGATCTGTTTTTGTTTTCTCTTGTAAAGGTCATCCAGGGATCACGCCATTTGAAGATAAACAAACAAAACCTTCACTGCATCAGACTTCAAAAAACGATGTGCTGCTTCTTAGCTTCTTAAAACAGCCAATATATATTCTGACGAAAGAAAGGATTGTTACCTGTAGCTACTATTTTTTGAGGGCAACCTTGGAACATTTAATCCACACACTAGATTAATTATTGACATAAATCACTGATTATTTTATGAAATCTTGTTGATGTTTCCATAACTTTTGTGACATTAATAGCCTGAAATATGAACCATGGGTTAGAAAACACACAAAGCAAGCAGACAACAAAAAAGCAAGCTAAAATACAGAATCATAGAATCATAGATAATATCAACCATCATACAATCATAATCATAGATAAAATCAACTGCTGATCCCCAGTAGTTTCCTCCTGGACAGCTACTGACAATAGGTTCCCAGCCAGCTCTGCAAGGGGGGAACCATGGGTCCTGATCCCATGACTGAAGGGAGCTGGGTGAAAGCAGTCAGTGAGACCATCACCACATGACCTGTTGGGTGTCAAAGGCTGTGGCCTGCGGATGAGAGTAAGCTTGGGGGTAAACTGTGTTGTCCTTAAGAAATAATAAAGTCTCAGTAAATAATAAAGTCATGAAAAAATGACCAGCACATACAAAAGGTCTTGAACTTTTTTCATTGAATTCTTCATGCAGGATCACATTTTTCTGTATTTATGATCTCTTATTAAAGCATAACTTATTCCAGAACATGGAAGAAATTCACCAAAATATAGGAAATAGAAAATAAAGCTGTTTTGCTCTATCTAGTCTCATTTATATTTATATTTTTCATTCATTCACGTCATTGCAAATATATATATTTTCAAAGAGACCTCAGGAAGTCAGCCAGTGCACCCCTCCATGTCTTATGAGGAAAAGCATAATTATATCTAGGGTTATTTTAATCTGATTTATAAGCCTCCAGAGAGACAGATCCTGTAGTCTTTCTAGACAGCCTAAGCAAATGCTTCATTTTCCTTAGCCCGGTTTTATTTTGATGGTATTTTATACAGAGCTCTGTTGTACTGAACATTCTAAATTCTCCTACTGTCCTACCACGCTTCTATCAAACTGATCTTTCAATTTTCTTGTCTTACTCCAATACAAGTCTTTCAGGCTCCTTATCTTTTCTGTCACAATTTTTTTTTCTACTACCCTGAGTTTGTGGTATTAACTTTATGAAGCAAAAGAAGGATAAGTCCTTAAACTGTTCACCACCGATCTCTCATTTAAAGCCTCTCAGTATTATCCTCCTTCACTTTCTTATGAAGTATTTACATTTTACAGAAACTTTAATGTCCCAAACTAGATACATTACTCAAGACTCTCTCTTAGTAAGCGACAGACAGTGACTCAAAGTAGAGAGGAATAATATTTTTTGACATTTTACCCTTATCTCCTCTCTGAGGTTTAGTCATACAGCTCTAGGCTGTAAAAGTATATCCATTTTCTTTCTGGTTCAAAGCTATTTCTTTTCTCTAAGTGTTGGAATAAAAACAATTTTTATTTTATTTTATTTTATTTTATTTTATTTTATTTTATTTTATTTTATTTTCTATTTTTTATTTTTAAATTTTTCTATTTTTTTGTATACAGCATCAGACCAGAGGAAACTATTTCAGCCATGTGGATTTGAATCTCAATGCCAGTAGGGGTGTCCCAGACCCTATCTGGTGTTTTGAACGGTCTCTGCAGGAATGTGTGGGCTTACAGCCTCCATCAAACTTTTTTGAAGCATGTCCCATGTGTCTCTGCTGAGAGATCCAAGTGTCAGATATGTCTGGCTGTGTGAAAACTCACCAGAAAAGGTGAAATACTAAAATACCAATCTAAAGCAGGCCAACAAACAAACAAACACTTTCAAAGGGGATTTTCTACTTCTCAAAAAAGCAATAACATTAACTGAATGTATATGAAGATGGATCACAGAATCACAGAATCACAGAATCACAAGGTTGGAAACGACCTGCAAGATCATCTAGTCCAACCACCCTCCCATTCCTATCAGTACCACAAGCACTAAACCATCTCTCGTAGCTCCTCATCCAGGCGCCTCTTGAACACTACCAGAGACGGCAACTCCACCACCTCCCTGGGCAGCCATTCCAGTGCCTGACCACCCTTTGAGAGAAAAAGTTTCTCCTAATATCCAACATAAACCTCCTCTGGTATAACTTCTTGCCATTTCCTCAGGTCCTACTATTTGCCTGGGAGAAGAGGCCAGACCCTTTTGCACCACAACCTCCCTTCAGGAAGTTGTAGAGTGCAATGAGGTCTCCCCTGAGCCTCCTCCAGACTAAACAATCCCAGCTGTGGTAATCCCAGGATCAAGCTATGAAAGGTCTACTAGTAGAGAAGTACAGAATTGATCTTTGAAGTATCTGATTTTTCATTTATCCTAGTTTCTTCTTCCCCAAACTCAGCTGAGATTATGACATGACATCTTTGGTGAATGGGAATGGATACACCAGGGAGGACCAGTGAGCACATATACACTAGAAAATAATGCAATATGATACAGACTGGGATGCAATATCAAAACTGAAGGGAGAGTATGACTCAGATGCCCTAATATGTGCCTATGTGTCACTTTTGTAGCTTTAACAGGAATTTTCTTCATAGACACATATCAAATATCAAACATCAAACATTCAGTATTCAAATAATTCCTATAATAATAGGAAGTACACTTCCCATAATGTTTTAGTTTTATTAATCAAGGAAATCTGCAGTACTGCTGTTTATTAAAGAAAACATTTACATTGCTCACAGAAAAGCATCAGAAAAAAATAGTTGCAGATACTCAAATTATATGAGTATAGTGTTGACCAGAGAAGATGCTTTTATCTGTGGAATTTGAAATATGTCTTGATGATCTGGATTTTCTTGCTCTGGAAGAAGACTTTTTCTCCTCTTTATTTCTCTCTTATCACCCATAACTTGAAGTATAATCTTTATTAGCTGAATTGATATTTAGGATGTTATACTGGCATCAGCAAAAATTGAGGATTCTTCATTTTCAGCTGTTGTGCTTTAGCCAGTTTCTTTGCCCAAATGCCACATAGAAGAATCGTGAATCAGAAACCATGGTCTCTAAATAGGGGTCCAGGGGGAGGAAGAGATTAGTTCTCCCTGGTTTTAAAAAGGTATTGCTGACTACAACAGATTGAATTTTATACAACATACTCATTTTTCCAGCAATTGTATCATTCTAGGTTTCATCAAACTGTATATTCAGTAAAGTTTCGACACTCTAGTCTGGAGTATTCAATCAATAACTTATTCAGTGATTCATGGTTAAAATTTTAAAAGCAACTTTTAAAAGCAACCTAGCTGCATGTTCAGCAAATACAATGCCCTCTGAACAACTTAGAACATCTTTGGTTACTGCATTTGATACAAAAAAGAAGTATCAAGAAGGGATCCCAGCCCAACCTTCTAGAAGACACTGATGATAAGGATTTAATGCAGATAAATCTTTCATTCTGAATTCATACCTGGGAAAGTATATGGAAAATATTCTTCTGTTGTGGGCAGACAAGCAGTTTGCATCTAAAAGAAAGGCAAAATGCAATGCTTATTCTAAAGTACTATTCTAAATATGTAGATATTTTCTGCTAGCAAACCGAATTTCCATTTAAAATCAGAATAATTGTTAGATAAGATTGTTATTATTGGGATTTATTTGCATTATATCAGTTACATAAAAGAAACTACAAGATAAGCCATTTTTAAGCAAGGTTTTGATAAAGAGAAATGAAAACATGGCTCCTCTACTTTTGCACCCATATGTACAGCTTGCCTCCCTAAAAGAATGATATGTACTAATATGTAAGCTCATTTCATGGTCCTAATGCCCTGATATTTATAACAGTATTAATTCCTTTAGGATTATTCTAAGTAACTCTTAGGAAGTACAAAACTATTTTGAGGTAGCAGAAGACTCAGGCCGGTGATGGTGACATGCCTTGCTGGAGAAGATGATAAGTTTAAGGCATGAGGCATGGAGTAGGTTCATACATGATGAGTAACACAAATCCTGTTGGAATTCAGGCATGGAGGTTTGGACCATAAGCACTGCAAATTCTGCTGGAGCTCTGGAGAGCAAAGCAGAGAATTCTGATCTCAACCCAGTTACAGTCTCTGCGTCTTGGTATCTCAACTGTCAGTGATCTTGGTTTTCTTGTTTGGATGAGGTTTTCTTATCCATGTTTTTGCTTTCTATTTTAGGACTTGATGAAAGCTCCCTGTTTATTGTTAAATTTATTATCTGAGCAGGAAGCATACCCTAAAAATAAAAAATACAAAAGTATACCCTATATAATGGCATTTTTAAGTTTCACAATTATCTGAGTAACTTTTTAAAGTACTGCCAAATGTTAAGGTTTATAAATAAATCTGGTAAGATGAACTTTAGTTCACTAGATTAGCCATTTTGAAAACTATGATTGTTCTTTTATCAGGGTCTCAAATTGAGCATTCTCTGTGTGGAAACGTCCTTCATACAGTATTATAAAATATTCATATTTTCAGAGAAAATATACAGCAGTGTAATAAAGAATGAATTTCTATATAAAAGTTCTATATAAAAATATAATTTTAAGAGTAAATCATTAGGTGATATCCTTTTCTTTTTTTGTCACTCTTAATAGACATACTCCTGCGTGTGTATTTATATATTATAGGCTCTGTGACTCTATCTCATCAAACAAAAGACATTTCACAAGCTTTCAGATAAAAATGTGAATAGTCTCACTTAAGTTTTTTGCTTCAAGTAATAAAATATGATTGTCTTTAGGATTAGATTATTACCCTGGAAATACTGGCAGAGCTATGATATTCATGAGGGCATCACTTCTCCACTTCGATTCTCTATTCTTCTCCTAATTATTTGTCTACTTCATTTACTGAAATTGTAGACTGCTCAAGAACATGATTGCCTGTCACTATTTGCACTTAATGCTGGTAAAGTACCAAGTTAATAGGCTAAACTTGACAGGAGTTTCTTAACGTTGCTGTGGTACGAAATAATGAAGTTTCTTTGATGACAGGAAGAGATTTGTAATGAGTTAGATACCTTTCTTTTTAGGTAAGGTAGAACAGAACACAGGAACGTATAGGCAGTTATGACTCAACATCATCTCTTCAGATAAAATTCAGATAAACAACACAAATGCATAAAATACATTTAAATCAGTCTTCTGCTGTGAGACTGGTAGTTAGTAGCAATTATATATCAAGATACAGAAATACAGTTTTGAGATCAAGTTTGACAGTGTTTTACCTGCTGACACAGAAGAAGTGCTGTATTGCCTTCTCTGACAGTGTCACTTGTAATGAGTGACCTTAATATCTATGCTAATACAGCTTGCTGCATCCACTGGTATAAGCCCCAGTGGCAGAGAAGGAACAGCTATCTAAATTAAACTGAATATGTCTTGATTGAAAATGAATAAAATTACATTAACCAGTCACCTGTGGGTACATGTCATGCTACCCTCTGCTGAGTTTGCTGGTATGTCTACTATACTAATGTATTTTCAGCTTGGACATAACAGATAAGGAACACTTTTCCATAGTATGAGGAGAGAGATTAGCACCCTGTCTAGCAGTTCACTAAAATCTTTCTTTTGCTCCTGGCAAGATGCTGTACTACAGAGGTTTTTTTAACAAAATGTGTGTCATGTGGGTGACACCTGACCTATTGATTTCTGCATCAGTGCACTAAAGTTCATGACAGATACAATCATCTGATAGCATAAGAAAATCTATTTAAAACAGAGGAGTCTTAGGCAAAGCAAATCTAGTGTACCTTCATATACCTATCAGTAACTTGAAGCAAATGAACCCTGGTGCTACAGCATAAAAATAAATATTATTTTCCATCAGCTCCTTTATTATTTAGTTAGAAACTCTCGACTCAAGAGAAATAAACAAGAGAATTTTCTCAATTATACATTGATTGGTCACGTATTGTGTTATTTATGTCATTTCTTCCATCATGTCTTATCTTGTTTTCTGTGCAACATGACATCCTCAACTTTCCCTTTTTTTTTTTGCATCTCAAAAAATCATAGAAAAAGTGTAATTTAAAATTTATTTTTATTATTCACCCAGATATTGTTCTTGAAACATTCTGATCTTTCAAAACAGATCATTTTATTGCTTTTTACAATATATCAATTTTGCTGATTTATTATCCATGTATTATTGCAAAGAGTAACAAAAATTAATGATTGAAAATTTTAATGACTGCTAACATCTAGAAAAATTTATTAGAAAACTTTAGCAGGAAGGGTAAAAAGACAAGGGATATCAATTATGCTGGAAATATACAGCAAAATGAAATTGAAGAATTTTTGAATTATCAGCACAAAGGAATTCAGCATCCAATGCAAAATATTTGTATATTTTATTAGGTGGGCAGAGAAAGGCATACATTTTATTAAAACAATTTCTGATTTTGGCTATTCTTGATGAATTGATGTTGAGATTTGCTTTTGCACCGCATTTCAACTTGTATTTTTTTTTTCTAAATAATTTTAAGGGTTCTGATTTGAGAAACAGTATTTGCAGGGTATTATGACAGTGACATGCTCCAGATTTTTAAATGAAAATCCAGTTGGGACATTATCTTCGTTCTCTGTTTTACCTCTGTGCATTTCAGTTATAATGAAAACATTCAAGCTATACCTCTGTGTCTCATAAAGTGACAGTTTTTCTATTTCATTACATGATGTGAAAAATAATATTCATGTTTACTCAACTCCCTTATTTTCCAGACTTCCTGTACACTTAATTGCCCTAGTAGGTGCATGTTGACTTTAACATAATCTCTCTAAAGAAGCCTTGTAAAAAGACTCTTTTTCACTGCCTGCCAGTTCTTCCCTTTATCAAATGCAACCCCTAACTTTATTCCTTGACCAATTGCTCATTTGAATTAAGACATCCAGCAAATAATTAAGGCAAAACCAAGTGCAAGGCAAGCTCAGTTAAAAAGTCGAAGAGTCTTAGTTACTCTCTGACAGCAGTCTATGTGCTAATGTTTACTCATTTCCCACTGGCTGAAAATTTTCATTAATTTCATGCCTTACATTACCTTATGCTAATTAATTCCTTGTGGCCGTCAGTCTTTCTATACTGTGGAAAAAGGATAAATACAAGTCTTCAGAAACAATTCATCCCACAAACTATATGTAACATTCAGGCCTCATTAATTATTAAACTCAACCTTAGACAGTCTTTGTCAAAATCTGATTTTTTTTTAAGTGGCTTTTGCCTTAAACATTAGCAACAAAAAGTTTCTGCAAAGTTCTCTGAACATAACTTCATCTTTAGCTACATGCAGAACATACTAAATTGTAAACTGGTTGAGAATTATTTTCTGAAAATTATTAAATTGTATTAAATTAATAATGTTAAAGTCAGAATAGGGAAACTGTTGAGAGAACTGCTTAACTGTACAATAGAAATAACACACAAAGTACTATAAACTCCATCCATTGTAATAAAAATGCTAAACTATATTGTTTATAAGATGAAAAGTCTTCATTCAGGAAATAGGGAAAATAGACAGGGTTAATAGAAAATCTGGGAAATTTTCTGTTTAATAAAGCAAATATGGCAACATCAATACTTCTTGTTCTCTTATACTCTTCCCTGCCTTTTTGGAATTTGAAATTGGAAATGAATTTTGGAATTGGAAAAGAAAATTTTGGAATACTGACAGACATTTAGATCACCACCATTAAAAACACAATAGTCCTCTTTGTTGTGGTGATCTGTTTTTTCCAATTTTCCTGTTTCTGTGATGTATTTCAGGGTACATTTATGGCTGATTCACACTGTAAGTATTATTGTCAGATTTAGCATCACAACAGAAAGTGAGGATACTGGCTAACGCCTTCAAAGGTAACAAACACACATCAGAAGTACTGATAAAATGGGAAACCTATATTTAATGTTCTCTAGTGGTTTACATGCGATTAAAGAAATTACTCCAGTTTCCTGATGTAATGTAGTCAGCTGCTCTCATGAATCGACTTCACTGGCACCCAGCAGAACATACTGGATGAGCATTTGATTTTCACCCTAAGAGAGGGACATCTGTTTGAAAGGGACACTCAAATAGGAAGCAGGACATGGTTCCAGCAAATCATTCCTGACTGCTAGATATATTTGACTTCAGTAATAATAAGAGATAGTCATTGCTATTAGTGAAGCTCTTGAAATCTAAGAATTTCCAGATGAGATTTTTCTTCTTGTCATTTACCACTGTAAAATGCTCATTTCAGAAATAATTGTCTGAGTGACACAAAGGTGTTTTCTCTTACTGATGGAAAACTGAGTTGTGGATTTTTTTTTTCAATCCTACTTTTTGTTAAAATAGTAAGACGAAATTTTAGGGTACAAACAAGTAAGTTATAAAACAAATATTACAGGAAGTGCAAAAGTAAATTAAATTAGTTAAATGCCAATAACATCATAGGTATGAAAATCTTGTCCAAAAATACCTTCTCTGTGAAGCTACATCTACATTGCTATGGCCAACACTGTTACTAGCCTTGAGCAAAGAATGAGAAGACCCAGTATCTTCAGGAAGGGCTTGCACTCCAGGTTTGTAAGTATTCTCAGTGCATTTTGCAGTATTACTGAAACAAAGAAGGGTTTTTTTGGTCTCAGTAGCTGTCTTCTGTGGCTTATAAATTTTCAGTTCACATCTCATTTGTTGTAACCTATTGATCTGTCTAGGAAGAATTCAGTTTAGGAACAAAAAGGGAAAAACAGATCAGTCTTTTACATATGTCTTTCACCATGTCTAAAACAAATACCAAATGAAAAGAAACTACAGAAGAGAACTGCAGATGTTTAACTTTGTAGTGATATGGTAACTGTTGGAGTCCTCAATGAATAAACCATAAATACTGAAATTGCTTCTTCATTTAAAAAAAAAAAAAAAAAAAAGTACTCTTAAAAATACTCAGGAGAAGGATTATTTTTAATTCCTACAATTAGTTTGCTACTACACATCAGTTAACATATTCAAACATTATTTTCCAGGTATTCAGTTAGTGAACAAATGGTCTGGTACCATTTTACTGCCCATAAATTTAAAGAATTCCATACAATTTGTTAAACTGTCCTGTGCAATTCATATTGAGCTGGAACTATTTTAAACTCTACTAATTAGACTGATTTTATAGATCTTGAGTCCTCAGAAGATTGTTTATCATTTTTAAAGGCCTTCTGCTTTTACATGCCTTTATGACTTAATCTAATTGACATCTGTTACCCTTGCGTACATTTGAAATTCCCCACATTTGATTTGCTGTTTTGTTTTTCTAAATGTTTCTTGAATACTTTTCTTCTCTCTCTCTCTCTCTCTTTTTTAAATTATATATGGAAAATAAATCATGCATTTAAAACCCCATTTCTATTTATAAACATCAAGAATACATAAAGATGTGCAAGGTTTTTTTCTTAATATTCTATTTCCTTTGTTTGTAAAACTCAACACCATGGAATTCCATATAATATGAAGTAAACTGGAGATTATTTTTAAGTAATATGCTTTTCAGAGTAATATCATAATCTCTATAGTCTTAACAGTGTATCTACACAAAAGTTATTAACAAATCTCTATTAAAGGAGTGTTTCACCTTCCTTTTTAAAGTAACAGTGTTTCTGCAGTTCAAACTTCAAGAGGATAAACATATCTCTCCTGCAAAAACATGTTGTCTGGGTTATGTATTACTGATGTTCCTGCTGAGTAACTAACTGCATGAGGAAATGAGTGTTTGCTTGTTCCATGCTTTCTAAGTTCCACATCATGAGTTTTACTTTTTGTAGCTGCGGTCAAGGTATTATCTAGAGGTTGTGCTTGAGTGGGGTCTAATTATGTTGAAATCTGGAGCCACCCTGGCTTGATGTATCATGAACAAGGTAGCTGCACCCAGTTTTATTCCCGAGATTTACACCAGTCTGGCCACTTTCCATGCTTCCATGAGAGCACAGAAATTTTTCCCATCTGTTGCGCCATGTTACTGTGTAACACAAATTGATAGTACACATTCTCTGGAATCAGAAACAAATACTTTCTTAGAACTGATCAGCTTTTCACACACAACTCTTCTACACCACATAATTTCTGGCAGTTCATGTACCTTACTTTTCCATGAACTTTCTGTATTTTATTGATCCTGCTCAAAGAAAGTTGTTTTACAGGCTAAATGCTTGGTAAAAATTTTATTATTACAGGTACCTGTTCATCTGAATTTTTTATTTTTTTTTTACTTTCCTATCTTTCACTTCTGTGAAATGATGTAAGCAAAACTGCTAGATGAATTTCTCTTCTGGGATTTCATATGTTTTTTATGGCAGACCTTGGTAATTTTGTCATCAAATACTAGAGACTTGCCAGTTCAGAATGCTGCAAGTCACCAGGAATGTTTTCCAAGGAGCTGTGATTTGAAACAGCCTGTACTTGGTGGACAGGCAGGGTGCATCCTGTCCCCATGAGATTTCTGCAACAGTGCTGAAAGTTTTTCTTATAGTTTTATTTGTTAGTTCTTTTTCTTAGTTTTATTTTGCTACTAACATTGATTTTGATGGCACTTGGTTTCTTTCTTGCAACAGTTCTTGTTTTGCTTTATTGTTATCTGATTTTGAGGTAATAGTTCCCACTTGAAAGCAGAATCCTATCCAAACAGAAGCTACACAATTTTTCTTGTTTCTTCAGCTCTTGCTAACATCATGTAATTTTGCTAATATGTATACTGGCTAAATCATGTCTTTCATAACAATTCTGATTCCTGTTTAATATTACAATACTTCTCCCTCTTTATTTTGGTTTATCTTATGTCTATAGTCTAAGCAAAGAACATTCAAAGACCGGTCATTCTCTCATCCAGAGTCAGAGCTGGTAATATTCAGATTGAGCATTCAAGCTAAGATTACATTCCCTGCCAAAACATAAAGTGAGTATACTGCTTTCTTGTCTGTATCACAGGAGCTGACAAGTGGATAAACTGGTACCTTTCTTTTCCACTGCAGCTATAAAGTTAATCCATGCCAACTGCCTCTTAACTTTTCGGTTATACCACATGTGCTACTTTGGATGAGATTCTCAAGTACAGTCATGGTGGTATATCCACTACTGTCTTTGTATGTGTAAGCAACCCATTCTGCAAGGTTTTGGTAGGCATCCTACATCTTCAAAGAGATCAGGAATTCACTTCCAAATCTATTTTGAGGGAAGACATACTTTTGTTGATCTGGGTTGTAATCTGTCTGTAATTCAGTTTGCTCTCTAGATGACAGTAACACTAACATTCCAGACTTTTTTTTTTTTTCATCTAAGTCAATTCAGTCTGAAAACTCTTAGTATAGAACATCTACTGATTCTTGACATCTTGTTAAGGATTTTTTTTTCTTTTCCTTAAAATAACCAGTCTGTCTATGAAAACATAGCGATTATAACATCAGAAGAAGAGGAGAAACTGGGATCCAAAGTTAAAACCTAAATAGTCATGGATTGTTGAGGTTGTATAATTATTATTGTGTATTGTATGAGGTTGAGTCTAGTCTTCCACTTCCGCCAGTCTAGTCTAGTACTTTGAATAATATTTTTACAATGAGTACATTCGTTATTTCATAATGTACCACAGGTACATAGATTTTTTTTTTCTGTGAATCAAATAATTCAGCATAATGTCTATCTACTTGCAAGTATTCAGAGTGCAAAGAAGAAACAGAAGAAAAAAAATCTTTTCTTTCATACAGTAAAAGTGGAACAAGACTAATAAGCATGAGATTACAGAGTAAACTGGAGGATGTAATCTACGTGAGTGAGACTGTGTATCTGATCATGTATTATTATGAAGACAGAAGGGGTGAAATGAAGTAAGCAATATTTGTGCAAATCAACTGAGAACTTAATGGTCATTCTCTGTGTCTTGTAGAGACATAATAATGAAGTGAAGAATGAACTTTATTTAAAATTGCAGCTGTATTGGTGTTAACACAGGAGAAAGGCTACTGTTTATTTTTCTTGTTTTCTCAGATTTTTCTTTTTACCTTTGAGGAACGTTCTTGTGCTGTTCCTGCAGCACTGCTGTGGATCAGCTCAGGATAATTGTTATAGAAAAGAGAAACTGTTTCATTTTTTTTTTTTGTCTCTTATCAAGGGACTGAATAGCTGGCAGCAGACTTGGGGGAATGGCATAACATTATTTTCAGTTGTGAATGTTCTTGTAGTATCTATACAGTTTTCATTTTGCTTCACTTCTTTCATTGCACTATATTTACACATTGGTATCACCTCCTGAAGAAGACTTTTTTTTTCTTTTTTTTTTTTTTTGCAGGTGTTGGTTTTGCTCAGAGACAGAGCAGCTGACATATTCTGTACTGGATCATTCAGAAGACAGAAAAAGATATATCCAAGAAGAACTTGTTTTGGAAAGAGTATTTTCATCATATTGAGTTTAAATATGCATAACTGAGAATATATGCTTTCATAAAAGAATTCAAAGCAGTCTGCATGTGATTCAGTCAGCCTTATCCTTTTGCTAAGTCAGTGAAAAGAAACTTCCACTTGCATACATTGTTTCATCCTTCCATTCCTTGATAATAATAATAAAAAAAACCCTATATTTTTCTACTGACTGAGAAAATTAAGCAGGTAAAGGATATATATTAGCTTCCTGCATGCAATTTTTTTTTTTTTCTTCTAAACGTAAATTGTTTGTGTTCTCATTTTTATGGTAAGATTTAAAGCTGTCAAATAAATTTCAAGTCTGAACTACCTTAAGATTACAATAATGCATTCATTTCAAATTACTTAATTCCTAAGAAATGGAATTAAATTTGTTTGTACTACTAACCACTTTAAAATGTTATAATTCTACTGTACCCAAACTTTTGAAATACTACAATTAACTGTAACTAAACAGAAAAACTGACTGTATTTCTCCTTCCTCTCTCTTTTAAATTGTAATTTAGTGTAATATTCTGTAATAGCAAAATAATGAATTCAGTGCTTCTTGAAATTTTCCCTCTTTCTCATGTATCTCATGACTGCAGATATTTGTGTGGAATTTTGGAAATTAATGCTTTTATCAGTAGTCAGAACTGTAAGAAACAATATCACAACAAACCTGGCTGAACATATATGCATACTTGCAGAAAAAAATGCTTTTACTCCACTGTGAAGTTCTCCAAGATTTCCTGGCCACAGGTGTATTTGTCAAGAGCAGAATGCACAAATCTTGACAGACCTTTGCTGGGAGGTCCAAAAATATTATAGCCTGCCATACTACTAACTTAACTTATTACAGCAGTTAAGTCCATGTCCTAGCAACAAGCATACTTTTTCCTTCTATTGACCCCTCAGAGAATAGTTTAAAAACAGTATCATAAAACTGTCAAAATATTTTTTCCTCTACCGTGACAATCAATTAAAAAAAAAAAATCTCCTGCTAAAATGTATAATTGCTACATATATAACTGCATGGCATATTTTCTTTATTCACATTTTCAGATGCATTTACATTTAATTGATACAAGTGCATTAAGCAGCTTCTTTGCAAAATGGAGGTGAACAGCAAAGATAATATACTTTTGCCCTTTTGGTAAGTGCAAATATCTTAAATTGAAAGTCTGAGATAGAATCAAGGAGGGTATGAAAGTCTGCACTGAATTCTCTGAATTCTCTGGACCTGATTCAAAATCTCCTAACAGTACTGAAGCTGTAGTCAGCAGTCCCCAAGAAATCAGAAATCATAAAACGATTCACTAAAATTATTCTTATACTGTTGGTATTGTTGTAATGGAGGTATTTTTCTTCTTGAAATATCAGATCTTTAGAGAGTAGTCAGGTGTATTACTGGAATTAAGAGTTAATCACAGTTGGTTTTATTTTGAAGCTTTTAGAAAGGTAAAATTATTATCATCTTGTTTGTGCAAATGAATTCCAAGTTGCATTTATATTGCAGATTATAGTTTTGATTCACTCATCTCTATATTATACAACAATTTCTTTCTAGAAAGGGCTTAAAAATAATTTATGTCTGCTTTTATCCTAACTAGCGTTTGCCTTCTGTTTTTATTTTTGAGATGGACTTTTCCCAGATAGAATATTAAACAGTATCAACGAGTTATTTATTAGATATGGCTGACTCAATTCACTTAAGTGTTTTCTGTGCAGAATCATGCAAAACAGTTTCAAAAAGACTTGAATAATTGCATATTCAACTTCCCAGTCAGTAAAGGTGATTTTTGTTTATTTTCATAAGGCTTTGTTTTTAAGTATCTTAAAAGCTGATTAGCTCAAACACTTTACTGCATATGATTATATTTGTTTTGGTGAACAAAGTAAAAAAGGGCCATAAACCTTCCATTGATCTTGCTAGGTTAGAGCATCTGCTCCAGTAATATACAGCTGGTTGGATAGCTTTGACATCTGGGAATCTTTCAGTTGATGGACCTGTTCTTACTGAACATGCCAGCAGAGATGATGAAAACATTATTAGATCTATTTCACTGTCTTCTTTTTGTAGCCCTGTGTAACTTTGCCAAAGCTGTAGCCTGCCGCTGTGACTCTTATGCACATTTTTTCTTCTCTGGACAGCTCTAAGCTTTATTTTGTAGCACCTGCCAAAACCAATATATATTTCTGATGCTCCCAAGAAAACCCATGAGTGATATGTAGGCTTCAAGGAAGCCAGAATATAAGGAAAGGTTGGCAGGCAGATGAACAGCAGCTTTCTTTAAATATGTATTATGCTCCCGATAAGTACGATTGCCAAAACGGTTTGTAGCACCATTCTGACAAGTTTCACTTCAAGGGCTACATCCCTTTAACACAAAAAACAGAGTGGAAGATGATGAGTTTCAGTCAAAACTGTATCAAGGATTTAGGGACAGTTTCAGATAATAATGATCTATGTCCAGAAAGCAAGCAGAAAATATGGAAACAGGAAAAGTAAGAAGGCTGTATTCCTTGTCAAGATTGCATGTTTGTTTAGCATAATGCCATCTCAATTCTCAGCAAAGATTTGCAAGGCAGTCTGAAAAGATGCTAAGCATGCATTGTAGCTGTCACTCTGGGAACTTTTACTTTTCCCTGAGAAAAAAAAGACTTTTTCTCCATCTAATTCTGAATTGTTGATGTTAATTGATGTGTGATCTGTGGTTCCATCTATTATTGAAATGCAAGTATGTGTGTGTGCATTTGTCTGTGTGCATATACAGAAAATGAGTGGGCTATATAAACATCTACAGATAGGTCTTCATATGCTTAAGTAGAAACATACAGTGCCAACTTCTGCATTTAACTAAATCAGTATACAATATTGTGGTAGTTGGTTCATCTTTATTATTTTCGAATCCTCTAGTTAGTTTATGTTTTTTGATTGTTACATTAATAATTAATCCAAAGAATTCAGCCTTCAGACAGCAGTGCTCTGATCCTAATATCAATGTTATCTGTGCAGGTTCTGTGAAAATTAAAGGTCTTCTTATTACACAATTAACTCAAATTTGGCATGATTTTACTGTATCTCTTATGAGTAAATGCCCAAACATTTGCAAATTTAGTACCAACAAAAAGTAAAAGGCAATCTGTTTTTCTTAAGAATCATCCCATTTTATATGCTTTGATGTTTTTTTATGAAGCTGAGTACAGTGGTGAGAGAGAACAGATACAAAGCCATAAAGGATTCTTTTTTTAATTAGTATTTTTCAGGGGAAAATCTGCAGAAACTGCAAAGACTACCAAAACAGCATGCCTTATTAAAATGACACAAGCCAATCATTTGTCCAAAGAGATGAGCAGGACCCACTGATTTTTTTTTTTAAAGTAAGTCCCAAAGGGGTTGTGTAACACAATAAGTAATGGTTGGCAAGAATCATGAGTTTCTGGCAATTTCCTCTTTAAATCCATCTGGGGTTTAAAGTATTACATACTGACAATACATATACAGCTGTGTATGTATACCTACTTACTCATGTTCTTTTATTGTTAACGAAGGTATACAGCTTTACAGAAAAAACAAATAAAACAAATAAAAGGAAACAACTAACAAAAAAACAACAACCCCTCCCACAAACATTCTCTCTCTACAAACCAGTGTTAAGCTAAAAAGATTAGAAATGGTTAGGTCTCAGCATGCCTATCTCTCTATGGAAGGTGACTTTATGACTAGTTTAGATAGTCAGCTCATACTGACTCTACGTTTTATGGCTTATCTCAGGGAAGATTAATCCACTGGCTATTTTTTAAAGGTTATGAAGTAAATTTAATGCATAGAAAAGCTGTGAAGTTATGAACACCTCTGGGATTGATGCCAAGATTTTTGACTTTGGAGATGTTTATATCACCTGTTCCTAAAACAAAACTGTGAAATATAAAAGCAGTGGGATTTCGGAGGGTGTGTGCCTTGCTTTTACTTTTATTGTTTTTAAAGCTCTCTCCACCAGAGACATTATTATATTTGGTTCTAAATGTATAGCTACAACAGAAAAAAGATCCTCTGGCATGTTTTTTAGGAAATGTCTAGCCCAGCTTTATGAGCAAAGTCAAAGTTAAGCGTGCTTGAAAGAAAGACTGCAGATTCCAATGTACTTAGTTTTGAAGGTAAACATCAAAGTAAGGATTCACTGTGTTATATAAACATTATTTAAAAGATGTTTAAAAGTTAACTCAAATTTGAGGTGTCTCATTATCTGAAAAACTGCTGCATTCAGTACAGAAAACCAGGCCTTCTACAGTGGCACTTCCTCTCATCCTGAAGGAAAACTTCAAACACAAGCGCAGAGGCATTCACTGGAGATTTGTCATTTTTTCCATCTACTAAAGATAACTGAAGTGAGCTAGATGGTACTGAAATTTTAGATTAGATGAAATGAATTCCATCAAGTCAATACCCACGTATGTCAGGTAAGGATTTGATTGTAAATTTTCAATGATGGAAAGACCTGTAATGCTCTTGCTGAGACTTTCACCTGAAAAATGAGCATTTATAACTTAAGTTGATAGAAGTTTGCCCTCCTCTGTGAAATGAACGTTCTCTACACTCAAATCTAAACAGTAAAGATACAAAGCTCAATTAATATTACCAATTTCAGTAACATAATAGTGTTAATTAAAAATATGAAAGTCAGTTAAACAGAAAATGAAAACAACAACAACAAAAAGCCCTGGAATGAAGCAGCCCCAAAAAAGGCAGAAACAATGAAAATAATGATATTAATGAATCATTTCAACAAAAAAACCTCACAGACACACGTATAAATGTTTTATTCAAATGAAGGAAATACTAATATCCTAACCTGGGAATGAAATGGTTTTACAGAGGTGGATGCTAACTTTTTGGCCAAAATATCCTAATGTTTTTAATGTACAGTATGCAATCATATGCAGAGTAGCAATTACACTAAAAGTATGTTTGTTTTTTTTTCAAAACCATGAAAGAGAATAAACTGTCAGAGCTGAGCAAAGAGATTTATGTAATATCCCTTTCATTAAAGGTATTAAATCACCCCAAAATACCATTATGGCTACCACAGCAATATTACCAATATTATTTTACATCTTTTTAAGGAACTTTATCCTGTACATCATTAGTATGTTCCAATTAGCCTGCACATTTCTCTTTAAGCACTACCAAATATGTCAATATTAATCTTATACAAAACATATATATTATGGTTGAAGAACTCAGGAAAAAAATCCCTTCCTAGGGATATTTTGAAGCTTACTGAAAAAAGATCACGCTAATCACACAAAAATTATCCCCAACAGTAAGCTTTATTCTAAAATATGGCTTGATGAAGAAGGAACAATTAATTTTCTGGAGATAAAATAGCCTAGTGCCAGATATAATATAAGCAATAACATTAGGATTCTATATTGACCTCTACTTGTTCTATTATTTAAACCAGAAGTAAAAGAAAATGTACATCTATCTAAAGAAATAAGAAAGAAAATTATCATAGTCTAAAAGATCAAGTGATCCTTGCAAGAAGTACTGCAAGATCTTGCCAGTAATGATTCTGTTATACAGATTCATAACCCTGCTGAACTGCTCAATTAGAAGTTATAAGTATCTTAGTAAAGCACATTAGAGATTTCCTTTTTCTTGCAGATGGTGCCTATAGTAATGAATTCTAACTAACTTAATTCTGAATGATTCTTTTTTTCAGGTGTAAGCAAAATGAAAATTAATTTTTAGCAGAAGAAATTTGTCATTCACTTATTTTTCAGTATAGAATTAATGAGGAATATAGATGTGGTCTGGAATTTGGCTTCTTACCAATGGTTTTATGCTACAGAAATGTTTGCTAAAACTCAAATAAATGAAGACCACTATACAACAAATTTAAATAGAAATTTTAATGCACAAGTGATTAAAGAAATTTAAACTAGCAGTATTCTTTTATGATTCCCTTATGTCATCATTCTCATTCCTAGTTGAAATTAACAAAGTATCTTGATCATATTGAAAGTGTGGACTAGTGACAGATACTCAGTCTCTTTGAAACAGAATCAGAAAAAGAGGATTAAAAAATACTGGAAAAAAGCATGAGGAATCAAAACTATAAGACAAAAGGTAAACATTCTTGTAGTATGTATTTTTATAAATGTAATGACAGCCATAAATAGGAAATCATTGCAGACTCTATCCATAGCCTCTTTTATTGACAAGCAAAAAAAACCTCTCAAACCCAAAAATAATAACAAAAAAAATCAACACAATGCACCAGGAAGTGTGCAGATGTCCTATCAATAAATGACTAAAATAAAGATTTTGCTTTTTCAGCCATACAATACATTTCTTTTGCAAACAACTGCTAGAAAAGAAGCTAAACATAATAGTTAAAAACATGTATTGATAATAGTTCTGTGTGTTTCTAGCTGATGTTATTTTGCAATGAAATAGAAACCGACAACTGGAAGATATGTGGCACAATACCAGAATGATACTCAAACATTTTTAATTGCTCTTCCTCATTTTTGTCCTTGAATTTAGCAATTTCTTTTACTTCTCAGCATATTCCTGCACTCATCTTACTCTGATTTCCACTGTGGGCACAGAGTGAGAAAAGTCAGTAGCTGCCAATTGTAAACTACCATCACTGAGCAGCTATCATGGGTAGTGAGTGTGCTGTGTTAGAGAGTATTTGGCCATTATTCATATGAAGCCAAACAGTAAAATACAAATCAATTCTTGCTGCATTTCATAGCCTATGTCTTGGTATAATGGCCTCTGCTCTAATCAATATTTCCAATTGCTGGGTTCCTATAGGTGACATTAAAGTGAATGTGCATTATTTGGGAATATAACAGTATTGACCAAACAATTATCTTGTGGAATCAGTGGATCATTACAACCACCTTTCTTACTAAATGACGAATTCAGCATTTGAAACATGACCCTATGGCAGTCTTGCCACAAATGGCTTCCATGTTCTCTACGAATCTTCTTCATAAAAGCACTTTTGCTTTCATATTTGAAACAAATTTACTAAGTTTCTAAATTATAGTTACATTGACAACTTTTCAGTCCGCAGTTTATTTACTTCTTAAATTATTACTAATTTTGTACCAAAGTTATTTTTTTGGTAGCATCTTATTAGATTTGCTTTTATTCTATAGTTAGATTACTGGATGGAGCTTTCAGAGAAAATTTTCAGATATGTTATATTTCTGGAGCATTAAGATGTGGCATATCCGAATTATTAACTGTTTTGAGGATAAATCTTTTCACAGACGCATATCATAACCTTTCATCTAATCCCTTTCCATTGCAGAACTGGAAAACCAATGCCTTTTTGTATTTACTGAACTAAATGGGAAGTGCAAACATTTGACTTATCTGAGATTCAGGTTTTCTTACTGATGAAATAGTTTTACAATCCTAAAGCAACCTTCCTTCCCTTGCAACTTTTACAGTGTAGACAGAGGCTTTACAAGTAGGAGATTCAGAGTTTAAAACTACAAAACAATGTTTTATTGGCTAATATACAGAGAAGATAGCTAGGATCGATTAGCTACCAGCTGAAGCATAAATATTCCCCTCAACAACTCAAAAAGATTTTTTTCTGGTTAGGTAGTTTTCAGGGGGAGAATGAGAGCAAAAAGGGTGACCTATTGTGCTTCGGAGTTGTCTGATCTGCAGTGTTTCTAGGTTGCAGCCCTTTGATTCCATTTTTTTCATATCAATATATTTCCCTCTGCACCATTCACTTCTCAGTCTCACCAGTTATTCCTCTTTGTTAATTTACACACTATACCAAGTTTGCTAAGTAAAATTCCAAGATCACTCAGCACACACTAAACCAGGACTTGGATCACAAAAACATAAGGCTGAAGCTCAAATTAATTTCTACAACCTCAAGGTGGTTTGAACATAACAATCTAGATATCCAACCCTGCTATATGCTTAAATATAACTGAGCGGGAAGGGGAGCATGAGCAATTCATTAGCCTATAGGTAGAAGTCTAGTTGCCATTTGAATCTCCCAATTTCGAAGTGCTTTCCAAAAGTCTTCAGGGTTATGAGGAAATTAACATCATGCCCGTCATTCCCTGAGGGTATATCCCAGTTTTCCTATCTATCTTTAAGCATATAAATAATAATCTCTGTATAATCAGACAAAGTCTAACAAAGTAGGTCAACAATTTTACAGTTGTTTTTTTTTTTAATTTTATACATCCCTGTTTTTACAAAAATATATTTCAAAATCTACATTTATTTGCATACACTCATACAATAAATATTCTTGATGAGTCCCTTGTGGCAAGAACCAAACAGTTATTTGTTTATCACAATCCTGTAAGCATTTTCTGCATATCTAAAATAGTAGTGAGGAGTTGACACATTTTCTCAGTCTGGTCACGGATGAAAAGACAAGCTCAAGCAGAATGTTTACATCAAGTAATGTCACTGACCTCCATGGAATTTAGAAGCTGTTATTTGTCAAAAAGCAAGAATTATCTAGCAGGTTTTCTTGTTCTAACACCAAGTGCTGTACTGCTAATTAGAAGACAGTGTGCCCAAGAATAACCACAGCAGAAAACCAAATTTATGTGATATTGCAGTGACATACCTTAATTGGGTAAATAAATCTCCATGAGAAAAAATTCTTCTTCAGATATCAAAGAGTTTTTTGTTTAGTTAGGTTGTGTTTTTTTGTTTGTTTGTTTGTTTTGGGGTGGGTTTTGGGGAGGGTGTTTTTTGTGTTTTTGATTTTTTTTTTTTTTTTTTTTTTTTTTAATCGTGGAGACTAGAAAAGGATATTATATGACAAATTAAGTGAGTAACAAATATGAAGGAAGATAACGATTGGTTGCTGGAATTTAGAAGTAGAAATGCTGTAACTAAAAGGCAAAACTATTGCTTGAGAAAGATCCATACCTTTAACTACCAGAATTAAAACAGCCAAGATTTATCAGGAAAGTAGCTGTGTTTGATCTTGGATCCAAGGAATATTACAGCAAGAAAATGACTTTTCTTTTTGTTCAGTTTCCACATGTACATGTAGTTGTTTTTTTTTAAAAAAAAGGAAGATTAGGAAGACAAAGTCATGTGGGCAGTATTTAGAGTATAAATCAATAAATCACAAATGCTCAGAAGCTATTAAATTACATTAAAAATGTCTTGTACTATCTGCTATTATACAATTAATTCAACTTTCCCCACAAAGTGACAGTTCTTAATGGAGCTTTTTTACAGAAAGAATATTAAACACTTAATAATAAATATAAGCATATAAATTAAAAAAGAATAAAAACACAGGGTTAAGGGAAGGGAAGTGTAGGTAGGACAGGATGTAACAAATAAATACTGAAGTTTTTAGTGCTGTATGTAATTAAAATGCAAAAGAATACTGAAAAGCAGACTTGCTGAAGAAGCCTTTTCTTCAAGAGGAGGAAGGAAAAGTATATATAACCTACCTGGGGAGAAACACACACTACACATATTTAATCTGACAAGTTGATTAGCTCTCAAATCCCTCCTCAACTGTATAATTTCCTGTATTACAGAGTCAGAAGATATAAAGAGCTCGCACTGCACAGGAAGTTTCTACTAATCACCAGTTGGATCTCCTTTCCTCCACATGCCCTCATCTAAAAAGTAATACTCAAACAAAGCCAAAAAATTCCCCACCAACTCTTGTGCAGTTCAGAAAATCCTAAAGTAACACGAAAGTAGTAAAATACTGTTTTTTTTTAATAATGCCCAAATACTTCTATTTTCAATTGAAAAACAAAACATTTATCAGTTCAATGGTTCCACTGTGGAAAAATTGTGAATGGTTGCTTCCTGTTGTTTGTGTTTGAAAGCAATCTGTTGCTTTCTTTTGTTTCTTTCTTGGCTTGGTCCTGCTCAGGGGCAAATGCATCAGTGGACACCCTGCTTCCTCTTGGGCCAGGCTGCAGGAGCTGGGCTTCTCCCACCTGAGCAGTGAGGGTGCCCATGATTTGCCCTTCATAAGCGTGGTGGCCTTGATACTTCTCACTGGGTTTCTTCTTTGTGACAAAGCCATGAACTGCGCAGTCAGGAGGGACTTTTTCCACCCATTTTGAATCTACTCCTCACTTGAACCATCTAACCTAAGTGCCATTCCTTCACACAGCATTTTGTTTCACATGCTACGTTACACAGGTATAAATCCCTTTCACTGTAGGTTCCATCCTCTGAAGTTTAATCCATTTCTTACGGTTGTGGTGATTCTTAAGGTTGGATGCTGGAGATTATGGATAAAGAGTAAGTATGTTATGTAAATTGAGAAAAAAAAGGAACGAAAAAAGACTTTTTTGTTGTTGCTGTTGTTGTTGTTTTTCCTTAGTTTTTGAGCTTTTCCTCCAGGATCTCTATCACTTATAAGCCAGATGGTAACACCTTTGCATGACAGTGATAACAGTGATGTAGACTGTCATGCACAAAATTTGTTTTCTTAAAATCCCTATATAATCATATTAAGCATCATATACATGACAATTACAATGCTTTAGAGAGAGAAAAGTGTAAGACAAAGGCAGGAATTAAAGAAACACAGAACTAGACTAAAAAAACCACAGGGTTAAAGCAAGGGAACTAAATTCCTCAATACTGAAGCCAATAAAAGTTTAAAGTAACATTTCCATGCTTCCAGGCAGAAATAAGTGTTTGAAAAGTTGCATGAAAAAGCAAACTTAATGGCTAAACATTATTAGCAATGGGACTACATGCAGCTCACACAAAAGAACATTTATATCAAATATCCTACATTTTCCAGGATATCACAGACAGACGACAAAATCACTATATGTCACTACATATGCTGTTGGGTGAGTACATTTTAAGTACAGTCAGGTTCAAAATGCATGGACAGTAAGGTTAAAAACATTGATTATATTTTAAATGAGATTATCACTATAACAGACAATTAATCTAGCCCTATTGAGACATTTTCCCACAGAATACTTCTAGACACTGGAAAATTGAAATTGATAATGGAAATAAAACTATGACTTTTAATTATTTAGATAATCATATGGATAATCAAATAATGATTTCCATACATACAAGTATGCATTAGTACACATATACAAATGCATATCATTACATATAGGAATATTTCCAAATAATTAAAAATATAAACACACATTTATGTGAATATGTTTTAGATTGTTTTTAAAAATCCATTTTGCCTTAATAAAGTTTTGGATCAGAAAAAAAGACAAGGGAAAAATTACCTTCTTCATCCCTTATTTGCACTCATTTAATCTATTTCTTAACAATACCCAGCCTCAGACAATTATTTTTCCTCCATATGCTGAGGCTTCACCTGTTGCTATTGATGGGAAACAACATGGTCAGTGTTCCCTTCCAATGAAAACAGAAGTGCCTGACATGCTCTGCTATTCCTAGCCCAAACCTACAAGTAACCTGACATCTTCTAGGGGATTAGCAAAGCTAGAGAGCCCAACCTGGTTTTGTGGGACTGTGCAGATTAAAACCACATGAAAGAAAACAAGATGTTTGAATTTGATTAAATACAACATCACTCATTTCAGTACATATGTCTGCCCACCACACTTCCAATGCTTTGTCTGCAGCATGACATGCTGTGGGGAACCTTGACTGTGGCAGTGGGTTGAACAGTGCGGCAGTAACCATTTGTTGGTTTCTCATAAGCTCTAATGCATCCTGGTAATCTATCCAAGTCATCTGTTTTATTATCTTTTAGTGATCCAGGAATATCCATCTGCATTTATATGTGCTGGAGCTATGATGCCACACAGCAGCAAGGCAGGTAGCTAATCAATCAGTTATTCATGGGGAAAAAAAATTATGTTCAAGAAAACTTAAGAACAGATCCACTGCTAGGAGATAGGTATAGCTCAGATATGCATATAAAAAGAAGAGTCTGATGCTGTGTTTATTTTCTGATGTGCAATTGATTCTTTGAAAAGGTTTGTACTGTGTAAATCGGAAAAGAGCAAGCACCACACAAATCGCAAGTATTTATTGACAACTGAAATGATCCAAACAATGCCTGGCAGAACTTTTGAAAAGTACTGTGAAGTAGTGATTTCAGTTCTTTCTGTGACTAGAGCTCTGCTATTTCTCACACACATCAATCTTTCCCGAAATTGATGTAAATGAAGCATAAGTGAGTGAGCTTAGTACTACAGGACACGTGATGCCTGAGTTGGCTGCTGTTGCTGTCTCCAGCAATATTGATTCTGGGCAGTCTCATTCAGCTTATCCAACCACATAGCTGACATTTTTGCTTCATCATCTTCAAGAAACATCACTGTAAAATTATATTACTTTTTCAGACAGCTAACCAGGACAGTTTCAGATTAAGAAAAGTGTTTATTTTTGGAACATTTGGTATAATGAAAAATAAATATCTACAGAAGACTAGCAATGACTTATGCCTTCTGTTCTTTCAACTAGAGAAACTACAAGGTGTGGTTTTCATCAGATTGGTTCATTGACAAGCATGGTTAATGGTGTCATTATAGACAATTTTCTAAGCAATTCTCACCTTAGGAAGCACCTAACAATTACATTAATGACGTATATAGCCATCAGCTGTTGCAAGACAGCTTCTGATGTTCTGTTACCAAGCTCCCACAGGAGCAGAGATCATCCAGAGAAAATATATATTTTCAGCAGGTGTCCACTTTTTTTCTGCAGGAAACTGTAAAACAAAACAAAGACAGTGAACAAGCCATGATAATTCTGCACTACCAAAATGGATTTTCATTTGGAAAGACATCCATTTTCGCCACAGTGTCAAAACAATAGGCACAAGCATTCTGTGCAAAGGTGGCATGTGATTGCCACAGAAAGCTTCTGAAATCTCATGGACTCTGTTCTGTTTGTTAGTGTTTGATTGCTTGTTAGTGTTTAGTTTTCCTTAGTTTGCACTTATGCAGTAATAGGTTGTATTCTACATTCAGACTGGGAGATGTCCTACAAAAATGCCTTTTAAGATCCTCCATGGTTTGATTTCATGTGTTTGATCAACCTGCACTCTGCTTATTGTGCAAGTTTATTCCTTACAGATAACAAACACTGCGGCTGCAGGCAGATTCAGCCCCGTGTTATGGATGTTTCCAGTAGCTGAGAATTAACCAGCTGCTCTGGTGAGAGAAAACCACTCTCAGCTCGCAGAGCAGAGCAGCAGCAGGGTGAGACTGGGGCTACCCTTAGCTGGTCAGATCGGTTCCCATTTGCTTTGCAATACAGCGGTGTGCGGGGTTTGGCAGCCTACGCCTCTGTTCTCTGCTCTTATGTCTCTCTTTCTCCTGTGTCTCTCTTAACTCTACGCACTGCTACCATTTCTTAAATATCATTTTGCAGTGGCACCATGTATTCCTATCAGGGCTTCAGCGTGATGGCACAGGGTGTCCATTTTGGCCACTGGGGAACCAGCTGTGATTGGCAGTCCCAGGTGCCAATCCTGCTAACCAAACCTCGCCAGTTACTCCCAGCGTGGAAGCATACAAATATCAAATTTGTGACATGGAGAAAGACAAAGCAGTGAGCAATTCCTTGAACTTCTCTGCGTCTTTGTCCCGGCAAGCTTCACCCTGAGTGACTGCTCAGTGAAGATCCAAAGCACTCCTGTATAGCAGCTGAAAGTGTGGCAGGTTCTTCTGTTCGAAGCCTCTGATTGAAGCATCTGATTCCCCAAAGTGTTTTGGGGATTTTCTCTGGCCTGACAAAGGAAGAAACTGCAAATGTGGTGAGAAAGTTTGTCCTTTGTAGAGAGCGGAGGCAAGGGTGAACCCTTGCGAGGAGGGGGAGGTGGCAGGGGTGCTTTGGAATGGAGGGCAGACGGGAGTTGTGTAGATGACTGCGTGGCCCAGGGAGGGTTGCTCCACAAGGGTCCTGGCAGCTAAGGAGGATACTGTGCCTATGCTGGTTAGCATTGTCTTCTTGCAAAAAAAAAATACATGAAATGTAATATCTTTTTAGACAGTCGTCTCTCATCCTCAACTGCAAGAGTCTGGCAGTGCAGCAGTTTGCAGATACATGGGCTTTGCTACCTGCAGGCTCTGTACAATAGTACAGCAGTGTGCAAAGAGCTTCTCTTTGCCCATCTCTCAAGCATCCTTGATGTTAGGAACTTCAGGATGCTTGGTGAGTTGTGGACAATCTGCAGGTGTCCTCCTGATTCCTGGGTGTCAGGTCAACCAGTATGCCACAGAAAGAGTGGCAGCACCAATTTATACTTTTGTGTACTGTGCCTATTTAAGTTATCCTGAAGCTGCATGGCCAGTAAAGTCAGCTTAGCTGCTAGCAATCCATGGATTTCTGTTTTCATAGGGCTGGGGAAAATTGGCAATGAGGTCTCTTTGCATTCAGAGGTGGCACTTGAGTAACAGACAATTCTTGTGGTCATATATAGCTGATTTGGGTGTGGGAAGTGTTGCTGTTGAAATAAGGAGGTTTGGAGGAGTGGCTGTGGGCTCTTTGTCTCTCCCCCATGCCACATTCTACTTGCCAGGGAAAAAGGCTGCTCTTTGAACACAGTGGTAGACCTCTGCATTCCTTCTGCATAAGCACCAGTGTTTTGTGTTCTAAAGATTTCATACTGAATTTTTCAAATGTTTCTTCTATAATTGTTTACTATCCAATCATTCCTTAGTGAGCCATTTTTTATGTAGTGCAGAAATGCTGTCAGTTACTCTCTGAAGGCTTTATGTTGTCAGGAAGCCACAGTGGTGGTAGTGTGTCAAGGTAGGTAGATGTTTATTAATTTATTGAGCTCTTGATATTGTTTTACTGTTTGTAGTTAACACATTAAGTTTTAAATGCAATTGTTACGTTTCAATTAACGATACTGAGGTGTTTTAAATAGTAATGTGGTCATAGACTGCTAATAGTGAACAGTTAGTTATTTCTATATATGAATTTTCAGTATTTACTTAACTTTACCAGGAGCTCTTCAGTCGTGATAAGAATTTCTGTCATTGGTTCTGATTTTTGAAAAACGTGTTCCATCCATATCATCAGGATTTAAAAGATGGGAAAGAAATACTGTCCAGTTTATTTCCATGTTTAGTAAACTTCCTTATTGAATAACTCTTTGTATTTTAATTTGCTTAGCGCTGTTTGTTGTCAGAGTATGGTCCTGTTGGGACACACTAAGAATACTGTCATATCTACCATGGGTCTAAAAATTTTCATTTATCTTTTTTCCTTACATTTTCTCTTAGCAAACAAAGGAAACACTACTTCAGAGCAGGAGAACGAGTCCTTCGAAGCAATGAAAAAATTCTGCTAATTCTATTGTTTCTAGTTTTGCAGGATAATTCTTTAGTTACTGTCTCTTACCTATCACTCATGTCTCCTTCAGGCATGCGTATATTCCTCCCATTTCTTAGTAGTGTTCATTTTAGTGCAGGCAGAGAGGATTACTATTTTTGCTATTCACTGAGAACCAACCACAGTCCTACAAAGAAATCAGTCTTTGTCACTGTTGAAGACCAGCAATTCATTAACTTGTATCTCATTTCGCAGGTCATTCAACCTGAACTTCAGATTTAAATAGAATTCACAAATCTGCCAGTCTGTGAGAAGTTTGTTTGCTTGTTGCATTATCAGATGTGGTCTTATGAGTGGTAGGTGGGAGAAGCAGTGCAGTCCTCTTAAACCAAGGGTAAAACTCCTACTAACTTTACAGAACATGACCTTTTTCTTCCAACAGTGCAATAAATCAGATTCCAGTAATCCTTTCTAGGTCAGATAACAGAAACGTCAGAGGTTTCAGATCAAATGACACATCCAACATAAAAAAATTGCAAGTCATTGAATCTATATTCCATGGACATATTTTTCTCCCATATTGTGAAAATCTTTTGAGATCATACAAAACTGGTTACACATAGTGTGCAATTTTAGCACAGAATGGGAAGAAATCTTCCAAGTTGGTTATAATGTGCTTGTGCTCATCTCTTATTACGCATTCTTTCTTAACTGAAAAGTGAAGCCTGAATTACTGAGTAAGTCAGTGTTTAAAAGTTTTCCATACTATTGCTGTAAGTCATCGAAGCCAAAATTTTTCCTTTAAAGGGATGCATACTCCATGAATGATTTGTAATTCAATGGTGAATGAGCTCATAGGTACAGCTGCCTTGCTTGATTTACTAAGAGGGGAATAGAGAACAGAAAAGTATTTTAAGATCAGTGACTTAACAAAAGTATTTATTTGAGTGAAGAGCGGTTGGATAGTCTATTGGATTTGCTGGTTATCCTGAGAGTAGTGCTGAGAGTTAAAGTGAAGGAGAATAAATGCAGATCAAAGCAAATGAGGATTTAAATTGGGAGTAATTCTAATTAAGTTAATGGCTCTTGGTCAGTTAAAATTATATCATGTTTATCTTTCAATTTTGAACTGATTTCACTGTTTTACTATTTCATTTATAGGAGACAAACTCAGTTTGCTTAGTCTACTTGCATAATGATTAATATCCAAGTATTAGATTTTTCCTGTGTGCTATAATTTGTTGCACATCATCTTACTGAAATCAGAAATTTTCACCAAATACTGTCTTAAAATTTCAAAAAAAAAAAATTCATGGAAATTTTAATTTCAGTTTTTCAGTCCTGCATAATTGCATTGTCACAAACTCACAAACACTGATTCCAGGAGGAATTGTTAGAATAAGTAGACTGGTACCATTTATTTTGTCAAGCCAAATTAAGTATGTCTGATTGAAGTGTACTTTTCAGAAAGGCATCTGGTACTACAATGACTTGTTTTCATTCTGACCTGAAAAGCTCAGACCGGTTTGTATATTCACAGAAAAACTGTAGACTGAGAAACTGGTGAGGGACCTGTCATCCAGAATCAGTGGCCAGCCCATGTCAGCAGAGGTTAAGCACAGTGATCCCACTGCTGTTTCCAAGGACCTTTCTTTTTGCAACTTGCAAGAATGCCAGCTTCTGTTTCTGTCCTAAATTATCAGTCGTATCTTCCTTTTATTTAGAAAGAGTGACTTCTGTACACTGTATCTCACTGAGTAAAATGTCAAAGAGTTTTTCACAGTGATCATAGCACTTATTGTCACAATACCAGTATATTTCTCATCAAGCTTTGAAGGTAGAATACATGGGCATTCAAAAAGTATTATTTTGTCCTGGTAAGTGTTACCTATTCCTGCCATCAGTGTTTGGGAAAAGGTCCTAAAAGCTGGATTTATAAAGAAAGGATAAGATATGCTGGTACCACGTATTAAGTACAGAAATTGAGTGGAAACTAGTTTTAATTATGGACTTGAATCCTGGCTTATGTGTAGATGGTTCTCTGGACTCCTGCTAAGGACATAACCACAGTTTTTCTCATTTAGGCTGTAGGTAAACAGAATTTGATCTGGGAGCCTCTTTGCAATCTAATCTGAATGTATAGACATAGTTTTTTAAACCCTAATGATCTTTGGGGAACTTCTTTATGAAGCCTGCTAGAGTGGCCTGTTCTCTTTTAATTTCTCTTCCTGTTGTCTTTGTAATGTATTTTGGTATGACCTGAATATGTTTCAAAAATAGTTCAAATTATATTCCTAATATAATTAGGCTAATTTCCTGTCCTTATTACTAATATCCTTCTACTAAATGTTATATTATCTACAAATCTCATCAGGAGATAGACATATTTAAGAGACAGATGCCTAAACGTAACTTCGCAAATATTCATCATGATCCTAATCTGTTTCCTGATTTTAAAAAGTTTTAGTCACAAAGAAATGTCTGCAGAACACAAATATACACCAGTGTGCGGACACGCATGCTTTTAGTGCACATACGCATATGTATTTGAGCATCCATCTAGCAGAGGTGCTGATTCATAGGCCTTGGTTGCTTCATTGTTATGTACCAGTTCTTTCCTTGAGGAAAGATCACCTTCTGGTGAACAGATAGAGGAAATAGGCTCTATGGATGGTTTCAGTTTTCTGTATTACTTCTATCTTGTTTATCTGTGCCCATCAATTCTTCTCTCATCTCTGACTGCAGCTGAAATGTCCTTGTCCAGGTATAATATAAAAGAAATGTTAATTTGCAGTGTGTCCTGCAGCTTGTACTTTCACTGCCTTAGCAGAGTGAAGACAGTTCCTGAATTCACCTTTATCAAATCAGTTTGCTTATAATACTGTATTTATGAAGGTACAGTCTGAAATAAAATTCTGTATGAAAAAGTACTCTTTGAGTCAGGTGCTCCACTGCGAAGGTGTATATACCCAATGGAAAGAAAATTATAATGTTATTTCAGTTACAGCATTGGAAATTGGTTGTCGTCTGACTTCTTCTAAAGCATATTAAACAATAACTTGAACGAAGTACTACTGAAGGTACTGCTTACTTTCCAAAACATGTTCTTTTTTAAATATTGGAATGAAAACTGATATATTTAAATTCAAATAAAAGAAACAGCTCTGTTTGTTAAGGAAAAACGACTGTTTATTTCATCCTGCAATCACTCCTGGCTCATTACAAGTTTTTAATCTACTAGGATCCCTAAAATCCTTCTCAGCAGGGCTACACTTAAGGAGTTCTTTCAGTTTGTGTACATATCTGGGATTGCCTCAACCGAAGTGCAGAACCTTGCACTTTGCTATGTTGAACCTCATTAGGTTCACATGGGCCATCCTTTTGATTTTATCAAGGTCCCTCTGGATGGCATTCTTTCCTTCTGCCATATCATCTGCTCCACTCAGCTTTGTGATGTTTAATGAAAAATTTTGTATTAATCTCTAAAAAGGTATATGGAGAAATGTAAAGATGGAAAATACTCTTACAGCTTAATATTTGTGAAATTAGCTGGGATGAGTTCAGCAATGTCTAAATGGAGTCTCTAAATTCATCCCCCAGCCTGCTAGTACTTTCTAATCAATACCTTTTCCTTGTTTTTATTCAGTTGATTACAGCTGTATTCCTCCCTTCTTTGTGTGCACGTGTGCATGCCATTTTGTTATTTTAGGGAAAGGGGTTTGTGGATTCAGAAGCAGTTGGATAAATATTTCTTTTTCTGAATACAACATCTGAATTTATCCTTCTGTGACCTCTTCAAAAACTGGCTACATGTTGACTTAACCAGCAATGTTTGTACTACATGCTTCATACCGTGCCAAGTAAGTCACTGAGGCACTCAGTACAAGTTTTGCTGTCCACACATCTGTTGTTTGCCATAGCAAGTTTGGCATTAGCAACTGCAGAAGTCCTCAATGGAGCTATGTAGCACATTGCTCCATACTGAGAGCAAAAAGAGTGTAATGTGTTTGGCAGGTCTGTAACATATTTCTCAATAAACAGACTGTGCTGGGGGGAGGTAAAAGCTTTGTAAAGTGTTTCCAGTTTAGGAGTAATTACAGGAGTTTCACCATGATAATCTAATCATAATTACTGGAGTTTCACCATGATATAATTCCATTTGGTTTGACAGAATGACTCATCACTGCGCATATTGAAGGGAACAGCTCTAAGAAGAGTCACTGGATTCCTGTGGCACAATTATGAAGGGAGAAGTTGGAAGAAAGTTGTGAGTAGTAAGCCAGATCAGAAATAAATGTCAAAGGAAAACCGTGGAAAGCTAAAACAGCCTTCTGTCATTCTGTACTAATTGGGAAATATTTACCCTTAGCATCTGCTGACAGTACAGCAGAGACACCTGTATCCAGATTATTGTTTTAAGTTAGTAAGTCGACACAGAACACAGAAGAAGCATATGTCAAAAGACCTAGAGATTAATTCTCCTAAGCATATAGAATGTGAATATCGGGCCAGTGTGGAATCTTGTATGAGAGACACCTTGGTGAGTCCTCAAGCAGAAATGTCATTATTCACTTTGATTAAGATCATTATGCATTATCCAGAACTGAAATAGTAGCTGAAGAATTTTCTCTTCAAAGAGAGAATATAGATCTCGTTCATTCTGATTTTCAGTATAGTAATACTAATTTTCCTGCTAAAAATGCAAAGTGCACAAATATAAAGTGTCTTTTGTCTGAGAAGACCTCTTGGTGTCTTGGGTGATTTCCTTCTAAAAAAAAAAAAAAAATCTGGTAAATAGACTAATCCTCCCTTATGGCTACATTCAGCTGATATAAAGGAGGATTTTAAAATGATTAAAGCAGAACTACATAACTGCTGGAATGTGAACAGATTTACATTTTCCTTGTAATTAATGACAAGCTATAATCAGAGTTTTTTAATCCATTTGGGGTACAGTAAAAAGAAAATGGAATGATTTGTATTAGCATTTCAGATATGATATGCTACAATGTAATCATATATGGGACTCAGAGAAGAGACTGAGGAACAGTACTAAAATGCTAAAATTAATTATGCTGTGAGGCTAATAGCTTTTGTTGTTGTTTAGCAAGCTTCCTCAACTATTATTATTGGTTTACAGATTTTCCATCATTCTTTGTCATATAAATCTAGTTGCATAACCTAGTGGAAATACTTCTTTCCATCTGGAAAAACAGAACGAAAAAAAAAAAATCCAAAACCAAAAACACACGTAAAAAACCTTTTTCTTTTACTTGTACTATCTGTAGTCAGGGCCTTGCTAGCCCTTGACCCCCTAAATAGTTATTTTTGGTTCCTTCCACTTTGAATTGCTGTTTACATGCCTGATGTTGCAGACTTGAGACTTACTCTGTTTTGAGATAATACGTACACATTGTATCTTAGACTCAAAATGCTAATAAGCGATGTCATAAAGAACTCAAGGAAAAATCCCTCAATTTTTTGCAAAGTGAAACCATCAGAAATCACTTCAGTTATTATTCTAAATGAGCACTTCAAGCTATCCAGAATAAACAGTAGCAACAGATATCCTTCAGATTAAATTCTTGCCTTATAGCTGAAGTGTTTCATGAATTCAAAACAGCACTGCAGAAATACAATGAAATAATGTTTTGGAAGTAGGTAGGTAGCACCTATGGTATGCTGCAGTTCATAGTCTAAAAAGTCAGGAATGCTTGTTAACAGACACAATATCAAAACATCAGTACATGGCCAGAAAAAATTAAGACTAATATTTTACAATGATATTCCTACATGTCTTTTTATTGATATGTCTTTACTAAGAGTGATAAAAGAGGAAAATCAAGATTTTTAATATCAACAGAAATTATTATTTTATTTGCAAGCAGTATATTTTGTTGAGTTTAAAGCTGGATCTGAATATATGACCACTTATGTTGAAATGTGTGTAAGTGTCCTGTGTGTAGGCATGAATATATCTGCTTATATCACATATGCAGGGTGGGAGTATTAGTCACACTGACTTAAACAAGTGTTTCATAATTGATGCATTTTATTTGTTATTACTGTAAGTCCTGTTTTTAATAAGGCTTCACAACAGTGTGTGGCAGTTTATAGACAGAGGAGCAATTGCAAAGATTATCATAGATTAGAATCATATATAGAAGTGAAATATATACTGATATATGTATTAGTATATATATGATATATATACTCAGATCAGGATCAGTAACCAAGCCATAATCAAGAGCTAATTGTCTTCAATGTTCATTTAAATGCGCAGACAATAGCGGATAGATAAAATTAAAATTTGAAGGTATCTAGTGAAAGACTGTTGCATAATTTCTTAGTCACTGAGAGCTTAATTCAGAAAGGTTCTCAATGCAAGGTTTTTAAGGGTTTTAAATACTTTGAAATAATGAGCTTAAACAATGACTGCCAAACTAATTTTATGTACCTGAATTGTTACTGACCTGAGAAAGAAATGTAATTATTAAATAAGAAGCTACAACTACCCAGCATTTCAACATGTAGCTTAGCAGGTATGCAGTCATGTTCAATAATAATTTTTCAGTCTTAAAGAAGTTAAAATAAGAAACATGGTGCAATTGTTTATAGCATTTACTTGTAATTCAAAAAAGCTATGTTCTGGTCTCTCTTGTGTTATGCATATCTAGTTCTATGAGCTAGAGCCATAAAAGCACTTAAATCAAAGCTCTTAACTTTTACATGCCTGACTCTTAGACTGAAAAGCACTTCAATATCTGAAGAATCCTTTTATATTATTTTTAGAAGTTCAGAAACAATCCTATTATACTTCTTCCATGTACCCATGAAATTAAAGGGAGAAATGTAATGTCTTTGTTCATTTCCTTCTAGACTGAGTAATACCACTGTTTCAAGAAAGGTAAAAAGTAGCCCTTTATTTATAAAGACTACTGTTTGGTCTCTGTAAATGCAAGTTTTGATGCTTGTCAGTGGGTGCCATTTTTCCCCATGGAGGAATCCAGGTCCACACCTTTGCTTCATACACACTTGCATTTTTTCAGATGCCATTTTGTCAGACTTTCCCTCTGCTGCCGTCTGTCACAGAGAAACAAAATGTAAAGGAATGTTGGTGGGCAGGTTCAATCTCTACTGCCATATGGCCAATATCTGCCTCTGATGTCACTGGCTGACAGTAAAACAGAAGGCATTATTTTGGAGCAGCCCTCATAAGTGTCATTGGTGTCTAGGGGATTTAGAACAAACTAAACTATGTATGGAATCCATCTGTAAAGCGTCTAGTGGTGGATCTGAGAACATCTGACTAAGACAATTTACTTTGGACCTTCCTTTTCAACTGCTGGTACTTTCTGACTTGTGAAAGAAAACGATTAAGTGAATGCGAACATTTCAAAAACAGAACAAAGAAGTTACTGTTATCACTGTTACTGCTTTTTGTGATTTACCTTGGTCTTGGCTAGTGTAGTAAGAGAATGAAAATAAACTGATAAATTCAGATTTCCATTTATATGAATAAGATACAGTTCCTGACATGAGGTTTGTGCTTTGCATTTTCTTTCAAACAAGTGAGTCTGTCTAAACTAGGATGACCTCAAAAAAGTCAATACAGTTTGAAAGAGAATCTTCAAAATTTTCCAACCTAGAATTCATGAACACAGCTGGGTTACTTTCTTAGTGAGACCATCCAATTTTCATTCCTTAAGAGCACTGAAATAATTACTAATTGCTTTCCTTGTATCTTCTTAATAAATTCGGAAGTCTTTCTAATTATAGTAGTATATAAATATAAGCCATTATTGTAAAATGGTTACCTATATAATCTCAGGTGGTTCTTGCTGTTCTCATATTTAACATGTTTAAAATTAATAATAGTAATTCTGGGTACCTTCACTATTCTTTCCAATGTACCCACTGGAAAGCTAAGCAAGAATTTAATCCAATCTGATTTAGCTTCATGAAATGCATGCATTACCCCTCCCACAAAAAGGAGAAATTAGTTCTAAATTTAAGGTTTATAAGTCATTTTCTGATTTTTCAAAAATGAATGTGAAATACATAGAGCTGACGATTACAGGAATAATGTGTATCCTTTTCCCATCTACCTACTCTATCTAACTGGCTAACCAATTTGCTTTTAACATTTTTACACTGCAATTTTCTGCTTGTGTTTATCATAAATTGTTGAGTCCTAGACAATTTCAGTGGAATTTTCTAATTTTCTTTATCTTTCACCTACAAGAAAACAAAAATGATTCATATGTTGCTAATATGTGGAAGTGTTTAGAAATTTTAAAATATAAATTTGAAAATTGATATGGGAAATTGAATGTCATTTCATCGTGTACATGTTTTGGATGACTGTTAGCGGTGTACAGTGTCCAGGGGGAGCTGGTAAATGTGATGTGTTTTATTAAATAGAGTTTAAAGTGCTTAGAAGACAGTGATTTATTTGAATTTTCTGATAAATAAGGATGAAATTCTGAATTTGGCAGTTAACCAAGCACATTACAGATAATACTAATTTTTTATTGCTGTTTGTTCCAGGAGACAGAAGCAAGAACTTGGTATTTATTGTTCTTATCTCTTCATACACTGAATGTTTGCAGAACATTAAAATCAATGTGGAAAGGGGAATAATAAGGTTTTTTAGAGGGTAGTTGTGAAGTCAAGAAAAATATGCTTACTTTAGCACATTTCAGTACCAAGATAGTTAGCAAACATTTGTCTGGGACAGTTTTTTTTAGTACTTTTAAAGTGTCCAGTGTTTTATTCATTGTTCCCAGGAAGTTTCTTCAGTTTACTTGCTTATATTCAGTGAGTAAAGGTGGCAGAATAGACCCTTCAAAGCTTTAGATTTCACTACTATAATTTTTGTGAAGGTGAACTATCAGATTTTAATTCTCCCTGATAATTTTGTATGTTCTGATGTTCCTGCCCTGAAGTGAAAATGGAGGTGGTTTTACTAAGCAAAACTGAGGTTTGGAGAAAATAAAAAATGGTAAGACAGTTTCATAAGGAGTGCGGTAACAGATGGTAATGACAACGGTAATAGAGGGCCATACTCTTCCATTATCTCTGTATGAACCATTTTTTCATAGTGAACTATTCCACATCTACCCATAGAAGTTCTACTTACATAGAAACAAATTTTGTGTTAATTAATTTGCTTTGGAAGTGACATAACTGCCCTCTGGAAGAGATTATTCTGCTATGAGTTTCAGGCTGAATATGCTGCTACCGTCAGCTCTTCCCTGGCTGTTCTGCACCAGGCTGCTTTGTGCTTCATTCCGCCTGCCCAGGAACCTGTCTCTGCTGCTTCCCCATCATCTTGATTACTGACACTTTAAATACTGTAATAGGCATGACCCTTTTGTGATTCCCGTTGTGGCAAACCACATGTCCATAACAAAATAGCAGTATTTAGTTCAATTTGTGGGATATAAACTTACTTTCCCCCTGAGCATCTGTAGCTCTCCAGAAAACATTATTACTTGAAATTTTCCTTACTATTCTCTCATTCATTCAATGTTAATTTTCTTTTCCTTTTTTTTTTTTCCTCACATATATCTATTCTCTTAATTTCGTAATTTTTTCTGCTCCTCATATTATTTCCCAGTTCTGTGCTATTTTTTTACCCAATAAACTAATTTTCTGTGAGAAGGCAGTTTGCTCCATTTCTGTAAGGTGAAAAGTGTCCAGGCCTTATCTTAACTCCAATTCAGTCATTACCTTAGGGAATTTCAATGTGAAATGAAGGAAAATGGAAAAGAAAATGGAAGCAAGGGTGAATCATGGCTTTAGACATCAGTTCCTTACAGCTGTTCTCCCATTGTGTGTGTAGCAGTTTTTTGTTGTTACAATTTCATTTTTATTCATATGTGAGTTAAAGAAGTCTGATAATGAGCAACTGTAACTTTAACTTGTCATCTATACTGATCTTGCTCTCAATTTCTGAATGTAATTCTTTTACCACTCACTTTTCCTATGGCTATTTTCTAGGCGTGTCTGTACAAACTTCTTCAGTTCAAAGAAATTAATTTATGAGAAACAAGCTAGTAAATGCAACTTAAAATAGATTAAAATAGAATTTAACCTTCTAACTTTGAGCTTTCTTTTTTTTTTTTTTTTTTTTTTTAAATGTGTGTTGTGCTCCTATCTCATTAATTTTTTTTTTTGGTAAAGAAAAATAGCGATCTTCTAAAATCCTGGACAAATACATCTGTGCAGTGTTAACCAAAAAGCAATAAATAAAATGAAATGCAACTGTGAATGCCTTTATAATGCCATCATCCAAGGCACAGAAATTGAGAAAAACACTTGTTAACGAGAATACACATTTTATGTTCAAATTAAGGTTGTAGCAATTAAAATCTTTTTATTTCACCACCAGTAAAATAATAAGAGAAGTAAAGACTATTCTTAGAGTTTCTGTGCATAGATATGCTTATTCTTCAGTGTTCTGATGGTTCTCGTACTATTTTCTCTGTCTAACACAAATCAGGAAATTTACCTTACCTGTAACTAAACTCTTGGGATCATACAGATCAGCGTGTTTAGTATATGTGTTCAAAGTACAACAAAAAATGAAAATGCTTCATGTTAAAGATGCTAAAAAAGTGTGCTTTCATTCAGATCTAATTCTGCTATTTCTTAGAAGCATGTGTTCTCAGATTTGGTATGTTCAGGAGCATGACCTCAAAACCAATCATCTTTGTCTTTGTGTTTTATATTATTTGAAGTTTATTCCTGCACTGACTGATGTCTATTAAATACAGAAACTATATTTAAATATAGAAACTATGCATTTAAAAATGCAGAAGGTGGATTTGTCCTTGGTCCTCCAGAATTTATTTTAGCATACTGATGTCTTCCAAATGATGCTCTTGAAAGCAGAATCAAGAATATACCAGCAATGAATTTGAGAATAATTTACAATTACTTGAAGTGTCTGAACTCAAACCTGAGTTCAGGCACTGAACTCAGGTCCCTGGCCAAATTTTTCAGGAAATGTGCTGTTTTTGTTTTGAAGTTGAAGCTATGTAGCATATGAGCGCATATCAGTGCAAACTTAATTATGTGTCAAAAACATGGACTTTACCTATGTGAAAAGGATTTGTTTTCCATTTGAAGGTGTTGAAAATTTAGGATAGGACAAGATAAGAGTAGGCCATACTGTAGCAGTGCTGCTTACCGTAGCTGAAATGTAGCTGTGTTACCAAGATGACCACTATGCTAAATTCATCAGTTGTCAGGAATTTAACTAGTGACATCTCTAAAGGTTAGATCTCTGTCTTGGCTAGAGTATAAATATTTCATGGAGCTTCTCCTTTTTGGTAGACTGAAATACAAAAAAAATACTATTACAACAATCAATATTGGAACATGTTGTAGAAGCTAATTCATATACCTGCACAATTATGTGATAACATCTACATCAGTGACATTGCTTACAGCAAGAACTTTCAGAAAAGATTTTACTACATGAATCTGTATGATACATCATTATAATGTATTCAGTGAAATTCCAGAATGTAGAAAACTTCAGATATAATGGTATACATAATCTAGTTCTTACATGAGCCAGAGGGAGAACATTCTTGGATAGTGAAAAATGGTATCTAGAAAGCTAATAAAATAACTGTATTCTTTTTAGTTATCCTATAATTTCCTGTTTCTTATCAGATTGAATCTTTTGCTGTCTAAGTTACCTCCTTACCTACTTTCACACACTTGCCGAATAATCAGTTTGGTTTTTGTTCGTTCGTTTGTTTTTTGTTAAGTAGATAGTTTAGCGTATATTAAAAAGGCGTAGCATTTGAAAACCACTCATATATCACGACAAAATTGGCCACTGTGATTTCAAGGAAAGAAAAACAATGGTACTTATTTTCTAACTCTCTTTCCTAGTTCATGAATATCTGCAGTAGCTTATCACACATAAATTCAACTTGCAGGAGGTAGTTTGGGGCATTTTTCAGGATAAATGCAACTACATTTTTATGAATTCATACTTCCTTGACAGGAAGATTTAGTTATATTTTATTTGTGACTGGGATATAAACTGTAGTGCAAATTCATGTGATATTAGGAAACAGGTTTAGAGACAAACCTCACAAAAAAGACTGGTCAATATAGAGATGAAGAGGTAAAAAAAAAAGATCATGATGGAAACTTGATTACTGTGAGATCTCATTCTCTTGCTAACCCTGAATGATCTGTACAGCAGTACTTTGGGAAAATAAGTAATTAATTCCATTTGATATTGAATTTCATCCTATCTTTTCTCTGCAACATGATATAAATCAGAGATACACCATTCATTTATCTGAGTTTTTCAGCTTTGGGCTAGCTGAGCAAACCACAAGAGGCTGAGCAAGAAATCGCTTTTACTTATTGACAAGAGTGTCTGACCATCACTAGGATACCAAATTTATAGAGAAAGCAATTGGAAAAAGAAATAAAGTTGTTTTCAATTCATTGACAATGCTACATATTAAAATTACCTCGGGCCTAGTTATTTTTAGGGTCAAACTGAAGCAATGTTTGAATTTTTCCACCTGAACAAAAGAAAATAGAACGAATTCCCTCTTGATGATGTAAAATTCATTTGACTACATCAGAAGTTTTTTTAAAAAATTTTTAATGAGATTTTTAATTAAAGGTAAACAAAAAAGTATTTGCTATGTTTAAATTAAAATCTGTTACAACAAATAATAAAAGCAAGAACAAAATTTAATAAAATACAAATAAAAAGGATGAATAATAACCAACATAGATACAACATACAAATGCTCTTTAACATTCTTCTATATTTTCCCAAAGTTGTCTTCACTGAAATAATCTAACCAACTCAACACAAATTCATGTACAGCCTCTATTACCCAACAATGCACTTTAAAGACAAAATATGACACCTGGAACATGTTATTTACTCTCTTAAAAAAGATATTTTAAACCTATTCTGCAATCTGTAAAATTAATTACAAGATAAAGCAAGTGGCAAGTTGTAATTCCTACTCTTTATTCTTTAAAATTTGTATTTGTCCTAATTTCTTGATCAGCAAACCTGTTCTTATCTACAAACCATCTGTTAGTTTCCTCAGTTTCTTCAAATATTTGGATAATAGTCATTCTTAAATATTTTTGTTCCGTGCTTAACATGGCCTGGCCTTTCTTGGCAGAAGGTTCTACTCACAAATTTTACTCACAGCAATTTAAAAGACAAATTACAGCGGTAACTGTGGCAGCATACCATGCAACAACGGATTCTTCCGGTATTCAAATCCTTTCATTTTGCTAACAGAAAAGAGCAACTGGCTGCAGTTGCATAGCAGCTTTATGTAAAAAGAGCATTTTATTTTCATTCAAGAATGTTCCTTTTTTTTTTTTTTTTTTTTTTTTTTTACAGATTTGAAACTAGCGCTCTCTGCCTGTCTACACATCTTCAATTACTTTACTGTCAGTTATGGATACAGGAGAAATAAACACCATAGGCAAGAAGTTGCTGCAGACAGCAAGCATTTTAAATGACTTGTTTGAAGGGCAGAAACTGAATAAAATCATGAATATTGATTGACAATCTTAACAGAGCAGAGGAAAGCCTAGAAGATCAAAAGTAGTAGTTAGGATTTATACTTTTTACTGTTTTAATATATGATGAATTCCTAGCTTTACAAGAGTATGAGTTTACAGACTGAATGATGACTACTGAAGCAGTTCCACAAGAAAACAAACATCTCGCAGGAGAAGATAAATGTCATTCAGAATGCTTGCTTTTCTTATTAGGGGTAATTTTGATTTGGACATGGACGCTAAAAATACCTAATTGTGAAGAAGATCATGAACACTGGAAAACTGTGTGAAAGGGAACAACTTGACATCATATTGTTTTTGATGGTTGCCAAGCTGGGATTCCCTGGAAACTCATCAGCACTTTTGTAATGCAGAAGAGCTGGGATATGTACATTTGCTGGAGTTTAATGGAGATAGCAAATATTCTCTTCTTATGAACAACATCTTCAGATGATAAGTACTAAAAATGAATTATTTTTTGTAGAATGGAACATCTAAAGAGTGTCAAAAAAATAAATCCTTTCCAATAATTTCCATGTTTTATGCCTCCCAGTACAAATATAAATCTCTTCGAAAACTAGATAATCTGACACTCCTGGTACTACCAGCCCTCTGACTGTTGAAAACTCGAAAGGATTTTTTTTGTTTGTTTTTCTTGTAAAGGATCAGTTCCGTTTTGGCTCTCATTAGAGGTACAGCTTGATAGTTGAGCAATGTAAATTTTTATTTGTTCTGTTTGTCATTCCATACTATAACAATTTTATCATGTATAAATTGTGGAACTCTGATTCTTTGGAACATCAAATCTTCATAGCAACATGATCCCGTTGTACTAGCTTCTGTACAAACATAGTATGAGAACTGCCCTTGCCCCAAAGAGGTGGCAGTTGAATGTGTCACTGTCATACAGGTTAAACAATAACAGGTACTTGTTAAAAAACTAAAAGGCTCTACACGTGTGAAACAAACAAACAAACAAAAAGAAATCTTGAAACATGAAAAACATGTTCAGGAGGTCAAATAGCTCTCCAGCTAACTTGTTCAACTCTGCACACCATGTGTTAAAGTCACAGTTAATTATAGAATCACAGAATTGCAGGGGTTGGAAGGGGCAAAAGATATCATCGAGTCCAACACCCCAGCCAGAGGTGCCTACAATAAGACACACAGATAGGCATTCAGATGAGTCTTGACTATCTTCATAGAAGGAGTCTCCACAGCCACTGTGGGCAACGTTTTCCAGTGCTCTGTCACCCTTACTGTAAAGAAGTTCTTTCTTACATTCATATGGAACTTCCTACATTCAAGTTTTAGGACACTGCTCCTTGTCCTATCACAGCATACCACCAAGAGCCTGGCTTCATCCATTTGCATTCTACCTTTCCTTAGGTATTTATAAACATTAATCAGATTCGCCCTCAGTCTTCTTTTCTCCAGGTTGAACTATCCCAGGTCTCTTTGCCTTTCCTGATAAGGGAGACGTTCCAGGCTCTTTGTCATCTTTGTGGCCCTCCATTTTGATGTTTAGAATAGGAGATTTGAGATACCTTCTTCTGTGATACAAACTGGTAGTACTGAACTCTGTCATCTTAGCCATAAAATATCTAGTCACTTCAAAAATGGAAGCTATGCAATGAAACTTTCATTCCCTACTATTGTTATCAGTGAGTATTTTGCTATAGAAAACACAGGAATCACTCTGAGGTCCTTTGATGCTTTAGAATCAGAGACATGAGCACTGCTGTTCATTAATAATCTTTATTTTCCTGGGCCTCTTTCGTCCCATTATTTTTGACTGCCATTCACAATAAAAATAAACACAAAAAATCTCTGAAGCTTTCTTTTCAGATTCATGTGCATTTTGAAAAGCAATAGTTCAGCCATAAGATTAACACTGCTGAGGATCACTTCAACAAAACGATGGCATTCTCTTTCACTTGAGCATTATACAATGCAGTATTTTCTTCTAAGGTGTTACAGTGCTGCAAATTTGGAGCATGGAGACAGCTTTGGCGTGTTTGAAAAATAACATGGAATAAAACACACTCTCACATATGTTAGTTTGTGTTTATATTCAAGATAAATCTCGATGTCCATTGTGTATTTTACTGCAGAAAGCTTCTTTTCATCCATATACCTGTTTTTCAAACTTTCTGTAACTTCTTTTTTGATTAAATATCTCTCTGACAACAGTATGTTCATTATAGGCTAGGCTTTTTTTTTGTTCTATTATTACATGACACTTTGGAATAACAAGTGGTCAATTATCTTTTACATAGTACCATCAGAAAGGAAATTCAATTTACCTGCATCTTCTCTCATCATAGTACAAAGAACATTTCCCAACCTCAGTGACACTTTAATTAGCATGGTAGCAGAAAACAGTATTTTCCATCATTAATAGTGTAGGGGCTTTAGCCCGTAAATCATGATTCTCTATTGTAGTTGGAATGGTTTAGATAATATTCTTCTTGTGACTCACTGAAGCAGACAAGTATTTCACAAGCTTGAAAGATACACTACAATAGTCACATTTACCCGTACTATTTCAACAGAATTTTATATAAAACAGTTTATAATCTTGGAATATAGATGTTCAGTACTGAATGTCTCATTTCAAATATGGAGACAGTTGTGGAGAATCATTCACAAAACAGATTGTCCCTGGCTTTTATTTTGTTTTATTTTGTTATGTTTCTTTTTAATTTTCAAAAGTATAGCCTGTGATCAATTTTTTAAGGTATGCATCCAGTCTCATTCAAAATGTATAAAAGAAGACAAACTGCATTTAGATTTATTTTACTTTAGACAGTGCTTATTGCTTCAGTGCAGGATGAGTACCTAGTCTGTAAGATATAGAAGACGAGTCCAAGGCAATGAATGAGAGATGGGAAAACCAACTCAGAAGGTTAGTTAGTACATAACCACTACTGGTTGTTATTTCCTAAATTACTTCATTGTTTTCACCTGTATAAAAAAATCACTTTGTTGCAACTGAATATGTAGACCCAAATATTATTAGGAAATGAGATCTGGTTCTGATGGGCACAAATAAAAGACTGAAACATCTTGCCAGTTTCAAACTTCAAAACTCTTTAATCAACTAATATTCAATCATACACATTGAAAGACACCATCAAACATTATCATTATGTGTGCAAAACAATTAGTCCTTTAACAAAGCTATCCCAAATTCGCAGTCTCTATGCAATGTTACAAAACACACCTTTCTAGCTAACACAAAAGCATGTGGTCTGTGATGATCCCTAGTTGCTGAGATAAAGGCTATCAGACTTGAGAGCTCATGAAACAGAACATAGTGGTTTGTGTTCTTTCTTCCCTTCCTTTTTCTTTTTCTTTTTCTCATGCTTTTTCTTGGCCTGAATCTTCCCCAGAAGAAAGGAGGTGGTCTCATCTGCCTTTAATATCTTATTTTTCTTTTTTTTTCCCTCGCTTTTCCTATTCTGCTGGATTATTCTGGTCCCATCAGACACTTTGACCATGTTCTTTGCAGACTACTTGGATTTTACTAGACATGTCTCCTGTCTGCTTTATATCCTTCATTTGTATCTGGCAGGTTTTACTATGTGCAGTTTTCCTGTACTTTCTTTTCTTTTCTTTCTTTTTTTTTTTTTTTAATAAACAATACCATAAGGACTATCATTTATATGTTTATGCTAATCAGTACTACAAAGTACTGTTAGAGGTATTTCAGTATCACAAATTGCACATGCAGTGTTGCTGGGTTTGCACCCTCAATGTGCTTTTACCTGGGTTCTAGGCAAACAATGCGCTAAGCTTTATTCTTTTCGTATGCCTGTGTTTTGTCTGCAGTTACAGGCTCTTTCAACTGAGTGGCAGTGCTTCAATAGAGAGACAGTGCAAACAAAATTTTATTTTCAAATAGAGTGTTGTGGTTTAACCCAGAAAGCAATGAAAGATCACAAAGGAAAATGAATTTTCATAAAAACTGGCCAGTTTTCAAAGTTTTGTGCATAAATCACCAAGCATGCTTGTAGATATGTCAGACAGCTATAAAATGACCATGTTCAATTCATGATATCACCATCAGATATGTGATACCATATTGGTATTGATTAGCTCTGAAGACACTGAAAATTCCATGTTGGAGTCAAGAATTAAAATTTGTTTTTTTTAATAGAATAAACTATTTCCAAAAGTGTTGGCCCTCTTTTTAAAAGGTATCTAAACAGTGTATTTTGTGCTGTCTTGTAAGGATGGAGCATGGAAAGGGAACTAAAGACAGGATTTAAAATCACACACAGAAAATCTGAGCTTGCTGTACATTCTTGGGTGACCAGCGTGGAACTGTGTGCAGCCCCTCCAAATTCAAAGCTGTGGAAGCTATCCAGAAATACATTATCTGCATCATAGAATTATAAACAAATGGGCAGCAGTATTACATTTTTTTTCTATATCTCTTCTTGGTTATATGCATAAGCATTATTTCTATTTAAGAAATGGGAACTGAGGCATGAGATCGGTTCAGAGCTTTGTTCATGAGCACACAGGAAACTCAGAAGTAAACATGGGACTGAATCTAGAGCTTTGACTCACAAGCAAAGTGCCATTAGGACTTTGCAGTGAACCCCTTTGCTCATTTGGCCATTACTCCTCTTGCAACTGTAATTTCCATCTGTATTAAACAAACAAACAAACAAAAAAGCACAACAAATTAAACCAAACCAAAAATAAAAACAAAACAAAAAAAAAAAAAAAGAAAATACATTATGTATGTAAAATACATTATGTCTTAACAGTGTCTGTAGTGGACACACAGAGAAGAATGAGAATAGAACAAATATATTTTCCCTCTTGTAGTTCAGCTGCCAACTATTTTCTGTGCATTGTCTGCTCAGGATTTCTTGATCCATTTGTCGCTTGTCTATTTAGTAACCTATGCAGTTCTCAGGTACTTGCCCTGCTGCCCTTTGAAACAGATGAATTTCTGATCTTCACCCAGCTCGCTGGCAGTGAAGCTGCTAGCTATATTACATGGAGAAACACCTGTTAGTTTCATGCTGGATTCTACATTTACTTCTTGTACTGAAAAAAAAAAATCAAACAAGTAATTGACACTAATTGTCCCTTTTGTGATACCCATGATTTTATAGACCTTTTTTGTCCTTTCTGTTCTCAGTGAGTACACCTCACTCTATCTCTTGCTAGGATGCTACAAATTAAGATACAAGAGGTTTGTGTTACAAGCTTGTAAAGTATATCATGCAAAATTGTTCTAAAGACAACTAGAAACCAGGCATCATGACTTTGCTTATACTAATAGAAAATGAACTAATTTTGTTTCTTTTTTTCTTCTCCAGCACTATCCCAATTTCTCTGAATTCAGCAGCTATTTTTCGTTGATCTAATTTATTATGTCACACTCTGAGGTACCTAAGAGATGATATATTCTGAGCCTGATATAAAAAAACAAAACAAAACAAAAACTTCTAATGGATCTTTTATTTTCTGTCTGTTAAACATCAGCAAATGGAAAAATAAAATCCTGGAATCATACGATTTGACAATAATAACCCAAAAAACATACATGGCCTTTAAAATGAATTTGAAACAACATGGATGGAGGTTGATCTGCATATGGTATACAGTTATGAAGGTCCTCAGAAAGAAATGAAGATATGCCAATTTAACAGTAGGTGAGGTTTTCACTATGCCTGTAGGTAGCTGATAAATTCTCTTGCATTACATTATTTCTTTTCAGCATCATCCCAGCTGCCAGATAAATGGCTGCCAGTCCAGTTATACAAGAAATTAAGTTCCATTAGAAGGAATGGATGTATTTTTTTCTCTGTCTTGATGTGAAAACTAGCTCATAACAAATATGGAAGCTCTGAGCAGTTCTTAGAGCTCTTTCACATTCTCATTTTGTTAGTTCTTGAAAGTAAATCATGCCTGTTTAAATAACTGCATGAATTATGCTTAGTATTCTAAAGATTGATCATAAGATGATTTTGTCATTGAAATGGCAATTTTCATTGATTTTGTTTTCTAAAAATAAATTGTTTTATATTTCACTTCAGTTCTCCAGTGAACTGCAATTTACCCTTCATCTAACACTTTGGCCGAGAGGTAGCTTCTACCTATAATGAACAGCTGTGATTCACTTCATCGGGCAGTTTATCACTAAAATCAAACTGCAGCCTAACAAACTGTGCAGTCTGCAGAAACCAGTGTAGTGTTGGTATGCACTAAGAACACCCTAGAAAGATCTGTACATCAAAATGTTTTCAGTGAAAATCTCATGACATCTCAAAGCTGGTGTCTTGCCAACTTACTGACAAACAATTAAAAAGCAGAGATACTCAGGTGAAAGAGGATTGATCTCACTTGCTGACTGTCGTAACATTCCCAATAGGTCTCACAGGTACTTCCAGAAAATGTGCTGGAAAACTGAATCTTGAGATTAAATGAAATGATTTCTGGAGTTTTTAGTTCTCTAGCTAAAGAGGAATTTGCATGATTAAGGTAGGTTAATGTCTTAATTTTCTATCAGTCATGTTAGGATGTGTTGCAGTTCTTTTACCACTCTAAAGAGATCAGCTCTCTTACAAAGCCTTTACCTTTTGCAAAATCTAGAACAGTACTTAGCAGTACATATCTAAAATTAAGAACAGCAAAATTAAGTAAGATGTATAAAATGGTGCCCAAACGGAGAGCACCTGGGTTATTCAAACAATATTTTAATGAGGAATAAATAAGTGAGAGGGTTGCTGTTTCTCTAGTGCAGAAGTAACCATAGAAACCAAGCCCTGGGGTTATTTTCATTCACAAACCGTTTTTGCGGCAAAGCAAGGAATTCTCTGAGCAAATTGATGGGTTTGATCCTGCAAAGTGCAGCTGCAGCTCAGTTTGTGCTTGTTCCAAATGCAGTGAGCGGAGCACCTGCCAATGCTGCATAGTTATCAAACAGTCCTTGGAGGAAAAAAAAAAAAAAAAAAAAAGGAAAGGAAGAAGTTTCAGGTCTTTCTTTTGCCTTTCTAGTAGTCTTGAATACATCAAAATATATTTTATATATGGAAAATAAATCATAAATATTAATCACGGACTTGGCACATTTTATGCCTAGGCCTAAAGTCAAAACTTAGGCAGAAAATACCTGGGAAACAGTTTGGCTATGGACTTTTGATCATGCCACTCTTTAGTTAGAATTGCTTGAGCCACCCATGAATTTAATTAGAATTGTACAGTGCCAACTAATTTTAGTATGGAGAAATTCACAATTAATTAGCTGAAAGTCTCTTATGAAACATAAATCCTCTTCCTATTCTATTTTATATTATGAATAAAATATTGTTCCATTCTTTTTTTTTTTTTTTGTGATCTGCTGAAAGATGTGAAGCGGCACATTAGATTTCAAAATATACTGATGAGTTTTGTCCTAAAATCTACAATCCACATTATTATTGATTGAAGCACTGATAGTTCTATTACATTTCAGTAAGATTATGTTCAGAACTCCAATCCTATATCCAACAATTTCTTCGATCCTCTTCGGTTATTTTAAAAATATTACTTTCAGTAAGGTACTAAATGTCACTTCCTGTAAATTACTAGTTTCAAAGACTAGAGTATATTGAAACAGCAAGGAATTCTATGTATGTAATGTGTTGTTTTTTTTTAATAAATATGTTTGCATATAATCTAATAAATTATTTAACAAGCATTTAGGTTATTTAATATAACAGAAAAAGTAGTGAGTTACAACAACATAACTTACAAAGTTAAAATTTACTCTCAAAAATTAGGAGACTTTTTGTTCTGTCTATATACAAACTGATCTTTGGTTGTTTTTTTTTTGTTTTTTTTTTTGTCAAATCCAGTTTACTGACAGCGATGCACACGTATGCTATTATAATGATTGGCAAATTCATTTTTTCTTCAAAACTTTTGTTAAATTGCACAAAAATGACTTCTTTACACAACAACAACAAAACTCACAATCTTATAAATGGAATGCTTATGATTAAATATTTAGAGGAAGTCTTTAGTGGAATAATTTGTCAGTCAGAGCACTCTGTAGTGTTAAGAGATGGAAAATTGACCCAAATATAGGGTGAATTATAATAAAATGTGTAATGGCTTCTAGAAAAATAAGATCCAAGGATTTAAGACTGTCACAAACCTAAGCACACAGAAGTCCTTGCTTATACAGTACTGATGCAAAACAAAATTATTTCTTCAAAATAGTCAGTGACTGTGGCTTGGCAAGATGATAAATCTGTATCTACAGGACTTGGCAGCATATGAAGAATTTCAGTAGTGACATAAATGAAGGACGGAGTCTATCCAATCTCTTTTTGCAGTTTCAAATTAGTTAATATTCTTCAGGGTACATAACATACTGAATTTTATATGTTCTGGTTAACTTAACAGATTTGCTGATTTACATCTGACCCATGTTTAGTGTATTGTTCAATGCAGTGTTGTATCCCACAAATTTAATATAACAAGTTGTGTAATCAAAGGCAAACAAGTGTAATAATGTTCTTCACTGACCCTAGCTAAGCTACTCAAGCTTCAACGAAGAAAGCTTACTCCAAAACAATGTGGTAGAGACACAGTGTGGTACAACAGTGATAGTAAGTGAGCTAGAACATACAAGCTATTATAACTCAAATGACATGTACAGTATAATGTTAGAATATAACATTTATTGTGTATACTGATGGAATAGTTCAATCTTAAAATTCTACTTAAATCACAACAGGAATTTTTGCAGCTGAGTTTGACAGAAAACTCAACTAAATTCTGAATAAAATAAAAAGGTTTATTTATTTTATTTAAATGCTATACTTTGTCAAGACAAACTTAAATGCAGTAAAACAAACCATTCCAGTTTATAATATATGTAGTGCTTGCTCAAATGAGATCATAGGCAAAATGCCAAGAGACTTCTGAAGAACCAGGATTTCATCTGTACTGTCCAGTAATTTACCCCTTAGCTTTGAGCACTGCTGAAAGCTCTGTGGGTAAAACTTTGACTTAGAAAATTTAATGACAAAGCTCCCATCTACATCAGTAAATTTAAGACTTAGTCCTAAAAGTTCAAGCAGAAAATGTTGTAATCCATCACTGAATGACAGATGAAATCCAGACTTGGATAGATGTTTTGTTATTAGAGAATATAAGTGGGGGGCTATTAGCAAAAATAACAACAGAACCTCAAATAAGAGATTTTAGTAGCAGATTAGTGGGAAAGATATTTGAATTTTCTTTTTTTCCTTATTATAGCAAATGTAATTTTCATAATAGTGTACACTCACTCCCATAACCAGCAGCGTTCTATACAATCATGGAAGAAAAGGCATACTTAGAATAGTCTGTATGGTACAGCTCTATGTAAAAAGAGAGAAATAATGAAAAGTTATGTCTTTTCGCTTCTGGTATGAGGTTTCTATTTGAGAGAAAGGCAGATCTTCTACCATCATAAGCCAACATTTTCTCCTGCAGAAAATGTCTGACTTCTGTTTTCCACTTAATTTGTAAAAAAAAATCAGTGGAGAGGCAGGTAGAATAACGTAGTGAACAGAACAAAGGCAAAAAAAAAAAAAAAAAAAAAAAAAAAAAAAAAAGGTAGTTTAAACATTGAACAAGGCCTACGACATGCAGGGTTATCTCTGATCAGATTGATATAACTTTTGCTCCAGCAGAAATCATGGCAAAAGCTTCATTATTTGTAGACAGGCAAAGATTTCACATCAAGCTCTGTGAAGAAAGCGGGACTAGAGTAAAGTTCTCTCTTTAAAACTACCCCAAGAGAATGAGACACAAATAGAATCTGGACCTTGCAGTAGTTCTGCTAAATTTACACTGACTTGTAAAGTCAGGGCCACTGCACTAGTCATGCACATTGCTGTTAGGGAGAAGGAATATTGTTGGCTTTGTAAGTTAAACAAATATATAAACTTTCAGAAGCTTCTTGTTTGCTTGACTTTTCGTTGCATCTGCAGTTAAATAGGATCATCTTGCACTGTCAATTCAAAATGTATTTCACTTTATAATGTCTTCAGTGTCTTTGACTTAAAGTCAGTTTTTATAATATACAGTACAGGTGCTGACCCAGCAGACACTTTTTCAGGCACTACACACTTAGATTTGAAGTTAGCATTCTTTATGCTTATTTTAGTTAATGATGTGTATTCCAGCAGATTTTATGACAAAAGTTTTACTTTGATTCTTTTTTTTTTTCTGCTATATTTGTCCTCTCTCCAAGTATTTTTGATTACTTATAGTACTAAAACATGAATAAATGACATAACATTTGATCTCTATATTTTTAATATTAAAACATATTTTTACTACCTTGCATAACACATTTTTATTTTCCACTTTACTAGGAAACGATAGCTTGTCTCAGTTTCCAAGCAGACATTTGAAGAAATCTTGTTATTTATGTTATTTAAGCTGCCGTCAGATGAGCAGAGTTCTGTATTATTCAGACTATTTAATTAGCAAATAATATGATGGAAACAACAACAACAACAAAAAGAAAGTACTAAATCTTTGATTCTTGTTCTGCAAAACACAGAATGTTTCACTTGTTTTCTGATATGATATGATATCCCCTAGTGGTATTAAACTTTCTAACCTTCCAACCTACATTATTTATAAAACAGATGTTTAAACTTCTTGATGCACACAAGTGTATGTAGAGTCACATCGTTTTAAATCTAATTAGTGTTTAATAAGCCATTGGAAATGTTGTCATTCGGCTCTTACAAATTAATCCTGATCTCTTAACACATGCTGATATTTTGAAACAGTAATTATTCTGAAACAAAAAAGAGGACTGAGTTAGCCTGAATTAACATAAATAGCTCCCATGATTATTTTATGTGCTTCCAGCAGAGAGGTGTTAATAGAATTATAGAATCATAGAATCATTTGAGTTAGAAGGGAACATTAAAGGTCATCTAATCCAACTCCCCTGCCATGAACAGGGACATCTATAGCTCAATCAGGTTGCTCAGAGCATCATCCAGCTGAACCTGAATGTCTCCAAGGATGGGGCATCCACCACGTCTCTAGGCAACCTGTTCCAGTTCCTTGCCTCAATACCATTATTGTAAAAAACTTTTTCATTATATCCAGTCTAAATTTCCCCTCTTTTAATTTGAAACCATTTCCTATCCAACAGACCCTGCCAAGCCTATAGAGTCAAGACTTTTCCTTTGTCCACTGATGCAGATACATCACCACCACCACCTCATCACCATGGGCAGCCACTGGGTTAATCACGCAAGACTTGCCCTTGATGAAGCCATGCTAGTTGTGTCTCTCTGTCTTCCATGTGCCTTAGCATAGTTTCCAGGAGGGTCTGCTCAGTGATTTTCCCTGGCACAGAAGTGATGCTGATATGCTGGTAGTTCCCTGAGTGAACCTTTCTACCCTTCTTAAAAATAGGTGTTACATTGCCTTTTTCCAGCCACTGGGGACTTCCCTTGACTGCCATAACTTTTCAAATACCACTGAGAGCGGCTTATTGACTACATCAGCCAATTTCCTCTGGACTTTGTGGTGCATCTAGTCAAGACCCATAGATTTATGGATATTCAGGTTCTTGGGTGGTTGTGAACCTGATCTTTGCTTACAGTGGGAGATACATTGCTCCTCCAGTCCCCACTTTCTGATCAGTCACTAGTGAAGACTGAAGCAAAAAAGTTGTTGAGTAGTTTCAGCTTTCTCCTTGTCTGCTGTTATCTGCCTGTATTACTCATCAGGAAGTGTACGTCCTCCTGGACTTTCCTTTTCTGGTTGAGGAACCTGTAGGAGCCTTTCTTATCCTTTGCACCCCTTGCCAAGTCCAGTTTCAGTTGGGCCTTGGCCTTCCTGACCCTGTCCCTGCACAGCCTAAAAGCATCCCTATATTCCTCCCAGGTTATCTGTCCCTGCTTCCACTGCGTATTTTCTTCTTGCTCTCCAATTTGACTGGCAGGTCTCAGTTCAGCCATGCCAGTGTCTTATGTTCCTTTCCTGACTTCCTGTGCCTGGGGATGGAGAGAGCTTTTGTGCCCTGAGGAAAGCTTCCTTAAAGATCTGTCATCTCTACCTTGTCTTTGCAGGCAGTTTCCCAGAGGCATTTGCTGACTAACTCCCTGAAGAGCTGGAATTTGGCTTTCTTAAAATTTAGCATCCTGATTTTACTCTTTATCTGTCTCATATCCCTCAGGACTGTGAACTCCGCTACTGCATGATCACTACATCCCAAGCAGCTTCCAATCCTAATGTCACCAACCAGTTTGCTTGTGCTGGTGAGCAACAGGCCCAGTACTACATCCCCCTGCAGATGGGGCAGTCTTTACCTGCATTGAGAAGTTATCCATGATGAATTCCAAGAGCCTTCTGGATTGCCTACATTTTGCCATTCCACTTTTCAACAGATGTCAGGGCGGTTGAAGTCCCCCAGGAGGATGAGAGCTTGTGATAATGCCTCCTATAGATGGAAAAAGAAGGTTTCATCAACAGCCTCTGCTTGATCAGGCAGACTGTGGACAACATCCACAAGACTCTCTTTGTTGCCTCATTCTCTAACTCTCACCCATAAGCTTGTGAATTGCTCATGGCCATTCTTCAGGGATAGCTCTTAACACTCTATTCCTTCTATTCCTTTCTTGATGTAGAGAGTAGTGCCTCCTACACTCCTTCCTCACCTGTCCCTTCTGAACAGCTTGTAGCCATAAATAGCCACATTCCAGTCACGGAAATCATCCCACCAGATGTCAGTGATGGCAACTGTGTCATGGTGTTCTACTACCATGGTGGCTTCCAGCATCTTCTGTTCAATTCCCAAACTAGTCTAGAAGCACTTCAACTGGAGAGTTAACCTTGTCACTTTCTTGAAGGATAACTCCTTAATTCCTCTGAAATATTTCCCCTGAGGTTTCCTGTTGCCTCCTTCTGTTGCCTCACTGGTCCCTGGCTTACTGTCATGTTCAGATGCTGCAGCTGATGAACTAGTGGAGATTCTAGAAAATCTTTCAAGCTCTAATTAAGTTTCATTCAATGTAGTTTCTTCAGTATTAGCTGAATTAAATTGTATCTACTCAGTAATTCACTTTTCACTACAAAAAGGAATCTCTTTGGAATACTACATGATAGTAGAAAGACTATTTATAGCAGAAAAAAGGATTGAGACAATATTGACACAAGAATTGCTTAATCTTTTGGGTAATACTTGGTAGCATAGCACATAAAAAAAATATTAACAGATTCTGCCATGCTTAGTAAGAATCAGAACACCTCCATGGAAACAATGACCAGTAAAGTTTTAAGACATTTTGGTTTACCAATGTATTTGCTTACCTTCATACGTATGTGAGTCCTATTTGTTCATTCCATGCTATAGAAGGGATAGCCTCCATCTTGGTCACATTTTGTTAGTTTTGATGCTTCTATTTGCATGACCGTGTCTCGGATAGCCTGCAGGCAAACTGCTTGAGCATTCCTCATGCTAACATGATAAGGATGTTTTGGCACAATGAGTTCTGGTCTCTGAGAACTCTGAGCAGATTCAAAACAGCCTTTGCAAATGAGTGATGTGAAATGAAGTCAAATATGACCCTGTGATTGAACCAAGAGCCCCTTTCTACAATGACCTGTTTATACATTTTACTCTTTTATTGTAGTCTTAACTGCTAACTTGATCACTTCAGTGGGTTAAAACTGCATCTAACAGACCACTGTATAAACTCAAGTAGTAAAAGAAACAGTGAATACAATTCAGGAATAAAAGGCACATATCATATAGTTTATATCTCTTTTCTCAGTTAGAGGTCTTTAGTGGCCTCTTCTGAAGAGCTAAGTTACTGAAATATGCAGTTTATGTTTCTCTCCTATTCCCTCATTTCTTGAAATAAAGTGCTGTTTTATCAGGAAGCAGATGCGAAGTGTTAAAAAAAGAAAACATTTTTTAAATATTTGGCAGTAGATAAAGAAGTTCATAGTTTTTATTTCTGCTTTGATGCATATTTAAAGAGTTATTCTAACATCTAGAAATTTGCAGAGAACCAAAATAATGCTTGCACAGACTGAACAGTTAAGATAATAAACAGAGAAGGACTCCCTTTTAGGTGAATTGTTCAAGTACACCTACATCAGTCCAGATTGCTTCTCATCTGTGCAATAAGAATGGTTTCATTTTGTTTCTCAGCAGACCAGAATAACAACCTTCTGTTAAAAAATAATTATATATTGAATTAACTGAGCATTTAAAACTCTATGGCATGCTTTTTGTATAGTGTTATTATTCTACATTATGCCAAATTTAAGCCACCATTATTCTAAGCCAGTACGAAGTCACTAAGACAGTTGATCATTTACTCCATGTTAGGTGTACTGACAAGATTAGTTGGTGAAAATCATGTGGCTGTTATCTAGGACTGCACTATCATGTAATTATCTCTAAATTAATATAAAAACCTACATAAAATGTCTTTTATGATCAATGAAATTTACTTTAAATACATGTAAATATCAGCATCTGTTTTCATAATGATTGTCATTGCATTTGCTCATTCATTGCAGTACTGCTCATAAACGTAATTATTTGATGATACCCCATTCTGTTTCAAGTGAATGCTCAGTGTAGCCCTTTACCATGCAGTGCTGGAAGGTGACTAGTTTTGTGATCACATCTGTTGCTGAACAAAAAAACCTTAGAGTTCTTCCTTCAGTAGTTACTATTTTCTAGGAATCACAGATGGAAACAAATTCATTCTCACTGTAGACTGTGAACAGGAAGTGAAATAACAAGAATGCTTAATTTATCTAGATCCTATTAGAAATCCTGACATTGAGTTTAGAGCCCTGCTTTCAAATTCAGTATTGGCTCAGAGGATAGTAAGTGTAAGAAGGACCATCTGTGTTACCAATTTCCCCCTCTGAACACCTGATACAGTTAAGGACTTCCACAATGGAATTAAGGATGACTTCTACATGAGGCCCAGTGTAAACTGAAAACTGTTAAAAAAGCAGTTGCGGTTGTTGTTTATTGCTGTATGTTGGAAAGTGAAGAAGGAAAAGTAGGGATGTGATAGCAGAAAGAAGAGAAAGAAGTAGATTCTAATTAATGCTAGATAATAGCTGAAACTGCTAAATGAAATATTAAGATAAGGACCGTCAGTCTAAAATAATTAATGTTACCAAACACTCAATAAGCCTCAGTGGGTAATAAGGAAGAAGTATTTGACAAAGAGTTAAAACAAGAATTTGGCAGGGGGGTAGGAGGTTTTAGTACTTTTTGAAGTCTGAGACAGTCCTCTTCATTCCCTCCAATAACTGTTCTTCGTTGTTTCATAGAAGGACTCCTTTTGCGTTTTGGAAAAAAAGAAAAACAAACAAGAAGGCTTTTAATGATTCTAGATCTTTAACAAGCAAATGCAGAATTAATCAGAATCAATTGTTTGCAGAAAAAAAAAAAAGCATAAGCTTACTCAGATAAGTGTGATTTGGCAAGTCTTTACAGAGAAGTAGAGGGAAGTTTAGTTACGGCATTCCTTAAAGGTCAGTTTTGAAATTAGTCTGGTTTAATATTTTCTTCAAAGAGAGATCTACAAAAAGATATGAGTGCCGATGACATTTTTGATAGTAAGAGATTTGAGAATCGTCATCCATATAGTGAAAAATCATAATATTCATATGAATAACTAGGTGACTGTGATGACTGCGAGAAGAGAAACAAGATGAACTTCATCAGATCAAAGCTCAGTGTTATGAGGTTGAGGAGTAATAAATACAATTTCCAATATAACTGATGGACTTATAGCTGCAGCAAAGAAAAATCTGTATGTACTCACTGATGAGAGCATGACTATGATCCCACTGTAACTCACCAACAGAAAGGTACAATGCTATAATATGCAAAGGGAGACTTTCCTAGTAAGAAAATAAACTGGGGAAATGATGTTGCTATTATATGATTTGCTGATGTTTTGACATCTTAAACACTCTGTGCAATTCTCACCAGTCCTATAGACAGAATTCAAAATGAAACAAATTTGTAATAGCTTCAAGAGAACATTGAAGAGCCTATCCAACTATCTTGCACTTCATGCTTGCACTTCACTTACTGGACTTAGCATACTAAAGCAAAAGCTAATTTCATTTATCCAGCAATATATCAAGGTTGAGAAGGCATCTGTCCTAAATTTTCATAAGAATGCTCCTGTCAAAAGAGTGTTCCTGTCAAAAGAGTGACATCTGATATACCTTTAGAACAGAAGTAAAGCCCCTTAATGACTTGTAAGACTTGATCCATTTATGAAAAGGAGGATTATGTGTCAAGGCTGCGTGTAAAAGCAAAGACTTGGATTCAGTGACACCGGTCTCTCCTAGTTTCCATGTTCCTATAAATCATAACTCCTGTAATCCTAAATAACTCATGCACACAGTGGGTAGTGTCTGTGGAAGCATACAAAGCTGCTTATGTGACAGAGGTAGCCATAGTCAGAAAATGAAATCCAAAGTTAGGATTTTGTTGAAAAGCACTGTTAGCAACATTGAGCATTAGCCTCTTAACAATCTTCTTTTATTAGGTACATCCCCTGTCTGAAGGATAATATGTATACCTTCATCTGTTACATTCACCTACTCAGTCTTCTCTCTGCAGATAAGCAGAATTGTGAGTGAGGTTACAAAACATTTTGAGCTTCTTGAACTGGTAATTGTTTGCATCCCTCTGGGGAATCTTCTTAAAGGTTCTGATCAGTTTGTAAAGTAAAGTAAAGGTTCTGTTCAGTTTGAAAGGTACAGAGTATACGGCAATTTGATAAGCATTTTTAAAAGTGAGCATTGATCCAGTACTATAGGCAGTCGTCCCATTTATCTAGAATGACCTGCATGTATCTCTGGATTGATAGATGGCAAGTCATAGCTGTTAATTGTTAATTTTTGGGGCAAAAATATTCCTTAAAAGGAACTAAAGGCAAATAATAAAAATAATGATTATATATAAGAAAGTTTTCTTCAGCATGCTTCCATTTGCTAGAAAAAGAGGAGAAGCTTCTTAATTCAGTCCTAGCATTCACAGTTCATAGCAGGATTCCTATCTGTTTCCAAACAATTATATTCTGTAATTAATCTGTGGCTTAGTTAACAGAGCTTAGCAAATAATTCTCAATGCATAATTTATTTGATGATTTTTTTTTTTCACAAATTGTATCAGAATGAACTGGGAAATGTAATTTTTTTTTTATATAAATCTAACATTGACAGATATCTTTTGTAAATAATTGTTGAATTGTAGTTGGTATTGTTTAAGTTCAGATTATTAGCTCTTGTAATTTAGGTATCTACTTTAGCCAGGTTATTCGTTGTTAAGTCACCATGTGGTACTATTTTTAAATCCAGCCATAATATTCACAATTCACAATATGTTCTGTCCTAAGACACTCATTTAGTGAGCAGGAGAAAAATCACAGTAGCTAACCAAGAAATCTTAACATTTCACAGGCAAGTAACTTGAAATTTAAGCTGAAAAATTTTGACTAAGTGGAATAGTAAAATACACTATCTATATATGCATGTATTGTTGGAAAGCAGTTGTGGAATTGTCAACATGACAGAAATTAAACTTGTTTTTCTTTTAGAGTGGCCAAGAATCTGGAGATTTTTTACTCCACACGTCGCTAATGCAATGTGCTGCTGGATCCTATATTGGGTTCACGTGGTGAGGGTTTGGGAGCAGGGCGCTGCAGGGTGACCTCTGCTCCCTTTTTGATTGGAGATGGAAGTTTTCTGCAGTATGAGTCATAGAATTTCCTCGCCTATAGTATTTGTCCATTCTTTCTAGTGTGATGATCTTACCCTGGAAAAAAAGTTCAATCTGTAAAACCCATAACTGCAGTGATTACTAATTATACAGCTCCCGTGATTGAATTACATATGTTTGGGTTTGTCAAAACCTTTTTCCTTGCAGAAGGAGAGATAGTACTGGATGTCCAGAGTTCCAGGAAAAGGACCCCACCATGTACCTACAGAACAGCTTAAATATCATATGTTGTGAGAGCCTAATTCTGCCTCATACTCTACACACAGTGTCACATTTAAGAAAAAATATCATAGTTCTCCAATTCCAAATCTTTGCATATCCAGTTCAAGCACTTTGATATGTACATGTTCCCTAGGAGTATGCTAGCAGAACGTAGTTTCCAAAAACAAAAACTAAAATGCTACTTGGCATTTATATATTACTTCAGGTTGTTTTCAACACAGATTTTGTTGCAGACAGTTTTACATTTCAGAAGTGTATAATTTCAGAAGAGTATAATATCCAAACTTCATTTGGTTAATACTACAGTTACAAAAATAATGATAGAAATGTAATAATTGTAATAATAATGATAGTAGAATCATAGAATATCCATAGATATATCTGAAATCTAGGCTCATTGAGGCTTTTGCTAGTTGTTTTCTAGGTAAGTCCCTGTTAAGCACTGATCATGAACTGATAGAATTCATCTTTGGAAAATGGCCTTCTCTCAATTAGTATCAGTTCTAGATGCTATAAACCAAGCCACTCCAAAGAATTGTTAGTAAATGGTCAGGAAACATGAAGTTCTATTATGCCACCACTCAGAGATAGCTGCATTCCCTCTATATTCCTGGTAGTCTCACATCCAGCAGATTATTGTAAAATTAGTTGGGTGTATTTTTTTTCTATTCCTGTCTGCTTCAAGAAAAGTGGTGATCTTTGTCACTTACCTAGAGGTATGTTCTTCCTCAGGTCTAGGAGCAGTGCTGTTAGCAGCTAAATGATTAATTTTGCCTCAAGCATGACTGAGGTTCACGCACTAAGGTTATCCACAGGGTTCAAAGCACTATGCATTCCTATGGTCCAGACTCTCTCAAGTTTGGCTTCCCTTGTGATAAATGGTGGTGGTGTTTTATCCAGCAGCTCTGTGATTTGGGAACTCAAGTCACTTCTTTCTCTTTTAGCTTTTCTTCCACTTTATTGAGAGATATGGTCCCTGCCAATCTGCTAATAAGTAAGCCTACGGAGCCCATTTAGTTCTGTCCCATGATTATGGGTTAAAATGTTATAATTAAAATAGTTTAAAACTATTATTTAACTGTAAGAGTCAGATTTCCATAAGAAGATGACTTGATGCCATGTCTCTTACTGATGGTTAGACACATTTACTATCAAACTACTTAGTAAATAATTTAATTTCCCTGCTGTTTCTAGTGAAGATGGAGAGAGGTAGGCATTGAGATCTAAGAAGAGGGAAACTGTGAAATAACATCTGAGATAAATGCTCTTTTGCAGCTTAAAGTAATGCCCATATGCTCTTGAAGTTTTTTGATGTGTCCCTAAATCCAGCTTTCCCTCTAGTCATTTCACTGGCTCCCTGTTCAGTGACCCCATTTTAGACCTGCACATCTTCCCCTCTCTTATGCAGAGAAATGTAATGCAGCTCCAAAGCCTGGGCTCACAGCTTGATGTTTTAAAGATGCATTGTTCTCTACTGAACTCCTCAGCTTTTGGCAGAACTAGTCCAGTGACTTTGTTTTGTGTCTGTATAATTAGTCTACAGCAGTTATTTGGCACAGTGTTTTCCTGGTACTGGCTTTTTACAATGCTCTAGAAATGCACTTCGCAGTAGGCGGCTAGTAGCAAAGAGTCCTAAATGTGTACCCCAAGTCCAAGCTCACATTCAAATTCATTCTGGGACATTAAAATGCCATCACTACCTTCTTCATCTCAGAGCTGTAATGAGTTATGTTCTGCATATTGTCATGCACAATGTCCTTAAGTGCAGTCATTTCCAACATCTGACATGTAGCTACGAGTCACAGGAGCTACCAGGTTAACAACAACAGAAAAAAAAAAAAAACAACATAAATAGAGGATGAGAAAACAGGAGAGAGGGAGAGATTTTGAAATCTAAATGAAATAAGTCCAATATATTTAAGTATTTTTGACAAAGCAATGTCTAATGAATTTGAAATCTTACTAGACTTCAGAGTTGTTGACATCCTTTGGAAATTACATGTAAGAGATCAAAGTCAAGTTTATTGAAATTAATTTAAAATCTGGATGTAAATGTAAAACAGAATAATGATATGTTAATTAATACTAATTATGTTAAATTGCATTAGTGTGTTTTTTAGGTTTCAATTTCCAAAAGAGAGATAAAGATATAGAACAAACTATTTTCCTTTTAATGAAACTTAAAATATATATATATATATATATATATATATATATATATATATATATATATATATAAAATAATGCACTCAGGTTAGGAAAATAAAAGTGATGGGAGATTACTGGTAGGGGTGTTTATATTCTTTAGAATTTTATTGTAAACACTTTTGAGTAGGCAGTAGCCTAAGACATCTAGAGCTAATTCTTCCCTCTCCTCTCCTCTCCTCTCCTCTCCTCTCCTCTCCTCTCCTCTCCTCTCCTCTCCTCTCCTCTCCTCTCCTCTCCTCTCCTCTCCTCTCCTCTCCTCTCCTCTCTCCTCTCCTCCCCTCTTTTTTTTTTTTTTTTTTTCTCCCTCTTCTTTCTTCATATCTATTTGTTTAGGTCTGGAACTCAGTATACTATTATTTTTCCTTAAGGAATCATGACTAGTCAGAGAAAGAATGAGTACCCAATTATAATGTTTTTTGTACCAATTTCACATGTAAAAATGGGTCTAGTCACAGTAGCAGATGTCTTGATTTGGATAATGTGGGATGTAAAACATTAAATGGATTTTTGTGTCTATTGCTATTGACTTAATATCGAGTTACTCTCTATGGTAAGATAAGTTGGTTAAATTTTGTTGTGATGAAGCACTTAACTTATATTTAATTTAATTTAATTATCACTCACATAAAGTTGATGAATCTTTTGATGTCATCATTTGATCCTAACCTAGGAGACCTGGAAAGGGAAAAAAGTCATTTTTTCTTTCATATGACTTCCTGAATCAGAAACTGTCTGCTTTAAAAACTTCCAAAATGAGTGAGTTTGTAGTCTTGTTTTAATATGCTGTACATATATGTATTATTTTATTTCTTGCAAAATTTTAATACTAAATCTTTGATGTGGAATCATCTGGACCGTAGGTCATTCATCATTTTTTTCTTGAGTATTTTTGTTCTAAAATGTGTTTTTGCTGGTGTGACAAGGTCTCTAAACCACAACAGCACTATAATATGGCTGAAAACAAAAATTGGTGATGTTTTTATACCTAAATATTGACATTAGGATCACCTGTATCTCAGTTTACATTCATCAAAACATATGACACTGCAGAATGCATTGACTGCATTCTTAGTAACAGCAGCATAGTACCAGGCAATTTTATGAATCCTTTCATCTATTATATCTGACAGAATCAAAAGAAGTTTGAAAATCTGGAGTTTATATCTCTAACAGTAATCTCTTACTTGCAAAACTGCAGTACTACAACCTAGAGTTTATTGCCTTTTGATTTAAAGCAGAGGTTTTAAAGACATATTGACATCTTATGAAAGCTTTGAAAATTCATTTTGGAGAGATACACTGGAATCATGCATGTGTGGTTTATGGTTTTTTTCTTCAGCAGTTCATCCATACACTGTACTGAGGGTTTTGAAAAGCTGTTAATATTAACGCTGTGGAGAATTAGGCAGATACCTTAAATTTAAATTAATGTTCTGAAAATGGGCAGAAGTTTTAGCAAAGAGCATTATGAAATTTGGTGATAAATTGATTATGAAAACGAATAGTTTGGTGGTCCTAAAAAAATAGTCATCTTTTTTTTTTTTTTTGTGGATAATAGAGCATCTCCGGTGATACTGGTTGGATTATGTCCATTCTGAGAGACAGGATCTATGTTAAAAACTACCCCTATGTGGAAAGCTCTTGTAGATATTTTGATCCTGGTAGGATTTCACGTTGAAAGCCTTATAAACAAAATCATATAAATGGCTCATATTCTTCTTGCCAAATTTCTCAAAATATTTTACATTTCTGCTTGAGTAAACCATATTTAATTTAGCTAGCAGAATGAATTTTTTAACTGAAAAAAATCACCAAAAACCCTGAGACCATATCTTATTTTGATGATTAGTAATAAAATGAGGGTTTCATTTTGGCTACTGGTGTCAACAATACATTTTTCTAGTTTAAAGTAGGCTGCCAAATCTCCTGTATTGAGGCTTAATATAACTAATTGAATAGGCACATTAAAAATGAAATCAAAGCTTTTTAAGGTCCTAGGTCCAAAGAAAATGATCTGGTTTTGATTAATAGAACTGACTTGGTTCGTTTATAGAAGCAGTTTTTAAGATACTTCCCCCAGGACCCTGCTGATCTGCATCGTTTGGATTGGGAAGAGCTCTCTTTCAAGTTCCCATTTCTGATTTAAGGATTCCTGACACAAATATAAATGAGGAGCCTTTCTGTCCTTGTCCTTTCTGTCCAAATATTGTCCTTGTTTTGTTTGATGTAGAGCTGCTACTCGGAAATTACCTTTAAAGTGGGTAGGGTATGACACTCCTTTCCATGCTCATGTTAACTTGTAAACTCCAAGGCCAGCACCTAGTGGTGCAATTACATTTTGTTTCTTAGTGTATTGATAATAACTATTTGCTGAGTCTTGGAAAGAATACATCATGTTTTTCTGCAAAACTACAATCAGAGCAGCAGCAAGAATATCAAATGGACATGATAGGTCTTTGCTCCCACCAGAAATCTTAGGAATCTTAAATTATTTGGGTTTTGGGGTTATTAATTTACTTAATGGGTTTTCTGTTCTAATCTTAGGTCAACAAATATGTCTGTCTTGCAGCACGTACTCACAGCAGGATTACTCCTGAATTTTAATTAGCCTTAACTTGTATGCAAAATGAATCACCATTTTTTATTGCTTAAAATGATGTATTTAAAAGTGTGTTTGTTTTATTTCAAGCTACAGATGAATGGAAAAGAATATTCTTAAAGGATCTATTTGCTATTGATGCACTTAGGGCCATTTCTTTTATATTTCACAAACACACAAAAAGTGATTTATGCACTGTGTTGTAGAACATTTATAAATAATGGCATGAGATGAGAATGACTTAAAAGGAGCAGCTGTTCAAACTCTTTAAGCTATTAGAATGAATATGCACATAGATCTTGCTTGTAAAAAGGGATTCTGGGAGTTATAATACTAGGGCTGTGTAAGCCTGGGACTACCTGCTCTTGTATCAGGTTCAGCAAACTGACAAGAAATCTACCAGGCTTGTCAAGTGCACTGTGCCTCAAAGGTGGTTAGATTAGTTACTTGTTGAATTACAGGGGATTTTAAATTCATTAGGAAAGCAAGTATTCTTGCCTTACTGTAAAAGTTCCACTAAAAAAAAAAAGTGCTCTCTGTTCTCTTGCATTTCTTGCTCTCTCTCACCTAACATAAACAAACATAGAGATATAAATAATAAATATATATATATATATAAATAATAAATAGTGAAAAGTGCTTTGGAGAGAAACAAATGAAATGATAAAAGCACACTGGCAAATTGTAGCCATCTTAGAAAAATATAAAAATATATACACACGTTATAAATTATTGTATGTTGGAAATTAGTGTTCTTTTAAATATATGAGTCAAAGATTCAAATATTTGCCATTCCTTGACTTACTCGGCAAAACCTAGGGCTACCAACTCTGATTAAGAGGTTACTGCCACAGTGGAAGAGCCTCAGAACATCACCTGCACATACTGTACTACAGTGACCACCCTTAAATTCTTGTATGTGGAGATAAATAAATGATGATAGTGAGTGATATTGGTACCCAACATTTCAACTCTGTAAAATGTTACCTTCTGGAAGATGGTGAATACTATGTCTCTTTTGTCAAAGGCATTATGGATTCACATCTAGGTTTTTTATTATTTCTAATAAACATTTCTAATAGCTAGAAATGAATACATATACCTGTGTGGAAATAGAGAAGAGAAATTTAGTTAGCTAAGTGAGTTAGTAGACTTGTGTGAACACAACGCCAACACAGACAAATTATTTACTAAAAAATCCTGTTTTTAACATTCATGTACACAACTTAGTTACTTATATCACTGCTTAGAGATGGGTTTCAAAGCATATGAGAGTTACAAAAATTTGAACATGAGAACCTAAATTAATCTCTCAAGACATTAATAATTTAAAATTGAAGTTCAAGGGCTCATTTTGTTATTCTTAATTTCTTGAGAAAATTACATCAGAGTAAAGAATACATGAAAATTTTAACCCATTTTAGACATACCTCAGTTTTACAGGTAGTAATGTGTGAAGTAAGGTGAGTGTCAGCATTTTAGATGAATTACTGGAAAGGTTTCTCAAAGTGTTGTTGAGTTGGTTCTGGAAAATCTAGAAGTTTGGAAGACTTTACTGAGAATTGTTTCTAAAAAAATCATGATGAAGTCATAAGCCCTTTATAATATTCCGCTGTTACTTGGTGCTGTCTTGTGGGTGAATAACATACCTTTTAGGTTATGCACCAAAAGAAGTTTAATGAGGAAGAAATTAAGGGCCTTAGGATTGTAAAGGGAAATTGTGATTTGTGACTGGAAGCATGGTGTTAATAAAACTAATTCACCTGGCAATTTTTATACCTTTGATCTGCTTTCAGCTTGGAAAAGAATAGTTATCTTAGCCAAAATCTGAAAATTCTATGCTGAAAAAAAGCCAGGGTACTCCATGAAAGTCATGCCTCCAGCATCATTTTATCGTCTTTCACTACAGGTAATTTCATAAGGTATAGGATGAAAATTCAGTAGATGTTATACAATGTTCTTGTGTAGATAGCTCTAGTTTCTTGTTATTGATGTAATATGCTGCCTGAAAATTCAGATTTCAACAGATGTACCTTAAATAATGTTTTTCCCAAGTACCATGCCTATAACTTCTCTGATATAATTCTGTATATAATATAAATAGAAAAATTGATTAGAATGGTGGCATATAGAAATAACACATAAATAGCTGTAAGCTCGCCCTTTCCGTAATTTCTCTTCCTCATTAGTGCAGAAATATTTTTCATGTTTCTTTCATTGCTAGAAGCTATTTCTTACTATGCATCAGCTTTCTCCAGAAATGAGAGCAGCAGAAACTTTACGTGTTGCTCAGTTGCATGGAAATTTGTATATTTTTCTCTACAGAAAATTACTTTGTAAGGTAGTTAGGAAACAACCAGTGCTTGAAGGATATAATTGGAGTATCACATGAGTGTTCTGTGAAAATCAAAATCTCTCCTTTTATTAGGTGTGATTAGGGAAGGAACAGAACCAGAGTTTTATGTAACAAAATAAAACTAGAGAAGGTCATTTGAAATATGAAAGTAGAAGCAATTTATTTATGACAGATATTATATTTGAAGAGCTTGTTTGTTTCTATCTCTATATAAAAATATGCATTTTTAGATGCAGTTGTAATAGATGTTATTATAATATTTCCTAAAGCATCTGAACCTATACGTTGTAAGTTATTACATTTTGTCACGGTTTTAGAATGGTGGGCTTTGTTAATGACTTTGTAATGCATTGTCCTGTAATATATGAAAATGAGAAACAACTTCATGAGAGTAGGACTTAGAGCAAATATTAAACCACATTTTAATTCATCATTAAAATTTCATATAAGACAGTAAGAAGTCAGAACTCAAGTAGAGATATGCAAATTTACCATCATTTTTTTAAGAATTTAAATTTAAAACAATATTATAATTCAAATATTGTTATTTATATAACTTTAATATTAAAATTATAATCAAATTTAATTCAGGAAATTAAATGGCATATTCCTTGCAAGGCTTCTTTAAAACCTGCTTTAAAAAAAAAGTAATACAGCATCCTTTCTGGTTAAAAGCAGCTATGGACATTTGGGAACCTCTCTTTCCCTAGCAAAACAAATTTTCCTTGAGGTACCTGAGATTTTGAATTCCTTGTTCGTCCATGGAATCAGTAACCTACCCCCAGTTCTGGCCCCAATGAAAGCAATGAGAGTTTGTTATCCTGAATTGTAGGATCCTGGAGGGAAGGCCAGAATTTTATATGCACTGATTATATATCTCTTCTGTTTTTTACTGTTATGCAAAAAAAGAATGGTAGTGTTACAGAGAGGAAAAGAGAATTGAAGCAGATTTAAAAGCTAACAAACAAGTCATTTAGCTGGGATTCGTTTTGTACAAATTAACATTAAAAATCCATCAATGCTGTCTGTGTAAACTTTCAGTTTAGTTTCAGTAGTCTGATTTTCATTGTACAGACTTTTAGACTGTTTAAACAAAGATAACGTCTGATCTTTTCTTAATATGTGAGGATATATAACAGAAGGTGCATCAATAACTTCTCTAAAATAGATCCACTGGAAGTAAGTTTGTAATTTTGTAGCTCAGAGGGACATTTCTTAAGGATATTCCTTCTTCTTTAAACTTACTGAAGCTTTGATCCAGTGAAGATATGCTCCCTACAGTGAGGTTGATTTTCTAGTAATTGAAGTACAGAATGTTTGAAACATCTGTGCTCTGTTGCTTAAGCAAAATCCTGTTCACTCTGTATAATTTTTCCTAAGTAAATTGTTTGCCTGCTGGAGCATGGACGGAAAAGTCAAAAAGTCATGGCATAAAAACACCAGAGATCAGAGGAGGTGAAGTTTAAAGTGCTAAGAAACTACTAGAGTGGCGTGTGTTCTACTAGAAAATGTTTCTTTCACATTGTGAGCAATTCTGGTTTCCTTGATCCTAACTGAAGAACAGTTAATAGTAGTTTCACTACTCCCGTATGACTTACAAGTTCAGATGTACAAGTTACTTTTGAAGGAAGTAATTTCATCTCCAAGAAATATGCATCCTCTGCACCTTATGTTGAATTCTGTGACATTACATTCCAAATGTCCTGATTGATAGCACGTTTGCAATTTTCAGGTAGTAGTTTAGTCTCATAAGAACCTTAAGCCTTTTGAAAATTGGCTTACTGAAGTCTGCAGTTGGGATTTCAAATGAAAATAAATGTTTTAAAAGCTCTAGTTGTATTCTGTGAGAATGTAGTTCCTGTGTGCTTTCCAAAATCTGTACATCAAATCTTCAGCATTAGATGCAACGATCTGTTGTGATGAAAAAAAAAAAAAAATTGTAAATGCAAGAAAAAGAACTGCAAAACTTGAAAAAAACTTTTATGATGTGATTTCTTCAACTAATTTTGTTTCTGTTTTATAATGTTTTAAATACTCATCTGTTTCTAACAAGTCTTATCAATTGATATTAATAGATACTTTAATTTTTAAGTCTATAAGTTCATTTTAAAATATTACCTTCAACTTAGACTAAAAAAATAATAAGTAATTTAAAAACTAAGGGCCAGTCTGAGAAAAGTGCATTCACTGATACCACATGTAAGTTTTTTTTTTTGGCTGAGATAAAATCTCAAATCTTTGCTAAGCACTTTTTGTCAACATTAGTGTTTTTTATAAAGTGCACGCACTTCACACATTCACTCCAGGGTTATAGTGTAGTTATAGAATGGCTTGGTTCTGACCCTCCTCCCTTGGGCAGGGTTAACACTGTATTTTATAACTGAGCAGGAAAATAGTGTTCTTACCCTAGATTTTCTACAACTCTTATTACAACAATATTCTTCACACAATTTGTTCATAAATTAAAATGGCAGTTTTCAGGAATGACTTATTGAGAAAGAATTTCTGAAATCGCTAAACTTTGTGTGAATTTATTCTGTATTAAAGTACTATCCCTAAACAGAATTATTCTGCAGTGCAGTTATATGAGAGAATTTGAACATCAGAAATACATTCTTTTGAACACTGGTAGAAATGATGAAAACAGGGAATGATCAAAACCTCATAGGTTAAAAGAAGAGTACCAGCATCAAGCAGGATTCCTTGTTCCCTTCAGTGATAAGAAGTTTCAATGATAAATATTGCACAGGTAGAAAATTACTTTTAAATGCACTGAAACAAATGTATATCCTTTTTAAAAAGTTTTGCTGATGTTAATATAAAAATAACTATTTTTTGACTTTGTTTTATCCTCTCAACTATACGCCTTTTCTTTCTTGTGTTGTAGATTTTGCATGAGATCCGAAGAGCTTTTTATGAGTACAAACATCTTATTCTCTTTTCAAGGAAAAAAACAAGGCTTTATTTTAAGAAGATAATTACTTGTTAGAGAGTGAAAATTAGGTAGACATTCTGCACAGTGAGAAGTCAAAAACTCACATGAGGGAGATGAATGGAAAATCATGTTTTATAAAAGTTTATTCACCTAAGGTAAGAAAATGTTAATCCTACTGATTCTGAATCTGCTGTAGTATCAAGATGTTGCAGTGTTGAAGGAACAGAGAGAAAAACTGACAGATTTCTTCTGAAGTTTTAGAGTAGCTATGTAAGGATCACAAACATACTACAGTATTGTACAGCATTTAGGAAGTAAGAATAAAAAAATGTTTCTAACTGCTAGAGAGATGGTAGCATACAGTGTGCAGTTAATGGACGTGCGTGTCAAAGATTTCATTCTTTTTTTACATGGTATTCGCATTAAATGAGTCAAAACTAGTCCTTTTCATTAACTGTTCTGTCCTTAACAATGTCATCAATTCTAAGAAAAATTTCCTTATCTTATGTGGGGGGATCATCCAAATTAATAAGCTCTCTAAGATAAGAATCCTTTTTGCAGGCACTGTAATGTAAAATTTTTTACACAAAAATTTGCCAGAAATTCATTTTGTGTAGAATATTTGTAGTGCTGTTTTCAAACCAGACAAAAAGGCACTTCTGTTATATGCCTGGTGTTCCCAAATATTATTCAATTGGAATTCACATGATGGTTACTCAAACAAAAAGCACACGTTCATGTTTGTGTTACTGAAGTGAAGCCCCTTCTTCATTTTGAGATGTGTAAAGAAACTTACAGAAGGTCTCGTCTGTTATTCAAGAGATATTTAAGCTTTGTCTTTAGAAGCCAGTAACAGGGCTCTGACTTCCAATTTAGCTGTAAGATCTTCTTAAGTTCCAAGAAACATTCAAACTTTCAAGTTTTGGCAAAGGAGTGATATTCAACCATTCAACCTTTTGACAGAGCTCAGATACATTTATTTTCTTTTTATTTCAAAGCAAAATTAAACAATTAAATCGAATCTCTTTTAATATATTGAGTGTGATTTGATACAGTTGGATAAGTTTTAAACATCCCTGATGATACATCTTCCATAGTTCTGGATATTGGCTTCTTCATCCCTGTGAACATCTTAATTTTGCAACACTTGGGTACATAATTTCATAGGGCTTGAATAGGAGAAAATACCTTGCTGGGTTTCAGTTTCACCCCTGACATTATCGTCCATTTCTATTTTATTTTTTACTTTTCAGGTAATGGGCTCATAAATCTTGGGCCTAATCCACTATAATAAATACTTTTACTACAATAAGGGGATTCGTTATTCTTATCAAGATGATGCCTAAGCCCCATTAGTCAGATACATTTCTTTAAGACCTTTTGGGGAGGACAAGCAGGTAATATTTGATACTGATTTCTCTTTGCATTTTCCCATGTCTATAGTGTTATCATTTTTTAATACTGTAGGAGTGCTCCAAGTTTTTTCCTACAAAATTTCTGATAGGAATACAACAAACTACGCTCCTATAGATGTTTTTTATCAGGTATCAGATTTGCCTTATCTATACTTCTTCACAAAGCTGATTTTGCAAATTCCCTTAGTTTCCACTGTATATCTTGTGAGTTTCACAGCCTCTTTAGTTTAATATACTGCACCTAGAACACCAGTAACCCTCAAGAACCTTTGGGCAATAAGGTATGAATGATGTATTGCAAAGTGCAAGTATAAAAAATATAAATTCAGTACTGAAATATATTTGATTATATTAAAAGCATCTGTTTGAATGAGAAAGGATTGTCTGAGTTTGAATTAATACAGGAAATGCTCTGAAAGTAATGTGTCCTGTTTTATTACAACGTCAGAGGCAGATGATAGTGGTATGGCACTAGGGACTGAACTATCCCAACAATATTCTGTTACATTTTGTTACTGTATGAAAGATGGCAGGAGAGGGGCAGCCTGGCACAATGATATCTAAGACTTGGAAGTGCGTATGAAGTAAAGATGTGGCATTGAATTCTCCCATGCAAAAAAATATGGTATCCTTTGGCATTCACTGACGCTTACTGAACATTTATGGAGACTGAACAGTGTATGTGAGCACAGTGAGGTGGAGGGTAGTTCATTTCAGCAGTGATGACAGCGGTATTTACAGAATGGCCCTGTAAATTTTTACGAGCATGGTATGCAAACTCTTGCTCATTTCTGGCAAAAATACATGGCTAAAGGTTGTGAGTATGTTGAAAAATAACACTTTGTAGCTGAGAATTTGTCCTGTTAAATGTTATTACTGTTCTCTTTGTATCTATTGTAGTTTCCATGGAAATAAATAGGAGGTATTACTTTTGGGGAGACCTACATATATATTATTGTGCAGCTCTTTCAAATTTCAATTGCATTTATTTTATAAAGGTATCTTGCTATTTGTTATTCTAAACTTTCGAGATTAAGAAGCACTGATCTGTAACATTTTTCTACATAAAAAGTATAAATACCATCATTAAGCTGGAACAAAAAAGATCTATCAGTGTGCTATCAAGAGAAATCACTGATCAAACAACCATTTATTTCAAAGCTTATGATGCGTGTTTAAATGTGATTCCTCCATCTCCTTCATTACTTTTAAAATGGCTTGTTATTTTGGTTACTTACGATTTAGGAAGAAATATTATACCTTAGCATTTAATCAGTCATTTTAAAATGCTAATGAAAATATGTCACAGCATAATACCAGACATCATAACAAATATTCAACCAACAGCAAAGTTTCTTGATCACCAGAAACAGATGGAAAGAATCTAAAGAGCCCAAGCTGTCACTTTTTACATGATCATCTTACTGTTGGATGCAAGAGTGCAATGGCAAAAGTCTTTGAGAGAAGCTCCCTCTCTGTTCTCCAAGATCCAGTAACTACTTTCATAAAGGACTTAAGACTCAGCCCTTAAGAGAAGAACACACTTTGCTATATCCTGGTGTAAGGTACTTGTTCCCTGAAATACAGTTTAATGATAACAGATGGCTGTTATTTCCTTTTGGCAACTACAGACAATTTCTACTTAAATCCTCATCCTTCCTGGTTGCATAGGAAGAATAGATACCATTTTATTTTTATTTTATTGTATTAAATAGTATTATTTTATTTTCATTATTTATTTTACTCATATGATGAGGATCAAGGGTACAAAATTGCTTATTTCAGATTTTAAATATTTCTCTGAATTTAAAGATGGATAATTTGACCTTAAAATAAACTTTAGGTGGAAACAGAATTCAGTTATAGAAGCTGAGCTGTGGTCATTGTCATAATGCACTGTTATACTCCTTTGCGTACTATCACACTGTTTCAAGAATTTTAAAATGGATAAAAATTTGGCCACAGAGGACCAGTAATAATATGACTCATAATGGAGATTATCCTATTTAAGGTTTTTATTGACAGCTCTGTAAAGAAAAGAGGAATGTCATTTTACAGATGTTGAAAGCTATCATCAGCACGGAAAATATTCAGTAAGAACTGATTGTTATGGAAGCTGGTTAAGTGCCCTATAAAGTTTGGTTCTGTGTGTAAGGATGTGCATTTATGGATGAATAACAATAAGCTTTGATACAGACATGAAGATTAGAAGTTGGAAATAACAGAGGAAAGTGATCTTTGTAAAGCAGCTGATCATATGATGACTACAAACAACTTTGTAAGGTGGATCCAAGAAAACCAGATTACAAATGCTTAAAGTAGTAGTTTTGGTAAAAGTGATAAATATCTGCATTAATTTTGAAGGTATGATTGTCAACACTTAGGGATTTTGAGTTCTGCCTGAATTAGCTGTAAAAAGGCACCCAGTATTTGCAGAATGATGAAAGAAGTACAAAGACTGTGTAACGTGTTGAGGTTCAGATGATATATTTCATTTAAAAATATATTGAGAGAGTATGAGAGAGAGGTCTGCATTCCAAAAAAAGAAAAAAGAACAAAGGAGAAAAGAAAAGAAAAAATAGAATGTCAATAAACAACACAACAAATTATAAAAAAGTTTTAATCACTGCAACATCAGGAATTTAATACATTTTCCCAGTAATATTGTGTTACAATATTAACATTAACGTCATCCTGATGCTATCTATGTATGGGAAAAATTTTTCGACTGATTGACTATGATTACACTCTTTCTGTTTGTTCAGCCTCTGCTGCCAAACTCACTTTCTCCAAAATAGTTTATTTCCACAGGCAGGAAAGATTAAGACACGAAGGAAGTGCTTTGCCAATGAAGGTTGCTACAGTTCTAATTCAGTACGTGACTATGAAAAAAATAGAGACTGTGTACCCATGCTCAGTTGCAGTTTCTAGGTAGGCTAAAAGAATGTTACAGAAGAGGAAGACAACTTTCCATTAAAGGGTTAATGAATCCCAAGTGGACTTAATTTGGATTGTATTCAAGTTCCACAGGCTTTCCAAGGTTCCGTTATCACAGATGCTCAGTATGGAATTCTGAGGAAATTAAACATGATATGTAGAATTGATTGTTCCCTGTATGCCCCCCATTATGTGCCATTGTAATCCTTCACAGAGGTCAGGTTTGAAAGGAGTATCATTGAAGAGATAGGTAATTTTTAACCAATTTTTGAAAGATATTTATTTGCCATTGGAACTCAATTTCCCTAAACTGATCTGATAGCTCAACAATCTGTATTCAAGTGACAACTCTGTTCTCATTATTATCCTTGAATAAAAAGCAGGTAGTAGCGTATGGAAGACAGCATTAGGCTTTGTACTTATATCTGGCAGCATTCTACATTAGGAAAAAAAATCAAATCTGCCTTGTTACAGCACAGTAACAAAAAAATATCCACAGCTTACCAAGTACTTTATATTTTCATTAATACATGTGCAGTGGGAAATAGCTACTGTTTAGATGGTTTGCAAGTAGTTTGAGTAATAGCAAAGTTCATAATTCATTTAAATCATTTTCATTCTCTGTTCAAGTCTCAGAATACGTGTTGCATCTGAGACTGCTTTCCACTGTGTGCCAGCATTAAATAATACTGTCTGTGGGACATTTTGGGTTCTGGCAATATGAAAAACATAAAAATGGGACCTGTTCATCCGCTCGCTGCAACCCAAACATATACTAGGATTTTCTTGTGAGAATTTCAGTGAGACACTATTATTAGACGTGAATAAAGGAGGGGAGGGAAGCAGCACTGGAGGAAGGGAGGGGAGTGAGAACACCTAATGACAGTGAATGAGCAAATTTATCTAAACCCCATTGCACCTTCCCATCCTTCCTCTATTCAGTCTGCTTTCAGACATAAAACCTCAACAGTAAATTCATTGCTTGTTTTAATAGATTGACTATATTACTATATTCCCAAATTAATGGAAATTAATGTTTTTATTTCCTTTGACTGTTTCTGTAGTAGGAGAAGTTTACTGCTTCTTTCGGGAACAAGGAGAAGAATGGAAGAATCCAAGCCTCTTGACTGTTTTTGTAGTGTTTTCAGTAGGGCAATATTGTGTTGGTCTGGTCCACACTTCTATATTCTTGTAGGAAACAGCTGTTTTCAAATTCATATTCAAAATTCGTACTAATACAGGAATCCAGCCTCAATTCTCTGGTGTTTGCTGGCCTGTATAATTTGAAACAGTTAGGCTCATACGAACACATGAGTTGGGTGTCTAGTAGTGTGCAGTTGTCCTGCATTTCAGTCTCAGGAGAATGTTATGATTTGACTATCAGCTTTTATTTTTTCTACTTAGAGTCTCTACTCTCTGCAGAAAGTGACAGCATTTTATTATGGTATCTTCAGCAGGTTTAGGAATTCTATTCACAGCTATAAGTTTTTTTATGAGTACACAGCATTTCCTGGTTATTGCACACAATAGGTGTGTTTGGGACTAAGCTGCATCAGCTAAGCATCCACATTCTCATCACTGCTGCTGCAAACATCTGAAAAGACTGCTAGACAGTTACTCCTTCTCACAGGCTGAACCTAATCTTGCTGTTTCCTTTTCTTCCTCAGATTTTCTTTTAATAAATTTTCATCTTAATGATTTTCTATTCAGCCCCTGAGTAGTAGTGGTAATACTGACTGCTAATGTTGCTAATACCAACTGGTAGTACTAAATCACAGAAGTCGCAGAACAAGTTGGAAGGGACCCACAGAGGTCACTGAGTCCAACTCCCTACTCCACACAGAACCCTATATCACAGAGCCAATGCTTCTTGAGCTCCAGCAGCTCAAGGCCATACTTATATATTTCTCTTCTTCCTTCCTTCCTTCCTTCCTTCCTTCCTTCCTTCCTTCCTTCCTTCCTTCCTTCCTTCCTTCCTTCCTTCCTTCCTTCCTTCCTTCCTTCCTTCCTTCCTTCCTTCCTTCCTTCCTTCCTTCCTTCCTTCCTTCCTTCCTTCCTTCCTTCCTTCCTTCCTTCCTTCCTTCCTTCCTTCCTTCCTTCCTTCCTTCCTTCCTTTCAACTCTAGGCAACATTCAACCCACCTAATTGTAGCCATCTGAGGTCAAAGATCATTTGAATGAGGGGGGAGAAGGCACCCTCTTGAAATGAATTAATCCCTCCTTGAGGTAGTTTTCCAAGTTGAGGTGGTGTGAATCAATTTAGGGAGCCTGCTTTACTAGTATTGCCCAAAAAATTGATGTGCTTCGTGGATGGGAGGAATGCTGGAGTTGCTTTTTTTTTACCTTTTTTTTTCACCTTACATGATAAAAAAGATTTTGTTGTAATGATACAGAAATGGGATTCCAGGAAACTGCAAACAGCTACATAACTAGTTGTGATCATTTGAAAGGGAACAACATAGAAGAGCTTTTCTATGAAATCACCAAGAAGCCAGATTTCAGTTTCATCTGAAGATTTTTTTTTCCCCTTTTTTGTCTAGGAATCTGTCCTTTTTAAAAGACTTATCAGAAATAATGAGCATATGTCTTGCTTAACCTATACTCAGCTATATAGGTTCAGGAGACTGTAGGGCAATAAGTTCAATGAATAGAAAAGTGGATGACAAAGTGAGAGAACACGGGAAAAATTAAATCAACAGACTGAAAAGTGTGTGCATGCCATTTCGTTTATACCAAAGAGCTAACTGAATTAAAAGAACCTCTACAAACAAACATATTATAACTTTTTCAATAGATTTTATTTAAAATTAAGGATGAATTCAGTGAGCTGAATTAGAAAGACACCTTTGCACGTAGGTGTCATTCACTTCTTGAAATTGGATTTATTTGCAGGTGATGTCTAATTAAAGTAAAGAATGTCTTTTTGCACTGCAGGCCAAAAAAATGAAAAATCCTCTAATCCATATTCAAAACTAAATTACTTATGACAACAGTGCGCGGAGTTAAACCACTATGTGATACTTCTGCAGTCTGCCCTGCCCTATAGAGAACTGAGTTCAAGATCAAACAGGAATTTTGCTTTGTAGATTGATGAAGGCTGAGACTGTTGAAATCTAATGAAAACATTTTCCTCTGGGAGTTTTCTGTTCATGTGCAGATATCTAAGACCCACTGTGAGATAATTCAGAGTGGCATGAAGCAGTAACTTCATGTATACAGAGACTTCCTGCTTCTTGTTGAGCAGTCATGGCAAAGCATTGTAAAGGAGGTATCACATCATGTTATGGTATGTAACAAAAGCTTTTTTAAGAAAGAGCATAATTGCATATAACCGAAATCTAAAAGAATAAAAAAGAAGAAATACAATGAAAGCATTTAGATAGTAAAAAAATCCCCATTTAGCACAATAATACACTAATTTCTATCCCATTCTTACGGGATGTGGAAATTACCTCCAATGGTCATAGAATCATAGATCATCCTGAGTTGGAAGGGATCCACAAGGACAATCAATTCCAGCTCTTGGCTCCAAAGAGGACCACCCAACATTTAAACCCTATGTCTGAGAGCATTGTCCAAATGCTTCCTGAACTCTGGCAGGCTTGATACTGTGACCTATTGCTTGGGGAGCCTGTTTCAGTGCTCAGTCACCTCTGGTGAAGAACCTCTTTGTAATAGCCAATCTCACCCTCCCCTGTCACAGTTCTGTGCCATTCCTTTGGGTCCTGTCACTGTCACCAGAGAGAAGACATCAGTGCCTGGCCCTTTGCTCTCTTTGTGAGAAAGCTCTAGGTTGTCATGACCGTCCCCCCTCAGTCTCTTCTCTGAGGCAAACAGGCCAAGTAACTTTAGCTGTTCCTTGTATATGTTCTCCTCTGGACATTTTACCATCTTTATAGTCCTACTTCTTATGCTCCTTGATAGTTTTATGTTCTTATATTATGTGCCCAAAACTGCATTCAGTGCTTTAAGTGAAGGCCATTCAGTACATACAAAAGCAGGACAATCCTTTCCCTCTCCTGGCTACCAGTACTGAGCCTGATGTATCCCAGGTTATAGTTGGACCTTTTGGTTTCCAGGGCACATTGTTGAGTTGTATTCAACTTGCCATCAACTAGAACCCCAAACCTTTTTTCCACTGGGCTGCTTTCCAGCCTGTGACACCCAGTGTGTACATATATCAAGGACTACCCCATCCCTTCTGCAGAATCCAGCATTTGCTCTAGATAATCTTAATGCAATTGGTGATTACCCAGCCCTTCATTTTGTCAAGATCTCACTGCAAAGCCTCTCTACCCTTGATGGAGTCAATAGCTCCTCCCAAGTTAGCGTTGTCCACAAATTTACACAGTATACTTTTCAGTGGAGCCCTAAACTGGAGCTGTGTGGAATCACACTAGTGACTGGCCACCACTCTAAAGTAACTCCATTTACTATAACACTTTGCAACCGACCTGTCCATCAGTTGTTCAACCATACTGTTATGGTTTGTTTGTTTTTAATCTATGTTTTGAGCATTTTGTTCAGAAGGATACTGTGAGAAATAGTATCTAAAGCTTTCCTGAAATTCACAAACACTTCACCGTCTTCTCTTTGTCAAGTAGATGAATGATTTTGTCATAAAAGCAGATTAAATTTGTTAAACAGGACTTTCTCCTCATGAACCTGAGTTCCAATGCTGCACTGCCTTTAAGTATTTCTCAATAGCTAGAAATGAACCCTAACTTTTATAGTATACTCTTGTTTCAGAAGCATCTGAATTAGGAGTTGATATGGTAGGTCCCAATTTAGCTCTTTAAATAAAAGTTAAATTTTAAAGCCTGAGGCTACTGAGCACAACAGCTAAGTAGGAAGCAGAATTTTAGGGTAGACTCTTGGGTTTTGACTGGTCATGCTGTAAAAAGTTTCTGGCTACTAGTGAAAAATGTTTATTAAAAATAGAAGGGCATAATTTTTGTATGTCTTCTGTGTATTTCTCTGTTTCATTTCCATAATACTCACAAGAAACATGTCCTGATAGCAATACTATGCAGTAGGGATAATTCATTTCTTCTGTGTTGTACAGAAGGATTGAATTCTCTTCCAAAATGTAATTTCAAGCTTTTGGTTTATGTGCTCTATTTCTCACCACCAGAATTGCTATGAAGCTGCAAGCGGCTTTTAAAACAACTTGGATTTTGACAGTGCTCTCGGAAAACACTCTGTTAGATTTCAAGAGACCAACCTTCTATTTCCAATTCTATTGCTGGTTTGTTGGACATGCCTGATACACTGCATTTAATGTCATTCTGCGTCCTGCTTCCATAATTGTGAAATGAAAATGGTTACTCCCTACCTCATGTGTTTAACAGTCTGAGACCACTGAAGTATGTTTATTAAGATTAATATCTGCTATTATTTGATTAGATATAGCTTTGACCTGTAAAAAATACTACTTCATGTGTAAGCTATCTTCTCGCCTAAGTTATTGGCAGATCCACTTTTCTTATATGGCTTGTCTTGTAGTTCAAGACTCTATTGGACTGGACAGAAGGAGTGGTCAAGCATATACTAAAAATAGAAAACAAGAATGCCCTCAGGTAAGATAACTTTTTTACTATTTATTCTTTTTCAATTTCATAAAAGACTTCATAGAATCATTGAATGGCTTGGGTTGGAAGGGACACCAAGGATCATAGAGTTCCATCCCCCCTGCCACCAACCTGCAGGGCCACCAACCTCCAGATCTTCCACTAGATCAGGCTGCCCAGGGTCTCATCCAACCTGATTTTAAACACCTGCAGGGACAGAGCATTCACAACTGGGCAGCCAGTTCCAGCATCTCACCATTCTCTCTGTAAAGAACTTCACCCTGATATCTAATGTAAACCTTCCCTCCTTGAGCTTAAAACTATTCCCCCTTATTCTATCACTGCCTACCCTTGTAAAATGTTGATTCCCAGTTTATAATCCCCTTTTAAATACTGTAAAGCTGCAAGAGGTCTCTTTACAGCCTTCTCTCCTCCACGCTGAACAAGCTCAGCACCCTCAGCCTGTCTTTGGATTGCAGGTGCTCCAGTCCCCCCCTTCCTCTGATCATCTTTGTGGCCCTCCTCTGGGCCCTCTGCAACAATTCCACATCTTTTCTGTACTGGGGGCACCAAATCTGGATGCAGTACTCCAGACAGGGTTTCATGAGGGCGGAGTAGAGAGGGACAATCACCTCCCTGTCTTTGTTGGCCACCCCTCTTCTGATGGAGCCCAGGATACCATTAGGAAAGAAGTACCACACGGTCATTTGCTTGCCCCCTCTTACCCCAAGTGGGATGGAGGAGAGAATAAAAAGAAAAAATTGAACTTGTGATTTGTAATAAAACTTTTTATTAAGACAGGAAAGAAGGGTAAAAGTATAACACTAATTATTACTTTATATGTACACAATGCAAATGATGCACAAGCAATTGCTCACTTCCCACCAGTTGATGCCCAGCCAGACCCCTAGCAGCAGCTGCCCACTTGGCTAACTCTCCACTGTTTTTCATGTTTCTTTTTTTCCCCGTGATGTCATATGGTATGGGATATTTCTTTGGCCAGTTTAGGTTAGCTGTCCTGGTTCAGTTCCTTCCCAACTCTTTGTGCCCTCCAACCCCCTCACTGGCAGATAGTACACAAAACTGAGAAACTGAAATGTCCATCAGTCTGTACAACACTGCTCAGCAACAATTGGTATTGCTAAACCATTGGTGTGTTATCAACATTTTTTTTCTCCTAGAGCATCCCAAAGAACGTAGCATCATATCAGACACTCTGAAGGAAAAATCAGCTCTGTCCCCGCTGGCCCCAGGACAGTTTTATAAAGTTTGATTCCCAGTGCCATTCTGTGACTGGCTGTCTGGAAGAAAAAAAAAAGAAAAAAAAAAAAGAAAAAAAAAAAGGAAATGAGAGATACACTAAAAAAAAGGTGACAAGATGTTAAAGTACTCATGAAGTAAATAGATATCCCTTTTTTTACTACCTCTGTCAAAAATTCCACACCCAGGGTTATGGTGCTGTCAATTAGATAATTAATTAACCGTAAGAATGTTCTGAAGCTGTTGAAAAAGTTAATGTTCACAAATTTAGACTATATAGTGTACATTTTCAGAAATCTGTTTGTAGAAATAGTTACGCATCTCCCTTTGCTGCCAAGTTGAGTTATCAGAGAAAAGAAAAAAAAGAATTATTGTGTAATGGACCAGATTACACTCAGTCATGTATCATAATAGCATAAATCTGTGTAAATCTCTGAAATTAAAATCAGGTTCAATCTCTCAGTCCACGGATGACACAACAATAATAGAAGGGGAGAAGAATTCAGACTGTAGTTTTTACTGATTAGCTTATTTCAAAGTGACTTAGTATTTCTGAAGTGGCAGAAAAAAATATATTCATTCTCTGAAGTAGTACAAACCCAACGTATTTATAATACGTTTTGAAAATGGGATTTTTTAAATAATCCCATTGATTTCTACATTAACAGAATAAAGCACAAGTTATGATTATGATGTATTTATATAATTCAGAAGCCAGCTTTCTCCAGAGTTTCTAGATGGAATAAATACAATTAAGTCATGATGGAAGATCTTGGTTCTCAGTTAGAGACACTCAGTTTTCTGAAAGTTAGTGGTTTTATCTTGAAAGACTGTGTTACAATACAAATGTCAGTTTGGAAGTAAGAACCAAACTTCAACTAAAATAAACCTTTGCAAAATACACAAACATACAAACAAAACACCCCAATATATTAAAGACATCTAGGCTTCCTTACTCCTCTCAGAAGAAGGTTAATTTGTGAAAATACATAGGTTGATTTAAATCTGTCACTGGTTGTCATGGAATTGCTTCTCATCTCCAGAAACTGCATATGTTCTTAGCTACTTGTCATTCCACTGTAGGCCCCAAAAGAGAGCAAATAGTCCTTACATAAAATAAATAAATCTTTCATCTTAGCCCTTTTATATTCAGCAATGTGGTTATATAGCACATACTTAACCTGATATAGGAAATGTGAGCAGCCTGTGTTCTTGGCACTCTGTAACAAAAAAAGAAAAAAGATAAAAAGTAACCTGAGAGGCTTGGATTGCATTTTAGCTTGAAGAAATGATTGCCCCACACCTACATATGTAACCTGGAATGAAACAGTTGAGTATCTATTATCTGTTTTTGCAAATTTCTTATCTACTTCAAGTAAACAGACTTTTATTCAACATCTAGAACACTGCTGTTGACAAGATCTTAAGAATTCTTTCACTGTAGGATTTTCCTTTCACCAGCTTTGCCTGAGTTCCCCAGCAACATTGTATGAGAAAGTCTGGGACCTGGTTAAGATACTGCAGAAATATTTGGTATGGAGGTAACTCCTTATCCTTCAGGTCCTGCTGCTGTCACCAGAGAGCAGAGATCAATGCTACCCTTCGCTCTCCTGTGAGGAGCTACAGGCCACCATGAAGTATCCCCTCAGACTTTTCCTCTCTTGAGATGAACACAGAGTTCACCAGTTTCTTTGAAAAAGAGATCTCATTATAGCAGAACCTACGTCTATTGTTTTTTATCACAATCAGTTTATTAATTCAAATGCTTATAGGATATGAATGTTAAAAGAAACAATCAAGGGAGAAAACAATTAATTATTTGTAACTTCAAGAACTGCATGACCTTGAAAATAAAAGATCACAAAGGATCTGAAAATACGGTGCAACATAGAAATGATTTAAAATACTCTTAAAAGAAACAGCTGTAGCAAGATGAGAAGAAAACAGATAATTGACACCAGATGTCCCTCTCAGACAGTGATGAAAGAGTAATTACAGAGGGAAAGATAGCATCCTGCAGGGAGCAGATGAGCTTTACCAGCAGCTCTACAAGGATGCATAGAGACAAACATGACAAGTTTCACCACCTCCTATGACATAAAAAAGGACGTGAAGAAATAATCTCACCTTATGCATGATAGAGAAAGTCATGAAGACTTTAAGAGGAAAAATACCTGGGACAGATGGCATCACTAGTGATGTTATAAAAGTTGGAGGGAACCCAGTAATCCAACCACAAAGCTAATTAACTTGAACTATAGTGAAAAAAAGTGTCAATGGACTGGAATTGTACTATAATCACTGTTCTGCGCTGTAAAAATCCCAAGGGTCCTAAGAGGCATACAGCCTTCTTATGGACTTCCATCCATTTCTTCTGTTGTTGAGCACATTAGCTGAGCATTTAACTATTGTAACAGCTACAGTTTAACTACCCCAAAGTAGATAAAAATATTTCATAAAATGTGTTGCAAGTTGACATAGTAAACTACTAAAAGCACAACGTCTGCATTTATTTGCCTAGGTTATTAAGTTGCAATATATAAAAAATAAATTCCCCCTGAATCAAACCCTAAAAAAATAACATAGCACTCTCCATGCACTCTCTAGGGAGAGGATGAGAGTGATCATAAACTACATGTGACAGATGTTATGACTAACATCTGAGTCAGAGAGCTTAAATCTCTACTGGGAAGCAATTACATTACAGCAATGAGGGCGTCCCAAGAATCTCCACAGAGGAGAAAATTATAAGCAAAAGTAACCTCTGAATATATCTACTTGTCCTTTCTGAATAAATGTTGACAATGATTTGTAAGTTTTCAATCTGTAATTGCCAAACTTATCAAATATTTTCTTTAGTATTTTTAAAATGATGCTAGACACTGATCAGATTTGTTCAGAACTTAAGATATTGAACTAGTAGTCACTTAATGATATAGATCTCCAATAAACTCATCTGTATTTAGGAATTGCTGAACAATATTATTCTCCTTGATTACGTGTCCTAATCTTGTCTTATACTGAAGAAACTAGGCTTCAGATGACCTTTTAAGTTTGTTTTGCTTTTGCTTTGTTCTCTAATTTGTTTCTCATTTGTTAATGCTGTATTAATCCAACAAACAACAACAACAACAAAAACCAGAATTAATTTTGAAGAAGATTTTCATGACAGTGGAGAACTGTGGGAATTTCCTTGGGAATGTATTAATTAATTTTATTTTATTTATTTATTTATTTTTTAATCAGCTAATGTGGGGTTCAGCACAGAAAGGTGAAACAATGTTAGAGCTTTTTGCTTCAGTAGCAAAATAATTCCCGAGGAACTCTAATTAGATATCTCTTTGTTTACATTGTTTTCTAAGGTAGTCTTTGGTAAGAATATTCATTCATAGAACAATGAGTGCAGAATTTAAATAAAACTTCCAGTTAACTTTATAGAAGGTTAGAAACTCTCCTCAAGGAGCAGTGGGAACATTACTTAGTGATTTCAAGAAATGTTTCAATTTTTACTAATATTGCATTTCAGACGAAAGTATTGGATTTGGAAATAAATCTTCATGGGTTGAAGAGAGTAATCATTATACATAGTATCTTTGCTGATAGATCAAGGCATAATGAAAATTGTATCTATTCAGTGAGCTACAGATAAAAGCCATGGTAAAATGCACTGGTTATTGTTGTCTATACTTTTTAAAAGCATTGATAAAATAGTTAGTCTAGTATTTATGCTTTCTTGAAAACTTGTATCAATATGGATGAAAATGCATTTGTGAACTAAAGAACAATTTATAATAAGGGTGTATTTATGGCTTCCAGCAGTGGAATTTTCAGAGGGAAGATTAAAAACCATCAAAAAATGTTTGCAATGATGGCACGAATGTTTCAGATAGGGAGCTCATGCTCTTCAAATTGCTCTAGACATGGATTTTAAATAAGCAGGTTTCCACTCTTGAATAGCACCATTGAGTGTGCTCCATCAAGACAACTGGCAGTCCAAACAAAGAACATTATCAAACACGTGTGAGATGGTAATTATGCAACTGTCATTAGTCAAATCAGCAGCTGTTAGAAGAAAACTAAGTGACAGATGGAAACATTCTTTTTCTTTTCCTTCCTCCTCTTCCATTTCCCTCCCTCTCTCTGCCTAGATGAGACCCTTTAAAATTGGAACTGCCTGAGAAAGTAGGGTATTAAAAATAAAGATGAATCACTTTCTTGTAACTTGTGTTCAGCTTTGAAAATATGTGCAAAATAGGTAAGTAATGAACAACATTGCCTTCTGATGGACTCTGTTTCGTTCTCTCAGGATTAGATTTGCACAAAATAATTTCATTTCTGGTTTTGTAAGGAGAAAGACAAAACTACTTGAAGAAGTAGATCTGAGCTGTGTCTTTCAAAACAGATTTACTTGATTTTATGAAATGTGTTGAAGCCTGCCTGAAGTAAAAGCTCTTCTCAAGTGACTGCCTAGGTGGACTCCAGTATATATTTTCTTTTAAGCATGAAACTCATGCCTTTGTGAAGCCATAAGATTTCAATGAGACCAATTAAATTTAAGAAAACAGTTAAATGTTATGCCAGACTTGGGCCTCATAATAACAGTAACTTTCTCTTAGTTATCATGCAATTGGGTGAAATGAGAGCTGACCAAATAAATGCCAGAAAATCATAAAGAAAAAATGAAAACTAACTGTTTCAAATTTTTTTGTCTATAAAGACCTGAAACAGAAATACCAAAATAGATCAACAATTGCTGTTGATATACTACTGACCAATCAAAACTGTGAAATATTATATTTCCAAGAATCCAAAGAAAAATAATGAAATTCAGAGCAATTTAGAAACTTGATAATATATGCTCCATTATCCAAAACTAGTAATCTGCATGTGAGTTTCTGCTATGCCGAAACAAAAAGCTCAAACTGTTAATAATCAGCATTGAATCCTAGCATTCAAACTTGAGATTTCCCTTATTATGAAAATCAGTATCAACAGTGGCTGTCAGTATGAAATAGATTCTAGGTTTCTCTCTTTCTTCCAAATCTGTGTAACCACTCATAAACCAGGGACATAAAATTAAGAGATATATTTATGTGCTTTTCTATTATTCATATGGTCATAAAACTACTATCAAAAAAGAAATAAATGGTGCTCAACAGAAATACTAAATAACTAAGTAAATAAGACTTAGATGAAAATGATACCACTGGAGCATTTTACTTTTTGATTCAAGGGTACTGATAATTTATTTACATGCAGCACATTGAATCAGAATAGGGTGATCAAGCTAACTTACCTTTAAAGTCATCCTTGCCATTTCCAGCATTACTAAATCTGACTCAGTGAATGAAGTTGGCAGTGAATTTCAGCCTCACTGAAATTCATAGAAAAATCTCCATTGGTTTAGGTACATAAACATTTCTTCATGCCATGTTCTTATTTCTTGAGAACAGTCAGTATTAATGAGGTCCCAAGCAAATCCTATTCCTATTCCTCTGCCACCACCACTATCTTTTTTCCCCTTCTTTTTAATATCTAACGCATATTGCAATCTAAAACTAACAAGCCAAAAGCTCTGGAAATAACTATATATATACACAGTTTGTTTCATACACACATGGAAAAATTATGAGCTACACAAAGAAGAGGTGAATCACATGAGAAAGGTAAAATAGATTCAATTCACCATGCTGGTGATCTGTGGAAATATTTAAACATAGAGCTATTTTCAAGGGTCTCATCATGAATTTTTATCTTGATTTACCAATTTTATTATATATATATATATATCCTTATTCTCAAAAGTTAGATTTCCATGATTGTAATTCTTTGCAGAAAAATGCATCATAAAGTCTCTTCACAGCCTAGTTCTTTATATATCTCCTATGGGTAGACGTATTCACAAAAGCACAAATACAATGACTGAATGTTGAAGAGGAAATCTAAATTTTGACCATTTCTGGTCTGTAGCATGATTGAAGTAGTAACTATATATTTATATTTGCCATCCCCACTGAGAAAAAAATATGTGTGTGTACAGGCTGGAATACTAATAACAGCAACATGAAATGGAAATTTTCATATTCTTTTTTCAATCTTAAGTTTTGTGAAATAACGTGAATGTTTGTTTATTCTTATTTTAAATGTCCACAGCATGAATATTTTCATATTGCAATATCTGCTTTCTAAAGAATCTTGTATATTGCTGATGTTTGAAAGTTCTGTCTTTTTTAGGATCAGAAATCGTCTAATGGACTTAATGAGCAGACTTTTTTAGGTATACAAATGAAGTGACAAATCAAAAATTTTAAATAGTCTTAATAGACTTATTTAAAAAAAAAAAAAGTCAGTAAATTACTCAGCTTGAGGATACAAAAGTAGTACATTCCTTTTTAAATGATACCAACAGCCTCATAGTCTTACTGATATATAAAACATGCTTTTAGCAAAGCAAATATCTTTTGTAAGATATCTCTTAATATTAGATCAGCTACTATTTCAGGATTAAACATTCAGGATTCAAGATTGCTGATCTCTGTTTTACTACATCATGCAGTTTAATTTATGTTCACAAACTAGTGAAAGAGGAGTAGACAAGTTGCCTGAATATTTGGCTGATTTGATTCATGGATGTCAAGAGGTGATTTTATTGATCTTGTTTATAATTTCAACCTCAAAGAACTGCTGAAGTCTGCATAAGATCTCAACGTGTCAGAATAGAAACTAGAAGTGACAAAACAATCTATCTGGTGCCTTCATTTACCTACACAAATTTTCAAATAGAGAATTACTTTAGGAAATATGAATAATTTTGTCTTGTATTATTTCTGTTAGTTTTGTAATAATCTGGACCTTCAGCATGGTTTTATTATTAGTTTATCACCAAACATTATTTTTTACTTAGAGAAGTATAAAATGTCAGTAAGCATCTCAGTGAAGATGTAGCTGTCTTGTCAGTGAATCAGCCCAGTAATTCATTTCTCAGTAATAAGATTATATTTCAAGCTTTTAAAAGCTCTGCTTTCAATTTATTTGGAAGTCAAGTCAGATATCTTATACAGCAAGAGCTCTTTATGTTAGATTTATATTTAGTTCCTTTGATAACTGAGGTGTAGGATGCATAGTAAACCTAAAACATGAGGAGTGATTTAGGTCATGGTTTCACTGCAAAAAACACTCTTTGAATCATCTTTGACAGTTTTATAAGTTGTCTTATATCAAAGCCGTCAATGAAACACAGCTCATTAACTGAAAGAACATCTAATTGCCCTTCCTGTACAAGCCTCAAAGTTAGTGTTCAGATTTTTTTCATCTTGCAATGGCATGGAAGTGCTTGTCTTTGTAACAAGTGATGCACTGAAAGCAAATGATTCATACATTTCCATAGTGGAGGCTGGGAAGACAGCAAGAGCAGGTCCACACTTTTTACATATTTAAGGAAGATATTTCAGAGAGACTTTAAAATGGCTGCAATTTCTTCAGTCCTATTAAACTTATCAATTATAAAAACAGACAAAAAAAAAAAAAAAAAAAAAAAGAGAAGTAGCATTTCCTTATTTTGTTTAAACAAGTCTAACCTATGCATGTTGACACTTTTTATTAGCGTAGAATTTGAGTTATCACTACTTTCAAGGAACCTTGAAAACTTTGTTTATCAAGAGCCACTTTCAAGTACATGCATTTTTTGTCTTATGTTAGAACTATAAATGAATGCAACTTACTCTTGATCTTATGCAAGACATGTATGCTAACTTTAAAAAGTTTTAAATAAGTACATAGGTTACAAATCAATTCTATTTAGAAAATGAAATAGCCAGATGTCTCAGTAGTGAATGTGGACTGTATTCTTTCTTGAGAAAATGTCAAGAAGAAATATACTATATTATTTCTCACTAAATCATGTTCTGCTGTAAATATAGTATAAATGGGGTTCAAAATTTGAATAGAAAAAAAAGATACTCTTCATTTAATAAGGAAGTATAACATAAACTCAGAGGTTAGTATGTATCTTTCTAAATTCAACAGAATCATTTTTTCCTATGAGTAAAACTGAATAGTATAGATACTGTGACAGTAGTAATTCCTGAATTTCTGTATCCGTAAAATACTTGAGCATTATAAATCTAGTGGCTTTGAACATACATAGTACGTTAGCTTTCAGTAACTAAAAATTCAGTGATTTTATCTAGACCTATGATTTACCTATAGTTGTCAGTGTGAATTAACTGAAAAACTGAAAATATTTATTAGAATTGAAAATAGTGAAAATCTACCGTTTATTTATAATGAAGGAGTCAAACTGGTTATGCTGCATTTTTTATTGTTTTTCATCTTGTATTAGAGACAGAAGGTAACAGACAGGATTTTTTTTTGCCTTCAGCAAGACTGTATGCAACAAATCCCACAACTCTTCACATCTCAAGGCAATATAATTGAAATGAGGTTGTATACATATAAACATAGTACAGACATCAACATTTCCTGTGGAAATGAAAAAGATTCAAGTCTGATTAAAAGCAGAAGTCCTCTAAGTGTTACTGAATAAATGTGAGAAAAGATAAAATAGTTATTTAATGCTAAGGCAAGTGAAATAAAACAGAATACTAAGATTACAGGGGGAAAAGATAAAAAAAACAACAACCAAGAATAAAAAAAACAAATTATTTCATTAAAATTATTCTTTCTATCAATGACTTCAATAGGAAAATAGTTCATACTGTTCATGCTTCAATAAAATGACCAGCTGGCAGAAAACAAACCTACGGCTTCACCAGAGAGCTAAGCAAATATCCACTGGGTCCAGCTCACTTTCAGCCAAAGGGTGTGAACATGAAGGTGGCTTGTGGCTCTGATCATTGTACCATGAGTTATGAAAACATTCTGAAGAAAGTTAAAAGCAGTAGTTCTTTGCAGGATGCTTTGCTTGAACTCTGTTAACTTTGTTATGGTATACTCACCAAATCTATGACAACAGGAATTTCAGGGAAGACATTCCTTTGCCACATATGTGCCTGAAAATCTATTCAGTATTAGTTGCAGAAAGAAGTGAGATGAGCAGTTCCGCACAAGCAGTGAATGCTGGCTTGGCCTTGTCATGAGATTTTACTTCTAGCAAAAAAAACAGCTTGTAACTGAGGAATGGTTTTTCATGAATTACCCCCATATTTTATGATGATGATGATCCAAACTAAACATCAAGCAAACAAACAACAAAACAATAACCAAACCACAACAGAATATCGATTAAAAAAAAAAGGGCTAGTATCAGTCTGAACATTGATTTTTCTCTCACTATCTGATACTCACTTCCAAGGTTCCGTATGTTAAACAGCATCCAATTTGCACTATCACTCTGGTTTACCCCAGCATCTTATATCATTTTGTACATACCATGGAGGTCTACAGCTTTAAGAGATTTGATGGAAAGAGCAAATACTTTTAAGTGACAATGCATCATCTTAAGAAATATTAAAAACAGAATTTTTCTATAATATTAATTCAGCAATATACTTCATAGAATATACACACATCAAATAACTCCTGAGTTGTAACTTCTTGATGGAGAGACAGGATAGATCTACAAATCTGTAAGAGAATGTCCTTGAGTTTTGGGTTTAGGTTCTCTACAATTACTTGGCACGTCACATTCATAATAAATAAATAAAACAGAATCAAGCAGGAAAGTGCTGTTCTGCATTCACTTAGAAACATGTGCTTTACAGAGTTGTCTTGGAGAAAAACATGAGATAAAAGTATTGATCAGTTAACAAATTCTCCCTTGATCCTGTAATGATCATACTACAGCTTCCATAATGATTTCATAAAGACTTTTGGAATATCTGCAGGTGAACTTTCCTTGACTAATTCAAAGTGAAGATGATAGTGTATGTGTACACTGAAATGTATTCAGATGAAAAATACATCTGAGAAACCAGGATCTGGACATGTTGCATAAGCACAAGAAAAACTAACTCCAAGGAATATTGGATTCCTTGTACCTTATTCCCTCAATCAATGTGAAGCAGTGTTGCAACAGCCATTGTACCAATATCCCACAAGTCATTGAAGTAATGTTGTACTTACAGAAGATAGTACACTCTATCTGATTCTGGTTTTGATTGCTTAAAATTTCTGAGAAAATAAAAAGCAGATATTGCCCAAATTTTGTTAGTTCGAGTAACTTTTACGAAGACATGATGTATTTTATTTCCTAGAATTTTTTTTTCTACTTCTTTTGTAACTCTTAAGATGAATCTTAATATTTGTCTTTGTTTCATCTGAGATGAAATTGTTTTCTTTTGGTTTTGGGAGAAAGACAATGTTGATAACACACCAATATTTCTAGGTTCTGCTAAGTTGTGTTGTACAGAGCCAAGGCCATTTGCAGCGAAGGGCTCAAGGAGCTGGGAGGGAACAGAATTAGGACAGCTGACTTAAACTGGCCAAAGGGATATTCTGTACCATGCGACATCATGCTTATGGAGTTTTGAAGAGGGTGGGGGTTCATCTCATTCTCTTCAGCTGCTCAAGGTCTAGCAGAGCATCAGTCAGGGAATGATGAGCAATTGCTTGTTATATCCATTTATATCTATGCACAGTTATAACAAATTCCCTTTTCCTTTTGTCTATCTTTGGAAATACTTTTATTTAAACCCAAAAGTTCTGCTTTTTTTTTTTTTTTTTTTTTTTTCCCATCCCATTGGGAAGAGGGGGAGAGAGCGAATGACTCTGTGATGCTGAGCCACCTGACAGGTTAAACCACAGCAGTATTAAGCAGGAAGCCAGAAATACCAAAAGCAAGGACAATTCTGGAAAAAGATTTAATCAAAAGTTATATTTTCAGTTCTTCCCCTTCAGGAAACTGCATGATTTGATTTTCCTAGAGAAACTCACATAAACCTTCCTGTAAAGATTAAACTTTTCTGCAGTTTCCACCATAGTAAATGTGACTACATTTTGCGATATCAATAATAATTCTAGTGCCAGAACTGATCAAACTGGGATATTTTATTTCCATGGAAGTTACTTTTCATAACCAATATGTCAAACACTGTAATTAATTTGTTTGGAGGAAATATACTTCCATTGTTATAATGCAGTTCTCTTCATGATTGAGAATCTCTGTTTTGAAGTAATCTACATAGAGCTTGTTCTGCTGCCAATGGATTTGTTTTCCATTATTATTAACATAAAAGCTTATCTGTTTATTATATCATTTGAATATCTGCATGAATCATCCTAGCATTCAAAAGACACAAGCAAGCAGAATCACTCCTTGTTTCATTGCTGAAACTGGAAATTTTCAATTTCATAAGATTCAACAGCAAAATAGGATAAGTAATTTGTAAATCACTGTTTCCTATCTCCTACAGCTCCTCCAACAGCATCCAGGCCTATAAATGCCATAATGCTGACAGAAACAATTAGAAGCTGCCAAAGTAGTCATTCTTTTTTTGATCTGTTGTATCCCTTGAAAGCTGCTTTTGCACATAAATCAAATTTATGTGAAAACACAATTCTGTCTTGGACATATAGGCACATTTTCCAAAGCTTTAGTCATACAATATACAGATTATAAAGCTACCTAATTATTCAGTCCAATGGAAAGATTTCACTTTGGTGCAGAACTCAGCCTCAGTTTGGGATATGTCCAGGAATTCTGCATAAAAAACATTTAATGAACTAGCCATCAGTGATGCAGACAGTAGCTAATTTCTGGTCCTAGGAGATCAAGGGTATTTGAGATGTTCAGTATTTTGTGGTGCAAAGGAATTAATTCCAGATAATGTCAAAGGAGAATATTTAAATCTAATTATTTATTTTGCTACTACTATCATCAGCATTCTTTAGTTCTGAAATTTACAAGACTATAGCTAAATTATATCAAATGTGAGACAGAAGTAAGATTACTGAGCAGTCAAATGCATTGTTGTTTGTGTGGTATTCCTGCTGTACCCTTTTTTTAATATGTAGTTAGAAAACTAAGTATCTAAATTTTCTATCGTTACAAACTAGTTCAATTTAGTCTTCTTGAGTTGGTGAAATTTTCTGTTCAAATTTTACATTTTCTGCAGATTTTATCTGATAATATTATTCAGATTTTATTCTGATAATATTTCATCTGTAAAGATAGTGATGTTGATCAAGTGATAAGGTGGATATTTACTATCAGATCTATGATTTAAACCTCAAGGGAGTTTCACAGCCTTCCTTTTCTCAGCATTTTAATGTCTTTTCCATATCTCTATCTGTAGCTGAATTAAGTTTCTTTTTCTAAATACTGCTGGAATTTACACTGATATTACATCACAGACCTCTATCTGGGGTCAGTCTTCCACTGAGACACTGTGTTCTCAAAACCATTTAAAAAATGAAAAATAAATGAGAAAAAGAAAACGGTCAGTAAAACAGTGAAAAGGACAGATGATGTGTCACAAAAATGTCTGCAGCAATTGCTTAACTGCTCTCAGAGAAGTTTTCAATATTGCAAGAAAGAGAAGAGAAAAAAAAATTAATATATATTCATATGCTCTCCTGAGTGGAACTTGAACACAGAAATCCAAATACATTCTCTTCTGAGAAACAGGGAAGAAGAAAAGTGGTTGAAAGTGTTCTAGATATTTTCTGTCTATGCCCTATGGCACAGTAATGGCCTATGCCCTTTCTGCTAGCCTGTCTTGCCCTAGTACTTAATTCTGTTCTTCCTCAATTTGCAACGTATAAACTTGCAGAAAATAAATATACCGAGGTTGTGATCTCTGGAGGGCTCCCTCTCAGCACGATGACTGTGCTGATTTAGGAACATGAAAACCGTTTCCTCCCACGGCCCACATTTTTCCTTTCACTCCGTCCCTTTTCTGCATCTCCCCCATTCTTTGTGTGCAGAACTACAACTGTTGGTGCTGACAAACAATCTGTGGGCAGCAATGCCACTGCAAACACTGCAAACACTGTGCTCTAGGCATGCCCTTACAAAAACACATATATAAAAGAGGGATTATATCAAACTTGGGTGCTTTTTGTTGCATCTGCAGAGTTTAGATGTTCAGGATAGACCTGGGTTACTTTTTTGTTTAGAGAAAGAGATATTTTGGAAACAGGCTTTGTACGGTATTCATGAGTTGCATTGTAATGTTTTGCTCCTTTCTGTGTAAATACCTTTGACATTTTTGTTGTTAGATCCAGTGAGTTGAACTGTTTCACTGGAATATTTATGGAAGAATCCTATTAAAAATGCCCAGTCATCTTTTGTGCAACTGGAGCTTCCGTAGCTGTGGTGGCTTCGTCACATTTCAAAAGGACAGTGAGGGAAGAACTGAGGCCCCCACATGCAAAGCATTAGGGGGAGTCCAAATTGGGTGTAGAAAGTCAATTCTACGTGAAGTTCCATCTTTTTTCAGGAGAAGCAGTGGAGGGTCTCTTCTGTCCTGTTCTTTTGCCAGTGCTCCTATTCCTGTTTTAAACTGACAAGGAGCTCAGCTCTACAGTGCTGTTTGCTCAGTTCCATTGGTGGGATAGGGAGAGAACTGGAAAGGTTTAAATGTGAGAACTCATGTTTTGAAATAAAGGCAGTTTACTAGGCAAAACAAAAGCTATGTGGACAAAAAAAAAAAAAAAAAAAAAAAAAAAGTGAAATATTTCACTATTTTCTGTCAGCGGGCTGATATTCAGCTACTTCTGTTAAAGCACGACTCAGAATCCATAGCAGGTTTTTTCTTTTTCAGAAGACAAACGGTATTACTACTAGCACCTTCTCTCCTTTCCTCTTACTTGTCCCCAAATTTTATTGCTGAGTATGACATATGGTCAAGCTTTGGCCAGCGTGGATCAGTTGTCCTGGCTGTGTCCCTTCCTCGTTTCTGTTGTTCCCCCTTCCCTCTCACAGCTGGGGCAGCATGTGGAGCTTGACTCAGTGTGAACATTGCTTTGCAACAACTAAATCTTTGGTCTCTTAGCACCAATATTTTTACCAGCAAATCCAAAACACAGTATCATATGAGACTGCAAAGAAAATTAGCTACACCAATATATACGTATACACAAGTGATACATACCATTCCTTATAGCTCTTGCAAGTGATGCATACTCTGCACTGGAAAACATTCTTGTGATGGCTCTGTGTATATGATCCAATAGAGAATAACAGCCATAATTATAAGGCCATTGTACTGTATGCATTTAAGAGAATAAGAAAACAGAAATAATGAACACCTTTACCTCACTGTGATTTAATTCTTTTATTTTTCGTTTTACACAGTACATTCCTTATCTTTTATTTTTTATTTCTTTCTCTCTTTTTTTTTTTTTTTTTTTAAACCAGTATTCCATCGTGGCTTCCTCTGCCTTTCTGCCTGCCCACTCCTTGTTTATATTCATATTTAGGAAAGTTTTTCCCCTTGCTTGTTGCTGCTGTTTTCCCTTTCTACACCCATCTCCCTACCTTTTCCATTCCCCCTTTTCGCTTTCCCAGGACGTGGGTCTGGAGGTCCCTTTGCCCCCTGTTATGGAACCAGTCCAAGCCAGGCTTTACTGTGATGAGCACAATCGAAAAGAAAGAATTAAATATCCTTCTAGCAATTAACTTGCAACCAAATAAAATCTACTGATAAATGGTTTTGAAAATATATTCTGATTTCATATGTCTCCATTCTATAGATCCAATTTAATATTCCTTTGAAGATTTGAGCATTCATCATAAAGAGGCTATAATAGCTGGCTACTGGCTCCCCTCAAGATGCTCCTTTTTGTGCATGAGAAAATGAAAGCATTCAAAGTCAGAGAGCAGAGATGAAGCTGAGACTCTCCAAGATATAGTTAATTTGTTGCTTCTGTCTGTTCAAGACAAGAAAAAAGCAGTGGCAGTCATCTTTCTATCACTATCTGTTTGCACTCTGTATTTTATTGCCTTCATTTTAAGGGAATTAGAAGTCTGCTGTTGAGTGATTTTCACAGCCAAGTATCTTCTGGCAATACCTCTCCTTATTTTGTTGTGGAATGCACACCAGGTCAAATATAGTCAGTTGTATATTGAGCTGAAAACAGACTTCATTAAATATTACTCTATTACTTTTACTATTACTATATTACTTTTTTGTAAGTAAGAGATATATAAGAGATATAATTACATTTGTCAGTATTTTACAGTTCTGCATTAATAAATGCTCAATATTCAGAAAGAGGAGAGGTAAAGTTTCCATTTTATGACCTACCATGCATTTCAGAACAACAAGCTAGGACTTAAGGGACCAGATTATGAAAGTATTTTCCTAATACTACAATGTACTGATTTCTTGAAGTGAATGGATCTTCTCAACTGAGTAGGTACATTTAAGAGTACAAACTATGTTAAGTAATGTCTGACTGCCCCCTTAAGTATTTTTATACAGTTAATGAAGACTATCAAGTTTGACACAAGTCTGTTCTGCGGCTGACTCTAACTTGCCAAAAGGTGACTGACTGACTGTGGCACTGTAAGATAATACATTGTGAACTCAAACTAGGCAAATTAGACTGAAAGGAGCAGTGACTGTGTGCCTCTCTTCTACCTATGTAATTTAAGCTAAGTGTAACAGTCAGTGGAAATGCAAAACCTCTGCAAATTAAAGCTGCAAAGTGACAAACAAACAAAGCAAGCAATTGCAAACTTCAAACCATTTATCATGATCTGTAATTATAATCACATATCAGTTCTTCAGGCTTGACCATAGCCTTAAGAATGAATAAGATGCCCTCTGTTCTTGATCTGCTCCACCATTTTGGTGCTGGTTCCCTCCTATACTAAAACTATTTAATCATGAGAGGAGGAGGCTCAGGGAAGACCTTATCACTTGCTACAGCCATCTGAAAGGAGGTTGTGGCAAGGTAGAAGTCAGTCTCTTTTTCCAAGGTAACAGTAATAGAATGAGAGGTGATGGCCTCAAGTCGCACCAGAGGAACTTCAAGTTGAATATTGGGAAAAATTTCTTCTCTGAAAGAGTGGTTCTGCACTGACATAGGCTGCCTAGAGAGGTGGTGGAGTCACCATCTTGTTTGAGGGAGAAGGCATTTTTGTCGAGTTCTGGAGATCTGAAAACAGTGATCTATGCATGCATATGATAACAGATTTTGACTGTACTTTAAATGAACATGACTGTGTTAGAAGCAATGTATCCTAGAGGTATGATTGCTGAGAGAGCTAGTGAGAAATTTTAAGATCACTGAACATAAAAAGAATTTATTTTTAGCTATTAGATGCATGAATTGTCCTTTTTTTGTCAGAACCACTGACAAAACTGGCAAAAGTTACTTAAAGATTATTTTTATCAAGTTTCATATTAAAATTGCTTATTGTGGCCATGTGTATTCTTGCTTACAAGAAGCAAAGATTTATTTTTTATTCTTTTTAAACTGATCTGATCACAAGATATTTTTGTAATTATGTGACCAGGAAGAAAGTGATTCTCAGTGTATTGCTAAAAGGTATTACCAAACTTCAGTTTATGTAATCCTTTCTCCATGGTTTTCTCATTTGTATCAACTCAAGGAAAGATAGAATTATGTTTTGAAAGTAGGAAGACAACATTTAGAGAAACGGACTTCCTGATTGGAGGTTCATCTACCTTCTTGTTATATGGAATATCTTTGCTTCCTCTGAAAGATACAGGTGAGACCAATTTGCATGACTACCTGTGCTTTCTCTGGAAAGACTTATATTTTCAGATTGCACAAAAAAGCACCTTTCCATGGCATTCACACCAGAAGTAAGATGTAAATGCTTGACATATGCATTTGGTAATAGATGATGTGTCCTGTCATCATGCTGGTAATAAGAATTACAATTAATAAAGTAAGTATAGTCTAATTTCAAATACTACTTGACTACCCTAACTTACAACTACACTAATTGAAATTAATTTGTGAGTTATAAAACTTTAAAACCTGTATTTTGTTCACCACTTTGAAGAAAGCACAGTTTACAAAGGGTACTTACTCTGCTATGGCAGTTTGATCCTAGATACTGAAGGCAGATGGAATGAACAGCTATGAAGAATTTTGACAGCATCACTTTACAATTACTTGAAATCTGAGATAACAGTAACAACAAAATTAAGGTATGGAACCTACCCATCCATACAAAGCTGTGTTAATTCTGTTTCTATGATGTACTCTGCTTTATCATAAAGGTGTAGAAAAGTATTATTCTACCTAGAGATGTCACAAGAAAAATAGAAACCAAAACAGAACCACAGAGAGGGTCAGGCTGACAATTTCTGTATTATTTTAATACATGACAGTTATTTATTTTTGTCAGCTGATTTTATTTAAATATGCCATCCTGAATGTATGTCTGTTCTTTTCTTGAGAGTCTTTTCCCATTAACTGAAAAAAGATCCACTTATAAAAAGAGTAACAATGATGAAATCAAATACAAAAAAAAAAAATAACCTGTGCTAAACAAAATAGCAGCAGTATATTTTCTGTTTCCATCTGCTGCTAATATATTACAAATATATATATATATGCACATAGATATAACTCCTAGAAACTGTAAAAATAAGTATATATTGCACAAATTATATTTTACATAATAAATATATAATGCAACCTTGTTTCATTTCCTGAGATCTGTGAGAAGACAATGTCCGTCCCTGTTCTTGCTCTTCTCCACAGTTTCTTCCTATTATTCAAAGTGCAGACTATTCTTTGTTCATCATCTTCTGCAATTTTTGGAGGGCATAAAAGTATTTTGTTCCTTCCCCAGGCCCAATGCTCACAATACCCATGTCAATATAATACATTCATGCGCCATCTTTGTTCAAATTATGATTTTTTTTTTTTTTTTTCAAGGAAGAAACATTATTTTACAGCTTTGAAAGGGACTCAGTTTCACAGTGACCAGTGCTGGGGATCAGGGTCATCCTGAAGTTGCATATACAGGGCAATTTAGATCTTGTCCTGTTTCCAGACTTTGGAGTGAGAGAAAAACACAAAGAATTTCTACATTCTTTTCAGAGATTTATACTTTTCTTTCTTGCTATTCTGAGGGTACACTGAGGACTGCCTTTAACCACTGAAAGGAAATTAACAGAATGTTTACTTATGGACATGAATATAACTACAGAAATGTAAAAGGCTGCAGGTGTACTTCAAATATCTGTCATTAACTTGATTAAAAAATAGTTTTTAGGTAGTTATATATTACAGTTTTTAGCCACTTTCATGTGTCATGGAGTTAACTAGATCAACCTATGCCCATGACAGGGGGGCAGTAGTGGGCCCAGGGCCCACTCCTGGCCCCACAAAATGGGAAGGGAAAAGGAAAAGGGGTAGGGAGATCGAAGCTGGGCTCAAAGAAGGAAGAAGAAACAGCAGCAGTGATCTGTGGAAGAAAACTTATTTTACCAACTATGCTATAAGAACGCAAGATAACACAATATAATACAATATAATTGAAATTGAGACTAATAAATAAAATAGGAGAGATAGAGAGAGAGAGAGAAAGTTCCTGAAAAGCTTGGTACGGCTAGGAAAGCACACTCCAACACAACCAGGAACAGCCAGATCCCATGACTTCTGCAATGTGCAAGGACAGGTACTTGGAGCACTTTAACTCCCAGTGCACTGCATGATGTCATGATGTGGAATACCGAAAACCAAAAATCACAAAAAACATGACTTCATGCTGGTGTGGAGGAAAACATATACATAGCTACACATGACTATTTATATACAAACACATGTCGTTAGTGCGCTAGATACACAGTAGGATAAATAAAACATAATTGCACACTATCAAAAAACATTTTCACTTGGCTATTTTTCATAAGAATAAGAAAAGAAAGTCAAGCTGGCATAAATAGTCCAAGATTATGCATCATTACTAATGCATCCTATGCCAATTACACTCACTAAGAGAACAAAAGAGTTGAGAAACACATTTACATTTATTCCGAGGTGTTGTGGAGTTTTTTTTGTGCTATCAAGAGTTTGTCTTTCCATAAATTTTGCTACAAAGCTAACATTTGAGTACTGCAAATGTTTATTTCCTAAATGTTTGTTGAGTCTTGGTGAATGATTTTCAAAAATGTATAAATATAAGCACAAGAATTCATTGTGAATTGCACAATGGTAATTGTGCCTGACAAATTATTATATTAACTTTATTTTCCATGCTGCTTCTTTGAAATATAGTCAATACATTCTTTAATTAAAGACTTTCAAGGGAGAGTTCAAGTTTTTATCTGTTGCTTCAGACTCTGACTAAGGAAAAAAAAAGAGATAAAAGGATCTGCTTGAATTATTTTCCTATGGTGCTGAAATTTGTTTTATAAAAACTACAGTGTAGTATTATTAGAATAACATTGTTCACTTTTATATAAGTAAAAAGAATTCTATTATGTTAGATTGTATCTCATCTAGCAGAATTTTTCTTTCACCTAAAATTCCATTTGGAGTTTTGTTCTCATGTGACTGGATACTGTTTAAATGAAATCTTTTTCTTTGTTATTATTTCTGTTTTCCTAAATTTACACAAAAAAATACATCTTATTCATTGCTATGATCGTAGACTTTGACCATTCATCAAATTTTTTTTTATGTGTTTGTATGTGCCATCAATTCTTGTGACTGGTTCTTCTTCTTTCAGCTCATATACTTTTGAATTAATATTCAAATTCTCAGACCATTTGTAAGCATGCAATAAAATATTTCAGTCATATAAATATATTTATATACACCTCTCAAAACTTTGCATTCTTTTCAAGACCATCTAGGGAGGTCTCTTTAAAACTTTCAAAGAATCATAGAATCACCAAGCTTGGAAAAGACCTCCAAGATCATCCAGTTCAACTATTTACCTATCACTAATATTTTCACTAAACTGTGTCCCTCAGTACAACATCTAAATGTTTCTTGAACACCTCCATGGATGGTGATTCCATCACATCCCTGGGCAGCCTGTTCCCACTTCTGCATAATGATTCAGAACTGTATCAAAAAAATTTCAGCCAATTTTGTAATTTCATGAATAAGTATCAAAACAGGGAACTCCCAGGCAGAGTCTAGTGGGGCTCTACAAAGATGGTGAGGGTCCTGGAGCACCTTGTTTATGAGGAAAGGCTGAGAGAGCTGGGACTGTTTAGCCTAGGAAGGAGGAGGCTGAAGGGAGATCTCGGCAAAACTTCTAAGTATATAAAGGGCTGGTATCAAAGAGAATTGGGTCAGGCCCTTTACAGTTGTGCCCAGCAACAAGGTAAGGGGTGATGAGCACAAACTGGAACACAAGAAATTCCATACAAGCATGAGAAAAAACTTATTTACCTTGAGAGTGATAGAACACTAGAACCAGCTGCCTAGAGAAAGTGTGGAGATTCCTACTCTGGAGATAACCAAAACCCACCTGGATGCTTTCCTTTGCAACCCACTGTAGGGAACTACAATATAGTTTCTCTAAATCTATTCCTCCGTGAAATGCCCCTTCTTAGTGCCAGCAGAGATTAATTCTCTCAGTGATCTCTACAAGTTTTCTGTACATCTATTTCTTGAATTAGGAAAGCCACCTCTTCTTTCCAAAAGTTTTCTAGCACTTCTGTGAAGCTTAATAAAGTTAACTCTGCCAAGCCAATCTTCCTCAAATGGTATGTGCTTAGTACGGCTTTGCAAAGAAGGGCATTTTAAATACAGCTTCTGCTGACCTAAAGCATGTCAGCTGTGACAAGTAGAGGTCATTTGAAGCTGAACTGGAAAAGGGCTCCTTGGAATGCCCTTACTAGTCTGCAGACAGTGCGTGGGATTGCTCCTGTGTGGTTAGCAGACACATGCACCCACAGTCTCTCTCTGGTCTATTTATTTTTCCCTGCTAGTTCTTTCTAGTTTGACTTTAAGTAATTTTTGAATTTCTACAGTCTCATATTTTATATTGAGAATAATATTTCATACTTTATATAATCAACCAAATTTTGTCTCTGACTTTTTACTGCTAGACGTGTATTTTTTCCTCTAGCTTTGAAGTTCTGAAGATGCAGTGGAATTATCTAGTCCCTGAGCAGTGAATGTGATTTGTAGAGGAGCTTTTTCCAGGAAGCTTTCTCTCCTCTCCCTCAGATTATGGCATCTATCTATATGGCATTGTATACTGGATTAGTTGTGTTGACCAAAGTTCATACTTCAGTCCAAGGATGGTGCATGTTTCCTCAAGACTGCACAAAACTGCTTTTAAAGAACAGTGTTTATTATTTAGTTAAAAGTCCCAAAATATTTCTATATAATTACAATTTTCAGGACACATTTTCTTAACAAATATTGTGGAAGAAATACAGTGTGCCACATCTTGCTCACACAACCCTTAAAAGAGTCATTTCAGGCAAATTCATAAGATTAAGCAGATTTCTTCTCACCTATGTATCCACTAATAGCCTGGCAAAGTTTATTCTAGAGACTGACAGAGATGATATCACTCTGTCCAGAATTATCTCATCCTTTTATATTTTTCTCTCCTTATTCTTATTTACAGCATGGATTGCAAATAATGGTATGAAAATCTTTCAGAGTTCTGTTAAATTAGAAGATGGAAAACCAGTAAAAAATAAATTTCTTGCAGAATATTAACCTCACAATATTCAGAATGCCTGTAAATAAGATGAACAAATAATTTACAACAAGTAATTGAGTGGCTGAATTTTATACAGTTCTGGAAATGAACTCAGAACTCTAGAATATGCTCAGTGGCATGTATTATTCACTGAGTAATTTGCAAAACATTTTTTTATTGCAGAGAACATTCAAATCAAACTGCAGTCATTACTACTCTGTGCAATTAAGACTGCTTAAATTTATATTGCATATGTCACAAAAAGTGTCTGTAGCATTTTATTGCAATAGTTCCAGTTCACAGTCTTGAGTGGCTAAAAGAAGTCTTCTTGGTAAAAGAAAAGTAATTCAGAAGAATAAATTTGGTATTGTCCAAACTATTAAAAGCATCATGGTTAGATTATCTAAGCATACTAATATTACAACATTTGCAAGTAAGCTTGACTGTACAGTCGTGCAAGGTGTTCATTACTTCTGGAATTGTGCAAAGCTGTGTCTTTTTATCTGTCATATGATAAGAAGAATTAACACTATTAATCCAAATCCAGGTAATCTTCAGTGAAGGCCTAACTTCTCCAAACTTTTTATAAATTAATATTTGCTGGAGTGCTGCAAGACACTTTTAAGTGTGATCTAAATAGTTAAATAAAAATGTTTGAAAAGTTCTGGGTTTGTTTGTTTGTTTGTTTGTTTTGGTTTTTTGTTTGTTTGTTTGTTTGTTTTTTTCCATCTAATTGTCTTCCTAAAACATTTGTTCCTGATGAACTGTATGGAAATGTAGAGAGAACATGTTTGGTATATTACTGGTCTTATCTCTTTCTTACTATGTACTAAGTCAGTGTTAGAACCTATTTTAAGAATATTATGCAAGAAACATAGCTTTCTATTAGTTTTGTCGGTGTCCAGCATGCATCATCACCTGACTGGCAAAACCTTGCTCTCTAACGAAGGCTTTTCACTTAAATGATGAAACTGAATTCCCTTTACTGGGAATAATAATTTGCTTCTAAGTCAAATCAGGAGAAGTTATCATATAGCAGTGGGGAGATGGAATATTGTTTAATCTATTTAATATAGAAAGATTAGTTTAAAGGTTAGTTTGGCCCTGTAGACCAAGCAGTGCAAGATGTGACAAGGAAAAGCTCCATCAAATCCCGGTAAGTGGTGGAAGTAACCAAAAGAGGGATGCTAGCATGCTAGGGAAATTTATATTTTTAACTATTCAGGCTTTTTTTTTTTTTTTCTGTCTTGCGCTGGCTTCTGTTCTTTCCAGGCCTCTCCTATTTCTTCTTCTGTTACCTACTTTTTGCTCTTTTTATACTCTTTTCCTGCAATTATACTCATCTTTCTCCTGCCTCCATCTTCTTCCATACAATATTTGTCTATCTACTTCTTCTCTAACCCTTTTCTTCTTTCTTAGTGGTACACTATAATTAAAATATTCTGTCACCAAAAATCTGCATTGTGCTCCCAAAGATGTAGCATCTCTTCCCTAACATTGCACTGTTCTCAAGCTTGATAGCAAACTCTATGAGATATTAGTTGTCTATTGCTAAATAAGTACACTGTCTAACACAGGGGAGGTGCTGTCATAATAAAACTGATTAATAGTTCTGCTACAGCAATAAATTGGCTCTGTATTTACTAAGATACATGTGAGAGACAGAAAGGCATAGCAGGTGGCTGAGGAGTTATACTGGAAAACTGAATGAGGAGAGGCCATCCTGGGGAAAAAAAAAAAAACGCAAAAGTTTAAAAACGTTGAAAGTCTGAGGTTACTGTCATTTGCTTTTGCTATAAAATATTTGGGAATCATTTTGCCTAGAACAGATTATAGGTAGGATTTAGAAACATAAATAAATCCTAGGTAAAAAATGAATTTGACCTCAAATTACTTCTGAATTTACTACTTTTGAATTACTACCTGGTCTTGTGCAAAGCATTTAAGACTGTCTTGCATGACATTCTCATCTCCAAATTGGAGATACATGGAGTTGATGAACAGATACTTGGTGGATAAGGAATTTACTGGATAGTTGCATACAAAGTGTTGGGGTTGTTGGATCCATGTCTAGGTGTAGACCTGTGAAGAGTGGTACTCCACATCTGTATGAAGAATGGCACAATTTGATATCTTTTTCAGTGGGGATGTTGTTGGACCAAAAGCTCATTATGTGTCAGCAGTGTGTGCAGTCCAGAAAAACAATCTAGTATTAGGCTATTAGATGGCATCAAAAGAAGTGTGGTTGAAGAAACAAATTGGAGGAGGTGATCTGGACCTCTACTCCACTTTGATAAAAGACCACCCAGAAAGTGGCATAAGTAACAAAAAGAGAGATGCTAGTGTGGTAGGAGCCTCCAGCATAAGACAGGACTATATTACACTGGGCTAAGAGGAAGACCACAAAGATGATCAGAGATCTGGAGCACATCTAATAAGAAATGCTGAATGAGTTGGGCCAAGACAGCCTTGAGAAAAGAAGGCATGGACACACTATAGCAACATTCCAATATTTATCACAGAGTGTAGTGACAGGAAAGCAGTAATAGTACAGTAGATATAGATTAGGTATAAAGAAAAAGATCTTTTCTGAGAGTATGGTATAACACTGGAACAGTGCCATGGTTTTTGGTGGGGTAAAGTTAATTTCTTCATAAGTTTAAACTGACAGCCACACAACCAGGAGGATCAGGGAACAAGACAGAAGAACCCTCCACTACCTCTATTAAGAAGTAGATGGAATGTAACCTAGAATGGACTTTCTGCACCCAATTTGGACTCCCCCTAATGCTTTGCGTGTGGGGGCCTCAGATCTTCACTCACTGTCCTTTTGAAATGTGATGAAGCCACCACAGCTACGGAAGCTCCAGCTGCACAAAAGATGACTGGGCATTTTTAATAGGATTCTTCCATAAATATTCCAGTGAAACAGTTCAACTCACTGGATCTAACAACAAAAATGTCAAAGGTATTTACACAGAAAGGAGCAAAACATTACAATGCAACTCATGAATACCGTACAAAGCCTGTTTCCAAAATATCTCTTTCTCTAAACAAAAAAGTAACCCAGGTCTATCCTGAAAATCTAAACTCTGCAGATGCAACAAAAAGCACCCAAGTTTGATATAATCCCTCTTTTATATATGTGTTTTTGTAAGGGCATGCCTAGAGCACAGTGTTTGCAATGTTTGCAGTGGCATTGCTGCCCACAGATTGTTTGTCAGCACCAACAGTTGTAGTTCTGCACACAAAGAATGGGGGAGATGCAGAAAAGGGACGGAGTGAAAGGAAAAATGTGGGTTGTGGGAGGAAATGGTTTTCATGTTCCTAAATCAGCACAGTCATCATGTTGAGAGGGAGCCCTCCAGAGATCACAACCTCGGTATATTTATTTTCTGCAAGTTTATACGTTGCAAATTGAGGAAGAACAGAATTAAGTACTAGGGCAAGACAGGCTAGCAGAAAGGGCATAGGCCATTACCGTGCCATAGGGCATAGACAGAAAATATCTAGAACACTTTCAACCACTTTTCTTCTTCCCTGTTTCTCAGAAGAGAATGTATTTGGATTTCTGTGTTCAAGTTCCACTCAGGAGAGCGTATGAATATATATTAATTTTTTTTTCTCTTCTCTTTCTTGCAATATTGAAAACTTCTCTGAGAGCAGTTAAGCAATTGCTGCAGACATTTTTGTGACACATCATCTGTCCTTTTCACTGTTTTACTGACCGTTTTCTTTTTCTCATTTATTTTTCATTTTTTAAATGGTTTTGAGAACACAATGTCTCAGTGGAAGACTGACCCCAGATAGAGGTCTGTGATGTAATATCAGTGTAAATTCCAGCAGTATTTAGAGAAGAGATTGTTCTTTGTTCTTTTTCTTTTTTTCCCAGAGAAAAAATCTGAAGGTGGAAATAGATGTGAATTGCATAGTATTATGTAAGGAGTTACATTTGCATACATGTTTTTTACTTAATGGCATGACTTAACGTGCAAGGGATAATAACTTAAAAAATTAAATTGTAAGAAGATGCACAATGAGCTGATCTGTCTGGAGCTATACATAGTTTTTATTATTATTCTTTCCTTAGATTCTTTTTTTTTTTTTTTTAATGTGTTATGTTTTAATAATTTCAAAAAAATGGCATAAGATTAGAATGGTTATGATACCTAAAATAGAAGCAAATTTTTGCTATTTCAAATTTATGCACGTTTTTGTGACCATGAAGAACTTTACATCCAGGGAAAAAAAAAAAAAAAAAAAAAAAAAAAAAAGAAAACACGAAAAAAAAAGTTCCTGCTCCCTTCAGGTAAATTTAGTGTATTTTTGATAGAAAACAGGAAAAATGAGTTATTTAACTTACTCAAAGTTCATGGAAGTTCGGTCAATAAATTTTGTCTTTTATTTGCAGTGTAAGAGTTATTTCTCTCAACATCCCTCCTGTCCCCAGAGCTCTCCCCTTGCTCCTCTCACATTCACTTTCTTTCCTTTATTTAGATTTTCTCAGTGAAATGCTTATTGTCATATCCTAAAGTGCATAGGCTGGTCTACAAAATGGACCCCAAAAAGGGACTATGTAGTGACTATCATCAGTGATTCAGCAGCAAATGATTGTATTCCAGGTTTTAGTGCCTTGAAACATTGTTCAGCAGTTTTTGAATATCTTTTATTAAAAGTAGCAATTTTGCACTCTTTTCCACTTTGGCTTATCATTATTTTTTAGTTATTTGTCTCTAACATTTTCCTGAGAATCATCCTTTGTCTGAGTTTTGTTGTCATCTCATTGATTTTTTACTTTGTCGTTAAAGCTACTGTTCAAGACAGCAATCCCTCACTGTAGAGTGAGAGACTGTAATGTCAATATGTTTTGTGATCAGTAATGTATTCTCATTACAAAATTGAAAGAATCAGAGTTTGAACTTTTGATTTTCTACTAACTCCTGTCCTCCAGTAAGTTTTCTTAGAGGAACAGACCATATGGCATCAAGTAAAATTTAATTTCTATCTACTTACTGAACAATGCAAAAGGAACAGTAAATTTTATTCTAATTTCTGAGACCCTACTGGTAAGGAAGTTATTATGCAAAATTGTCTGAAGGTAATTTAAAGTCCTTACAGGGGGTCTATCTGCAGTCTTAATTTGAGAAGTGAGATTTTCTATATCAGTTTACTACCTTTTGAAACATCTTCTGATAAAACAAAATGGTTTGCACAAAGAATAAGTTGTAATATATGTAGGTCACTTGGAAATTAATACCTCCTATTTATTTCCATGGAAACTACAACAGATACAAGGAGCACAATAACATTATTTAATTGAGACACTCTTCATTTCGTGGACTGACAGCTGTGCATGTCAGTCCAGAGTGTGGCTTGTCTTTCATACTGCTATCACCAGTGCAGAAACACACCACCTCACTGTATTCACATCCACTGGTTGGCCTCCATCAATTTTCAACTATTGTTGAATATCAGTGGGACCATTTTTTCCACATGGAGGAATTCAGTGACACATTTTTACTTCATATTCACTTCTATGTCAGACACCATTTTGTCAGTCTGCCCCTCTGCTGCCATCTGTCACATGGAAACAAAATGTAATGGAATATTGGCTGGAAGGTTCAACATCTACTGCCATAGTGCCAACATCTGCTTCTGATGTCATGGGCCAACTTAATAACATAGAAGGCATTACTTTCAGAGCAGCCTAGGGGAATCTGGGGAATGACTGCTCATGGTAAGGATTTTGTTCTATGGAGACAATGGGAAAATTATTATGATTAGCCTTCATTAGATCCAGATTATGCTGCTAAAATATTACTGAAAAATTAACTGATATTTTGTTGTCTTTTAGAATGGTTGATGTTTTTCTTATTCTCTGAGTATAGAACTTTGAGTTTTAACAACAGAAACAAATGTGAAATATTTTCTCACAAAAAATCCTCAGCGCAGTCAAACTGTTTTTTTTTTCTGTGGGATCCTTCTTTTCTTACAAGTATTCCTCTCACCTGGTAATTGAAGTTTCTACCAAAAAAACCCTACACATTACTTTGTCTGATTCTCTCATGAAAGTAAAGACATGATACACACAACAGTGTTGTCTCTTGTGTTATGATGGTTCTTAATGGCTAATTCAAACAGGTTTCTTTCAATTCAGAGTAGCTCAAGTTCTCACTGGAACAGCTTACAAAGTTAAGACGTTGAAGAAAAAAAGGGAGAAAGCAGTATATCCAGTCAAGATTTTTTTTCTGTTTTCAAACATGTTCACAATTATTTTAATGGCGGAGAATGTATCCATAAAAATATTTATCAGACAAGAGAGGAGACAAAATCAGAAAAAATGTAACTTGGACATACATATTTTTTGTTCAGGGTGTATTGGGAAAGTGTAAACCAATTCGCTTGGGTTGCTGTTGTAACAAAGAAGGAGTAGAAAATCTGTTTATCCTGGAACAAGTTTCTTAGGCAAGTGGTTTATAAATACACACCCAAAGAAACATGTTTCCAGGTGGTTTTCACAGATGCCTGTGTGCATCTGGAGAGTCTTTCCATTTTTCTTTCTTTTTTTGTACTCAGTCTCATCAATTTCCATATATGTCTAGGTGGATTTATTGAGGAGGATTCTTGGCATTCTGGTTTTAGACAGTGGAAATAATTTAATATTCAATTTCAAACAGATAGACATTGACATGAATATTGATCATTTTTCCCTTTAAAAATGCTGATTAAGCTGTTACCCAAAGAAGAAAATGATCTACTTTCTGTGAGTGCCTCCAAATGGAGCCGTATCCTGTGGCTGAATATTTCAGGGAGCTGCTATAACTTTGCTAAGGATGACATGCATTAGTAGTGCTATAGTAACACCTGGCCTTGGTCAGATTGGACTGAAGACCTTTGTTCTCATTCCCATAGGGGTACCCTGAATGTACAATAGCATGTATACGAGGACATGCCTGTTCCTTCTCATCATGCACATATTCTTTACACTACTTTTTTTTCTGTCTACCCTTAGCCATAAGAGAATACTATTGATTGTATTTCTGAAGTCATGTTCAAGTTCAACTGCCATAATAAGATGATGATCTATCTGATTTTCTCCATTTAGTTTGTTATGCCCCTACAGAACACTTAGGTGCCAGGAGAATGCTCGATGCAGAGCATTTAAGCGGAGGCGTCCAAAGTAGGCAATGTTAATACTTCCTCTACTCAGCTCTCCAGTTTTAAAATAAGATTCACTTCCTCAGCATTTTGAGGAATGCAGTTCTCAGGCACAGCAAAGAATATTTGATTTTTCCTTTTTGCTCACCTCTTTGGTGGTAGCAGATTTGTCTTCTGAATTTTTTATTTATTTTGTGTTTGTGTGTGCACAAAACTTCAAAGTTCCAATAACAGAGCAAGGAGCAGCTGCAGACAGGTAAAAGTAAGTTAACAAAATTATTCAACTTTGAAAACAATACTATTTATTGAATAGAGTAAAACTGCATTCTAATTTTTCTGCCATTGTTAAAATGACAGTGTTAAAGTTCTAGCTAGAAAGCAGGGAATACTGGAAAGAATGAAAAACAAACACAATGTTGGGCAAATTGCCAGGTAGAAAGATACAATTTTAATTACTTAAAGTCTCATTCTTTTAAAAAAGTAAATTTAAAGATATTAAATCAGTCTCCTTTCTCCGTGTGTGTGTATTTACCTCACTGAAAGGTCTTTTTCAAATTTGCTCATTCTTTATTGAAATAACTTTTGTCCATACGTGTCTACATGCCATGAAATATAATAAGCAAAGCTTGGATTTTTTTGTTGTTGTTCTTTTCCAAGGAATTGATTTTTTCCCCTTTTGCAATATGCAATAATGAAAGTAATTTTGGTTACAGTAACTCGTATATACTCTCCTCTCATGAGTTCAGATATTAAATATTGATATATGCATAGTGAGAGTTCAAATCAAGAACTAATATACTGTCTCATTAACTGATTTTTTTTTTTTTTCTAATTTTAGGTCAATACAGTTAATGCAAGACTTAAATTACCATGGTAAATCAGAATATGACAAAGGACTAAAACATTTTCTTCTCAAAACTAATACTTCAGAAGAACTTTCCCTAAAGCGTACTTAGTGACAAAAATGACCATTTCTCTATTAAGCTGACAGTAGATTACAAAGTCCAATTATGAAAATGTGAGTTTTTTTTTTAAATTCTGTTTAAGTGACAAAGAAACCTCTGAAGAATAATTTACACATTGAAACAAAGGACTTAAGGAAATTGCCTGGCATTAATTAGAAAAAGATCAGTCAATGATGAAAACGAAAATACTTTTACAAGAAAAAAATATTAATCATTTTTTCTCACTGGAATAAGAGTAGTCCTATTCTCACAAACTTTATTTATTCTTTGTAGTGATACTTACCAAGACCCTGGGAAGTCAAAGCTGAAGTGATATTTTTTTTTTTTTTAATTAGTTTGTACAATACAAAATAAATTCAAAGCAAAGTTATAAAGCTTTCCCAGGAAAAAGAACATTTTAGACATTATAAAATGTATCAAAATTCCAGAGGTCTCTCTGGATTTTTCATAGTTTTTAGTGACCATCATATGTCACAATTAACGAGCTTATATGGGAAATATTCCCTCCAAAAATCTCACTTTGTTTGCTTGCTGATTATAAGTAAAATATAAGAGTTGGTATTAATTTTAAACCTTTGCAGTTAGCATAGAAGAATTTAAAGTACATACTATTTATTTATTTATTTATTTATTTTTAGTATATGTAAACTTTCCAACATAACAGTCTGACAGGTAGGTTCTCCATTGTCTTTCCAGCTGTTGCTCCTTTTTCATGTGCTTTGAACAATACTCATAATAGGAACATTATCTTTCTTCTTGTGCATGTTAATGTTGACTGCTCACTTCTTGTAGCGTCCTGAAGTGTTTTGGAGTAAGACTGGGAGTAAGATTTATTTGTTTTTGGTTTCGTAATCCAAGTTTTAACACTGCAGTGATGCTTGTAAAGCTGCAGAACTTGAAGCTGTCGTAACTGCATGGCACCTCTCACCACTTGTTATGCTCAGCATGCTTTCTATAAGAGGAAACTATGACTGACAGAGTGATCTATTACAAAAAAAAAGATACTCTTAAACTATATATGTTTCAAGTTTGTTAATATGTTTCTATTTTTCCCATGCCACAATGAAGTTGTAAATAAAACATACTTTGTATTTTATAATTTTACATTTTGACTTTTGAAGAAGTGGATGAGTTTTCATTTTTCTTCCTTTCCTCCTCCCAAGACTATAATTTGGTAAGACTGTATTTCCCAGTGGATAGATAAATAGATAGTTACCATCCATCATGGTTACAGTGCAGCACCAGTGTCAGCCAGAAGTGATATGAAGTGGAAAATATTTATCTAAATCAGAAAGAAATATTGGTCTTAATATTTGCCAGAATTATTTCCTAAATAATAGTATTAAAATAAATAATATTTAAAATATTAAAAATATATTTGTCAGGCACTGATATTTAAGAAAAAATAAATTTACTTCTTTATTGACTTGAATCTGCAAACCACAGATCAGACAGCCATTAACAAGCAATGTTTTGTTAATGATTGTTATTTTACTGAGGAGGATTAAATGATTTATACTATTCCCTAAAACCAGTAAAGGTACATTTAATCAGATTAACCTAATACTTCTCACTGAATGCTATTAGCTTTCTACTACTGGCATGTTTGTTTTCAAAATTGCAGGCTACTGCAATACAACCTTTCATTTAGCTTTTCATGTGAATGAAAATGAAACTCATATCTGTGATTACACAATTCTATTTTAGCATTACAAAATGAAATTGTCCATAGAGTGGTATAAACTCTGAAACATAAACCCATCTATGAGGTCTTCCAGAGAAAACCAGAAAGAACCCAGTAACCATATATGCTTTGTTAGATCTCTAATATATTCGAGGAAGATTGCAACTTGAATAGAGTGCCATCGTGTATCTGTTTTTAAATGTATTTAAGCATATTTCCCATTAAAAAAAATAATTTCTCAAGAGTATGGATGAGTGAAAATCACATTGATACGATGCAAGACCTGGAGTATTCCAGATAAAAGAATGTCTGTCACTAGCACATCTTCTGCATCTGTCTGTACCTCGACTTTATGACTGGAACAAGTGGTTCAGACCTAAATCTTCTAAAAAACATCTGCTATTTAGGAGACCATACAGAGATGCAGCCAGCAGTCTCAGAGCTCTGTGTGTGACTATTCTCCCTCTCTTCTTTATGGAGCTGCATTTGAAGCATCAGAGGGCAAATATAGGAAGTGGTGAGTGGCAGAGGACCCCTCAGCTGTGCCATTATGGCTTTCATCATCCAGGGATCATACTTTAAGCCTCTAATATGGAAATGGACATTTAGGAGATGGCAGATGTTGCTTGTGTTTATTTTTTTCTGTGTTGACAGCAGCAGAAACAAGAGAGTTTTCTTGCCTCCAGAACTAGACTGAAGTTAGAAACCTGTATTACCCTTCTTCCCACCGTATCTTTTACCATTGTCTATATCTATTCTTGCCTTGGGAGATTTGCAAGCATTAATGGATCTTCTAAGAGTAATTACATCAGGCTGTCCAATATCCTGAATGAAGGAATATAACAGCCTCAGTTATTCTCAGGAAGAAAAAAATAGAACATATTATCTTCATTTTCTAAAGAATTGATTCAGGAAAGGAAAAAAAAATTCTGCCAGAGTCCTTATGTGAGGACCAGGAATAGGACTTCTCAGAAGGTTTTGCTTGGTTCTTTCTAGGTTGCACATACTGCCAAATCAGATGGATACAAAGAACTCATTAGTCCTCGCAATTAATCCCTTTTTGCTTTCCTGCCCAAGAGGCAGCTCTTTGGATCTCTTTTGGATGTGGCCATTATCCTCAGGCCCACATTCAATAGTTAAGTGTTGCAGTACTTTATATGTAAGGCTTTCAGCATTCAAAATTAGCTTGTCCCTCCAGCAGTCCTACTAGATAGAATCCCAAGCCACAGACTCTCAGCCTTGATGTGTTCCACTGGGTTAGAAATTACATGCTGACACTGTTCACTGCTTTCAGATTCTTTTTGAGCTGATTGATCAAGGGTACAGGGCCAGGTTCAACTGTGGCTGTACATTGCTTTGATATAAGAGAACCAGTGGCAACATACAAAAAATGAGCTTGTTCTTGAAGTACAAGGATGACTTTATTTGTTTGTTTGTTTGTTCAGACATAACTTTTCTGAGGATATGATGTTAAAATACTCATTAGGGAGACACATGATCAAAGCTGCTTCTGTATTGTCCTTGAGGGTTTCTCTTCTTTCTATTCCCAAAGTAATTCAGAAAATGCATTGCAACCTTATTATCCTGGACCCTACAATCACAAGTCTCAGACAGCTGAAATCTCATCTAATCAGCTGCTGTCTCTGCAACTCCTGATGCTGTTTGCTTTTTGTAGTAATTATAGAATCATAGAATGGCTTGGCTTGGAAGGAACCTCAAGGATCACCAAGTTCTGAAGTATATATAATGTGCTTTCATAATATTTATTTTTAGGAAGATGATGTAAAATGATCACAAGCTATATTTGAATAATATAAACTTGTGTGAAAAATGACCTTGGTTGGGCTATGTACAGACATAGTAAAATAGAGCTTCAGTAAGGGATGAACACTGAGTGGTTGTACACATCTTGTCCACATGGACTCAGTATTATCATACGATAAGACAGGAATAGGAATGTAACCTCTGTTCATGACTTCAACTTCTCAAACTGTTTGATACAGAATCATAGAATGGTAAGGTTGGAAGGGACCTCTGGAGATCATCTAGTCCACTCCCAGCTGAAGTAGGTTCCCTGGAGTAGGTTACATAAGGAAGTGTCCAGGCAGATTTTGAATATCTCCAGAGAAAGACACTTCACAACCTCTTTGGCAGCCTGTTCCAGTGCTTTGTAACCCTGAAAGTAAAGAAAATATTTTCATATTTGTATGGAACTTCCTATGTTTGAGTTTGTGTCTATTGTCCCCTGTTCTGTTGCTGGGTGACAGATTCTGATACCATTCTCTTGACATCTGCCCCTTAGACATTTAGATGTGTCGATAAGATCCCCTCTTGGTCTTCTCTATGCTGAAAAGTCCAAGGGGATATATGCCCCTGAACAGAATAGAATAGAATAGAATAGAATAGAATAGAATAGAATAGAATAGAATAGAATAGAATAGAATAGAATAGAATAGAATAGAATAGAATAGAAGTTAAGTATGTTATGCAGCATGCACCTCTCAGCTTATTATGAATAGCAAACTTGCTGAAGATGCGTTCAGTGCTTGCATATGTCTCACTGATAAGAATGTTGAACAGAGCCAGCCCTAGAATAAAGCTGAAGAGGAAGAATCCATTATCAATCTTAGGAATAACCAAGGAATTTAAAAAAGACTTTTGAAAAGAAGAGCTGGCAACTCAAAAAACAGTATAAAAGACAAGAAGAAAACCTGGAATAGAAGCAGACACAGCCAAGCCTAGATTGGGTACTGCCAGTCATCATTCTACAGCACTATGACACAATGGGGGATGGTGGAGTCATTCCCACAGGGACTTTGTCTAAGCTAAGGGGCTGACAGAATGGGGTACTGCATGACACTCCCTGCCCAGGGCCTCACATCTTTTTTTACCAGCATCTTTGTCAACAGGGTGTGAATAGCAGTAGGTGTATATGCTAGGCTGGAGAGTTCACACTGGCTACATAAAATCCACTCTCCCCAGAGAGCTCCTTCAGCATTTATGGGTACATCCCATCAGGGCTAATGAACTTTTGTATGTCTAGGATTCTTAAATCCAATTTGTCTGCTTTATCTAAATGATGTGAAATGATCAGTTTTTCTCTGTAGTACATTGTTTCTTCATATACCATGGTATATTAATGCATAATGTGTAACATGATAATTTTTTTTTTCCTGATCACTACTGTCAGCTTTCAACTTAGAATGGAGAATATCAGGGTTATCTCTGGAATCCACAAAAAAAAAAAAAAAAAAAAAAAAAAAAAAAAACCCTCACTCCTTTATTTGTTAAAGAGATTGACATTTTAAAAAATTATGCAAGATAGTATTTTAAAAATGCAATTCAATATTAAGTTATAGATTCTCCCAGATTTGGATAATCTATAAAGTGTAAATTTGTATGTTTCGAGAAGTGCATATTGCACTTTAAGTCTTCTTCTTTACATCTTCTTTTAATAAACGACCTTCGCTCCTCCCTCTCCCCCGGACACTCACATAAGAAGAAAAAAAAAACAAAAAAATCCACACATGAATTAAAGTCTCTGAAGTATAATGAAAAAAAAAAGAGAGAGAGAGATCACATTGTAGCTTTCCAATGCAGTAATTTTGAATGTACTATATGGTAAAATGAATCACTAAGTACTAGGCTGTGCGACTGTTCTCTAAATGATTTGTATTTTGTTGCTGTTAATGACAAGGAGTAACAATTTCTTTTGCATTTTGTCTATAGGACAAGATGCGTCCAGCTAATATCCTGTAAACTGCGTGAAGCTTATTAATGGCGAGCAGTGTTCATCTAAATGAATACAGTGAGACTGTAACTATGGTTAATAATTAAGGAAGTGATAAATGTTATTATTTTGTTGTTTTGAAATTTATCCTTTAATTTGGGGTTTGCCTTTTTATGTGCGTGCACGTTTCATTTCTTCATAGTTTCTGTTCACATCCTTTGCATGCTAAGAAGATAGCTCTCTCATTCAGCTATTTTCCTACTAGCTGTGTATCTTTATATGCAGAAACACTATGTGAAATATCAAACTTAAAAGCAATTGGAAGCAGAGACTTCAACTGTGTTAATTAGTAGGAATAAATCACCTAGGAATCCTCAGTAGACTTGCACCAGCATTGATTTTTCAGTATAAAGGTGAACAGTTTTAAGGTCTCCAACAGGTCCTTCCTAAATCACTAATATCATCTGCCAGAATTGCAACTTTGGAACATAAATCTCCCATATAAACCCTATTCATGTCAAGAACAAGACAGAAAAAGGCCACCCAGCATGCTTCAATAATACTTTCTGGAGAATGTTTCTTCCCAAACCTGGCACAGGGATCCATGGAATATCTTGTGATGAGCAAGGATGCCAAAAAGAGGAGCTGAAAGACAGACCCAGGAATGAATCAACCCCTCTAATAAGCTCTCTATACATTATAGAAAGAGTTTCAGTCGCAGAAATCAGAATCAGTCACACTTCCTCATCTTCTCTTTGCCTATAGGCACAGCTGTGAATGCTGACAGAGCATGATCTCACCCATGGATAACCATTTGTCATAAGGCAGAGGAGAACATCAGAAGCCCAAGACAGTGCACGATAATGTTTTTCATTTCTGGCTTTACTTCTCTTTTCCAGTATTTATTTCCAAATCTTCTGTATTCAATGAAGTTCTTCTAATTCTGGCTAATCAAGCACTTCTCAATATCTTTTTATACTGTTTTTAGAAGATGTGAAAAGGAAATCCTTATGGCATTTGTGTCTTACGAAAGGCTTAAATAGTCCCAAGGGAGACCTCCCTTATCAATTTACATTCTTTCCTTAAACATATAACTGTATTACACAATATTATGTATTCATTTTATGATAAATTTTGAGCTCAGAACAACAGCAGTAGAATGCTGCTGTAAGCACACACACACACACACACACACACAAAAAAAAACAAAAAAAAAAAAACAAAACAAACCAAAAAAAAAAACCAGGGAGACCAGATTTCTCTTTACTGCCATTCCTGTTCCCTCTGTCAGTGGAAACATTTTAGGAAGACAACAACCAGCTTCTCAGTGTTACAATACCTACTCACTGAAACTGTAATAGTTGTACAGGTGATATCTTGACAAGCCCTAAGCTGTTCTGATACTGCATATGTCATGGTAAACCGCAAACTGAAAATGTTCTGTATAGCATGTGACTCCAAAGAAGATAGAATCCGTGCTGTCAAATTTATGGTCTGTTAAATATCTTTATGACTATAGCAAAGGAAAATTTTGGAAGCTGCTCTTTCTACCAACTGCAAGAAAACAATAAATACAGTTTGCTTAGAAACATAAAGCTTTTCACTTTCTTATCAGTATATTAAAAAAGTTTTCACTTCTAATCAAGTTATCTAAAAAATGAAATGTATTGGTCTCTATTTTAAAGGACAGATATATGAAAATCCATCAGTTTTTATGTATGGAATAACATAAATTGAGAAGGTTGTTCTTTTGCTTTGATTCCCCTTTGCGTTACTTCCAATCACTGGGGAAATAAGATGAATCTGCTCACCTTATCCTTCTAGTTTACACTGCTTCACAAAAAAAAAAAAAAAAAAAAAAAAAAAGAAGAAGAAAAAAGTGTTTTCTGGGCATTTATTTTATTTTCACGCAGGCTTTATGTTTCCTGTCTGGCTTTTGAATAATCATATAGGTAAGATAGCAAACTGAAAGAACAGTAATAAAACACAAAACAAAATGTCTTTGTATAAGTGGTACTTCAAAGAGAAACTGTGAGCTAGGAAATCAGAAAATTTCTTCCTCCCTATAAATTAATTTAGATAGATTTACACTTTATTCTGCGGAAAGTAACATTTTGTTACATCACATTGGTGTGATGAATTGTAAGTACTCACATACAAGAAAAGCCTGTCACAATAAGGCAGAGTAAAAATGATATCTAGAGCATCAGCATTTCATACAGCTGAGTACTGAAAAAGCTGAATCTTAACACTGCATTCATCATTTTGCTACGTATAGCATTTGAGAGCCTCTGAGCTTATTTTGTTTATTGTTTTCTTCTTTGAAAAATAAGATAATCAAGGCATATGAAGGAAAAATCCATTATTCCCCAAAGTATTCCTTAGTAGTTTCAAATATAGTGGTATGTCTTTGACACTGAATAGAGATTTCCCAAGATTTTATTTCCTCTCTATTAGAGGGGCCATAATATCTCCTCAAACCTGTGGACTCACAGACAGTTTTAAGAGCTATTGGTTCTCCATTTCATTGTCTCGAAATTTCTCCAGGTGTATAGATGCTGTGTACTCTTCTTGATTTATGAAAACTTCTTTGCAATCTGTTCTGGACTTCCCCTTCCCTCTGCTCTCTGGCCTTTAATGTGCATTTCTTCTGGCAACTGTTGGTTAGTCCTATACTAGTATTGGCTCTGTTAGGCTTCAGAGCACCAACTAATGTTTCCAGGTTACGAAACTTTTATCCTACCTTGTGACCCAGAAAGGATTCTTATTCATTCCCAAAAATCTCAATTCCCTTGGCAAGGTAAGGTAACTTGTAATAGAAATGAGAGAAAAATCCTACCTCCTCTTCTTGCAGAATAACTGCAGTTCTTTCTTTTGTGCAGAATACTTACAGGAAAAAAGAGACTTTCCAGTTGATTTACTACCCTAGGTCATATCAAACATCTGGACCAAGTATTACAGTGCTCTCTGCTATCCCTGTTCATCCAAATGCACAAATTACTGCTTTACATTAATTCATCCTCAGTGAGTTAATCTCTTTCTCTTCTTTTCTTCGCTCTCAATTTTACCATTTTTCCTCCAACTGACTGTGATTTCCATTTTGAATTCAACAGTTAGGAAAGGGATTTAAGAATATTCCCATTTCTTTTCATCCTTTAAAAGCACAATAAGTAAATCGTTTATTGCAATTCAAGTTTGTAATTACATTTTTTTAGTTTTGCATTGTATTATTTACTGGACTTCTTTCAGACCAAGTTTCAATTTTTAAATGTGTTATACATTTATAAGTAATTATAACTGTATCAACAATACTGGAAATTAATTTTTCTGATCAATGTCTTCAGATAGGAAAAAAAAATTGACTCAGATACTGATGTAAATCAGTTACAGCATAAACTTCTTTCAAAATTGTCTTGGTCATTTCCAAGATCAAATATATTCTTTTTTTTTTTTTTTTTATGATGCACTGTGAAATATGTTAATAATCAATTAAGAAGGTTTGCTATTGGTCAAAATGTACATTAAAATCTTTTCCTACAAGTAACAGATAATTGTGATTTTTCATATGGTTAGACAAAGATGACACAATTATCTAGAGGTAATGTATTAAATAAAACTACACGTCATCTAATTTCTATCTGGATGTTCGTCAACAGATTTACTTTTTTTTTCAGTTGATAAGCCAGAGATCTTTGCCTGCTCATACTATCCGGAATTGTTATTTCATTGTTCTTGTACATCTTTGAGGGAGGTTATTGACATAGAGAAATAACTTTCCTAAGTTTAATCAATAAAACAATTCTTCCCACCCCCCCCCCTCCCCCCCCCCCCAAAAAAAAAAAGAAAACAACTATGAATACATCTTTAATTATAAAACAAGGAAAGGTAGAAGTCTTTCCAGGTACATTAATCCACACGAGCTATGACTCAGGTTAGCCACAACTAACATTCTTTATTCATTATCAGAACTATACTATTTCTTACTTCATAAGTGGTATAAGACAAATGTTTTCTTATTATATGCAGCTACATTACCTGTTCGTAAAAAGCAGCGCTCTTAATTCTTGTAATTCATATTTACAATTTAATTTGATTTTAACATACAGAATTAAACAGAATACCCCTATGAATAAACACTCATTTTCTCATGCTAAAGCCTTTCTTTCACAATCTGTATGTAAGACATGCAAAATTATGTCATGATAAACATTAAAGTCTAGTGAAGGACTTTCTGCACAATCATAAAAATGACAGGATATTTAGGGCAGTGTTTTGTTTATGAACACTGAAGCAGAACGCTTTCTGAGCCCAGTGATCACACGCCTGTCCTTTATCTATTACTAGGCCGTGAGATGGGAGTGAGGCCAGGCTGAGCATAAAGGAGTATACTACATCCACTGTTACTGAAATGGTTTGCTAGATTCCTCAGTGCAAGCTGTGCTTCAGAAAGCAATTGTGCATACAATTGATTTATGACTGTGACATCCAGCTGGTCTGTCAAATTCATAGCAGTGCAGTCAGCCATCCAAACATAGATATGATTGAGGAACTCCTAGCCTGGAGGATACTGATTGAGGACAATGCATAGTCTATGGTTTTCCTTGGAAAAGCTGTGTGGCATAACACCCAAATAGCTAAGTGGTATCTTCCACACTTGGTATCACAGATTTTGGAGGATGCTCCACTGTTCTCACTCCTTGTCAATGAAGATTTTTTGATGCTGTAATTGCCACAGCCAATGATCATAAAAGCCTGTAAAAGGAGAGTATAGTTGGTGGTTAACAGAAACCTAAGAGAGAACATCAAGTAAGCACACGAATCTCATCTTATGCACTTAGAAGGAGTGCTCTGAACAGAAGTTCCCACAGCATAGTCAGAGTTAATGATGTAGGTTACATGGATAGGCAGATTGTCTGGAGGTCTCACTAGCCTACAACATGATCCTACAAGTTGAACACTTACTGATACAAGCTCGTTGTACAAGCTGATGAATGAAAAACAAATAGTGTTGTGTCAAGGAGCAATAACAAACCACCAGGAACAGCTTAAAGGGAGTGCTGGGTGGTTTTCTACCAGCTCCAGTCAGGGAACTACTAAGGTGGTCATTTAAATGTTGAAGTAGTCTGCTTATCCTTGTGTGTAAGTGACAGACTGTCATCCTAGTAGTGCTTACATGTCTTCTAAATCTCAAATATTTTATTCTGTGATGAGAAGTGGTGTTACAGACAAAACTGAAAGCCTCTGTCTCACCCACTGTTATTGATGAGGACTGTATGGGGAAATGGATGAGAATGGCAATGGGAGGCAGTAATAATTTGGTCTCCACTACACATCTATATATAATTATTGTCATGACACATTGTCCCCAGTCTCCCAAAAGGGAGGAAAAAGTGGTTTGAAGCCAGTTAAAATTAATTGCTCTCTATGAAATTCTTTTGTTAGTTTAATTTTCATACTCTATGTTGGGCTGAACCACACGTAACCTTTGCTCCCCTCCATGCTTGTCTGGATGATAATCATCTAATGAACTCTGGGAAAAACATTTCCACTACAAGATGTTGCTCTCATAGTTATTTCTCTGAAAAAAAAAAAAAAAGTCACTCTCTGGTCCCCTTTTTCCTGAGGTAAAGTCAGCCTTGTTTGCTACAGCTGTGACCGTTTCCTCTCTACACTATTTCCTGAAGTCCAGGGGCACATTGTCCTTGCCAGTCTCTTCAAAAGGTTTTTCCATATTAGATCAGTCACACCTAGAGAAGAGAAGGCTTGGGGAATATTATCAACACCTAATGGGAAATTGCAAATGGGAAGGAGCCAAACTCTTTTCGGTAGCATCCAGTGAAAGGACAAGAAAAAATGAGCCCAAACACAAACATCAGGCAGCACTTTATAGTAACAAAACACTGGCAGTTTGCCCAGAGAGTTTGGGGAATCTTCCTCTTTGGAGATCTTCAGAAGCCATCTGTGTCCCTGGGGAAGTGGCTATAGAAGTCTCTGCTTGAGCAGGGGGACCAGATGGACCTGGAGGTCCTTGCAACCTCAACAATTCTGTGATTTGGTGATTCTTCATGTAACATTCCATAATAGAAGCACGTGCTGGACAGCAAAACTGAACCGTTGCTGAATGATTCAGTAACATGAGCTGGAGGGAACAGAGTTCTCCATCTCCATGCTAGGACTAGTAAGGAATTAGAGGTTTCCTGGCAGCTGCACAAACAGCAGGATAAGGAGTATGATCAAGCTGTGTCACAGCTACATAAGTGACAAGCAACACGATGTAGCACAGAGCGTTCATCCAAGGTTGCTCATGTCTGTGTGTTAGATGCTGGTAATGCATTGAACAATGCCCAAAAGGCAAATAATCCCACCGTTTTCAGTACACTGGCTAAAATTAGGTGAATCTCTTATCCATCACTGGTCATAGAAGGAGCCCCTGTATAAAACTTAGGTTAACCATTAAGTTTTAGAGCTTTTAAGACAATTTAGGCAAGATAAATCTCACCCATAGGGTCAGAAAATCTTCACTCACAAAAAAAAACAAACAAAGTTGTTTGCCCCAACAAGCTTAAAGACCTCTAGAACAAAAGACCAAGCACATCATAAATATGCCATTAGAGGAGAGCAGAGGAGATTAGACACAGACAATCTCATAAATATTAGAGAAGCAGAACAGCGTCTGGTAAACATGTCCACAGTATCTTAAGAAGTCACAGAAATTGTACTGAATAACACAGCAGATGCTTAATTTTTTTCTTCAGATTCAGATTCAGATTTTTTCATCTGAAGAACAGATGTTTCCCCTTTTGATGAAATGATGAAGTTTGGTTTCGTAGAAACTTAGACTGTCAGGTCCTTTTTTATTAGTCCACTTTTATATTTCTTACTTTAGACATAATATCTCTTTTTACATTTTTGCCTTGTGGTTTCCCTTTGTGTCCAAAAGACAACTGTTTTGCTGTAAGTACATACAAAATATGAAATTCTTCATAGTGCTTCTTTCTCTTATTTATCTGCAGGTTGTATCTACTATTTGTGTCCTAATAGTGCATTGTATGCATTCAAAAATCCTTTATTTAGGTACTGAAATACTTTGTTCAATTAAGATGACAGATGGGTTTATTTTTATTTACAGGAGTGTGACTGGAGTAAACAGCTTTCAGCCAGCAAAGTATTTCCATATGTACTATCAAAGAACCTTATTTCCTGTCTTTTGTAGAAAAGATTCCCTCTTTACAAGTGAGGAAAACTGAAATATAGAGAGATGGAGCTACTTGTGTTTTGTTAAACTGAAATTCATTGCAGAGCTGAGTGGATACAGAATCAAATCTGTCAGGTCCAAAGGTATTGGGTCCAATGATTCTTGATTCTCAGCAGACGTGAGTACTGGTAGTCTCTTTTCGAAAAAATACATAAAGACTGGAATATGTTTTAGGAGTTCACATTTTTGCTCAGAAACAATGTGATCTCTTGTGTGGACACTATGTCAAGACCATGACCAACTCCTTCCACAAGAAATCATTACATCAAGGAGACATTCTGCTTTATCTTTTTTAAAAAATGTATTAATGTAATTATTAAGTGTGCATAGTTTAATGCTCCATAGCAACTTTAAATATGAATTGTCATGACACAATTCATAATAATAATGAATTTTTAAAAACACCAAACCACCAGATTTCTAATCTTTTAACATCTGTTTTCTCAGATAACCTAGGGTCAAAACCACTAAAAACTTAGCTCATAAATTCATGGTTATTGCATGGAATGCCTACAGAATGTATTTTTGTTCATTCTTATTAAATGCAGTCAATTTTAACAACCTTTCTTTTATTTCCTTTGGGCAATATATAACTTTAAGTAAAAAAACATTGAATGTTTCAGAAAGTTATATGTATGTAAAAAGAAAGTTTTATTATGAATATATTCTTGCAACCTTCCTATAACAGGTGGTATCATTTCTCTGCTGAAATATTTTAGTAAAAGTGTGAAGACACAAAGGTGAATTCAAAAGCACTTTGTAGAAAAATATATCTCTTTCTGGAGACACTGATAATTTTTCTTAAATATATCCATAGGTCAATCCAAAAGTAATGTTTTTTTTTTATAATTAATATCAGTTTAATATCTCCCTGGTGTAAGAGTCCTGCCTTTCAGACTCTTCTCATATGAAACATGATACTGTCCCTTATTATCTTTGCTGACCAATTCTGGACTCATTCAAGCCCCTATCCTTCTTACACCAGAAGCCTGGAACTGTCCTGAGTACTCACAAATTCACAAACTTTTTCATCAGTATTGAGGTGAGACTCCTGACCTGCTCATAGTGCTCTTTCCAACACAATCCAGGATGTTACTGGATCTATTTGTGGCAAGGGCACATTGCTGACTCATCTCCTGCTAGTTCACAGTGCTGTTTTCCAGTTCCTTGTCCCTCCAGCATGTACTGATGCCTGGGTTTCCTCCTCCCTGTTTGTTGTTCTCTTTATCAAACTTCATGAGATTCTTTTCTGCCCATTTCTCTGGCCTGTCCAGGTTTCTCTGAATTTCAGCACATCCATTTTCCATGGCCTAGTCCCTAACTGAACAAGATCTGCAGTACTGATGGAGTGATTAGGATGAGTCTAAACTCTTATTCACTTTTTCTAGTTTGCTGATGGCAACCTATTTTCAGAACTAGTAGGAACATCTGAGGAAATACTATAAATCTCAGCTAATGAGTAAAAGGATCACTAAATAAAGACACAAAGGCAATCAAAATGCTGTTTTTGTAAATTAAATAGCATTACAATCTGTTTCATGTGCATACTGGTATTTCTTATTTGCCAGAAAAATAAAAAGTCAATAGCAGATTTCAGAGCATTGGCTAAGCCTTTGTTTGTGCACATAAAATAAATATAGTTTCCCAATAATCACGTTAGGCAGCCATATTTTAAAATATTAATATTTTGTCTTCTCTTATTCTAGTTTGTCCACTTTTTTTGAATGAGGATGCTGGAATATGAACAGTTGTGTAAAGCATACCGGGAGGAGTAAGTTGAAAAAAAATCATTCTGAAGAACATTCATGTCATTTTTACCTGATTATCCACCACACTCATGAAAGTACTCTCTTGTGCATCACTGAGATTGTTTGTTTGAGCAGGAAGCAATAAGAAAAAGTAAGAATGCCAGAATCTGAATACTGTTTTCAATAAAAAATAGAGATTAAAACACTAATGAATTCTCTGATGGTTCCACCATGCACATTTCATTTGCCTTATCCTACATAGCCTAGAAATTTGAAAGAAACAGCATCCCAAAGCTACTTTTGTATAAACTAGTCTTTTTGAATAACACATCTGTTATGATTTTTTGCTCACAGTACCACTGCATGTTACACAGACCTTGTTTTCAACCTCCTACGCCCCTTATTACATTATATAGGAACAAAACTTCCCTGTAGACAACCCGTGTAAAACTTTTATTATTCCAAGGTCAGACTGATTTTTCACTATAAACAGAATAAATCTAAATCATTTTATGACATCTGTTTTTTGTTCATTATTTAGTTATTATTTCTTTTTATGTTATCATAGCAGTACTTAAAACCAGAATGATTGAGTGGCAAAGGGATGGCCTTGAGACCATAAATCAGAGTGGCATGTAAATCAGAAGAGTGCATGTAAATAAAAAAAGGTACTTTCCTAAATCCTTAGTCTAGAGAAAAAATAATTAGTCTGCACCTGTCTGCCCTACTATTCACAGTACGGAAAACCAGAGTAGTCAAACCCTCTTTCACAAGATATCTTTAATCTATCCATCTGAGATGTATGTAGTAGATGACTTCTACCTGCATGAAACAGGAAAAAGGAAAGATCTATTTATAGCACTAACTCTTCTCATAAAACCAGTTTTAGATCACTCAATTGACACTACTGGTACCAGAATTTTTGTGTCCTAATAATTCCACAGAATCTCATTAGATTTTTTTTCTTCAGACCCTTCTAACTTCCAAAGTCATAAGCTCATTCAATCAGGAATATAGTTCTACCTGCCCTGGGGCTGATTGTGCTCTTGACCAGAAATGAGCAATCACTGAAAGCATTGTATAAAGACCTTTCAGGATGGGTGTACTTCAATTTGGCCAATGGGCCATGCTGGAGCACCGCTTTTATGTCTAGAAACCTTTATGACTGCAGCTAGAGAAATCAGATCTGCAAAGCTTCATTGAGTTAATCTAAAACATCAATCCTTACTAAAGGAAATGGAGAGGTAAGCCCTAGGTAGATCTTAACACAGAAATAGCTGTGCATCCTTTGCAGGTGGAGCATCTCTGTCACTTCCTAATCACTCACATTTCCAAAACAGGCACCTGAATTTCATAAATTGAAATTTAAAATTAATAAAGGATATTTCTGAAAATATTTAATGAGTTCACCACAGAAAATAATCAGCAGTTTCAGCTGAAATTAAAGTATGCAAAACTGATAACTTCAAGAATAATACTTTTATTTTGAAAGTACACTTTTAACACATATGGGCTATTATGAAAGCCTCAGCTCCAAGCAAATAAACATGAATCTCTGTTTTAAAGTGATCCACACACTGATTGTCTCGCATGGCTTACACTTGATATGCTCAGAAAAGCACTGCTATACATTTTGAAATTTGGAATCTCACCTTGCTTATATTCAAAGGGTTTTGTTTGTGTTGTTTTTCAAGTTTGTTGTTGTTATACAGCATAATCTTTTCTGAAGAACTTCAGTGTTCAAGGAATGCAGCCTTATTCAGTGGTAAAAACATGTTCATTTACTTTTCGTAATGGGTAGTTTCAGAATCATGTTATTTAATTACCAATCTTTTGTGGAATGTTACAGCACCATCACTTCTGATTCAGAAGCCTTGTATAATTGAGTATGTTCACCCAGCATTTAAACAAATAAACATGTGACTCACTGATGCTAGATGAAAAGTCAGTGGATTATTAATATTATGGAAATGCCAAAAACACGCCCAAGATTGGATTGAGAGTGTTGAAAATGAATTCCTGACAGCAAAAATTACTTCAGGAAGACATAATGCTAAGATGGACAAAAACAGGGTTGTTCTTGGTGAACTTTATTGACTATCAGAAAGGAAGGTTTACACTGACTAAGGAAAAAGAGACAATCTAGTGTGTGTTGCTGAAAAATAACAGCTGTAGGAAAACTTTTAGAATACAGGAAATACACTTATTTATATAGTACTGTAGCCATAGTTCAGAGGAGGAAGTATCATTTTTAGATATAAAAATAACAGTTAAAATGTCTGATTATATATAGCAAATTTATAGCTTTTTATATGCTGTCCTAGTTTCAAATAATATACAGTTATTTTCTTCATAGTGTCTGGTATGATGTCATCTTTTGGGCTTACAAGAACAAAGTATTAATAACATACTCACGTTTTAATTGTTACTATGCAGTGTTGTGCAGAACCAAGGAAGCTTCAGGGTTTTGTACCGTTCTGCCTGGACAGGCACTGGGGGGCACATGGATCTGGGGGGAGACAGAACCAAGACAGATGATCTAAATTAGCCAAAGGGATTTTCCATACCATACGATTTCATACAAAACTGTAAAACTGGGGGAAGGTGAGTGAGCTGATGAGGCTGCCACTGCTCAACACATTCTCCAGTTTTGAGCATCAAATTTGATAAATCAGAAAATGTCTTCTACAGATATACATACATACATATTCTGTAAGTAATACTGATACCTTCCCAAAATGTTTTACATTAACCTATGTCAATTTCTGGTAATAGGAGCATACTGTCCAGAGGGAAGCCCAGAAATCCTGTGTAAGGCCTACATGTTTCCTTGGAGTATTTGTGTTGGTTCTTCAAAGAACTTACAAGGTTTCCATTGTAATCTGCTGGCTTCATGAGAGAGAAACCTAACTCAAGTAGATGCATCTACTTTTGCATCTCAAGCGGAAATTTGGAGATTATTCCTTTGTGAAAAAGTAGGCATGCTTTCACTGAGTTCCACAACAACGCATGTTGAAATCAGCAAACTTTTACAAGTGTTAGCAGCTGGTTTGAAATGTCTGCTCATCACATAAACTGTCATGGTGCGCATTTGGTGCCTGAAAGTTCACAGGAGCAGTTGTAATTTATTTCTCAGGTAGAACTTCAGAAAAATACTACAGATGTATGATACTAATCCTCATAGAAAGCAAGGCAATAAAGCCACTAGTACTAATATTTCATAAAATCTATTGTGCTAAATCAACTGAATTTGGTTATAAAAGTGTAAAACCACAGTAACTGAGTTTATTCTGATTTATCTACTATAGCACAATATTATTCCAAGCTGAAGATATTTTAGCCTTTCTTATCCAAAGAATATATGTTGTTTTCCCTCTACAAGTTGCCTCCAACTTGATTTTTTTTCTTTTTTTAATCTTTCCTTGACTATATACATGACAAAAGCTCTTTGCTTCACATTGACGTGTAGGTATTGCCATTTCATGAATGTGTGCAGATACAAAACATTAGTTGACGTGAGTGAACTGAGTGTAAATTTGAGTTGTATTCCGAACAAACAGTGTGAAAGATAACATTAATCCAAGAAAGGAACATGCTATTTAATTTTTCTCTTACAGTATCTAATCTGTAACCAATTACAGTACAGAATATTTTTCTTCATTCCCTTGCACATATCTCAGTTTACTCTCTAAAGATTAAAGTTTCTGTTAGGAGTAGAAGAGAAATGCAAAAAGCCAAGTAGTCACAGTAGTCTTTTGAAACTTACTGTAAATTAAAACAAACAAAGAAACCAACCAACCAAAAATTCCTATCTGTCCTTTTTTCTTGTCTGTGGATCTTTTTTTTTTCTTTTTCCCATATTCCTGAAGTCACCTTGTTGAAAGGTATCAATATAATTTTCAAACCAATTTATTTGTAAATGACTCTGGCAAGCTTGGTTATCATAGAGTCCCCTGTTGAACTTTTTCATTGCTTAAGCAATTACTCAGGGATTCTTTTTTTCTGAAATATGACCACTAAAATTCTATCTTATTGACCACACTATTTATTTCTCCAAACTCTCCAAAATGAAACTAACAAACAGCAACAAAAATGGAACCAATAAAACCCCTATGCATTCAAAATTCTTGAATGATTGTTTTCCTTATGTTTGTTCTCCAGGCTTACATTTGCTTTTCCTTTTTTCATTCCCTGACTTTAATGCTCCTCATGCAAACAGGAGCATGAAAGAGTGAAGGTGAAGGATGATTTCTGAATTAATGGCATTGTTGATGACTTTTCCTTAAGAACTCTGTGAAAGGGACTTACTCAGAGGATGAAATACAGGTCCTAGAAGATGGATTGTGACAGACTGTGACTTGTACAGAGATGGATAGTCACCTTATCCTTTCATGTAATGAAATGGTCTTTTATGAGAACTATGTTAAAAACAAAAGACACAGTTTTCAGACATTATCCTAATTAAGTCATGCAATCCAGAAAGTTGGTAAGATTTTCTGCTCTGAACACGGTTGAAAAAGATGTCAGATAATTTTAAGTCGATGACTTATTTTAAACCTAGTATGTTGAAGAAGTTCTGCTTGCATTCTTTTTTTTTTGCCTCTAAAAAAAATCTGTCCATACAAAAAAATTGAATGACTGTGAATGTCATATGTCCAAGAAACAGCTCCCCAGTACTGTTGTTTATTTAGCATCATCACATCTCACACCAGTGCTAAAGACACCAAAGATTATATAGAAAAGGTTGCACTTACAGTTATGTAAATAGTAGTAATAAAATGCTTTGGTAGATGGAAGGCCTTTCTCTTCAAAGATGCCTACAGTATAACCAAAGCAATAATCATTTAAAAATCTAGGTGTACAGCAAGTTTATCTTTGGGTGTGTTTTCCCTTAGGAAACATATGCAAGACCTTACTGAACTTACGACTTCATTTGGCTTGCCCTGTAATCAAGTGTACGTGGTTATTTGATATATCAATTTTGCAAACTGATATCTTTTTTTTCCCCCCCCAACTATGTAAAAGTAACATTTCTTATATTTGCAATACTAGTAGGACAAGGACATTAATCAAAAAATTGAAAATAAATAAAGATATACATGAAATAAAAATCTTCCTGATGGGCAGGAAGGGATCCAAGAAGGTCAGAAGAAACTGCCTCTACATATTGTTCTGATAATGAAAAATTCCTAACATGTCTTTGTTTCCCTACATCTTCATTCCAAGATTCTGTTAATTCGTTTGATGAACATTGCAAGTTGTCAATATAAAACCATTGGTAATCACCAGTAGAAACAAGTTTGGCTGTAAGAATCCAACAACTAGTAGCTACAATTTTTATGTACGGTACATTCTAATTGAGTTAAACATCTTCTTGTATTTATTCCTAAGGAAAAGGAAAAGGATATATAAAAAATATGTGCAAACTGAGACTTTCGTCCCACCCCTCTTCCCCCCGTTCTTCACCCCCCCCAAAAAAAGTTATTTTTCACTGATGGCTTAACAAATACTCTGAATCTCTTATATAAAATAGAACAATGGCAAGTGATCATGTAACCATAAAAACTGACACAAAAAAAATACAGGTTATTATCTACATCTCTAGATCCACATAAATACTTCCAGATTTTTACCAAATAATTTTACAGTAATCTCTCATATTTTGACATTCTGATTTTCATAATGCAGTAGTTCTGACCAGTTTATCAAACTTTGGAACACACCCTAATATACTATACTGAGAGCAAAGAACTAATGTTTTCTTTGGTTATTATTGGATTTTCTGAAAACATTTTATGACAGAGGATATATTATTCTATATGCCAAGCCTTCACTGATAATCTCAAGAGACATATGTGCTTATAAGCAAGCTCTGGGTAATGAAGTTTGAAATTGTTAAAATGTAATTGTGTGCTACAGTCAAACATGATTGTTTAGATGTTTTGTCATTGTTGTTGCTTCTCATATTATATAACAACTGTGTAATAGTAGTGGAAATTTCAACTTTCAACTTTTTTAATTGTGTACCCTATGCAGAGTCCTATGCATATAAATTTATACACGTGCATATCCTCATATCAAACATTTCAACTATTAATTCAAATTAGAATTTTCAGTTAGGAAATATTTTTTTCCAAATTAAAACAATATCTTATAGATTTGTGAGACAAATTTGTCCCATTGGCTAGGCAGGCAGGTGGCAGAAAAAAACTTGTGAACATGAAGACGTCTAAGGACAAGCAATTCATCAGAAACAGCAGAGGGCCATGTCATCTACATGTATGTTGCCTGCCAATAATTAGTTTTGCTTTGGTGATTTTTTTGAATCATGGCAATGAACTGCTTTGCACCCAGGATATTTTAGACTTACAAGTATAGTTCTAGCTGAGTTCCTGTCTTAGGTTTAATGAAATCTTCAGGATCTTTTAGCCATCTCTGACTTTAAGTGGTGAGCACTGCATCTTTTGACAGACAAGAAGCCTATTTTATTACAGATTAGGAAGATTTAAAGACTGGTGTGAAGGATTCATATTTTGGTAACATTCAAGGCCCAAATAAGAATCAGAAGACAACAGGAAATATTACAGACAGTACATCACTTGGTTTGGATGCCAGGTAGTTTAAATTGAGTATGCTACTGTGATCTGCAGAAAGAAGGCAAAATAATAATTTGCTATTACAGGAGATTTGTCTTTTTTATGAATGTGTCGTAGATATTGAAACAATACATTTAATTATTGAAATCTAGTATGTCCTTTAAGGATCTTACACTTGAAGTGTTCATAAACACTGGAAGGAGGATATGCCTCTAAACTTTAAGCAAAGAATAACAGCAACTCAGTTCCTTAACAGATCTTTTTAAATGACTAGGAAGATGCCAGATTCATTTTCCTTCACATTTTCTTTCATCCATGGATGTAGCTTAAGAACTTCCCTCTGTAATAAGTTTTTCTTATACACATCCTGAAAAGGTTGACACCAAAAAAAAAAAAACCAAAAAACAAACAAACAAACAAAAAAAAAATAAACAACAACAAAAAATGAAATGGATGGTATAATATTTGAAATAGAGAAAATGTTCCTAAACTTCACAACAGAAGATCAAAAGTAATGGAAAATTGCAAATTCTCCACAAAATAAAGCATACTACAACTTTATTTCCTAACTCCTAAATAGGCTTTATAAGTCAGCCCTCAAGCTGATTTTTTTTATAAGGGAGCCCTCAAGCTGATTTTTTTCTTCTTTTTACAAGCAGTCCGTTCAGATGATCAATGTAAGCTTCCACTGAAGATCTTAAAGCAATCTTGGTGAATGAATTTAAGAAAGCTTAAACTATGTTTCTTGCACCATCTCTTTTGTACAGATAAATAAAAGAATTTCTAACAATAGTTTTCTAATATTCTCATGCCAAATCTTTTACAAACAGGAAAAAAACCTTTACTTTTGAAAGACACTGAAGGCTTAATTCTCACTGCAGTGTCCTGTAATCCATAGTTTCTTATCACAAAAGGATTTATAACTCATGATTTCAAAAATGCATTGCTTTTTGCATGTGCTATTGCAATTGAAAAGTCAGGAGAGGTAATGCCTCACCACATCTGTAAAAGAGAGATAACTTGTTTGCTAAGTATTTGTATGTGCAAATTAATGGATGATATTAATCACTTCCAGACTCAAGATTTAAAAGGACTTTCAGCTAGTCTATATCATCAGCTTTACTATATTGTATAGGGTTAGGAGACATAGAGTAATATGATACTTTGTGCATATTTCTGCGTGCTCACAAATTCATATAAACATGTGGATTTGGAGGCAAAATAACAAGAGAAAGAAGAATGTAACTACATCCTGTCTTCTGAACATTTTGACTCTTCCTCTAGGGAAATGTTCTCCCGTTTGTTGCTGTCTGAAAATACTAGGTCAACATATTGCAAGCCTCTGTCCTATTTATCTACATGTTCAGCATTAGATCTTGCAAATAATGTAGTTTTGTGAAATCCTTCCTTTCACTATTATGCAAGCTTTCTGCTATTTTCTTTTTCTTCTGAAAACTGTATCTCTAGATTTAAGTAAATTATCCTTTAACATTAATAACATGATTATTCCCTCATAATTTTGAAGGGTTTAGCACTGTACAGAAGCTTTCTTTTCAGGGGAAGAATGTCTTCATGTAATTACCTGTAGAACCTGCATAAAAATTTGAAAATGTAGAGTGTTACACTGTCATTGAAGTCTTAATTCTGATACTGATGGTTTTTGTGGAATTTTTTTTAGCATAGTCTGTCCTATTCTAAGATATACTGCATCAATCCCATTTAACAGCTATAAATAGCTAACGGAGTGGAAGGCAAGAGGATGCCACGTTGGAGATAAGCCAGCCACAGTGAAAGTGGAAAGGTGATTTGTAGTTAATACCCAAATACAGATGTCTGGGATAGAGGTGGGTCAGATAGTAGGTCAAAGGTTTTATATAGCTTTGACAATTAATATATAGACGTTCTTGCAGGAGGGCTGCTCTCTTCCTGCTAGATGTTTAAAAGGTTTTGCTAGTCCTACAAGAAACCTGTCTGAAGAATAATTTGAGATACCTTCATCTCCTTCAGTATTCCTTGTTTTCTCTGCAATATTCAGAAAAATTTGTTATAGCTTTCCTTATTTTCCTTAAATTTTCCTTATATTCCTCCCTGGAGTAGGGACTTGAGAATTCCCTGTCAAGGTAAAAGTTCAAGATGCAGCCCTGAGTAGGTTAAGTGTTGTGCACTGTTATTCGGGATAGGAAAGGGGTGATCCTTCTATATTTTCTGGAGCCCCAAAAAAGCAGAGTCTCTGACCATTAGATCATGACACCAACTAAACTGAAGACTCATACTTCTAGAATCAGATCAGAGAAAAAGACAATCTTCCTTGTGCAACATGATAATGCCAGGCCCCATACAAGTTCAAAGACCACGGAACACACTGCAAGTCTTGTCTGGAATGTCTTACCAAACCCACTCTACACTTTGGTTTCGGTGCCTTCTCATTTCTTTCCATTTTGACCAATGAAGGATGGGCTGCATGATCAACATTTTCCTATCAATAATGATGCCATAGCAGCTGCAAAGCAATGGGTCACTTCCACAGGTACAGATTTTTATGAGTGCAGCATGCAGTTTCTTGTTCACCACTGGTGAAAGTGCATAGGTAATAGTGGCAACTGTGTTGAAAAATATTGTTTTGTAGATGAGTACTTAATCTGTCAAATAAAATTATTGTGCTCTTTGTATCTATTGTAGTTTCCATGGAAATATATAGAGGAAATTACCTTCAGAGCAACCCACATGCATTATTCTCTTGGCTTTGCTATTTCTTGATACTCAACCAAGACCTTCCAAAAAACATGTGATAATTGTAGCAGTTAGTTTTTTAATCAGTCTTGATTGGTTTGATATTAAAAAAAAAAGACAAGTTTCCAGTATGTTTAAAAATAAATGATTCTTCATATGCATTTGTTGTTAGTATTACCTATAAAATCGCTTGTGTCACTAGAGATTTCATTAAACATCACAGACCCTGAGAGTCTACTGAATAGTTTTGTAGTGGAAGTGGTCAATGCTCTTTGACCTTGGCTGTGTCAGCTATTGAAATAAATGTACATTAGTAATAATAACTGTCTACTCATTTCACCTTTCCAAATGTCATTTGAATTATAACTCTGGTCCTCAAAGTAAAGAATTTTAACTTGATGTTTCCTAGGGGGAAAAAAATGATCAATTCTTTCTTTGGCCTCCATGAATAGAAGCACAGCATTTGTCTTTGCTGCGGTAACATTAAGTCTGTCTGATCTGGTGATAAAGAACAGAGATTATCTATTCCTGTCTATCATTTTTGGCAAACTGGTGAACTTTTCATAAAAATAGAAACATAAATCACAGGAGTTATTATTGTCTTTGTCTTAATCTTTCTAATGTATCCGTGTAATTTTTGATGTTCTCTAGTAGATCAGGGAGGTCATCACTGTTGGAGAACAACCTTGCTTTCTTACTGAATGCTTAATTCCAGTCTCCTAGATGTTTTCAGATGGAGTTTGCACAAAGGATTAAACTACTGGTGAATCATAGAAGACTTACTGCCCAGTTGCAAATGATTTTTTCATTTTACAAACCCTCTAAAGTGGAGGTTGAGATGAGTGGATTCATATAGCTTTTGGAGTGTGCTCCCATCAGTAATTATAAAATTAGTTTACATGAATGTACAAATGCTCAATTGCAAAAACCAGTATGCAAACAATTTAATACTGCCTGTTATTTATGATCAATATAGACTGGAGAATTCAATGACAAAGCTAAAAAAATTATTTCAAACAACAACATCGAATATGATAGTGTAGGAAATAGTCATTAATCATTAATTAGTGTTTAATGTGTTAATGTTGTTTTTCTCTCCTTTCAAATGAGGAAAATTAAAGATTTCTCCAGGAAAAGCATTCAGTTTGAATATAGCAATGAATCATGAGGATAAGTAGCTTGTGAGAGTGTGGAAAAATACTGCAGTTTACAAACAAGTGAAGTTTAGGTTGGCTTTTCTGTTTTTAATGGTAGACTGCTATGGTAATGCTCATTATTAAATAAGATTTTCATATTAGTGATTGGACAAAGGTCCAAAGCAGAACTCTCAAGAAATAAAATTTCCAGAAACTTCTTGTTTATGCAGGAAGAATAGCTCAAACACTATTGATCTAATGGCATAAAAAGTGCACAAGTAGAAAAAAAAGTAGAGGGAAAAATGATGAAATATTTATGTTGAAAACTGACAGAAAACTTCTTATTTTTAAGAATAAGAAAATGAGCTAAAGACAAAATTGAAATTCTGGAATGTTGCAGCTAATTTGTTGGCCCATTTGCTTTTAATTCTATGATTTCAATCCGTCTTTTTCTTTTTTTTTTTTTCCTTTTACTTTTCCACTCAAAATGTTTCTTTTCTCAAAATTAGTTTTTCTCCAAATAAAACATATTCCTTCAGCACATTTCAATTTCTTTTTGTATTTGCATTTCCCGCATAGAATTGTTCATTTAATATTTTAAGTTGCTTTCTGATATGTAATTGTTAAATCTTTTCTGTCAGAATACTAGATTTGGAAGTCAACAATGAGGTACATAATGAGGACAGGAAATTCACCTCATAAGTGTAGAGTTAATACTTCTCCTTTTTTTTTTCTGAATATTGCATACTTGGCAAATGGCTGAAAGACTCATTTGCTCAATTTGAAAATCAAGAAGGTAATTTGCTACATGAACCAAAGTGCACCAGACAAAATGAAGGACTGCAATTGCAAGCTAACCTCTTTTGTAAAGTATTTCTACTTTATAAAAAACAAAACAAAACAAAACAAACAAACAAACAAACAAAACTATGCTGTGTCTTCAGCTGTGTAACTGTAAGAATTTTTATCTTTTTCTTTCTCCTTGTTGAGTAACATCTACAATTAATGTTTTCCATCTACAATTAATGAGCATGTTTTCCAAGACAGGAGTGGTGTTCATACCTAGTTTTGCAGCAAATTATTCAATGTAGAGTGAAAAACAACATTTGTTATTTGTCAAATTTCTAGTTTATATTAGTCTTGAAATCTGCAATAAAATGCAAATCTGAAATATGAAGCAGAAAGCTAAATCAGCTTTATTGAAAAATAAAAATGGATTCAAAAATTTCATCAGCTGTGTTCTGATGCTGGTGGACTATGATTACTTCATCTGGAGGTGGAACCGTGAACTAAGTATGGCTATTTAAAATGAAGTAGTTGAAGGATCATTTTGCATCTCTACGTATGAAGTGACATCAAGCACACACAAATCTAGTACTTCTTTGTGCAGAGAACATTTAAAATCTAGTGGCCCTGCTGAGCTTACAGGCTGATAACTGAATAATTCACTGACCTGCCCTTTTGCAGTGACCAGCTGGGTAATTTTTCTTCCCTTTCATATTGTTGTGTATTCTGTATCTCTCAAATGAGGTAACCAAACTACAGTATGTTTTCCAGGGACAAGTTTCTCCAGACAATTCTTTCTTAATCTCACTAGTTTTCCCTGCCTCTTGTGCTATCAGTGGGTCAAAAAGCATGCTATATTCCTTTGAGGTGCATTGAAGCTGTTTCCTGATTAAGAAAACACATATTTATAATAAAAATTACAACAACAAAATTTGAAGCTGATCATTCTCTTTTCCATTCTCTGATTCCTAGCATAGACATAGTCCAGCCAAAGTAGAAGGAATGATGTTGTTGTATTTTGCTTTGGTCGTATCTCATTTATGTCATTTTTGATTGGTCAAATATAAATGAATCAGACATGTTTTAATAATATAGCAAGCCTGATGTGTTTGCTGCTGTAAAACAAACAAATCTATATTTTCATGCCCTTGAAAGCAGAAAGACATAAAAAAAATCAAACTATATTTGGCTGACTTAATTGCACAGCAACAAAGTGGAATGGAATACTTGGGGAAAGTTGAACTTCTACTGCCATATCACCAAATGCACCTCTGACATTGTGGGTCAACATAACAAAGCAGGAGGCATTACTTTTGGAGTAACCTATGTACTTTCTGAGAAAGTGAGAACTTAGACAATTTCCAAGAGGATCTGGATGTTTATATTTGAGAGTTGTTTCTTGGACTAATTGTGAAGTTCACAATGACTGAAAGAATGGAATGAAGGTTGAAAGTAGAAGGAATGAGAAATCAATTTCTTTACATTTTATCTAAAATGAAAGTAAAAATGCAGAACAGTTGAGAACTGTGTTTGAACAAGTCAGACTCTATAATAAGTCATGCAAAATGTTTTGTTTTCTAGACATGGAAAATAGATATGCAACTATGTAAAGCAGTAGTAGTTGTAATTAAACTTTTTTAAAAGCAAATACTTATCAGCCATGCTTTCCTTCATTTTCCAACTGTGTATCTGAAAGGAACACAGCACAATTCTAAAAATGTTACTGATACCAATGATGTGCTGTATTTTAACAAATCTGCTCTTTTTTCCTATTTAATTTCAAAGGAATCTGATTTCAGTCTTGATCTTGTTCTGCAAGGTTGGTGTCAGGCTGAACTGTGCCTTTTTTTTTTTTTTTTCTGATGCTGCTAAGCTCATCCTTCCAACATCACTGCTTTTTTTTGGCTATGGTTATCTTGAGATTTAGTTTGAAAAACGGCTGCCAACAAGAAGGTTACAAAAGGCTAATTTAACATGAAAATAACAGAGTTCACTTCTAGAAGAAATTTTCTCTAAGTTTGTTTTTGTTTGTTCCTTTATATTTTAAGTGAGTTTTGAAAAAATAAATAAAGGAAGAAGCAAGCATACAGCGCTTAATTCTCCATATCATCTTACTTCACTTTCAAATCTATTCTAAATTTGCGGAACAATTTCTAGTCTTTATTCATATCTTCCTGATCTTGAAAGGATCAGAAAAAGAAAGTAAGAAAAATAACACATATTGAACCTCTATTATCAATGGAATTAAAAGTAATGAATTACAAACTAATGAAAACTAGAGCAAAAGAGCATTATAATGACAGAAAGCTACCTTAAATCTGAGATATTCACTCAGTTCGCTGGTTAAAACTTCCTCTTTCCTGTCCAGTATAAATTATAAGGAATGCCTTGAAAGTAATACCTCCTATTTTATTATGTTGGTCAACAACATCAGAGATGAATGTTGGCTGTACGGCAGTAGAAGTTGACCCTATCTGCCAATATTCCATTACATTTGGTTGCTGTATTAGATGGCAGCAGAGGGGCAGTCTGACAAATGGCATCTGACATGGAAGTGTGTATTACAAAGGAGTGTGTTCTCTGTATCTGTTGTAGTTTCCATGGAAATAAATAGAAGGCATCATTTTCAGAGTGACATACATAAGGAAAGGATAATTCTTGTGCATATACTGATTATAACTAAAATTAGAATTATTATTATTTTTTAATATGAACTGTAAAAGTTAACTAAATGATGTCTTGTGTCTTCTTTTACCCTGACAATGTTCTAATTTGTAGGGTAATACTTTTTATTTTTTTTTCTTTAAAAATAATCAATGTTCTCCTTCCTGAAAACTAGCTACTAAATAGAACTTTTGACACATTATTCTTCATTCATGGTCAATATACTTTTTACTCAACAGAAGAAGTATTTTGGCAAATCTCACATAGAAGACTTAATATCAGATCTACTCATTTACATGTTTAAAAGTCTGTGTAGAGGTGTTTTTCCAAAATCATTCTGCTTCCATTGTTTTCTATTCTGTTTTATTCTATTTGAAAATGAGTGTATGCCATTAAAAGTGAAACCTTGAAAAAATAAATCACCAATATGAGTTTAATTAGAAGTAATTGCTCACAAGCAAGGATACAAGTGAGGATTTGTGTAGAGCTTCTTTCAATGTAAACTCAGAGTCATACCTAATTTCAGTATCAGTAGGAGCAGGAAAAATGTTCACTGACTTCAGGATTTCATTGCTGTTGGAGGTATTTTAGAGTATATATGATGGAAAATGTTTAGTTTAAGAAGATGGAGGAAATCTTACTCACTACATTTGCGTATATAGAACATATGTTTATGTATGTCCGTGTAGACTTCTCTGTTTTTACAGCCAACAAGTATCTCAAATATATTTAATTTTAAGCACAAAATTATTCTTTTCTATTTTAGAAGTACTGCTGATTTACGAAAGAAAAAAGCCCTCAAGATGAAGATATCCAATATTAAAACTTTTTTAGTATTTCCCTCTGCAGTCAATAAGTTCCTATTAAATATTATTTGTCTGAAAAGTGTTAATTTTAATGAAGTTACCCTTCAAAGCTGAACCATTATCCAAAACTACTTTTCTTTTCCTCACTCTTCAGAGCTTTCAACAGCTTTTCTGATGCAAGAAAAAAAATCAACTACAACAGCAGCAAAGCAACAATCCTAGTGTTCACAGGAGCAATAGTCTGTAAAAGCTTAATTGTCTGAATATTAATGCTTTTAAATACATGTACACCACATATTTCTTTCCCTCTCAACTAACCAGGAAAAAGCCACTTAGAACTCAGCTGGAATGAAATATGAGTGTTAGAAAGATGAGCAAAGAATTTAAAAAAAAAAAAAAAAAAAAAAAGCCAAAGCAAACCATGCTGATTAATTTTCATGTAGCTCACCTTATTTACTCACCTTATTTACTCACAGATGTAAGAATTTTTTTTTCAAAAAAATCCACTTTCTTATTTTACCTAACATGTTAAAATAATTTTTTTCTTTATGTCATATACTCCTTTTTACACTGATATTTTTTCTCCGATTCCATGGCTCACTTATGCAGCTATACACTAAAGGCATTGTAGAAATTTATACATAGGTAAACTCTTTGCAGTATTAAAACCAATGAATAGTTCAGTCTTAAACTATTGCTAAAATAATGAAAATTTTCTCTTTCTTGAAAATACTTCAAAACAGATGGATGCTGGATGCTTGGCTGCTTTATGCCATGCTTCCCTTAGGAAATTAAAATAAAAAAGGATAAAGCCATTAAAAAGAATGTCCTGCTGCTTAAATTACAGTTTAAAGTCTTGTGTTGGCATAAAACGTACAATCATAGTAATTGAAAACATTGATGTAAAAATGGGCACTTCTTTATGTGATTATACATTCAATACCTACAAACATTTGTGCTTCTGCATATGCAAAGATGTATTTTACTTATCACTGTGATTTAATTCCCCACTTCCACCACTAGTATTAGTACTGCTCTCACTCTGAGAGCTTTTTTCTTTACTCCAACCTTCAATGACTCACACTGCAGGCTAACTAAGCAGTCATCACACAAACCTGAACACCAGCACCAGCCTGTGTTCCTGTCAGTCTTGCAAGTACAAATTAGGTGGAGGTTTTGAAAATGAAAATCAATATGTGAAGCTACAAAACATTATAAATCTCCTAAACTTAAGTAGGCATTTCAGGATCCCTGATTTCAGTGTTCTTTTCAATATTTTCAACCTATTATTGTGTGTTCCATATATATTTATTCCCAAGTTTGTTTTTTTTTGTTTTGCTTTTTTGTTTTTTTTTTTTCTTTGCGGATTCTTAAAATATTTTTAATAGATTCTACTTTTCAATTTATTTATTTTTTCCAAATCTGTGTGGGTTCAAAAGTGCTAGAAGCAGTTGTGTGTTGCTAACTTGTTAATAGTTATACTCAATATATAGAGTTGCATTGTGTCAGACATCTGTTGTGAGATTCTTCATGGATATTTCTTTTTCCTTTATGTATAATGATTTCTTTTTTTTTGTAATGTTACCATATCATTGGCTATCTGTAGCAGTTCTGTATGAAATCTCTTAAATCTTGATTGTCTAAGAGTGTGAATATATTTGCTTGCACTTTTACCACGCTTTTTTTTTTTTTTTTTTTTTTTGTCATTTCAGTCACAATGCATTTTTTCCTCAGGAAGTTAGTTTTAATCCTTTCCATTTCCAAAACACTCATTTATTCTGAATATTAACTCCAGTCTATATAGTCTCCATCATTAAGGTCACAAATACTGATAGGACTATCATAGAATTTGTAAAGTATTTTAAATTTTATTTTCTTAAATGGTGTTAGTTACATTATGCAAAACTTCTCAGGGTCAGGATGGCTTTTCATTAAATTATCTCCTAAGTTTTTAGCAAGATTTCTTTGTAGTGAAATATAAGTCTTTTTCTTTTCTGGAAAAAAGATTTAGTAACTCTGCTCCATAACTGCTTTTTTTTAATAAGTCCTAGTATTCCTGATATTATAATAATAATATACACTGACACTATTATCTTGGCTCTGAAGGCCAGATGGATTTTGAAGCAGACACTGGGAAATGTACATTCAGGAATTTGATAAACCTAGAGGTAATTAACTATTTGGAGTTTTAAATGTTGGCCTTCTCTACCTTGGCAATCTCCGAGATATTTTTGTTTGGAGATATATTGCTCTTTGATGTTTCTTTCTTAAGACAGAAATCAATAATACAAATAAACAGTCTTTATGCATTTTATACATCCACTTTTTTTAGTTACTTCCAGGTTCACAGCTGCACTGTCAACATCTTACCTATTCTGCCTCTGCTTAATTGCCTTATGTGAAAATACCTATTTTCAAGTATGTGTACATGCATCTGATTTAGATTCTGCTTAATGCAGAAATATCTCACTGGAGAGAACAGAAAATAAATGTATTTGGATGTAAGGTATAGTTGTATATACAATATAAAAAAATTTTATGGACCATTAGTTTCTAACTGCCCTATGTGGTTCATTAATCTTTAAATTGCTGTTAGTGCAATTCACAGAGGTAGAGGAAATACCAAAAGATAATTTCAAGCTGGCTTTGCTCTTAAGTGGTGCAACTGGAACAAATGAATTATTTAAACTGTAAAAATATCTCTGCTAACAACAGATACTAAGATATCATGAATACTAAATTCATAATAATAGTAAGACTATCAGGGATCTTACCAAGTGTTTAATAGATCAGATCTTGAAAATATGTACCTTAAATTTTTATAATACATGTGTCATTCATTTATCAATATATTTTTGATTCAAAATTAATACACAGCTAAGTAATACCTAACAAATATCAATTGCTCTGTTTTGTTTATTCTCCTGCATTCTCATAACAGAAGCCAGAAAGAGAAGTGTGACATGCCCTGAAGATGCTTGCAGAGAGAATTGACAATATTAGTTATATTAGAAAATAGACATTCCAAATAATCTAACTTACAAATGTCTTTTGGAATAAGAACAATATAGAAAACAAAATATTATTTATAAAATTCAAAGAGGATTGATTTAAAAACATAAACAATTTAACAAATCATAACAAAAAGAAAATAAAGGATTAATACTTTATAATATGAAGACATGTAAAAGAGAAGAACATTTAGTTTCCTCCAATATGCTTTCCATACTTCTTTTAATCTGTCAGATTTCCATAATATCAGATTGACATCAGAGAATTCGCGAGCAATTCAAGTCATATTCCAAAGTAAGAGAAATGCAGTTACTTAGATATCAGCCTTTCAGAAAAGTTCCAACAACTTGATTTCAAATATTCTCTTCTTCTCACCTTTATGAAGCATATATCTACAAAAATATATCAGAGTACAGTAAGTTCTGCATGATATGATTTCAATCCTAATTCTTTAGTGCCAGTTTAGTAAAAGATACCATAATAAAACATTTATAAGTAAACAGAGCATTTTCACTTCATCCTTTCTACTGAATGCTTTCATGAATTTGTATTAGCAGTATTATTACACAAGAGAGAAAAGTAATTCTTCAACTGTGGTTCCGAGGCAATGGCTGAATATCCCCTGGATGTCAGTGCTATCCTTTGAACTCAGAGCTTGTGGACAAGAGAGGAGCAGAGATGATTAATATTTCTGGTCACTGCTTTAATGAAGCATCCTTCAAGTTCATTTTCAAGGCCCAAACTCTCTGTGTAAAATTTAGCTGAAGATATGTCCTAGAATGACCTGAATAATTACCCTCTGTTAATGTACGAAGATTATGACTTTAAAAAAATAATAATAATTAAAAAAAAAAAAATCAGTAAGATTTAGCTGAGGTTACTAGAAGAAACACTCAGAGTTAGAAAACTTTGTTGTACAATTAGTAAACAAGCTGAAGAATGTTTCACTTGGGAGTGAATTTGCAACACCGAAGGTGTATTTGTGTTACTGTTACTTCACCCTAAAGCAGCTTTCAGCCCCTTGTTTTGTATAGGTAGGCAGAAAGGGAAGAGAAAGTAAGTTGCAGTAATGTACCTTGTTTATTCCTGGAAATCTCAAGATGTTTTTCATTTCTAACAGGGCTTCCACAATTGCATCCAGTCTACATGGCTGACTGAAGAAGATGGAAATCAAAGCAATCATTAGCTGGTCTAAATCCATCAGTTGGAGAGGTGATACATGAGGTAGATACCTTGATTTATACTTGACAAGCAAGGTATTTGCTGCTGTACTCCTGAAATAAGTTGTCATACTGACAAGCATACTTGTCATTGATTTTTATTTCAGAAAGAAACATAGTCTTGGCCTCCATGTGTGTAAAGCCATGAAATCACAGCCACAAGGCTGTGCAGCATTTTGATATCATATATAGTGAACTACTATTTGAACCTCAGAAATTAGGTTCCGTTTATATCACTATGCATACAGATAAGCACAGCTTAAAAGAAACACATGCACCAATCACCTGCAATACTCCAAAATCACTTATCTGCTTTGAAATAAGATATTCATCTACCACCCAGTAGTCTTCAAGCTTGAATACAGATTCTGGATTAAAACTGACACTGAAACACATGAAAAAAAAAACATTTCTATCCATGAAACCAACCCAATTTTAAACATGATACAAGTGGTAGCAGCTACCATCTTCTGTAGCTTTGAAACAGCTTAATGTTATTATAAATATGAGAGGATTTATGGAGGAAAACAAAACAAAACAAAACAAAAAAAACACTGTGAGGTAATATATTCTGCTTCTAGAGTTGTGAGCCACAGGAAATTCCACCACTTTTAACTCGTTCAGGCTGATGAGAGGTACAAATTGACAGTGGGGTCACAGGGAGATGGAGCAGCATTTGCTTTTCCTTGGGTCATCCCCTGGTGTACAAGAGAGAATGTGGAGACTGAGAAAATCACCCGCTGCAATATGAAAAATTCTGATGAGATATTAAAAAATAAATAAATAAAATAAAATACAAGCGTGTTAAGAACAGCTACCAGGATTGCTTTTATGTGTATTTAGTAACAACTGCTCTGTAGAAAGCAAAAGGAAAGCTGGTGAGAAAAAGAGACAGTCCAATCATTCCATCAGTGTCAGATAATTTACAAAGTATATTGAAAATATATATCCGGAATATGAACATCTATACTGCTAAAACAGTAGTCCATGGAACCATTGCTAGGATGTACTTATGCTGGAAAAATAAACAGAACTGCAAATGGGGATGATGTTCCTTCCAGTCCTCTCCAAGGTGTTGCCTCATGTGTACTTGTAGATAAGACTCATAGCACCTACAGAAGAGGCAGCAGATGATATGGCAAAATATGTGATGACCACAGTCATCTTTTTAAGGCATTTTTAAGTTCATACCAAACTGTTGGCAGTTATGAGGACATACCAGTTTTCTGGCAGATCACAAGTAACTGCATTCATTGCTTCCAGAGAAAACAAATCTAATTGTCCTAAATGAACTGGGAAAAAAAAAAAAAAAAAAAAAAAAAAAGTGGTCCAAAGGATGCCATTCCCATAGAGAGGGCTGGCTATCAGCACCTAAAAGCCACTGCTCTTTGTTTCAGATGCACAACACTCTGTTCTGCAGGGTTTTTGATCACCTGTACCGTGAAACCCCCTTACGTCAATAAAATTTTGAAGTGGATTCCAAACAAGACAGCTTTTGAAGCCAGTGTCTTTGTCCCGGATCACTGATATGTTAGTAATCTTTACAGCATCCTGCAGTTCTTAGAAGAAGTCCATGTTCTGCAGGCAATACTATCCACAGTAGATAATGGGCTCTCAGTTGCACCCTAAAGGAGTACTAAGAACTGGCCAGGGTAGCATTAAAAGCGGCCTGTTGCATGAATATTAGCAGCGAAGGTGAGAAAAGTGCCAGAAGTATCACCCCCAGTCTGCTACAAGAGGAGATAAATAGGTAATAACAAGGGCAGTGTGTTCTAACTATGTTGCACACAGAGCACAAAATCTGTACAAGGTGCAACTTTGTAGCCGCATAGATACAAAGTCTATGCAATATTCACCAAGCCATAAATACAGCCAGCCTGCTTTGGAGAAAAGCATGGTGACAGGGATCTTCTGAAAGTGAATTCAGGATACCCCTTTGATCTTAGGAGGCATAGTTTATTAATTAGTATATGCCAAGCCAGAGCTTCCTTTGCTGGAAATAGTAAATATGAACAAAGGCATAATTATGTAAGGAATATTTTTAGTTAATATAAATTGTTTTGGGGACAAGGTGCTTCTCTGATTTTTGCTGAAAACAGTTACAGGCTCACTGAGAGTTGGATGAGAGAAAAATATATGAAATTGTACTTAATAGTTAGGAGATTCACTAAAAAGCAGGAGAATCCTTAAATCAAGCTCATTCTCAGGAGTTTTTCAGAACTTTTGCTTAAAAGTTGCATTAAACATGCGGTTCAGGAAGTAGTCATATAATACCATATAATTCTCACTGCAGTCATCTCTTTTTTAAGACTGATTTAACAATAAAACTTCTTGCTTCTAGGATCAGAAAGATCAAAAACATGGACAAAAATAAAACAAGAAAACTAGAAAAATCAACAAATCAAAACCATCAGAAGCACTATTTTAGTGAAATCTGACGCATTTTCTGGAGATGTTTGGCAACACCTTGAATGTCAGAGGGGTTAGGACATTTGAGACAAACACTCCCTGTTGGGTTATTTTAGGCAATGAACAGTTTGTTGAGTCTTCAGGTTTTTCTGATTTTTATTCTGAACACAGATTCAATCTGTGTTTGTACTTTAAAGAGAGCTTAGCTGTTTTATTCAGAGCTACCAGAACCCTTATGTGATCCAGATGTTTCCTTAATAGGTACAGATCTGTGTCCTATAGCTAGGTAATGGTTTTATTGGTTCGTATCCATTATGTGATTTTTTAACAGAGATACACTAGCTTTTCCTTTCTGTATCATTCTTAATGCCAAAGTAAAATATTATGAAGTAATTATCTACTTTTTAAAAACATTTGCTTAGTCACGGTAGCACTTGCAGCAAGTATCAAGATAGAAACTTTAGATTTCATTTGAGTAAATTTTTTAGAAATCTTTATGTTCTTAATTGTAAATGACACAGTCTGTGGTGGTACTACATTGTTCCTGGACTGTTCTCTCTTTCTGGATATTTTGTTTTCTGCTCTCTGCTTCCCTTTTTTTCTTTATAATTTATCTTGGAGTTGTTTGTTTGTTTTTTCTTTAACTGAGGTGATTATTTTAGTGAAGCAGTCTTTCATGAGGATAAAATCATGTGAGCTTTTGACATTTTGTAAAATATTCTTAAACAATTCCTAATCATCATTCATGTACTAAGGTTTCAGCATTTCCTCCCACCTAACTTTGCGCATTACTGTTTTCAACTATGTGAAATTGCCCTTTTCAAAGAATTGGGTCTGTGTTCAAACTGGTCAGAATATTACTTTCCTACTATTCATTTTCAGTCTGAACTCACTCTACTGTCTCAGAAAGATTGCCCTTTAGCAGAAATTGAAGCTGTAGAAAGTGAGCTAGTGCTCTTTAGAATGATGTAATGTGCCATATTTCATATGCTGTGATCATAGTGCAAGTCACTTCTGAGGGGCTTGTTTTTCCAGTCATCTCAGAAGAGCATTGCACTCAATCGTAAGTTAACAGTTTGTTTGGGATAAATATAATGGCAAAAGGAGTAGATTTGAACACACATAATACACAATTTTGAACATAAAATGTGCAGTTCAAAAATCCTTGTTGAAAGTGTGCAGACCTTTCTGTTTTTAGATTAACTGATGTTTGACCCATACTAATGAGCTTTGACACTGTCAAACTCATTAGGTTTTTCTTTTTAAATACACAGAGTTCTTAGGCTTAGGAGAGCCTATGGAGTGGGAAATATGTGTCCATAAGACAAAATTAATTAATTAATTAATTAATTAATTAACCCATTCATTCAAATATTTAAATTTATTTTGCCTAGCATTGTATTTACTTTAGAATTTCACCTTACCACCGTATAGCTCACTATACAGTTTAAATAAGAAATAATTTGAGAACTTGACTCCTTTTATCTCCATGCTTCTATTTTTCTTTTAGTTCTTGAATGATGTTAATGCGAGAGGGTTTAACTCTTTTGTTTAGAGCAAAAATAAAATAGAATAGTTTCAAAACAAAACTTTATTATGCAAGTGGAAAAGTTATGCTTCATAATTTTTACTGTATACAAAAAGAGAGAAGCTGCTGAATACTGTTATGTTTTCTTGTTGTCTGAGTGAGATCAAGACCAAAGTACAATACCTTTGAATACTTGTGCACTAACTTCTTCTATCTCATGAACTTCTTCAGATAAGCCAGGGAAATCAAACTTAAGTTTCCAAGTGATTACATAAAATCAAGTATTTCTGGTCTAAATTCCTGAGTAACAATTAAGAGAAAATGTTTTCTTAAACAGCTTATGTTCTATCAGAGCTTTTCTTTTAGGAGGATGATCAAGAATATTTTTTTAATTGTGGAATCCAGTCAGAGAAATACAGCAGGCTTCTGAATGATAAGTTGCTCCTGCTGTATATAAGATATTTGACCCATGGTGAGAAGGGGCTTTGCTCTTGCTATACATAAGATCTCTGAGCCATGCACAGATACCACAGAGTTAACAGATTTATAACTCAATGAGCTTTACTCTGTGCAACTTTTCTTATATTTTCAAGACGGTAATAATAATGATCTGTAAGCCTTGTGACTAGACCTTTTAAATGTCTTGCTCAGAAGCATGGAATTTGTTTCAGAAGACCAAAGCAAATAAATAAATCTCAATTGTGTTTCCTTTAATGTGGTACAACTCCCAGCCCTAACAACTCAGAAGAACTATTTACTCAAAGTGGTAAATTAGTAAGATATCTACATGATATTTTATATGATACTATTATTTATTTTCCAGCAAATATAAATCAATGACACTTCCCTTTTCCAGCCTATTTCTTCCTTCCTATACTGAATGTCAATATCCATTAAGGCCAGCAAAGGGAAAATCCATATCATATCTCCTTCTAGAAGCTCCTCTAGAAGCTATGCACTCTACTTTTCTTGCACAAAGGTATGTAACATGCTACATTCCTTTGTTCTCTCTCTGGCCAACCCTGGCTCCTTCTGTTTGGACAACTGCAAACTCCTGGGCCCTTCTGCTGATGGTGCAATGCAGTTGTTCTCAGGCCTGTAACGAACAACTCCTACTGTACTACGTTGGTTTGTCCCGCAAGACTCATCTTCTCCCTCTGCTTCTCTTAAGGGTATTTCTTCATTGTGGCATTATTATTCCAACATCTAGAGCCACTAATGTTGTCCTATTCCTTCTGCCACTCTCAGGGCATAAAGAGCAGCTCATATCTTTGCTTAGGAATCCTACAGTTTTTAGGTTAAAATAAAAAGCATACCCTTATGATTAATTTAAGTTTGAATCTTAAATCTCTAGCAACTCAAATAGCAAAGATACAGTTAGCTATATACAGTTAATGATGAATTCTTACATACCTATTTTTGCACTTACCCTTTAATTGGGGCAGGGAATCTGTCAACCTCTGGCCTTATGTTTAAGTACAACATTTGATCGTCATTCTGATGAGAAAGTTCTTCAAACTTGATAAAGAGATTATTTTAAATATGGAAACTGTTCCACTGTTTTGTTTTTGTTCAGCCTTGAAAAATGGTAAGACTAGTGCTCTTGACATAGAAATCTCATTGGAAACAAACTTCAATTTCCCCCATCAAAAAGTGCACTGAAAACATAGATCCAATTTAGCAGGCCATATGTTTATTATTCAATAAACATCAAACTTGGAATCATATTAAAAATAACAGGAAAATAAAGGGTAACTGAATGGAAGAAGATAAGAATACAAACAACAATCTCTAAAGATCACATGCTTCTGAAGGCTTATGAGTGAAAATCTGTTGTCCTACTGATTAAACCACAAAGAAAATTGGCTAGAAAAGCTACACTCACAGTCGTCATCTCACTTCTATCTTCAAACTTGTATAGATGAAAATGTTTGAGGATGGGATTTTCTTTTTTCTGTTCACACACTTTCCAAAGCATGGTGACTGCTAAGAAGCTACACCTGAAATCAAAATCTCCTATTTCAGTTAGTACTGGCTGAGAGATAGGATTTACTGACAATCAGCCAAAGGCAAACTGTGACTGAATTCAGATCCTAGGCTTATGTCCTCATTGGAAACTCTTAAATGATAGTTAACTAAGTATAATATTAAATTGAGACTAAATAAAATGAATATTAAAGGACTTTTAACTTGGGTAGAGGAGTTCTATTTCATAAAACATTTATCATAAAAACAAAAGAAAAAAAAAGAAAAAAAAATGAAATTACCCAGAGGAACAGTAAATACGGAGACATGTTGCTTCTCTTTCCATCTTCCACATATTCTTCCCAAGCCATGATTATTAATCAAGAAAATTCCTAGTACCACATAATGTAGGAGAAAGTGGATAGAATTTTTCCCTGCCGCTCTGTAGAAATGTTTAGGTTTAGACAACAAATATTTTTAAGTTGCTGAAGCTATTTTTTTTTAATATAAACTCAGGGATCTTTATATAATTTGAAACAAATTTCAAATTTGTTTGAAAGGCAAACTTTACTACATTGATTTATAACACAATTCCAAGCTTGTTCGTTATTAATTATAAAAGATTATAAGTTCAAAATAAAAGGAAACCTGTACCAAAGGCTGGGAAATGCTCAGTATAGCTCATTAAAAGAACTCAGCCACTAACTAGTGACTTTCTCAAAAAGTGTGATTTCAAAGCAACAGTAGCAATGTTGCAAGTGAAAAAGATCCAATTAGACCAAATATGTTCATTTATTTAAACAAAACAAAAAAATAACCCCAAAACAACCAAACAAGAAACCAAAAAACTATGTATTTATTGAAACTGTTTACTATTTCAGTAATTTCCCTCACTCTAGTACTTTATTGTTAATTTTCAATTAATTGTCAATCTAGTACTGTGTTATAAATTGTAATTAATAACAAAAAACTATATCCTTCATAACTATTCATCTCAATTTCTTTCCCTAATCAGGTCCATTTAAGAGAAGATATGAATGACAGTATTTTACTCCAATGAGATAAATGTGAATAGTTTCATTTTCCATAAGATATTTCTGAGAAGTTTTGGCACGGAAAGGCTTAGTTTGAATCTAGGAATTGACATAGAACTATGCTTGCCTTTCCAAGCTCTGTTTCATCTTTTTTTTCTGTCATGTTTTAACCTTCTACAGTAAAATTACTTCATATTTTTCACAGATTTAATTGCTTGCCTCCTCAAAACTCAGCAGTACTCTTTTGCTTATGTTAAGCCTGTCAAACATTATGTCTTTCCCCATAAAAGCTGGGTCTAAAGGTGGTCCCTCACAGTAATTTCCACAGTTGTTACTTCCCTGACTCTAGAGAGCACCTTAAGTTCTGGCAATCTGCAGGAGGGCCAATACAGAGAGTGTGTACCTCTGACAGATTCAGTCACTATACATTCTTTGGGTGTGCTCATTCTCTATGAATTCTCTGGGACCTAGACCTTATACAAAATCAATTTCATATTTTTCTTTACTTACATCAAGGGCCCCAGATTTCCTATAGAGTCACATGAATCAATGAAGAGAGCTTTTTGATAGCAGTACAAGGAAAATGGTAAATAAAACTCAAACTTTCATAGAGGGTTCTTCCTACTAGTGGGAGAATATAATATGCATTCGTGGTGTCATAATATCCATTTCATCATGTGATTACTGTACAGGGATTTATTAAGTGAAATTTTAGTCTTTTAGAATTTACAATTTTAGAATTTAAATTTTCTTTCAAATAATGGTGACTTCAGACAAGACTAAGAATTTGACCACTTGCATTTAGTTTTTTATTTTAGTTAGTGATTTTAGTTTTTATTTTAGTTAGTGATTTTAAGATGTAGCGGGCATACCACCTCCACTGATATTTTTGTGAGTGTGCCATGCAGTCTCCTGGTGAAAAAGCATAGTTAAAGGTGATGTCTATGTTGAAAAATAGTGTTTTATAGTTGACAATTTGCTCTATCAAATAATGGTATTGTGCTCTTTTTATCTATTGTATTTTCCATGGAAATCAATAGCAGGCAATATTTTGGAGCAACCCAAGTAGTTATGAAAGAAAAACATGTATAGTATTTTCCTTCATACAATAATAATAAATTTTCTTTGCTAGATATTTAATGTCTCTGAAGCATGGATTCATATTTGTGGTTTGCCAGACTTTAACTGAGTACGTTGAAGGACTTCAAATATATTTTTTTTCTTTCCAAATAAATGAGAAAATCATGCTATTTTTAATTTAAGATGTTCACCTATGTTCTGCAGGCTGTCATGGGAGAGTGTGGTGAAAGATATGCACACAGGTGCTGCAGTTCACACTATTTATAGACTTTGATTTAAACATAGAAATAAAGTATGTGTACCATGTTTGGCTACACAATAACTGCATAATTTCTATTCACTAATAAAAGTCTATTTTCTGCCTGAAAGACTGTTAGCTGCCCAAATCACCAAAAGTGTTCCTGCCAGCATGGAAAGGACTGGAATATTAATAGCTCTAGTAGAAGTTTTTCAATTTTAGTACTTTATCTTTCCATATTGCTGAGATGTTTTCAAAATCATTCAGAATACAAGTGAAAATCTTTTTTTTTCTAAAAGACCAGCACCGGGGAGAGTGAGTGCATCAACTTATTTTTCCCATGAAGGTGCATCTATTATTTGTTACTTTCTCAAAATCTTCGTTGTAGGCAAGCAGTAGTTTCCATCCTCATTTCCTCTTCATTTTTCTTAACCTTTTCTTAGTGAAGTTTTCTAGACACCAGTGTAATCTGAATTATGGTGGCTTCTATGTTAGATGTTCACTCTCGAGCTCTTTTGCTTCTATCATAGTAGACCATTGGCTCTGATTATATACGCACTGTCCAACGACTTATTTTCAAGTACAATATTTTTAAAGGAGTTACTGGAAACTATATGAAATCTGTTATATAAGCAATTAAAAAAGAAAGAAAATAACCACTGTTAAAACTAAACAATATTCAAATGAGTGAACTTAAGTTTTCTTTTTTTTTCATGAAAAACTAGTGCTTGTTTAGTATCAAAGTATTTGTCTTTCCCAAATAATCTCATATTAGTATGCTATCTCCTACATATCTTGATTTAAGACAATTTATTTCCTACAAGAATATCTTTCCACACTTAGTTTCAGAGAAAGAAATTGGTTTCAGTGAGACAGAGATACCCTTCATATTTTAAATACTTATTGAAATGTCATAAAAAAACTTATTTATCAGTCAGAACAGCAATAATTTTTACAACTGGAAAAAAGTGAAATTTTGAAGTAATTTAATTGTGTGATATTATTTCTTGCTTTCTTCTGTTGCAATTAAAAGCAAGTGGAGAGCAGCACCCTAATCTGATGCTTACCAAGGAGTACTAAAAATGAAAAAAAGGAAAAAAAAACTGCTTACAGATTAATTCTTGAAAGTTAAAAATAAAGATGTTTTCTGCCATTCTGATGCCAGAATTTTTATTTTATTTTTTTCACTCCTTGCAGCCTGTGAAAGACACAAGGCAGAATCAATTTAATGCAAAGTAGTATGTATTATTTAAAACTAGAAGCAACATTTGACCTAGAATTTCATTCAAGACATCCTCTGGATAAGGCAGCTCACATTATATAAAGAACCAGAAGTCTTCAGAAAAATTATTGAAGACATCAAATAATGTTGAGGGTGTCGTACTATTAGATAGGTATTTTCAATTTACTGCAAATATAATCTCATATCCTCCATAATATTTATATATATACTCCAAAAGGTAAAAGAGATTCCATTGTTATATAACACTTAAGCAGACTTTTAACACTTTTAACTTTGTTCATAACCATTTTCAGCTTAGAGCAGGCAAAGCACTTGTTTGCATTATTTTACATTCTCATCTTTACTGAAAGCAAGCTTTTCCAGTCATTTCATTTAAACAATTAATCATTTCTAAATATATTTATGAATATCTCTAAATAATTTTGAGAAATGATCTAAATTAATCTGTTTAGTTTTTTGAGATGAAACATTTACTCAGTGATAGTACCTTTCAGATTTTCATGTACATTTATGTAAATTCCTTTATAGACAAAAAAAAAAATTGGAATGGAATCAAATACTTGCTATTAAATATGTCTTTAATATATCAATACTGTTTTTTTCTATACAAAAATATGAATCAAGTAGAATATATCTAAGCCTGACAAATTCATGGAAGTGTCAACTGTATCAGGAATAAAGTTCCTGTCATAGGCACAGTAATTAGCAATGATTTAAACTATTCAGGATAATAGAGGTGTGTAGAACTAATTTTGATAACCATAGTTTTCCATCTGCTTTTTAGGGTATCAGTGGAGCTTCATTCCTTTGTAGTGTTCTAAGAACATTTAGACAAAGAGAAACAGCAGCGTCCCTAAAAAAAGCACCACATGGATGCAGTTACAAGACCTGCACAGCAATGAGTCTGTTTATGAGACAGTATAAATCAGCAACATTTTGCTAAGGTCAAAGTTGGTATAGCCACTTCTGTTAAAGGAAGAACAGAAATCGAAGCTATTAAAGAATGCTTTTGCTACTGAGCAACTGGAAAAAGAAAATAAGCAAAACTAAAGTGCAGGGATTTTTCTTTTTTTTCTGGTGGTACGGTATCTATCACTTTTCTGGGAACTATTGGAATATGAATAAGAAAAAACCTTTTGCCTAAGAGGTTGGCTTCATAATGAAATGTCAAAAAAAACAATAAAAAAAAAACAATAGCCTCCCCAGGTCTGATGAGACAGTAGATAATGTAATTGAATAGACAGTATCCTCAAGAATCCAAAGATTTTGGTTTATTTAAACTAAAACTAATATTCAGACCACTCTAACCCTAGCCTTAGATAATTTTTTTTTTCAAATATGAATCAATTTATATGAAAGATTGAAAAGCAGAAAGGCAAATATAACAACACAATTAAAAAATTGATACTTTAATTTTGTTAAGATTCTTCTTTGTTCTTTAGGGGATATGACACATTAAAGCTGAATAATTGGGATGGTAATACACTTTACATGTAGAAATTGAAAGCAATGTTTCCTATACTGTGAAGAAATTTCAATTATCTAAAAGTTTCACCCAGGGCTCTGAAATGGCCACTTAATATTCAGTAAAGAGTATAGCGAAGAGCCCATGTAAAGAAGAAAAACCCCTAGGTTAGGGTTCTGTATTAAAAGTGAAACACAACATGACTCTTGTTCTACTTTTTTTTTTTTTTTCCTTTTTTTTAATAGAGAAGAGAGGAACAACAAAGATGAATAAAAATGATCTGTGCAAATGTTCAAAAACAACCACTTCATTATAAGCTCAATACCAAGCTGCCTAAACTATAACAGAAGATGTTTTATGGGCTCTGAGGGCAATACAGGCCCACTATTCCTCTTCCCTGTTCCCTTAGGGAACCTCTGTTCTGCCCAACACTTTTCACTAGACCCAGGGCCATCAGCCTCTGCCCCAGCAAGGCCACAGCAGGACCAGTTTTCAGATTCACAGAGCTCAGCCCTGCTTGTGAAAGGACCCTGTGCAGCTGTTCCACCTGTAAGTCCATGTCAAACAAGAGATGGTGCATGTACAAGCTTTTACAACATAATATTTCAGTTATTTTGGTTTTACATCAGAAAGTCATAGCTGAAGATTTCGGAGTTATTGTCTGCTCTTTGCTATCATTTATTCCTGAAGGGGCTGTTTCTTTTGGCTGATTTTGCTCTCATCACCCAGACTTTGGAAGATAATACAAATGAATAGTTCAAATCACACAGTCAGATTATATTTTTTCTTATCTTTTTCATCTGAAAAATGAAAAGGAAGGAAAAGAAAGAAAGGAAAAGGAAGAAAAAAGAGAGAGAGAGAGACAAGGAAAAGAAGTAATCAGAAAATGTACTAATTTCAGCAAAGTTAAATAAAATGACACTTTACAAACAGGATTTTAAACTGAGAACCCAAATAAAACAGAGCCGTTTTTTCATTCTGAATAGTAGCGTATCTAAGTGAGATCTAAAAAAACAGTGTTCAGAATCATCCTGTAAATTAGTATAATTACGTGTACTTGAATATGAAAAAGTATTCCCTTATGTCAAATACATTGTATAATTTCTCATATTTACTTAGCAGAATAATTTAATGAGCACAGTACGATGTACAGACATCTGAGATTGAAAAAAAAAAAAAAAAAAAGTTTAATTGTACAAAAATCTGTTGTGTAAATAAAAAAAGCCCTAATTCTAATGCCACACTTGAAGGTAAAAACATGGGAATTGATGATCTAGAAGGAAGCATTCAAGATGTGATATCCCATCACAGAAACCACTCAAATAACCTTGCTACATTTCTCCAGAAGACTGGAATCAAAGTGTATCTGAAGATGGCTTGGCAGATCTTGATGATGGTGTCTAAACTCTCCTAGGGTGAGAACTGTCACTACAACATTTGATGATGAAGATAGTTTAAAAACTACTTGTTCAAATGTATATAAAAACTACTTGTTCAAATGTATATGTAATCATAAGTTGCTGAGTTTGCCTCGGTTTTGGAGATGATGATGAAACACGGAGTCAGATATGGCAGCTTCAAAGATCTTTTAATGAGGTCCCCCATGTGTGTGCAGCTCTGAGTATATGTTAGTCATAAAAATAAGATGACCCATCTATCTTTTAGCTGCACTAATTCAAGGCTACACATTTTGAGCTGAAAATAGTTTTTCTCTCAAAAGTGATTTTTCATGCAGTAGTTGGTCCTTGAAACCTAGCATCATTAACACAGCACAAAGATACTTGCTTGTTTTTGAGTATGTAATTAGTGAGGAAACTTTCTGCAATGTGTATAACTGCAAGTGTTCAAGGGGCCATCCTTTATTCTCAAACTATTTTATGCCCATTAGTGTTCATCTTTCTTGAACTTGCAATGTTTTGAGCTTAGTTACTCATTCAGTTAAATCAAGTAAATCTACTTTGTTGCAGCTGACTGAGTTCAAAACAGTTGGAATTACTTTTTTTTTTTTGTATTGTGGTTATCTAAAGATACCTGTTTCATAAAAATGGGAATTGTGATACATATACTTAGAGGAAGCATACTGTTCCATCCTTTGTCCTTACTGCACCATACACCACTAAATATGAGCTGCTTTTTATTTTCCTGAGTCATTTGGTAGATGTCTTCTTTAAGGTCTATTAGGGCAGTGAAGACTTACATAACATCTTCAGTTCTGAAATCCCACAGTCAAAAAAATGGCATGTACTTGAAGTTAAGCAGTAATTTTGAGAAATAGGGGAGACATTTTATCTCTGACTTTTCTCATGTCTGGTCAGGGTATTTTAGTTGTCAGTGTTTGTAGTGGTATGTAATTTGATAAGATTCTCATGAAATAAAACAAGTCTGTAGGCTTAAATTCTGACCCAAGATCTCCCAACTTACTTGCACTGAAGTACACTTGCACCTGTCAAGAAAGAAGGCAGAAATACTCGTTTGTGGGGAACACCTCTGGTCCTCATGGATCCCAGTGTCAAGTGCTGATGTATAGCTCTTTTGCATGAGGAAAAATATTCAGAAAGGGATGAGTGCACAGCAGTAACATCTCAGTTGTTTGAGGAAGCTGAGGTGAAGCACTGAGCCCAGAAGCTGAGTGATGGGCACTAAAGATCACTGGTCCCCATCAGGATGGTCCTCTGCAAAAGGAGCAGTACACAGAGCTTCTGTCATTGGATTTTAGCCCTTTCAGTCCCTTGAAAGGACTGTTAACCAGCTTTAAAATTCAACAGTCCCTATTTGGAGAATACACTGTATTACTCTATTTTACCAATGCTTATTATCTGTCATAACTCTTAGCATTATGTATAAAGAGTAAAACCTTGTGTAAGTATGATTTCCACTTGCTGTTTGTTTCTACGCAATATGGCATTCTGTGAAGCATTTCTAGCAGCCAGAAAATTGCCTATTATTCTCTTTTGATATAAATAAAAATACAAATTGAAGACATACTTGGAAAAAAGTACCAATGTCTTCTGTTTCACAGTTCTGTGCATTTTAGAATTCAATATGCTATAATAGCTAGGGTTTAGATGAACATATGAACTTCTTTAGTACCGGGTTTTCTCAATGATTGACAGCAGAAATTGCTGTTACCTGATTGAATTATAGGCATTGTTTCAAGCTCTGCAAAACAATAATACCAAAAAGAAAACAAGTTTGAATTCTACTTATGTGTGTGTGCACAAAAAGTATTAAATAATGAGATAAACACTGGCAATTTTGTCCAGTTCAGTAAGACTTTTAATTATAGTTGAGATCTCCTTTAAACTGTATGAATTTTACTGATGCAAAGTAAACTGCTGAGAGCCAAAGAAAGGCAGTCTCAGATTTCTACTGACTACCTAAAGCACAGAAATATTGCTTAACCAATTCAGACATTTAAAGGGGAGGGAAAGGTGGAGGAAGGGGAGAAAGGTACTTATGTATTTGATACGCGTACTAATTTTTGCAGGATCTCAGGTAATAAAGTATTTTCTACAAAAGAAGTTGTCTATATTCTGAAAATTTAACCTCTTTATCTTCTTAAATATGGTCTACAATATTCGTACATATAAAAATTGATAAGCAATGACCAAATGGACCAAATGACCATAGCCCCTTTGGCCTTGATTCAGCAATGTATTAATTCTGATTTCTAAACTGTAGTCATAACAGCAGTTCTACTAAGATGAAAAAAATCTACCTACAGATGTTTTGTTGAATTATGGTTTAATTTCTGATGACTAAATTGCTTAAAGAGATGAAGAGATCTCATCCTAAATGTGATATTTCGTATGTCTTCCTTGCTATGGTGAAGAGACTCTGCAGCAGTCTGTATGCAGAGACATCATGCCTGGGACTAATACATCTAATGTACCAAACAAGCACTGAGTGTTTATAAAATCATTATGAACCTTTTACAAAAGAGGAAGAGTAATATCCAAGGTATTCACAAGTGTGATAGATATTTCTAAAAACATACTTAAAATTCAAAACTAGTAATTATTGCTTTTAGCAAGTAAGAGGATGTTTCATATTTGATGCCGTATGACTTGTCTTACGAGTCACCATTATGTGACAGTAACAAAGAACAACCCCTGGCCTAATCCATTTATGATTTATAGGGCAAATGGTCAAGAAGCTAAATCCAAACACAAGACTGGATTTGAGAGTGTTCAGAGTGCCTCTAAGAACAGGAAAAGTCCTTTGTCTCAGGAAAGACACAGCTAAAAGAGAAATGACAGTGACCAAATGTCTTTGACCATTCAGAAACCATCAATTTCAGAAGAAATCAAGGGTGTAAGATCTAAATCAGTCATTCTGACAGTAACTCTATTGCAGTAATTCCCCTTTCTGCTTCTTACATGGCCTTTGTACTTTTCTGGGTTCCTCTAATCAATATGCTGTCAGAGAGTAGAATCAAGAATGGAGTCAATATTTATCACAGACAAACATTTTAAAATTTGTGATTCTGGAAACACCCACAAAATAAGCATTAATGATTACTGATTACCAGTGACTAATAATCCTAAATTGATTAGTAACCCTAAATGTGATTGTTGTACTCTGATGAATCAAATCTCGGAACAAAACATCTTCTGGTATGAGGAGTTTTAGTTCTGTATTTTTTCATAAGAAAAAAAAATTAGTCTTTTTAAATTGCAGAGGTTGATATTATAATATATAATTGATATTATATTTCAAAGTAGAAAAAAATCTCAGTGGACACTATTAACAAATGGAAAACTAAATATTTTTTTCCAGACTTTCATGCTTGCTTTAGCTATTTTCAATACATCATCTACAAGAGAGGATAATTTTATCTCTGCATTATTTTATCCAACACTAATTAAAAATTACTGCGGATATGACTGCTGCAGGGTTTCCAAAGCCAAATAGATCCATGGTATTCTTCCATCCTTAAAAATGAAATGAAGGTATTTTCTTAACTTCTATAACCACAACTAGTATATTCTTTTCCTTCCCTTTGAAGGACTAGATTTTTCTTTTACAATTTCCCGTGCCCTAAACCCAGTAAGGCAATGATAATTTTAGATAAAAAGGCTTGTAAAGCAATAAAGAATATGCAGAAGCTGGAAATTACAAGAAATACCATTCATGACAATGTGAAAAGAAAAAATTCCAGACAGGATGTTTCCCATGTCTACTAAGTCTTTCTGGTTTACAATTCCAATGTTATTGTAAAAGAATCCGGTCAGATCTTTCAGCCAAAATTCCAAGGACTACATTCAAGCTGGTGAAATGTCTTAGAGAGAAAACACACTTGATTTTTGAAGGAGATTAAAAAATAATATGGATATTTCAAATAAACCTCTTTATCCATCTTAGAACTTTGTATCTGAACAGATAGAAATATTATGAAACATATACAAAGAGCCTCTTTTGGAGTTTCTTTATTAAGCGCGCACTTTAAATTTTTGCCCTCATCTTTAATGAAAGGAAAAAATAAAACTTGAAATTCCAGCAATAAGCTGAAAACCTTGAAATACTGTGAAAGCTATTGAGCTGCAGGAGGGAGAATCCTGGAAGAATCATGCTGTGTGGAGATAATTACGGCATTCATCAAATCCCTGGATGGGGTGAAGTTAACATTCATAAATCCATAGTGATGGTTTTCACTTCCCTTAGGTTTAATTCTAATAAAGCCATACAGTGGTGCTGCTAGCACCTTCTCCCCCTGACTCAGCTGCCACCTACAGCATCTGAGTGCAATGACTAATGGGCATCAAAGGTTAAGCAATTGCATGCCATCAAACAGGCACATTGAGCCTAAAGAATGGCTGTTTGCACAGCTCAGCTCTGGTGGACTATGCCAGTGCTCATGATTTATTGTTGTTAGCTACTCTGTTAGTACTCTATATCTAACCTAACAACTTTGTCTGGAACTAGCTTGATTCAAATCCCACTGCTGTCTCCAGCTGCCCCATATGGTTTCAGGTCTTGGAATTGGCAGGGTACAAACGATCTGGTTCCAGACTGCAGTAAAGCAGGTGTCCTGCTCTCACTGTGCTTGCTCTCTAATGGGGACGTGCTGTGTTCAACTCACAGGTGGCTTCTTTCAGTAACAGTGATTGAGGACCATCTCCTACCACCTTTTTCTAGTAGTCTCAGCAGATATTTATCTTACAGGCTACACTGTATACTTTTTCTTCTTGATGCCTGTTCTAGTTTCACCTTGTATCTCATCTTGAGCATTGTAAGCTGTAACTGTAAAATTCAAGTTCACTGCACTATGACTGTACCCTGATCCAAAACTGAATGGCTGAAGACACACCTCTGATACTATTTTCATGTCTGCTTAGGGCTGTAGGCTAATATGACAACTGAGTGAGGTTTGAGGAAAGGAGGAAGAGCTGAGGGGCTAATCTCTAGGCAAAATCATCACTTGTGTTTCCAAAAATGTCAATGTACTTATTGACAAATGATTAAAAAATACAACCACGTGCAAGAATGTTATAGGACACCATATGTGAGAATCCTTCTTAGTTTTTTTTTGGCTCAAAGCTTGCTTCCTGAGGTTTTTCTTGTGATAAGACTCTGAGTGACTTGTCAGGGAGGCAACTGATGGGTGCTAACTGTGTGACAATCGATATCTCTTTGGGAACATTTGCAAGCCCCTTCCCCCAGAGCTGCTTGCTCTGTAGAAGAGCGGAAGAGAGTGCTCAACAGTGTTCACTGGCGGAAGATCTGGCTTGCGGCCAAACCGTTCCAGCTAAGTATGGAAGGCTGGGGGATGATACCATTGTATCTTGCGAAGGCAAGATGCAAGTTGGTGCCTCCCTGCTTCCTCTTATCTGCTGGCAAGGCCAGAAAGATAAGAACAAAGGAGGTTCCTGCTGAGATCCCAGAGCCAGAAGCTGTCACCGCAAGGAGAACTGACTCAACCACCTTGGGTTTGGGCTGTCACTCAAAGGAGAGCTGATTTGACCACTTTGGATTTGAGCTGTCACTCCAAAAAGAGCTGACTCAACCACTTTGAAGCATTGAAAAAGGGCCATCATCACCATGGTCGTCGTCGTCATTGGCAACAGGACAACTCTGCCTGATGACCCACCGCTACTGAGGATCAAAAGACTGAACTACGAACCTCGCTGGATCCATGGTGGTGACTATGTCCCTCTTGCTGCCTATAGAGACTCCTTGCTTCTTCTTTTCTATCTTTTCTATCGCCCTCCTTCCCTTCCCCCATTACCCTAATCACAATAGTGTCCGTTCTCCCCTTCCCCATTCCCCCTGATTAAGATTTGTAATAAACTGGTTGGACCAACATTTGAACCGTTGCTTCTTAATCTCACGCCGGGTATATAGATAATAAAAGAACCTCCTCTCCCTCCTATAAATTGGAGCGAGACACCATATCAGTGGTCTCACAGAAGTCCATTAATTTATGAGTTACTCATTAATTTATGAGTTACTCTATTGTAGAACCTGCTAGATTAGTCAAATGCTATTTTCCTTTGGAAGCCACATTTAATTTCTCTAATCATCTTCTTTTTACCCATATGCTTCAACATAGCTTCTGAGATTAACTTTTTCATGATCTCACTAGGCACCAAGATGAGGCTCACTTGTAGATAGTTCCTGGATTCCTCCTTATAATACTTTTAAAAATAAGTGCAATGTTACTTTTTTTAACAGTCTCTAGGGAAGCTGCATGTCTGCCATGACTATCAAGTATGATGGTGAGTGGCTTGGCAGTTATGTTTGCCAATTCTGTCAGATCTCCAAGATGCATCTCTTCAAGTCTCATGGATTTGAGTATTTCAGATTCCTCGGGTGGTTTTGAATCTGACCATTTGTGAATGAATTTGTCTTTGATGTTTGAGGTGATCTTCATTTAGGTTGTAAGACTATTGCTGCAGATGTTTTTTCTTTCTCACAGCTATCCTAGATCTGGTTCAGGAACACAAAGTCATACAGTCTCTCATTTTGGCAGTGGAGCCAAAGGCTACAGGAAAGAAAACCGACTGAAGCCATGTATCCTCTAGACATACATAGGTGTAACAAAGTAGCAGCTCAATATCTTCCTGACAGGATCAGCAGCAGTACCTATACCAGCAAAATCCATGCCAGCAAGTGTGCTTATGTAGAAATGCAAGGCAATGTGTCTGCTTCAGGCAGAAGAAGCGGGGTCTCAGCATAGCATCTAGGTGGTTGTATACTTATATTAATGAACAGTTCTTACACGATCTAGCAATTCTTGTTTGTTTGTTTGTGGTTCCTGAGTGGTTCTTACCACTATATTTGCAAAGTAATCGCAGCAGTGTCATGCCACTTTCCCTAGCCTTTAACTTCTCTCCTTGGATATGTATTCATTCCTCTTCTCCCTTCTACTGATACATGAGTCAAAGATGAACCTGAGACATGGATCATAGGAATAATTTACCCCTGCTAACTGTAGTCATGTGTGTCCTGTGCTGATGTGACTATGCTGCAGCAGCCTGATGAGTTCTTCTAGGACAAAAGAGTGAGAGCCTGTTATTACATACTGCTTATCCTGAAGGAAATGAAAAGCTGCCAACAGCTAAAGATAAGTATCAGCTTCCTTGGTATAATAAATATATGTAGTCAGTATTTAATTTTTTTTTCCTCATTTTTCACTCAGGGATAAAAGGTCTACTGCAGACATAGGGAACTGAACTGCTGCTGACTGCTGCTGTTTAACAGTTGGCAATCTTCTTTGAGTTCTTTTACAGCCCACAGTTTGAGAAAAATTGATCTATAGGACCTAACTAAAAGCTGCCATAGAGTAGTTAATGACAAGGGAAGAGAAAACATTTAAGTGCACTTTATTTAACTCAGCTGAAGACTCAATTGCAATGAATAATCACATAATACCTACGTTGAACAGCAGCACTTACTGAAAAGTCTAGTTAAAATAGGATTTCCAGAGAATTTGTTTCTAATAATGGACAAAAGTTTTGAGTAATACAAAGAGAAACTATGGCTATTAAACACTCTTGGAGTTTTCTATTTTCCTTGCAGAGGACATAGAAACTAAATTGATAGATTCACAGTTCTTATTTTTGTGTCTAATGACATACTATTTCCCACCTGTCACGACACTTTCAAGAGGAATATCAACAATTTAGAAACAAACAAAAAAGAAACCACTTTACCTACCTTCTTTACATATCTTTACCTCCTCCTCTCCACTCCACTTTTCTCATTACTAAAAACCTACTCATGCTAAAGCATCATAAAACAAGATTTGTGATTCTTGATTCTTTCTGTATTTGTGATGGAGATCTATTTCTCTAAAATGGCTTGGGAGTTTTCACGTTGTTAAAAGGTTCTTCAGTTTTGAAAGTTCTTTCAACTTCAAAATACACAGTTTAACTTATTTCCACAAATATATCTTTTTTTGTTGAGAAAATGGGCTAGTGATATAAATTCATTTGTTACTAAAGTACAATATGAAGTAGAGAACATGGAATGTGTGAAATTTATCAACAATAACTTTCTCCAAGGTACTAATGAACATTTATATTGGGATTGCTGAGGAGTTGTCTGAAAAAAAAAAAAAAAAAAAAAAACTAATTGGTGTAATATACAATTTTGAGTAAAGACCACCAGTATCAAGGGGGAATTGAGGTGTTTTGGTACTCTGATAATAAATTGCTTGATTCCAAACATTCTATTTTTAGGATTAATTTACTTCTGTGTTAACAAATCACTGCTGCTTAAATTTTGAGATAAGCACAGCTTATACACTTCACGTAAACTTTGAACAAACCCACAAGTTCGTAAATTTCAAAACTGAACTCCTGTTGGATGCTATTATTTTTCTAACCTTGTTAAAAACTTGATCTAAAACACACTGATGTTGAAGTTTTAGATTTTTTCTTCCTTAATCTCAGGAGATTTTTAATGTCTAACTTATAACCTGCATTTGCTAGCAGGCTGAATTCCTTTTTTAACTATTTTCCCTCCCAGGCAAATGTATTTCTTCAGATTTTCTAATTTGTGATTGCACAGTGTAGACTTCATTAATTTTTCCTTGTAAGTTAGAAGCTGTATTGTAGTCATTCTAATAGCTCTTTAGTAGGTTTGCTTCAGACTTACCTTGAACGTGAGATGAAGGTGTTGTAGCCAGTACATCATCAGTGTTTCCTACAAGTAAATGCACGCACATTTGTTCTTTTGGAATCTTGGCATTTGCTTTTTCATAGAAACATTTCATAGTTATCTTATACTCCTACCATAAGCAGTCTTTTTACTAAGTTTTTCCCAAATTAAAAAATTCTCAGTTTATATTATTGCTGTGAACCCCTGCCCGAACTTTATCTTGTTTACACAGAGAAAAGTGATAAATGTGGAAGAAGAACTGAGATGCAATTTCCACCATACCTATGTTGGAAATATCCAAATAATTTTTGTAAGGACAGTACCTCTGATAAAAGCAGATTTTATTTGTGATTGCAATGGCAGGCATCCCGCAAGCAGGAGCACCCCTAAGGATGCACTGACAGCTTTTTGTACCTCGTTTCCCCCCTTTGCTTATTCTCTTCCCCTGTTTCCCCATTGGCTGGGTACTCCAGGTTCACAATCTTATCAAAATTTACATTTGTTAATTGGTGTATTATCTGGTGTCAGTCAGTAGCCATCCTGTTGTTTCCAGATGTCTCAGTGCTCTTCTTGTCGTATTGATATGGTGATTTTCTTCAAAGTCTTCGTTAAACAAAGAGCACCTGGGGGCAGGGGTAATGCCAAACCTTTCTGATGTCTCTTCAGGCACTTCCTTGGGCATGCCATGACTTGTTCTCTGGTTCTCTGGTTTGATCAATCTCATGCAGGATAGAGTTAGGAGAGGACAAACTGAGGGTTAACCGTTGTATAGGAATGTGAGTAAGGAGAGGATAAGATAAGGATTAACCATCGTATAGGAATGCAGGTAAGCAGAGCGTGAGGCCAGATAAGAAAAGAACATCTCAAAACTCTATTGTAAACTTGAAGAAACATTACACAAGGAATGGATCAGGATGGGATTACTTCTGTTGAAGACAATGAGCCTTCATCCCATGACCACCAGAAGGAGACCCCCACTGCCCACGGTGCACGTGCAAGAGGGAGGGACCATGTGCTGATGGGTTCTTGGAAATGTAATGAATATCAATACGAATTCCAGGACAATCATTGATTATGTATTAGTTCGACCTATATCTATACCAATCTTTTGCCCTATATTGTGCAAGTTAGGTGGATCTATCCCCCTTGCACCCGGTGACTGCACAGCACTGAATAAACCATACCTGCTTTGTAATCTTACTTGGGTTACAGAGTTTGATTCCACACATCAGGATATTCTTGCAATATGTGTGATAAAATATACATATATACTCTTATATATTGAGTTTGCGTTCCTAGGGAAGGTTCGTCTAGAGGATAAGTGATGCAAACTATCAGAGACCCCCACCCCCAAGTAAAGTAGAAAAACTCCAAAAAAGAACTATGACAGCGGAGGCCATGAAATAAAAAAATATTATCCCATTCTAATGCAGAAACAGCATTTGATTCCCACACATACCAGTGCACATCTTAATTAACACTTTTCTTTACTGACAATGTATTAAAACTTTGCATTGCTATCTGTTAAAGGATTTACTCATTTTGCAAAGGTTTTTGGCAGCAGCAGTCAGGGCAGCAGACACATAGAAATCAATTAGAATCTTTTGGGATCTTACTAGTGGTTTTGGTAAGGCTTTTTTTTTTTTAATGACAAACAAGAGTATAACAAAAAGCTTTTAACAGTTTAGTGTAAACATGGAAGGCACAGTTTATGCTAATGAAGTAACAACAGCAATTAGCTTTTTAGGGTACTAAATTGTTAGTCTCAAATATTTGTATGTGGATATATTCAGCAAATATATTGCATAGAAAATACACAAGACAACAGTGGAATCATACTGTGCTAGCATGAAACGTTCTAAGATACCTGCAAGTGTAAATTCTCTAAAGATAATGTGTTATGACACACTAGTGCTCCAGTGTCACAGAAGTGATATGTACATGGTGTTAGCCAATGCACTAAATTATCTCCATTATACATTATAGGAAAATTGAGTGTCACATGTTTCAGATTACTTTGCATGTAAAGATGTCTTGTTTGAACAGCTACTAACATAAAGCCTGCAAATGCAAAGAGAATTCATCGAGCAGGTTATGAGCTTCAGGAAGCAGAAGCCAGACTTCTGAGAACGTGGATGCAGCCAAACTTCACCTGCTGTGCTGCACCCTTTTCATCAAGCTGAAGAAAAAGCAGCTCTTATTTTCAGAGTCTGAACACTTGTCAGGCACCTGGGGGAAGAAATCTCCTCTTGGTAATGAAAGAAGTGAATAACAATTAGCCTTCTGAGGCCAGAAGAAAGCGAGGAAAATCTTTCCCAGTAATCAGCCTGTTCTGTCTAAATATTACCTGCATTTTTCCGGTCTGGCATGCTTTGCTTGAAGTTGTGGAAGTCTTGTTTTTCTATGATTTACTGCTCATTTCCAAATATCCAATACTGTAGTCTCTCTGGAACAGTAAATTTGATAACCTTATAAGAGGCTGATAAAACGCTATTGGGAAAGAAGTAATGAACTGTTCCTAGAGAGACTCAAGGATATCTCCCCTTCTTCTCTAGCTTGTTTACAATTCTTAACGCATGGAACTTAGGAGAAATCACTCCCCTCCACTTCTCCCTCTGTCTTCAGTTTTCAATGGCTGAACAGAGGGACACAGGGTTAGAGACAATTCCTCTATGACTAGATGTTAAAAACTGGAAAACTTGAGGCAAGCATTTACACCTCAGTCATCCCAATCTGCTCACCAGAAAACTGGTAATACTTGGAATTTGTGACTTCCAGAAATTCATGTTTCATATTTAACTGACTACTGATATGTATAAATAAGTGTATAATTGCATCAACATTTAAAGGTAATTACATCTGTTGTGATGTACAATTTAAAAAATCATTTATTTCTCTGCTCAACTTAAGAATTTAGTGCTTTCCCTTTCGGAACTTTCTCAGAACTGTTCTGTGAAGAGATGATTTCGGTCTGCATAGACAGTTTGGTTACCTTAAGTTTTTCTGTATTCTAAAGCAATATGAACTAATTAAGAAAGGTTTGGGTCCCAGCGGTCTGATATACCTACATGATGTCAGAGGACCTAACAACCTTCTTGAGATAAGTCTGCCAGTCGGCAGCAATCATCAACTCCCAGATGGCCTGGAAAGACTAATTACTGGTATTCCTCCCTGCTGCCGGAGCAGGCTGGAAGGAATTTGCATGTGTGAAGAGCAGGCAACATCAGATGCCTTTGCTGCGCACTCAGACACGTCACAGTTTGTCTCACAGTTCTGAACGCGAGCTCACGAAGACTCTCAGCAGCATATCATCCTAGTCTTTGAACCAGGCTGAATTCTATTGTCAGCTCTTTACAACACCGTTACAACAATTGTTATTCTATGGAACCTCGATGACCATGAAATACAGAGACAAGGGCGCTAGAAAATCTTGCTAATTATCTTGTAATTCATTTTAGCTTCTATGTACACGCAGGTAACTCATGACAAGCCTTATCATGATGAGTCTATCTGGCAAGACAGTGAAACCATCCTAGCTTCAGATCATGTTTCCTGGCTTCATATCAAAGTCTTCCTATCAATAGCAATTTTATTTCACAAAGATACATAAAAATCCTATCAATCAGAGAAAGATATTTTGCAGGTGTAACATTGGGTAAAAGGACAGTTTCAAAGTTTGTTCTGTAAATGAGCAAAGGATGAAGAATTCTTCCTCTTAGCTTGTGAAAAAGTATGGACTTGTCTTAATCTGAGTAGTTTTGTCATAAGATTTTGATGTTACAATGTTACGGTATTTGGAGTGAGAGCTTGGATTGGAATGTTACACAGATTTTGTGCACAAGCAGTAAAACGTTTCTTCTGCATTCTCTATGCACAATGCAACTTGCTGTTATTTACAACAGCAGCTTAAGTGGTTTCCATTTACTTCAGAAGTCACAAGTCATATAGAATTTTGTATGCTCTCTAGGACAGGAAAGGTGGTTGATTACTGCTCAGTTGGTATCTCAATATAGTATTCTCCTGTATGCTGACCAGTAGCTGCTGGAAAAGTCAGAAAGCACCACAGTAGGGCAAACCAATCCCTTGTTTCCCTTTATAAATGTAAAGGGTGAAGGGAACAAGTACACTAGTACAAATAATACATATTGCAGGTGCATCTGTAGCTGCAAAATTTCACCTTGCAGGTACTCTTCTTTCAGTGTTTCAGAAGATAACTATCCACCTTGGTAGCAGTTGAAGCTAACTTCTCAGTCTTTCTTCTTCATTTGATGAATCTACTAGATGAATGTGGAGTGCTAAGTCACAATGACAGAAGGAGACTTTATGTGAGGATGTGAGGAATATATGCTTCTGTCTGTCATCATAACAATTATCGTGACTGAAACCTGAGTATTGGTGGGGAGAGAGAAATAACTCCACTTCAGCAAGTTTTCCAAAGGGAAAAGCTCAGTCTTCTCAAAGTGCTAAGGTGATCCTAATACCACACCAATCCTCTGCTGTGAATCAGAAGCAGGACATCAGGTGACAGATTTGTACCAGAAGGGCAAGATGTTTCTTTGTGGTTCTTATCTCTCTTCTAAGATCAGAAGAAGGAAGCCATCGGTCCAGCCACAAGCAGTGCTGGATAAAAGGCACAAGAAATCTAATCACTGCCCCTGTGCTGTTAACTTATGATAGTGAGGAACTGTAAGCCATGCATGATCAGTTCAAACAGTTGATAGGGAACAGCAGGCTATAAATGAATGTGTGGCGATAGGTCAGCCAAATATGCTGAATGCTGTGAAGAAAAATGCACAGGGAAAAAGTGCAAAGTGCTTGCTAATAAAATGTGGACCTGCAGCGCTAGTCATACTGAGAGAAAGGATCTCAGAAATATTATAAAACAGCTATAAGAGACATTTGGCAAATGGTTGAATTTTCTAGTAAAACCTATGATTCTCTAAGAGGAAAGTGTGACAGGAGTTTATGGCATCTTGGGTGCTGTGGCTGCTAGAAGAAGATAATGGAGGGATGATGATTTGCTGCTGAAGTACTTCTTTATAACTCCACTCCAGGTAGAATATTAACTTCTTTACAAGGTGAAAAGGCAAAAGATTGAAATTGCCTGAGGTGTCCAGGAAAATGGGATATACAGTATTTTTCAGGACTCAAGGAAACTCAGACCTGTTAACAAACCTGATTTCTCTGGGAAATGAGATGACTAACATCCTTCACATTGTCAAGCTCCTAGTTTCCATATAAAATGAGTCACGTGGTCAATCAGTAATCAGTGGAGTTAGTAAACCTCCTTCACTGATCCATGACGCTTTGCATGACAACAGAGCAGGATCTCTCTTAGTAAACAGAATGAAAACCTAGATTGTAGGAGTAGAAAATGGCTACAGATAAGGTGGGAAGTGGGATATGTTTGTGTGACTCAGTGTACTTCTGTGGTGCTGTTTGAAAAGAGAAGGAATTACTGACAGATTTTGAGGTTCCAGTTGTCAGTTTGCCAGCTGATTTCTGCACCCCAAATTGATTAGCTACTGATTGGCAGATTCAGCATAGCTGCACTAAACAAGGCTGCAGAGAATAATTATCACAGTCCTCATGGCAGACTCAGATGCCTGGAACTTGATGAGCTGATGATCACAGTGGGAGAAATATTAGCTCTTGGCAGAGATGTCTGGATTTTGGTGCTCCACTTCAGAAAATTTTGTGCTCTGTTTATAGCAGACCTATATGACAGTGTGGTCCCACAGGATGGTGCCGTTTGCAGTCCAGAGTTGCCTATTTGTAGGCTGAATTCCATAATCTCAGCAAAGGTGGAGAAGGTACTACTAACAGAGGTTGAAGTTCAGGTGAACAGCAGTTTCTGAGAATAACTTTTCTTGAAGTTGAAAACTTTTTCTTGGTGGACCCATGGTCTCTCCTGGGAAACACTGTTCAATACTGAATTAGCAGACTGCATGCAGTAAAGGAATTGTTCCACAAAGAGTTTCATTCATCTGGGAAAAAATAGCCATTTATAATGAAGTTCTGCATCTTTATCCCTAGGGGTTTTTATTTATGAATTATTCATTTCAAACAAACAAAAAGTTTGGTGACATGGGAGAGTTGCTTATTTATGCTGATAAAATTTATTAATGTTTTATTGGTTTTGCTATTACACTTCTCAAGAGTGCAACGTACATAATCACAGGAACACTCTCATCAGTCCCCCACATCACTCACTGCAATCATTCACGATTAAAGACAGAAGAATACTTTACAGGATGCAAAGGCCATGATTCCACAAGAGCACGTGCAGGGTAACCAACTCATCTGAATGTATTATATATATATATGTGTATGTGCCTTCAACACTGTGAAGGACATTGACTTCTAAGAACTGTACACGGGTTATAAAAGAAAAAGTTTAACTAATCTTATTTGCAGAAAGAAGTCTAAATAATAATTTGTGGTCTTTAAATGTGAAACAAATAATGTGTTCTGCAATGTAGTCACACCTTGTTTTTCACACAGAACCTGAAAGACTCCAGAACCAGGATTGTTTAGTTTCTAATCAGACAACAAAGTGCAAATGTTTCCAAGTCCTTTGTTCCATATAAAAAAATAAATACTACAAACCTGTCATTGAAATAATGACATTTATTAATAATGCACAATCACACAATCATAGTCATCCAGACAAATACATTTTGCCGTGGTACCTTGCGTCTAGCCAATTCTCAAACACAGCTTTTGAACATCTGGCTGAAATAGTCAGAACATAACAATTTATTAATCACTGCAGCTAGCTATTTATAAAAGCCCAGGAAAATAAGAGAAGGTTTTTTGTTTTGTTTTGTTTTGTTTTGTTTTTTCTCCCCTGATTGCACTTTGTATCAGCTCTTGAGTAAGATTATCTTCAAGATGAGAACCGTATTCCACCTATCCTTGGGAATTGTTCAAAACTCTAATTGAGCTGATTTTGATGAGGACTTTTCCTACTATTATTCTATTCTGGATGCTAGAACTGATGACTGATGACCATATGAAGATTTTCCAGAATTTACATGAATGTCATCTGAAGATTTATCTGGAAGAGTGGGGACTACATGCTGCCCTTGAATACACTTATAACCCATTTTTTCTGTGTCACTTATCTAAAACAGATAATATATAAAACCCTTTATTTCCGTTACGCACTGATTTAAATGCATTGCCTGACTGATATTAATCAGTCAATGTGAGTGAAATAAATCAAGTTATGCATACGGAACAAAAGAGCAGGGAAAAGCTATATGTGGATGAGAAAAGTTGTCATATAGAAGAGGAAGAAAGCTCAGCTGAGTCAAGTTGTTATGAAGGCCTCACATGGTTTATGAAGTGTAAAGATACATACTCCAATTCTCCCCTGTTGTTGAAGCTTAGTGAGTATAAGAGATATCAGAACACAGGCATGAGAGAATCACATCGGATAAGTGCCACTCACAGATGACAACTTCTTATTTCCTGAAAAAAGTGCACTCTTGCATGAAAGTACCTTGTTTGTTGAAAGAGTTCTCGCTGTGAAATAAGTGGAGGCCAATGAAACCACCTGCAAAGGCCTCAATAGTAGGAACAGACAATTTATATGGGTTCTAGCCAGAGAGAACCTGATATTTCCAGGAAAGGAAGTAAATATCCTGCTTGAAAGAAGGTGCCTCATTCAAGGAAATAATTATTTACATCAACAAGTAAATCAAGGAATTTATATTCTGAGGTATTTCTATCTTATAATGCTTCTCAGCAGCAATTCTTATAATCTCAGTTCTTTTCAGACAACTTTGAGGTGAAATAATTGTGAGGTTAATGCTGCTGTGTTTGTTTTCTGATTTTCATTTTTCTTCAAATTCATACCATCATGTGTAATATAAAATATGATTATTCTTGCAAACTTCCTTTTGTATTAATAATTCAGAAAAAACATTCCAAAGGATAGTTTTTGATATTGTTTATCTTTAATTTGGAACAAGTGGAAGTTGTTTTATTCAACAATCATTTTCCATAAGCTCTTTCTATACATGTATTAAAATAAAATACACAAAAAACACATAAAATACACATGAAAATGATTGAGTACATAATGCAGAAATATTGCACTTATAACAATACAAAAGAAAATTTAAGAAGATAGGTTTCTAATTCATTTTATAGCATTTTTTTCTTTTGGCTAATAATTTTGTTTATTCTGTAAGAGGTAATTGTGGGATTCTGAATATAAGCAAAAATCATCATCCATTCATGATAACATAGAATATAAGAGTTGAGCAGCGCCAAACACACAACAACAGTAACATGTGTGTTTAGTGTTCTTCAATTCTAACATACATTATATAACAGAAAAAAAAAAAAGAAAAAAGAAAAAGAAAAAAAAAAGAAAAAAAAAAACAACACACCCAGAAATTACTGAGAGCTTTGGTCATGATAAAACACAGGTGTAAGGAAGTCTCACTGAAATTGCTGAGTTCTGGGTATTGGCTAAACATGGCTCAAACCTCATCATAGACAAGGGTAGAGAAGGGAAGAAAGGGGGAAAAAAAAAAAAGAAAGAAAATAAAAGATTTACATACACACACACAAAGAATAAATGGGAAACAGTAGTTTTAAAAATAATGTTCTGGACATTTGGAATAAAACATTCAAAGCCAGGGTGTTTAAAGTTTTGTAGAAAAACTTTCCTTTATATAAAAGCTACTGCTCTTCATTATAAGTTTGAGGTTAAAAGTGCCCTCCACTGTAATGGGAAATAAGTACATTTTTCATCACTATGACAAAAACTACTTGCTCCTTTTAAAACACATTCAGTAACCACCAGGTTGACCCAAAACCAGATGAGAATTGGAACTTTAATTCCTGTTCCATTTATAAGTATTGTGAAGTGAAGCCCTCACTTTCAACATGACTGATTAATTTGAAACTGAATTTATACCTTGGAGAAGAGCTGCAGCAACATAGAAAATATCTTTCTATAGAACATTGATAATAATTACCATGAATCTCCATTTTTTCTGGCTTGCCTAAAAGCACCTTTGGTTTTAATTTTCAGCTTGAGTAAAAACAGCTATTTCCTCGGGAACTATAAATTTTATATACTTCTCAACGTACCAGATTTTCCATTGGGAAAACAAAATAAAGCAAAAAAAAACCACGCACACACAAAAACAACCAAACAACAAAAAATCCTAAACTATAAAATTACAAAGGTACAGTGCATGTAGAACACAGAATGCCACCATCTATTTTACTAAATCAAATGTATCAATAACATCATAGCCTCTGAAAGTTAACTTGGGCAACAATGAAACTCCAAATAATTACACTAGCATTACTATAAGGGAACAATATCTGTCATTGGAAGAGGATACAAAGGCAACTTTGTTGCTTCTGCTGCAAAATAAAAATCCAACTTCTCGTACTTCTCGGATTCCTCAGTCTTGTTTTCTTTTCCACTAGAAAATATTGTGTTTCTCAGCTGTCTATGTCTAGACACATATGTAACCTATGATTGTGTAAGATTACTCTGTGTCATTTCATGCACTATAACTATTGTAAGTAAATGTGCAGCAAAGTACTTGTGATGCTCCAATGCGTTATTTCTGTATAAATTAGTACCATGAGGCTCAACATTTAAATCCTCTCTCCTACAGACAGCATTGTTATTCAATGACATTTGAATTTATTTTTTTTTAATTAGGACTATGACAGGAACCAGGAAGCATGGTCTTGTTTTCTAACTCAGAAGTGCACAGATGGTTTCAGAGTGGAAAGCTAAAATTAAGACTCTTTTCTACATTAGGCAGTATCATTGTGTAATGAACAGAAGATTCCTTTATCCCTGAAAAAGAAAGGGACCCACTGCTCATATGCCTTACTTTACCTTCTATTCTTCTAGGCAGTTCTGAATAGACTGAAGCAAGAGGTTGAGCACTTTATTTAAGAAAAAAAAAAAAATCAGTGGGTGTTTTTGATCACAAAGCAGGATTGAAACAATAAACATTCATAAAAATCTTTGCTATCAATCACCTCATTCCTCTGTCTGAGAAAGGCAAATGATGCTCACACCATTTTGAGATGAAGCATATTGTTAGGAAATCCAGTCTTTTCCCTCTCTTTCTTTCATTAACATTAGAGGAATTAAGCTCCTCTCCTTTCAAAATAAAGGGCAGATTTACATGGTCAAAGGGAAAATTTATTTTATTTTATTTATCATTTCTTTGACTTCATCAGGCACAGACTTGCACTGAACAGAAAATTGTCAGCCTTGCATATATATAATCTAACCCATGCACTGAGTGATCAGTGTGCACACCTTTATCACTTTCAGGGGTGGGTAGTAAAATGAGCAGCCTGAAACTCATTTGTTCAGAGTCCTAGGCATTTCCTCATGGAATCTTCTTAACTAATAATGCACTGAGTATATGATTTAAAAAAAAAAAAAAAAAAAAAAAAAAAAAAAAAAAAAAAAAAAAAGTGAAAAGGTGATTAAAAAGATGCCAAGTGGAAAAAAAATAAACATATAGGTAGCATGATGTCAAGACCTGCCTCTGGCAAGACCTAAAGTGTGGTATAGCAGATATGAGGGTACAAGGCCATCTGGAGTAGCAGTAGCCTCTCAGTCTTAAATTAATATAGTGTTATTTATGCAATCAAACAGAAATATTTTCTAAAATGAGAAATGAGCCTGGAAATTCTGGGGTGGAAATTCTGGGGCTAAAGTAATTTTTCCCAGATAAACGGCTTGCTAGAATACTCATGTTCCAGTGCTAAGAAATGTTCTTGGTCACGCATAATTTACTAGAGTAGACATACTCTCAGAGGATATGTTAGTATTTAAGTTTAAAAAAAAAAAAAAAGGAGCTATTGGGAATAGGTGAACGGTTGGACTGGGTGATCTTTTAGGTCTTTTCCAACCTTAGTGATTCTATGATTCTATGATTCTAAGTTTCCTTCCTTCTAGTTTTCTTTGTCGTACTTTTCCTTCTATACTCTCTCTAGTACAAAGCAAAGTGGGAATATGGGAAGGCAGTGGAAGCATGATCTCAAGTAAAAGCAAAAGGAAGGAAGAACTTTCATAGAAGACTGAGTATTGGTAGATTCTGTTTAATGATGAGTATAGAAAACAAAAAAAAAGTAGCCTAGGCTTTTGTGGAATCCCACTTCAGGACTGTGGGATTTTATTAAGGTTAAAATCAAGGTCAGAATCTTTTAAAAGTAAAATAATATTGTCCTAACAGAGGCATGAGGAGCTCACCAGAAACTTTTAGACCATGCTTTTCTTCAATTACAATTAACAGTTTTCCAGTGCAGATGTCACTGTTCTCTGTTTTGTCCAGTGCAAAATTTTTCCGAAGCAGTAGATGCCATCATCAATAATACCTTCGATCCAGTTGTGAAGACTGTTTAGATTCATAATTTACAAATTTACTTAGCATTAAATCTTAAAAATATTTGCAATCAATTATGCAAATCATGGGTTAACTACATGCAGCAAAGAAGCTTAGGACAAAACTCAAGAATTTGGTGGCTTTCATTATGCAACACAAAGAGATGTAGCAAATTAACATAGGTGACAAAAACATGGAAACAAATAGGGGAAGAAATATGCTTTCCTAAACTGGATACTATGAAATGAACAAATGAACAAACAAACAAACAAAAAAAGATTCACAAATCTGCAGCAGCTGCCATTCATAGAAGCAATATTTTATTTTCTGTTGAATGGCAACATTCAAGAACAAAACAAAACAAACAAAAAACCACCATGTATTTCTAGGTGAATAGAATCATGTTTTCTAAGGTCAGCTATGCAGATGTGTATTGTTTTTTGTTTTCCTTGTAAAAACTGATTTTCCATTTACAGGCATTTGATAACTTCACATGATCTCTAATAGTAACATTGACAGTAATTCTTCATCTGGACAAAATGTTTTGTCAATTGCACTAATAGAGCTACAGAACATTTCAAGAAGCACCTATTTTTTCTTATCTATGATGGCAGCAATGATCTAAATGAAGAAAAGGAAATTATTGTAATGTCTAGACACAGTCAGAAACACTGGAATAGATGTAACTATACTTCCACAAATAATTTTTGAACTGGTCAAAAACAGTGAAGATGTCAGAGATTTTAATTGGTGGAAAATTAAAAAGAACATAAAAAAAAGAAATAATGACCTTATTGGATTAAAATTTTTAAAAAATCAAGAGGAGATTATTTTTTAATTTTACATTTTATATAATATTTTTACTTTTTTAAAACTTTACTTTTATATTGTTTGCACTTCAAGAAATTTTCAGTAATCAGATAATGAAGGTGTAATTAGAACAAAGAGTGAAAACTTCCCACAACATGCCAACTACTTTTCTCAGTCCATTTGCAAATTTCAAGTTGTATAGCATTTACAAAAAGCTCTGCTTTATAGTCATACATTTCACACTAAAAATATTGCCTGAGAAATGGAAATTAGAGGTTTCAATCAAGTCTAGAACTAATTCAACTTTACAAGTAGTTTTATGTGGATGTCATCAAATGACTACTGCAGGCTCTCATTTAGATCAAAGCACACTAAAATGCTTAGCCAGCTCCAAAACTGGGCTTAGTGTAAGCTGTGTTCAGAAATGAGCAAAAAAGTTTCACCTGGGTTCCGATTACTGCACAAAATATTAGTTTGATCTACATTGTGATGTGGAAATGGCTGATTTTTGTTTGTTGGTTGGTTTATTTTCTGTTTTTATTCATTTCAAGAGGACCAAAAATTTCACAGTTTGAAATTTAAGAAAAATTTTTGTGTCTTCTGTTTTTCTGTGTGAAACAAATGATTCATTAGCCGTTCTGGCAAGTTCTAAGTTGAAGAGGTGTTTCAGGTGGCAATCATTCCATACACTGGACATTCATTAGATTTGAGAAGTGATATTTTTGCCCCACAACAGATATCATATACATTTGAAATTTCTTTTTCTGTTCTCATCAGATCTTCAAACTGCAGAGAATTTCTAATTCATATAATCAACAGTATGTGATATGAATGGACTAGGAATTTTCATAATGCTGCTAAATGCTGTTCTTAATACTTGTGCAATTTGCAATGTACTTGTTGGGATATTTTTCTGAAATCTGTGAGTACAATTCTTACTGGATTTCTCAAACCAAACAACTTGCTAATAATCAAAATGCACTGAACTCAATGTTTGCTCAGTCCCTTGACTGCTGAGTCAATTTTATTAACAGAAAAATATGCCAACCTTTTGAAAGGGAGACTGAGACTGTATACGTAGCACAACCGCATTTCCAGAATTTGTGCTGTAATCAGTGTGTACCTCTCCAGAATCTGGCAGAACTATAACAGTATCCTCTTCAATTAACATATTCTTTGCTTCCTTCCCAGGAGGATCAATCTGTATATCTATATCAGCAGTCTGACTCTTTTGATAAGAGTCCCAATCATATCCAATTGTCTCATACTGATACAGGTCTCAGCAATTCTACTTTTTTGCAGTTGAATTCCTTTACAGGAAGCTAAATCTGAAGTACCAATGCTAATATATATCCACAAGGGCAAAACTTCATGCAAGGTTGCAGTACCAGAAGCCTTTTGCTTGGAACATAATATCTATGCACAAACCTTTTGAAATTTATGCAATAAACAGGAGATAGAAGTCATACCTGTAAGATTATCTGTGCCTATATAGGGGAACAAATGCTGCGAGCAGCTTTCCATTTGACCTCCAGTGCCAAGCCTCTACAAAATTGTTTTGTTTCTCCTGTATATTATTTTTCCTTTTATTTCACATTTCCTTTCTTACCACCAATCCAAGGATCAAGTCCTAGCCATAAGCAAGCAAAATAAAAAGGATGTGAAGAATCATTTCAAGATTTGAAATGTAGCTTTCTCCATACAGAACTTCCCATTTCTAAGTTAAATAAAGTGAAATAATTTCAAATTAATGCAAAACAACAGAAAGATTTTAATTTTATTTCTTAGATGTTATTTTTATTTCTTAGTCTGTCTGGTCACAGTTATTAAATGAAAATATTAGGACTAGCTTGGGTAGCTTTATGAGCACTTCAGCTATAATTTGAATAAGAATTTTAAAATTATTCATGTCCAGAGTCTCATAAATTTCATTTTTCTTGCATTTAAGTTTAAAAAAGATCCTTTTCAGTTGTCTATAGAACATTTTTTCTGTTAACCAAAACCAAATAACTGTATCTCAAATAGTTTGCAGAATTCAAGGGGAATTATATTCAGGATGGAGTGATATTTCAGTATTTTTTCTAAAGAAAACTAATCATCACATAAGTTACACATTGTTTAAAAAATCTTTAGTTTGGAGTCTTCAAAAAGAGATTAGCACATTCAAGATAAATGTTATCACAAGTATCATTAGAAACTAAAATTCAAAGATATTGTTGCAGTGATTCAGAAGAATAAAATTATCTTTTAAGTGAACAATATAAATGTATTTAAATTTGATACAACACTTTGAAGAGCTCAAAAATTAAACAAAAAATTAAGTCTTTTATTTATAGAATGTTGAATAATTTTATTCGTTCTATAGCATTTAAGCATATTTCTGCTTCATTCCCCTCACATAAAAGTGTAACTGACTTCTCATTTTTTTTCTGATAAATGAAGCTTGTATGAAATTTTTATATGCCTCATTAAAGATTTAAACTAAAATAATTTCAGTTATTTTCAATAATTGATATATATTGATTCCTCTGATATGACTGATACTACATTGCCAAATTTATGCTGTTCTATATTTGCTTTTGTCACTGATCTTCCAGATATAATTAGGAATTTATTTTCTGTTTTATTATATAGTCAATATTAAATATGCTCAGAACTTTTGTTCATACCTTGGCATGATATTCATCTATAGGTTACATGTATGTGTGGGTTTGTGGTAAAATCGGCTTTTAAAATAAGTAATTGTCATTGAAATACCCTTCAACACAAAATACGTTTATGCTTTTAATAAGAAAATTTCAACTACCGATTCTTCTTTTTTTTCAATGTGATATCTGTTGACAGCATTTGTTAGAGGAGTCCTTACCTTTCAGCCTCGATTATAAGGACTTTTCAATTTTTTTTTATTTATAACAATAGTTGGTCAAACTCTGCTTATTGGTTTATCTCATGGCTCTCAATACAACATTAACTCTTTACTTTTGTATTTTTTTTTCACAGCAATTAATTCCATCTGTGCAGGAAATCTTCTGTTGTTGTTTGTTTATGTGTGTGTTATTTTCTTTTGCATATATGGCTCAATTTCAAATTCTGCCACTGAAAATCTACATTTGCTTTCAAAACCATGGAAAATAAAGGGAAATTAACATTTGTTTTCAAACAGTAACCTGCTCTTTTCCCTTGCACTAATTCCTAATGCAATTTGCAGGGTTCATTATGAAAATAATATATTTGCATACAGAAATAAAAACAGTATTGATATCTCAACCTCTACACTTTTTAATGCACATTCACATTATCTTCACTAATTTAGAAACTCTCTGAAACAATTTTAAAGAGCAAATAATTTTCTTTATAAACTTTCACAAAATTAAAGACAGAAAAACTTTATGATTTAGTTTTAAATACTTGCATTCTTTGTAGACCTGTCAGACATTAAAGTTTTGAGGGCAGTAATGAACCTTAATTATGCTGGCCAGTCTCACCTAGGACCCTAACTCACTCCATCTGCATTAGGCTAAGGATCCATTTAAGACTTGATCTGGGCTCTCCTAATTATCAGATCCACTGTAGGTAGTGTTATTTCTTGCTGATTTTGATTTCTAACTATCCTGTGGATCTGATTCATTGCTTGCCTGATAAATACTGTAAAAACAATGAATGTAACACCGTGTGCATGAGCTTTCTTGAAATATTTAATAGAAAATCAAATATGGCAATTTATATTACTTGCTCTGGTTTTGGTGTGTTTCTACAAAGTTTTTCTGTTTAGAATTGCTGGACAGAAATACCTTTTTCTCATGATTGCCTCTGAAAGCCTTCAGAACTTTAAAAATCAGAGAAACTCCACTTTTCTCATCTTCTAAAACTGATGGAGCTGATTAACAACATAACATTTATTAAATGTTTTCTTTTCTTAAAATCTATGGAAGATAGCCATACGTATCTTTTGATGTCAGGTGCGTCATCTGGGAAGAATATGGCTTGTACTTCTCCATATCAACTAGTGCCCTTGAGTAGTAGGATGCATTACAGTAATAGGTATTGAGTGTTCTTGCTGAGTCCTTAAACCGAGTAAACTAGTTATCTGTAAAGGAGTCCCTTTAAAAATGAGTTCACTGGAATGCTTAGTGGAATTTAAGGACGTGCAAGGCAGCATGTGGATGATGACAATAAAGAGGCTTTCTGTCAATATAGTACTGCCAAGTTATTCTACACAGTGTCAAAAAAGGAGGAAGTAGCCACTCTACTATGCTTTTATGTGATCTTCATGCCTCTGTCTTCAAAGTATATTCCTTGTAAGGGGTCCCATGGGGTCAGCAGGAGATGCATTTTCCTGTATAGTTAGTATTTCTTCTGGCTGATGGATCATAATGTTGTGATTTACATGTGCCTAATGGGTGTTTTTAGGGAGTTTGTCCTCCTACTATCTATAGTATTTACTAGTATTTATAGTATTTACTAGTATATACTAATATTTAAATGCCTATAGATAATGGTTTACTTTAAACTAAAATAACATAACTTCAAAACAACATAGGATTCTAGAATCACAGAATCATAGAACTCTGTGATTCTATAACATATATGGTATTCCAAATAATAGCTTACATTGTTTCTCATTTAAAATGTCTTTATTATATTGTATGTTGTATGAAGGTATATCATGTATAGCCAGTCACTAGTTAACCCTAAAATGGTTAATTACTCATAAGACTGATTAAATGCCACCAAGAAATGGCAAATTTCTTCCACTCAGATGTTTGTACCAGATAAGCCCATGTAAAGATTGTCATAGTGTATTTGTTTCAGTGTTAGAGGTGTTTGATTCTGGAGTACACACGTGGAAAATGTAGGGGGAGAACCGAGGTGAGAAGAATTGTCATCAGCTTACTAATTTCATACAGGCAACCCAGTCTCTATGACCAGACCTTTGCTCCTTACAAATTGAGCTCAAGGCAATTGCAGGTGATTGCAACATCCTTATTATGGTTGATGCCAGTGCTTTGCAGTGCTGCAAGGAGCTCTTGTGTCCTGCAATTCCAGTTTGGCTGAGGCTAATATGAAGTCTGTTTGCATTTAGTGCCCAGCCTAATGAGATAGCCACCCTTTCACTGGATGATTCTGCTTATTTTGTGCCAAATAGTCTCATTAAACCTTTCATTATTGTTGTGTTCAATGGTTCTGTGTCAGGGTGGAGGCCGGACACAAGCAGTATCCCTCAGGGGTCAGTCTTGGCACCAGTGCTCTTCAACATCTCCATCAATGACATAGATGATGGCATCAAATGCACCCTCAGCAAGTTTGCAGATGACACCAAGCTAAGCAATGCAGTTGATACATTGGAAGGAAGGGAAGCCATCCAGAGGGACCTGGACAGGCTGGAGAAGTGGGTCCATGAAAACCTAATGAGGTTCATCAAGGCCAAGTTATGGGTGCTGCACTTGGGTTGGGGCAATCCCAGGTATTTATACAAACTGGGGGAAGATCTCCTTGAGAGCAACCCTACAAAGGACTTGGAGGTCCTGGTGGAAGAGAAGATGGACATGATCCAGCAGTGTGCTCTTAACACCCGGAAGGCCAACTGTGTTCTGGGTTGCATTAAAAGAGAAGTAGCTAGCAGGGAGAGGGAGATGATTGTCCCCCCTCTATTCAGCTCTTGTGAGGCCCCATCTGGAGTACTGAGTCCAGGCCTGAGGCCCCCAGTACAGGAAGGATGTGGAGCTCTTGGAGCGGGTCCAGAGGAGGGATGGAGCACCTTTCCTATGAAGAAAGGTTGATGGAACTGGGCTTGTTTAGCTTGGAGAAGAGAAGGGTCCAGGGAGACCTCACTGTGGCCTTCCAGTACTTGAAGGGAGAATATAAATAGCATCTAAACAGTGTTTACGATGGTGGAGAGTGATAGGACAAGGGGGAATGGTTTTAAACTGAGACAGGGGAGGTTTAAGTTAGATATTCGGAGGAAGTTCTTCACACAGAGGATGGTGATGCACTGGAGCAGGTTGCCCAAGGAGGTTGTGGATGCCCCATCCCTGGAGGCATTCAAGGCCAGGCTGGATGTGGCTCTAAACAGTCTTATCAAGTGGTTGGCGACCCTGAACATAGCAGGGGGTTGAAACTTGATGATCATTGTGGTCCTTTTCAACCTAGTTCATTTTATGATTCTATGATTATTTTTCTCCGAGAAATCTGAGCTGCACACCACATTCAAATATCCATATCAAAGGCTAACAGAGTGTATAGGAGGCAATGCAACAAGAGAGCTATCATGCTACAAGCCTAGGCTAAACCTCAGTTACTGAGGAAGATGATGGCAAAGGAGATGGCAAGGTAGGGGAACTACATCTGAAATTGTACACAAGCATGATTTTATAGCCGAGTTTTTTTTTCTGTACAGGTATAATTGTAGTAACTTCTGTACTGTTAACTGTTACAAGTACTACCGCAAAAAGGTAAATAGGGACTTACATACTTCTCAAGTTTAAATACTGATAGGAAAATTCCACAGTGTGCTGACTAGAGTCCTGGAGTAACGCAAACTGTAATTCACCAGCCCCATAACTTGAAATTAGTGTGAACCTGTCCACACTGTATTGTATACACTGCAGTGTATACCGTACTAAATTTTGTAGCATACCGTACTAAATTTTGTAAGATATCTGTGTTGAAAACACCATGTGCTGGTGAGGCTTTACTTGGAGTACTGTATCCAGTTCTGGATCCTCTACTGTGAGAGACAGGGCATACGGGAAAGAGGTCAGTGTAGGTCCAGACAGATGTTTAAGGAAATGGAGCGACTCGCTTTACAAGAGAGGCTGCAAGAGTTAGGACTGTTCAGTCTGGAAAAGCAGAGGCTTGTGGGATTCTTATGAATTTATAAAGACCTGAAGAGAGTATTCAATGGGGATAGGCAAAAAGACTGGAAACAATGAGCACAAAATAGATACAGGAGGCTCCCTTTGAACATCAAGTAGTACTTCTTTAATATTTGGGCGATGGAGTACTGCCGTGAGTTACCCAGAAAAGCTGTGGAGTCTCCTCCTTGAAGATCTTCAAAAGCTGTCTGTATGTGGTCCCGTTGTCTCTGCTTGAGCAGGGATTGAAGTAGGGACCTCCACACATTCCTTCCAACCTAAACAGTCCTGCAATTCTGTGAAAACAGCCTTGTATCTTCTGGTGGTATTTCTGTTTGACTTTTGCATTTGCTATTTTATCTCATTAGCATGAAAATTTTCATACAGAATAGGTATGTCCATCTGTTAGTTTTATAGCATGAAACTGATTTTTGAAATCAGCCCTACCTGACCGATTTAAAGCAAAAACTGTGAAATAATCTTGTTGGAGTGATGCCAAGGCATGTGAGACTGGTTTAGAGTAGGAAGTAAAATACTTTGTAAAATGTTGAAAAATGGACTGAAGAGAAACTAATGAGGTTCAGCATGGCCAAGCACTTGGGTTGAGACAATCCCAGGTATGAACAGAAACTGGGAAAAGAAATCACGGAGAGCAACTTTGTGGAGAAGGATTTTGGGGTTCTGGTGGATGAAAAGCTTGACATGAACTAGTGCTGTGAGCATGAAGCCCAAAAGGCCAGTTTATCCTGGCTTGCGTCAAAATAGGGGTGGCCAGTGTGGTGAAGGAGGTGACAGACCCCATCCTATGCTGTTCATGTGAAGTTCTAGCTGCAGTGCTGTATCCAGACTTGGGGACAGCAGCACAGGAAAGATGTGGAGCCTTTGGATTCTTCGAGAGAAGAGCCACAAGAATTATCAAGGGGCTGAAGTACCTCTCCTTTGAGGAAAAGTTAAGACAGCTGGGCTTTTTTATCTTAGAAAAGTGAAGCTCCAGTGAGACTTCACTGCACCCTTCTAGTACTTGAAGGAGCTCATAAAACAGGAGGGAATTTTTACATGAACAGATCAAATGATAGAACAAAGAGGAATGGCTTTAAAGTAAAAAAGGGGGAGATTTAGATTAGATATTAGGAGGAAACTCTTTGATCAAAGGGTGGTGAGGCTGTGGAACATGTTGCCTATAGAAGTTGTGGATGCCCCATCCCTTGAGGTATTCAAGACCAGGATGGCTGGGGCTATAGGTGGCCTGATCTAGTGGATGACAACGCTGCTCATGGCAGAGGGGATTGGAACTAGATGATCTTTAAGATCCCTTGCAGTCTAAGCTATTCTAAGTTTGACTTAGATGTGTTGAAAGATAAAATAACGTTATGCAGTCAACAGTAGAGCCCTTGGTGCTGTATTCTCATCTTCAAGGAAATATGTCAAAAAGAATGAAAGTGACTATTTTCCCTGCAGGATTTTGTACAGTTCTATTTTAGTTTTTATCTTCTGTCTTTGAGGTACTTATGACCACTACTTCAATTTGAATTTGTAATTTTAGTTTTTCTATCATCTGTGACTTTGCTTGGAGATTCTTGGAGAGGTCATATGCATTAATTTAGAGCTATTTACCTCAATTCTTTTCTCAGCAGGGAACAGTTGTTCCTAACATGAAAATGTAGGGCAATTTTTTTGTGATTTGAGAAGAGTTTAGATAATACTGGCTGTGGAATTTACCAAAACAGATAAATGCATTTTTGTGTGCTTTTGTTGTTTTTTTCACCATAGCATAAATGTCTGGAAGAAAGCAATTTTTTCTTGTTGAAGAAGACCAGATAGCATTGAATTTACTTCCACTGGAAACTACTGTCATGCACATAACCAGTAACTCAGTGGGGCTGGGGAAAGAAACAGTGCTTTTCCATTAACAACAGAAAAAAATGCTTTCTATGTAACCTCTCAAAGACTGAGTCCAGTGTAGTGTGCAGTCACAATTTTAATTAATACAAAATTAGTTTTCTTGATCCTTAAGATAGAAGTCTACTGATTCTCTTACATTTTGAAAATTCTTTCTTTTTTCAAGAACTGGATGAACTTGAACTTTCTGAATTATAACAAGCACTAATTAGACAACATTCACCATACTCTTCTTAGTTCAGGGTCCAAATTCTTTAATGTTTTATAACTTTATAGTTCACCTAACATAGCATGCTCTTAATTGTGAACAGTTTCTAATTGAGAGAGTTATCACAGTTCATATTCAGAAGGCTCAGTGTTTTTGTTCCCTGCCATTTTCAATTTCTTTATATTGTATTCTCAGCTGGCTAGTTCACTGCCTAATATTGTACTCCAGATATGTTGTCTGCCTCCTTGTAATTATTTGAAAACCTTAAAATACAAACTCAAATTCAGCTTAGCTTGAATAGTTTGAAAAATCTGCTGTTCATGCACGTTTCTAACCCTCACACTTTGTGGATAATGACAGCTGTCACAGGTGAAGAAGAATGCCGGAGATTGGTTACTACTCAATCTGTTTCTTATCTGTTTAACAACAGCCAGCAAGAGACCAAATCATTGTTGAAACATGGTGCCTGCTCAAAATAGAAGGAATCCATCATTTGTTTAGTCCAGCAATCACAGTAGCCTGCAAGTTTCTAATAGGATATAATGGGAATAAAATACTTAACATTTATTATTGTCTGAAAGGGGTTAGGCAGATTACAGGATCTGCTTATTCTTTCAATAAGGAGGAGAAATAAGAAGTTGCAGATGTATGAACTTGATTAAAACAGAGAAACCAGAAAAGGGAGATTGTGACAAAGAAAATATAGATGACATCAGAGCCTCTGAGGAAGATTATTTAATTCTAGGGAAATCTATGTCTTGGTTTTGGCTAGACTGGAGTTAATTTTCTTCCTAGTAGCTGGTACAGTGTGTATTTTGTATTTAGGATGAAAATAATCTTTATAGCACACCAATATTTTTCTTCTTGTTAAGCAGTATTTACGTAAGGTCAAAGACATTTTAGCTTCTCATATTGACTTGTCATTGAAGATGTTGGAGGTGCACAGGGAGCTGGGAGGGGACAGAACCAAAACAACTCATCCAAAGAGGCCAAATGGATATCCCATACTATATGATGTCATGCTAAACAATAAAAGCTGTGGTGTGTTACCTGGAAGGCCTATCTGTTCAAGGACATCAGTCAGGTGGTGATGAAGAGGTGAACAGTTGTGTTGTTCACCTCTTAATTTCTTTATTCTACGCACTACTTTTTTTTTTTTTTTAAATTAAACTCATCTATGAATTCATGTTTTTTTTTCCTTTTTTTTTTTTTCTTTTTTCAATTCTCTCCACCATTCATAGGGTGACAGGGAACTTAATAGCCTGCCAGATTAAACCACAATAACCTGTTATTTTTTCACATAATGTTTAGTTTAGAAAGAATGTATTTTATTACACTAGAAAGCTTAATTTGAAAAGAAGGTGTTGCAATCAGTTTTCAACTGGTATATACTGTATTTATTCAGCCATGACTTAGGAAAATGCTGCCTTCTTTCTGAGTGAAAAGTGTATGCAAAAATACTAAATGTTCTTGCTCTGAAAACAACTTCCATTTTCATTGGTGTCTTGCTGCAACTATCAGAACACAAAAACTTAATTGATCTTACTAGATGCCTGATACCTCATTTTTTTACTGATACCTACACTCCATTTTAAATGGGGAAGTATTTAGCCTAGAAAGCTTCAACAGTGTTACCAAACTATGAAAGAACAAAACTCTTCAGTTGTCTGATAGCGACAAGTATTGTGCAATTATGTTTTATAGACTGTTGGAAGAGTTTTATGCATTTTTAGCTCATCTGCTAAGGAAAAGTGTCTTTCTATTATGTATAAAGATTTGTTGTAATCTTTGTCCAGTGCAAAACACCATAAGGAATGATTTTTAAAATAGTACTTCTTGGATAACAAAAGATGTCTGGTTGCAGTACTGTGGAAATTTACATACTGATTTACTCTGCCCTTTGGCTGCTGTTTGCCAATGAACAAAATATTATGAATGGTGGCTAACACTCTTCTAATTTCTCTTAGAGAGAGACCACTCTTAGTAGAGCAGCATTTGCATGATGGTGTCCTGGAAAACATTTGTCTTATAAAAAACTTTAAATGAATATATACACATTCAGCAACAGTTATATCTAAAACAGCCTGTCAACATTTCAGAGTATAAACAAGACTTGGAAATAGTTAGCTCTTTTTGCACAGTAGGATCAACTATGCAACTATGCAAAAAATTCTATGGAGCTTTCACTATTACATAATCACGGTTATTGATTTAAAGTCAAGTAGGTGAAGGAATCTTATGAAACAGAAACATATATTCAACTTCTGTGATAAATTTTCATATTCAGCTGAGTCCTGTGGAATATATGAGAAAATTAAAGATGTAGCTGTAGAATCAAAACATTTTAATGAATACCTATACATATCTATAAATGGTGCAATAAATAAATAAATAAATAAATAAATCTGGAAGTTATGTGAGCCAGGTGAAACTCAGTTGCTTTCAAGCTAACAAGTACTTAGCATGAAACACAGAATGAGTTGTTCAGTAAGTTATGTTTTATACGTTTGATAGAGCTGTGAGAGAACTTAGGCTCGCTTTGCAAGTTTTTCTCTCTTTCTTCCTTCCCTCACTATAATTAACTTAATTGTAGTTTTTTAACTGAACTTTCAGTATATTCCTGAAAAAATGAAATATAGTTTACATCACTGTGATGAAAATTTCTTGATACTGTTACTGCATGACAAGTTTTTTAATGAATATTTCCCATTTAAAATTCTTTTTCACTCAGTGTGTTCTATTCTCAGTAATTCTTGTTTTCATAAAAATTGCCTCACTGGGATATGATTCCCTTACAAATATTTAGAAAACTTTTAGAACTTATTGCCTTCAAAAAACTGCTTAAAATATGCCAGGAAGAAATAAGAATTAAAGGAACATGTGGAGAACTTTCTGATTTCTGTCAGTGGCTCTTCTAGAGGTGTTACTTGGCACTGGAATTTTCACTGTGTGGTGTTCATTAAAAATAACAAGAATGTAAAATACCTTAAAATCTTGTCCTTATTCAGTACAACTGTAATAATATCTTTTTTCTGTTACATATCAGAAACAAAGAATATACGGAGAAAAAAGGATTCTATCTGCTTATTAATTTAAACACTCATGCAGTTCTCCTCATCTGATGATAAAAATAGAGCAACATTCAAAATATTCAAAATATGCCTCTTTAACATCAAGCTGCAAAAGCAAGATGATGATAATAATAATAATAATAATTTTTAAAATACTTTCTGCAGATTTTCTCATGATAAACGTTAGAATGAAATTTGTGGTTTTACAACAGCAAATTTGCTGAAACATGATTTTAATATGAGGACTAATGTCTTAACTTGTCCTAATGTCAAAAAGTCTTGCCTATTTCCCGATTATGAGAGAATGTTCTGGTAAGCAGACTAAATAATACATCAGTTGTATGGAAATTCTGACCTCGGAATTGATTCAGGAAAATATATATGATATATTTAAATACTTGGCAATTGCTGGTTGCAGATGAATTTAAAAACTTTTATCTTACATGTTCACGGTATTGCCCAGGTGTTAATCTTAGGCCTCTGAAATCTTAGGCATTCAGATTTTTGGGAATCATATGAAACAGACTATGTTTTCTTCTGAATAAATTTCTGTCTGAAATCTGTTTTAACAAGTGTACCTTGACAAATACGTGTTTTCTCTGTAGCTTAATTTTTCTTTCTGCATTCGAACAGTTTTTCCTCTTGAGAAAAATTGCCTTTGGAGCAGTGTTAGACTAAAAAATGATATGTGAAGGCAGCTTATGACCATCTGCTGTCAGACAGCGTTTTACTAACTACAGCTTCTCATTTCCTGTCATAGTTATTTGCATTTGTTTTCTTCACATTTTAGATGCTGATATGGCTCTTCAGGATGAAATATATACTAATCTGGTCAGCTCTGCCCCACACAATCTTGTTTGTTAAAACAAGACATGAAAATTAGAAACTGCAGAAGTTCTTCTCTAAATTTCCTACTGAGGGAGGCTGTTCTTTGTTGCTTTTCCACTTCACCTTCAATTTCACGGTAAAATATCGAAAAGCACTTATGTTCTTTTTTACAGACTTTGGTACATATCAATCTGTTACAAAAAAAAAAATTGAGAAATATATTCTAATTTGAGAATTCTGTCTATCGTAAATAAATGAGATAAACACATTGGTACTCATGAGAGAAGCTACGATAGAAGAACTTGGTCTTGTTTTTAGTAGCAACATTGACAATAATAATAATAATAAATGATAGCTTCCATGCAGTACACTTCCTTTGCACTTGAAATACGTATTTAGACCAACACAGTTCTCCAGAAGAGGTTTGTTTAAACAGTAACAATTTTTAAAAAAGGAGGAATAAAAAACAAAACATATATACTACTAATAATACTACCAAGCATACTACTAGTAATATATAAAAAGTACAAATAATGAATAAATAAGGACATTCCAGCCACTGTCAGTAGTGCTAACTAAAAACTTACATAACTTGCTAAAATCAAGTATTTCCTAGCTTAACATGATGAAAAAAAGCATTCCCAAGACATTGATCTATTTCATTACAAATACTTGAAAATACATGCACTTTAAGTTTCATTTAATTGCATAGAAAAGTTAATATTTTTACCTTTACTATTTACTATGGCTATTTTATGCTATTTGTATTGTTGTAGTTATATGTATAATTTTGCTCTTTGTTAGATTAAAAACAGTTCTCCAGCGCACCTTTTGAGGGTAGCTAATCTAGAACAGTATTAGCTAGAGCATTAACTGGAGGGCTAGACTTTAATGTTCTATACTCATCTTTGAAGAAATATATTACCTGTATCACTGTAGTATCTAGAAGACCTAGTCAGGGATTTAAGCCCTATTGCAACAGTAGCAAATGTTAGAATTAAGAACACATTTTCCTCTTCTACTGTTTGTAATAAAACAATACATTCTGAATTTGATATGCATACTGTATTATGAAATGCTGCTAATAGAATATATTAGCGCAAAAAGATTTGCTTTCACTAGGAGCTTAAATGACATGACCCTCAGTATTTCATTCTTTTCTAAATTATTTTATGATTTAGAAAAGTCTGTTCCGATGTGGCTCCAGCCAATGTTTATCCTTAATAACAGTAGATATTAATAGCTTGAATCTGTTGCCTAAGCATTGTTATATCTAAGTAATAACCAAGGCTCCAGAGCAGAATGCTAGATCAAGCACAGGAAATAATAGTGTTTCTTTTTAATATTAAATAATCTTAAATTGAAGCATCAGTGTTACAAGATACAAGTGTGAATGGATCTACACTTAGTGCATTGAGTTTGTTTTCTGTCTTTGAGCTTACAAATGCATTTGGAAGCATAAGATAACTGTTGCTAGTAATTAAGGGCAATCTTCACAATTTTTATTTTTTTTTTTTTTTCAATCCTATATATGTCATAATTATGTGGCTCCTGCAATACTGCTGTGAGTTGCTAAAATAGAAGGTACCTCGATTTCCTTAACTTTCAGGATGTGAGGTTTCTTTCTACTAATTATTTTTTTCTTTCTCAACATTTCTCAGAATGTATCTTTTTAACACCATCAAATGGATTCACCTGAACAACTATGCTATGAATATATCCATGAATGTCCTAAAACCATTCTCTTTTCAGATTGCACTTCTAACTGACTAATTGGTGGCCACATACTTCAGACTTTCATATAGACAGAGAATGAAGCTCATGATCTTATCATGTGCAGAGTTTTCAATACTGCAGGGTTTACAGATATTCTTTGCATTTTCAAACTTATGTATGTTCATAATCTCTTAGTGGATACAGATGTTTTCATGCAAGATAGTTCCTGCTTTCTGTGTCCAAATATTTCATTTAGAAAAGCAGTTTTCTATTGTTTTCTTTGAATCTAAATTCAGTGTGTCCTAGTCTTTATGACAAAGACCTGGGATTTTACTTCAGAGATTTGAAAAGGTAGTAGAAAAAGCATCAGGCTGACATAGATGAAGTAGGGTTCCACGTGAGGCTCACTATGGGCAACACTGGAAGAAAGCTGCTTGTTCATACATTCTATATCATAAAACTCTGACTACCAGGATTCTTTGCTACAGGTAACCACATCTGTCTGCCTTACCAGCATAATAAAACTTTCGTTACTCTGACTCATGGAAGGTATGTTCACTCCTTCCCTCCAGTTATTACTATATGCCCATAAATATGACCTGAACAATTTACATTTTTACAACCTTTACTGACCCTGAAATGTTAAAATTGTCTCATGCTTTGAATCTGAATCCCTCTGACTTTCAGAAGGATTTTTTGAACTACTAGATTTAATATTGTAAGGGATTCAATCTACCAATATTTCTTTAAGATTTACTGCTGCTCTTGATGCAATGAGCTTAAAGTGGGAAATCCCATTAATATCCTACGTAATCTGCCCTCCAGAAGGCTGAAAATTTCATCGTGCTTTCTTTAAAATTAGTATCTCTTACAATTTAACTTGTATAAAAGATTTTCTTAGACATATTACAGAAAGTACTTGTCTCTTCTCAATCTATTTTGTTATTGTTGCTCAAAGGCTGGGTTTTGTGTTAAGTCCATTGGTGGTTTTATGTTAATAAAGGAAATAAGATAAGATAGGATCTCCCACTGGCTATTTCTTCTTCTCTTTCCTGCTTCAGAATGTGCTAAAGCAATGCTTTAGAAATTTTATTCCAGTCTTCCTACTTCTTCAGGGAAGCCCTTTATTCACACATTTTGTTTTCTTTCACAGTTCAGTTCCACTGCAGTTTTTCTCTCTCCTCCCGTGTCTGACCGAGGCAATTTAATTTTATTGTGTTAGAGTTCCTGATTCCACTCTTTTGTACATGTCTGTTTCCAGGTCAATCATTCTGCTCCCAGATTCTTCAAAGCCTGCCTTAATTTCATGGGTCTTCTTCTCCATGAAAATGTTAATTCAATTGTCATCTGGTCAGATAGAACATTTTTAACAAGATAGCTCTCTTCTTTGTCTTCAGCCCTTTACACAGGGAGCTTTTAGGTTTCATGAACAAGTGATATTACTTTCATAAAACTGATTTGCCTTATTTTGTTATTTCTACTGCAAGAAGTACTCATATATGAGTACTTCTGAAGTTTTTTATCCATGTGGACAATCGAAAATTTTGAAATGATTCTGCAAATACTTAATGTGACACTCAGCAACTCAGCAAGAACACTTAAAATATTTGGTATTTAATGCTACACAAGTCAGTAAAAAACTCCATAGAAAACAACTGATAATTTTGTGGAGATATTTGTTGTTTATATATTTGTCAATTTCAGTCATCAAGTGTAGTTATACTGTATGTAATTCTCTGGAAATTTCCCCTTGACCTTCCTGTATGACAACCTTACCATTGGTATTCATCTCCTAACACTTCATTTTGTATCGAATCAGTTACACTTGTTCCTTCCTTATTTCTATTTTCTTTCTCTTTTTGTATGAAAGTATTTATGTTTTTTCTTTCAAGAAGAGCTCATCCAAATTTTCTTGTGAATTGTATGCATAAATATATCTGTTGTGTAGTAACCATGTTAGTGAACGTTGACAATTGCCTTTACACAGAACCATGTGATCTTAAAAAGAAACCTGTCAAATGTCAGCATGATGCTACAGTCCAAACTTTAAGATAATGTTCTGAGGATTAGTGTCTCCAAAGATGTTTTCTTTCTTCCTGTATCTAATTCTAAACATGACACAATCAAGGATGATATTCCTCAAAAGCCTGAAGAATCTAAAATTGTGTGAATTATTGTAGGATGTGATCTTCTAACAAGATGAGAACACCAAAAAGGAAAGTGAGTTTTCATCCACACGTGATAGGAAGGTGATTAATAAGAATACACTGGCTTTGGTCAGTAGTCTAACATTACTGAAGTGTTATTTCCTTAGCTAGAAGATACATCAAACGACTCTCTGAGAAATTATCCCTGGATAACTGAAAATATGAAATCCAGGTATCTTGAGAGAGAGAAAGAATAGCAGAGGTGACAGGACAATGCTGCCGCTATCCTGGATTGCTCTTTGTCAGAAAGTAAAAGGTGAATCAGAAAAAATGCAACTTGCTCCAAATTTGCATGAAATGTTTTAAATATTCCACCTTCTCATGTAAAATCAAACACCAGGAAGGTATCTACCAGTTCAAGCTAGAATAGTGAATGGAAATCTGCTGAAACTGTGACAGTTGATCATTGATTATTTTAATTCTCTGGTACCCAGGCAAGATTAATACTGTTTTTAGAGCCATGAATGTATGTCTTCTCCATCACTCACATATATATCCTCTGTAAAGAGAACATGTTTCACATCACTGCTCCATGAAAAAGATTGTAAATTATTCTGTGTGAAGAACAACTTTTTGGGATTGCTTTTAGTCAGGATCTTTGGTCAAGTTTATGCCACAGCCTTACAGATATCAAGAGGATATGGTGAAAGGTACATTTTCGTAGTACAATTGCTAGATTTATAACTACAATTGTATCCTGCATGTTACGCTATGCAACTACATACCTCTGCCAGGTTATCAGTTTTACTTCTGTAAGTTTCTGCATCTTTTGGACAACGGGCTAACTTCTGAGCAATATGGAATTTCAAATGAATAGTGCAAAATTCTTGAGAACAAGGTAGTTGGTAATTGACTATGTGTCCAGTCTCATTTCTGCTACCATCAATTTAATCAGATTATTAATAAGAATATGTAAGGCCATCTACATGAGACATCCTAACAGACGTGTTTTCATAGCAAATAACTGCCTTTGAATTGAATCATCTGTAGATAAGATGGCTTGAAATGTATTGCTTCTTTCAACCATCTCTTTCCCTGAATAGTCCTGTTTCTCTGCTTAGACATGTTGCCTAACTAGAATGTCCATAACCTAAACCACCATACATGTGTTTCTGGGGAGAAGACCCTACAATATCTGCCTATGAGTGAAAGAGGGAAGCTGCCTTGGAATTTAATTCTCAGAACAACAGATATTTTCTTAGGAAAAATTTGTAGACTAAAGGTAGTCACAGTCTTAGCCAACTCAGTCAGTGATCTAATAGCATTAAGACTTTGCTTCAAAGTGGTTCTGTAATAAGATTACATTTTTGTGATGCCTCCTTTTCTGAAGAGTTGCTTGAAACAATTCCTGGATGAGATAATTTAGGAAAAAAATCTTTAATCATTATTTTTAAATGGAAGAAATTCAAACAACAAAAGGTAGATTTTTGCCTATGCTTGATTTTATTGTTCCCATTTTTAAAAGTGATACAACTTAAACAAGTTTTAAATTGTTCACATCAAACATTCAAAGTTGATATAAATGATATAGTGATGGAAAAAATTACTCATCATTCCTCCATTTAAAAGCCACATAAATACAATAATGCCTATTGAAAATTATAATGTATTGTCTGCGTCTGTATCTTCTGTGATCTGTTTCAAAAAAAGTAACCTCTGTTTTTATTGCATTTCTCAATTTAATAAGAAATGAATATTCAATATTGAAAAAGTAGAATTTATACCTGCTGATTTGAGAATCTTATTCCACAGAAAGAAGTGTTGACACAAATTTGTTGTGATCACAGACAAGCTAATCCATAACACTGAGATTAAGATGAGAACTCTTCATTAGGCACATGCTGTCCTGGATAGTGCTTATGACACTAGACCCAAATCCTTCAGAAATTTAACACTGGAAAATACTGTCTTTGGAAGAGGAACAATTACTTTTCTCCAGTGTTTTTCTTTAGAAGTTAATTAATTCTTGACTTATTTGATAATTTAGATTGTTCTCTACTTGGAAACTCTTGATCCTCAGATGAAGCTACTACCATCACAGGTGTTACAGGTGATATGTACCCTGCAGTGAGTAATCAATTGAGTAAAGCACCCGAAGAGCCTTGTATATAAAGCAGAAGCTATCTATATTGGCAGAAGATTTAAAAAATAAAAAGAGCTTAAAAAAGAGTCGTATTTATTTGGAACAGATAGAAATATAGCTAAGATCATCTATTAAAATGTTTTCACCTTCCTGAATTATATTTATTTTAATGTCATGATATTTATTCAAATGAGAACTGTCATTATATTTAACAGTAGTAAGAAGCTAATATATATCTTTTACAAATGACTTGTTAAATATTGTTAGATATGTAGTAGTCATTGTGACTAAGGGATGCCTTGGAGGCATCCTTTAAAATCTCAGACCTGCTAAGCTTATGGGTTGTGAGTTCATAGATACAGAGTTTATCTACTCTGTAAAAAAAAAAAAAAAAAAAAAAAAAAAAAAAAGCTAATATGAAGACAATTAATATTTATGTCTTAATATCTTAATAATGCTTTTTAACAATAACACAAAGTTACTTCCAGATTAAAATAAAATATTTATTAAGTATATGTACCAAGGGTTCCTTGAAAGATTAGACAATCTGTCATCACTGAGGTCCCTCAGGGATACTACATTTTTATCTGCTCCTTGGAATCACTATCTATTCATTTCCTTCCTGTTTTCCTCCTTTTGTCATGAGGAGTTTCTGAAAATATGTTGTGCTCAGCGTGTCTTAGTACTGTCGCTCTCTCTAATATAATTCCATGTTCTCATCCTCCAACTTATTGCATATACCTTCTCCAGAGGGAGCTGGCATTAGATAGGCACTGCTTTAAGAGAGATGAGGGAAGCAAGCTTACTTTCATATTTTTGTATACAGCTGCTGACATGTCATATGTGCTTCTCTGTGGGCTTAATTGCTCCTTCCATTTGGCCCTGAAAAAATAGTTGGCCAACTCATTGGATTTAATCTTGTCTGTGATTGTCTGTAAGTATAGACTCTGTTGGTGGCAGACATTAACATCAGCAGTGTGACAAGCTGTCATCCCCCATGTAGGTGTCAGTCTTATAGCAATCCAGAATGGCTGTGTTCTGAACCCACCATACTGTCTTGCTCAGTTTTCACAGGAAGTACCTTGAAATTATCTAACAATCAGAGTCTATTTAAATTTCTCTCATTATTCTCATACTCTCTTTAAATTTTAATTTGTAGTTGGAAATAATACTGTCAATAAAGGATTAGCAAAGTTTATTTTTAGCTGAGGTGTTCTAATATGATGCCTGATTTTGCACTTTTGCTGTGTTTGATGGAGTCTATAGTATGGGCTACAGAAAATGTAACACTATTCATGACCTAGCATAGAATTTCCCTCCTCCTGGCACTGTTAAAGGAGCTCATAAGTAACTAAGTTTTACCTTGCACTTCATGAGGCCTCAACAGTTGTGTTGTTTTATGTATGAACAGAAGAAAAACCCAGTTCCCTCCACACCTCTGTTGCAGACTGTTCACTAACTTTGACTTTACCCTTGTACTTCAGCTGAGTGAAATAGCAACGCATATATAGTGCTCAATTCTACCTCCCTGGGGAAAAGCTGAAGATAGTAGTGGGATCACAGAATCACAGAATTGTAGGGGTTGGAAGAGACCTCCAGAGATCATCGAGTCCAACCCCCCTGCCAAAGCAGGTTCCCTACAGCAGGTCGCACAGGTAGGCATCCAGGCAGGTCTTGAACATCTCCAGAGAAGGAGACTCCACCACCTCCCTGGGCAGCCTGTTCCAGTGCTCCGTCACCCTCACTGTAAAGAAGTTCTTGCGCATGTTTGTGCGGAACTTCCTATGCTCCAGTTTCTGGCCGTTACCCCTTGTCCTGTCTCCACTCACCACTAAAAAAAGAGTCCGTCCTCGCCATTCTGCCCCCCACACCTTAGATATTTATAGACCTGGATCAGGTCTCCTCCCAGTCTCCTTTTCTCAAGGCTGAGCAGACCCAGTTCACTCAGCCTTTCTTCATAGGAGAGATGCTCCAGGCCCTTCACCATCTTTGTGGCCCTCCGCTGGACTCTTTGCAAGAGATCCTTGTCTTTTTTGTACTGGGGAGCCCAGAACTGGACGCACTGGCATGTCCCAATAGGACAAAGAAGACAATGCAAAAGTCAGTTTCTTGTTTACAGAGAAATGAAAAATGTTACCATGTTTTTAGGACTCACAAACTTTTAACTAAGGAATTCTAATGTCTATTGAGTGTATGTAGTGTAGCTATACTTTATACCAGATCAGGGAATACTTGAATCATGTTTTCAGCTATATCCTTTAAAACTAAGTTTGCACACTTCATTATTGTAATCGAAATTTTTTTTTGCAGCAGAAGGATGTACTGGTTGCACTAAATACTTTAATGTGTAGTCCTCTTCCTTTGTTTTGTCATTTACTCATCATCTGTCACCTTAATGTTATGAGTACATCACAAAAGCCACAGTTAAGAGCTTATCGTTAGACTAAGTATGTCAGGGTACATATAGGTTTGTCTGTAGCTTATATGAAATGAATAATCTAATTGGTGATTTTGTTTGCTGCACTCAGCATTGTATATAAACTGATTATAATTAATTAGGCTTCATTAGTAGAAGGTGAAAGATCTTTAAGGAAATTGTTTGCAGTCACTATAAATAGCTTTGGGAAAAGCCACAGAAATAAAAATGGGTGTCAAAGCTATCCTTTTAAAAAATCTTTTAACTAGTTTGAACGCCTGATTAGTAACACAATATTTTATATGTTGAAATTCTCCCCTTGCAGGCATTAGTTTAAACAGAGTTCTGTGGACATTTACATTCATTTTATTTAAGCTAGCCCCACTTTTGTCTTTCTCATGACTTTTGTACTTAAACTTTTTTTTTTTTTTTTTTTTTTTTTTTTTCTTAACTGGCATAACTAGAAGATAGAGAAAATCTGAACATTTCCTCTGACTAAATTTCTGGAATGAGTCCCAGTCCTACTTAGACTCTAGTAAATATCACAGTCCTTGCTTATATTGAAAGTTTTGTTTCTGGCTACTCAATATACTTGCTCTTTTGCAGTTTTTAAATGACAGTGTTTTTTTGTGTTTTGTTAGATGTGTGGCTCTGATTGGGCAGTATATTTAGCAGTAATAGCACTTTCATCTTTCCATGAAGCAATCACAATTGTAGTTCTTTGAAAAGAAACACTCCTTTTATTTTTCTGAAATCATCGTACAGTCTGACAATTTCCATGCAGTTGATTCTGAAAAGCAGGAAAAATAGCAGTGCATGCTTCATAATTTTTAGCTGAAATGAAATGAAATCATCATGGCTGAGAAAAGTAATGGAATTCGCTCCTTTCATGGTCATTTGTGAGTACTCTTATCTTCCTTCTGAGAATATAATGCTTCCTTTGAATATTAATATCCAGTTGATTTCTGTTGTGTGGTTTCAGATTCTGGCTCCTGAAGTAACTTGTTAAACCAGCAAAGAAAACCCTACGAAAGATATCTTTTGGGTATTATAAGTGAGCTTGAGGAAGCAACAACCTTTTCCACTCCCTAACCCTAATTCCTCATCATATTTCAAAAGTTTAGATGAAATAATATATTTCTCTTCTCGATCATGAGCAACTTTTTCAGTTCCTGATCTTTCTGCTCCTCACCAGATGCAGCACTGATGCTCCTCACAGTATTCTCTGAAAGAAACAAACTGTATCAGTGAATTAACATACTCATATACAAGCTCCACAACAATTCTACATGCTAACTTTAATGAAGATTTAGTAAATGCCACAGAGCTCACTTGAAGGATTATAGTGCTAAGCAGCAAACAGCATGTGACATGCTTTCAGGCAAAAAAGTAGAACTTTTTCTTTTCCCATCACAGCTGCAAGCTCACTGTGCGAACACTAATCATCTCCATGTATTAATGTTGTGTGAGAGCTGTCCCAAGAGTCTGTCTACTGCTCAGGCAGACTGTCTACAAAGTCGGAAGTCACTGTCTGCACTATGTCATGCTACTTTTTGTAGTGCAACCACTCATATCACTTGGAAGAGTATGGTTGGCTTTTTCATGTTGTTTTTTGTGATTTATATTTTTTTGAGTCTCTTGATCCTTAATCCTCTGAAGTTTTACTGACCTGCCACTCATAGTAAGGGCTATATGGGACCTGATACAGCCTTTCCTCGCTGTTGTAACATCTCTAGGGCTAGGCTTATCTACTATTATTATTGTTCTCATGACCATAGTATGTTTGTACTTATATTCCGGTATTTCTCTTGTTGTCTCTTACTTACATTTCCTAGTAGAAATGAATCTTTTAATTAAAGAGAAATAATAATCTTCCCTGGTTCAACTTTCAGGAGGTTGCAGACAGGTCACTATAACTCAGATGGCTCCATTATTCAAGATTGCCGTCTCTATAGCAAACAATTTGTTTTCCTCCACATGGAAAGCATGACATTACTCAGGTTGGAGAATGTATCCCCTTCATCTCCTACCTCTCTCCTATTTGATTTGAGGCAGGAGACTTTACTCCAGAGGTTGTGGGGGAAGATTAAAAAAAAAATGATTGATATTGTCATATCTTCTGCCTAAGACCTTTCTTTTTTCTCTGTTCTTGTTCAACTTCAGACAGAACTCCTGGACAAGAGTTGAAGGCAAGAGAGATACAAGCAGTCCTTTTCTGCTCTTTCCTCAGTATCCTCACTTCTGTCCTGGCTGCCATTAAAGGATCAGCACAACCCTGCCTAAGCTGTATGATGATTGAATATCATAACTGATAAATTTGAGATTTTTTTAGTGTTTTGTTTTTCTTCTAGTCACATTCTCCTGCATCTAATTCCTCACAATATCTCTCTTCTGTATTCAAAATATAGATTTTCCTGTTGATTTATCACAATGAGATAATTCCCATACAGAAAAATTATCAAGCTAATAAAATTCTTTCTCCATTAGAGACAGTGGGATATTTCACATAGATATCAGCACACCCAATGAACAGTACTGAGAAGCAGGTTAAAAGAAGGAAAGTTAATTTTAAAAAAGATCTAGAGAGCATTTGCGTTTATGTAATGCTACTGGAAAGGAAGCACTGAATGTTTCCAAAGTGCAGTTCTTTTATTACCAAGATTTTGAAGCCCATTTTAAAATGCACAAGCTTTCTTGCAGGTGGCCATCTTTTTCTTTTTACATTGTTTTTATCTCAAAATATTGCAAACACTGTTTCAAGGGTTGATGGGTTTTGTTTTTGTTTTGTTTGTTTAGTTTGTTAATAACTTTTCTTTATCTCTGATTCTCAGAGATGTGCTTATAAGTCTAGAGTGTTAAGAATTTAAGATTAAAATTGTGACCATATTAATGCAAGATTCTTTTTAACACCTTTACTCTGTATGTTTTAACTTTCATATGGTTCTCATTACCATCAAAGTATAAAAAGAGTAATATAATTTATATTGAGGGATAGACATGCATGTACATATAAAAACAACTTTTTACTTTAATCATATCAAGAACTTTTGTCTTCTCTGGACATGATGTTCAAATTTGAGTGTAAGATCAAATTTATTCAAACTGTTTATCATGCAGAATACTTAGCATTTTTGTTTGAACTCATTTGAGTGAAGATATTGGTGAAATGCTATCGTTTGTTGATTCATAAAATATTGCGTTTCTGATCTAAAGCCTTTTAGATATGATGGAAATAATATTTTGAGGATGTAGTATGAAGTGCTTGTCTTGACCTTGCTTCATATTTGTAGCATTCTTAGCTTCTAAGATGTTATTTATCAATATAGATGCATTTATTTCTGTGGTCCTTGTTTTGTGCAAAGACCATAGTGATGTAATTCCGGTGTGATTAATTCTAAGTCTCATCTCTATAGAATCAAAATCAGGTTTTTTAATCACAAGCAACCTTTCTGAATGATTTAGCATGAGAACAAGTTTTCCATATGTGGCGTTTCTACCTTTTCTGTGGCATGAACTAATGTGTGCATTACACAGTTGTCTGTTCTTAAATATTATTAATAGCTGTTTATCAACTGCTAAAAGCTGCATGCTGAGCTATAAATAAAATCCTGACATATTATTACTGCTGTAAAGAAGTAAGCAAGTGGAAGTCGTAATCTAAACACTTACGTAGGATAATAACTGCTTACTGATTTACTGTATGTTACTTTAGAAAGCTCCATGTGGCTTTATTCATTTGAAGATAAGCACCACCTTCCAAGAAAAATTAAGATTTTGAAAAGACAGATCATCTCCCTATCTTGGATGTTATTACTAGCTGCTACTTTGTATTATTCCCTAGTAAACAGTTTTATGGAACAGAGTGTATCCTTGGATGACTGGGGGGTAAAAAAAGTATCTCTATTATTTTGGTCAGCAAAATGAAGGTATCATTTTACAAAGGTGTGATTTCCTGTAAGCAAGAGTAAAACAGTAAAGTAAGGAAAAAGGCCTATAACCCCTCTCCTTGCTGCCTGATAAAAGCTACACACTTGAAGTGCAGATGCAGGGTGAGGAAGGATCCAGTAGTGTGAAATACTCTATTGCATCTTACCTGTCAAATGGAGTAAAGATATGCTGTTCTCAAAGCTACTAGACTCTTTGACATCTTGTGTCATGTGGAGAAAGCACTTTCCTGCTATTTTTATCTTTGGACTTTCTACTAGAAAAGTCTAATTAATAGTTAGCTTGATACTTATTTATGAAATAGATATCTATTCTATGAGGGCTGATCTGATTTTCCTCAATTTTGACCAATGAAAGATATTGCACAGGCAAAATTTTCTGAGCAATGATGCTGTCCTAGCAGCTGTGAAACAATGGATCACTTTTGCTGATGCAGACATTTTCAAGCAAGGCATTCAAGCACTTGTTCATTGTTGGCAAAAATACATAGATAATGCTAGTGACTATGTTGAAAAACTGTTTTGGAGCTGAGAATTTTCTCTCTCAAGTAGTATTATTGTGCTCCTTGTATCTGTTGAATTTTCCATGGACATAAGTAGGAGACACAAATGTCTCAGCAACCTAGGTAGAAAGAAAATCAATTTTGATAATTCCAGCAATCTCCTTTACAGCTCTGAAATGAAAAAACTATCAGCGTAGAAGACTGAGATCTCATATGACCTCGTTAATAAAAAATGTTCAAACTGTAAAAATAATGCTAAACTTATCCTACAATATGAAGTATTTAAATACAATGCTATAAATATAACAGTCCTCAAAGTTGAATAAATATTCTTATAAGAGGTTTACCAGCATTCACTGCTTACTACTATTTTTCATTGCACTGCCTCTTATCCTGATGAAAATCTAAGAAAATATGGTTTGTCAATGACAAGGTATTGGATAAACATTTTGCTGCTAATATCTTAAGCCAATGCAAAAAAACGTAAAGAGAGCTGAGCAAGTTAATAAGTGATTTATAAGCTTTGTTATGCCATTCATGTACATTGTTTCCAAAAGGCATCTTATATACTACACTTCTTAAGAGTTGCTACTAATGTTGGTAGTTAACACTATTATCTCTCATGATGACACTTATAAAAAAAAAAATTCTATTAAAAAATTTAATAAACTCTTGAATAGAATATTGTGACCTTTATGACTTTCTAAAAATCTATTCATTGTTCTTGATCTTGTTGGCAATTTAAATTGAAGAATTAATACGAAAGAGCACAAGATTTAAAGTCTGGCAAGATTACTAAAAATGGCAGAGCACTGAAAGAGAATATTGGCTCTGGAGACTTACCTAACATGAGAAAATGGATGGTCAAGAAGTTCTGAGTGTAATCCAAAGTGAAATGCATTTCATTTCTTAGACAAGACAGCACATTTATCTCTTACCAGTGAAACATGCACAAAAATTAAGGCTAAATGGGAAATAATAAGAGATTAAAACATTAAAACAAAAAAAACAAAAAACAAAACAAAACAAAACAAAAACCCCAAAAACCAAAAACCAAAACCCTACTTGTTTAAAAATGAAATGGTAGGTTGATATTTTTCCAAGGAAAGAAACTGTAGAGCAACGAATAGAACTTTTAGAAAGGTTCAGACACTTTTTATGTGATGACTATTCAACATCACATTTCACAAATGGAGAATTTCCATCTTCAGTAAGTTGCAGGGCACAAGCTTACAGTCTAGTGATGTAAGTGCTTGTACCATGCAATGCCTTTGTTATTTCTTAGTCTGAAAAAGCTTCTTATAAACTGTTTTACTTTCTTACAGCAACATGCATTTCATTTGTGGAATAGCAGTGAGCTTCTCACGAGCACTGTCCTAGGTGGCTTAAAAAGAAGAAATTTCAAATGTCAGTTTTCTAACTGGAAGTGAGGACAAAAACACACCTCACTGAGTGAGTTCCTTTGATGGTTCATTGCTCTTAGCAATTTTTTTCCCACACCTTTTACTCCTTTTAAGTTCTGTCTGACAAGCTGTGTGTTGCAATGGTAGAAGAACTTCAACTTCTCTCCTGTGATCATTTGGTTCAGGCTACTACCTAAACAAGAATTAAAAGAAGAGAACAGTTATTTTTTGGCTAGGACATATAAGGTACCTATGATCTACTTGATTAGTAAGGTAATAATTGGGTTGTCACTCTCTTGCTAAGAGTGCAGCATCAAAAATGTGCTTGCTAGCAAGGCAGCTGTGAGTCTGGAGAAGAAATTTTAGCCTCCATTACTTCCAGGAACTGATCTTAAGCATCAATAAAAAAGTCATTCACCAAATCTAATGGTGTCCAGAGTCTGACATACTACTTTGTTTGTTTTTTTTTTTTTCTTTTTAGAGTTTATAATTATTCACACAGATGTTTTTTTTTTTCCTTGAATTTTGAGTTACTAGTGATTTCCAGTTTCATAGTTCTACCTTTGCCTGTAACTTGGCAGTCAAAATCTGCATAGCTATACTATACAGGCTTTTCCCAGTCTTGAGTTTCTGTGCCAGCCTGAGCCAAGTCATGTATTTGGACTACATCCCAGGTGGATCATCAGAGTACAAACAGCTGAGCTCTAATGGGAAGAAGGCAAGAGAGTGTTACAAGCACAAAGAGGGAGACTGACCCTGCTTGACCTTCAATATCTAAAAATTAAACATCAAAGTCTGAACTAATAATCCCAGTTTGCTTTTGTAGTCAGTGGACTCAAATATCTATTGTAAGAGGGTGAGTCATCTACAAAAATAGCATCAGAAATAAATCAAATGACTCAATTCTATATGTGCCCATTTCTCTGAACTGACTAACAGAAGGTTAGTCTAACTTGTACTCAGGTATCTCACTTTTTAGTAACTAAACTGAAATAATCATATTCCATTATTTTCTTTATGAGAATGGGCAAAAGCTGTTCTCAAGCTACATGAAGAAGGTTCATAGTGTAGAGTGCTCTTCCACTTGCATAATCCATTGTCTCAATTTAGCAGTAGTCATTAGCAGCTCTGTTCAGTTTACATTACAGTTCAAAGATTAAGATAACTTTTCATTCTGAGCTCACTTAACTATTATAAGGCCAGTAAAAAGCATAAGAGAAATTGAACTACATATGTCAGACGCTGCTTCACCTGTCCTCATTTTTAAAATCACACCTATGAAACATTTTCATGGAGTATATCCTATCTGTAAAAAGTTTGAGAGCAGAAAATAATTATAGTTTGACTTTGAAATTCCAGTTCAGATTTTAACTTTTGCAAATAGAAAGAAAATAAAGGAAAATATATAAATTCAAAAATTTCAAATAACGTCTTTTTAAATCTTGAATAGACATTTCTAATAGAGCAGATACTAGTATTTTTATGACAATGAAAACTAAGTAAAAAACATTTGTCTAGTTGCTTCTTACCTTGACATTAACTAAGAGAATACTTCACTCTTAAGATGAAGATTGACAAGGATTCAAATGAAATTAATGCAAAAAATGCTCAATCCATTAGTCTGGCTCTCTTGTGTTCTAGAAATTAGTTTTGTGTCAAAGAATATATTGGGTACTCTTTCATTTTTTTCTCTTAGTACCGATGTTGCATGAAAACATATGAGGAAACTTAGCTTTACTGCTCACCAACTTAAAAACTCATAAGAAATCAGCTGTATCAGTTATACGTGGGTTGGTAGTAATAAGACAAATGGGAACAGTTTTAAACTAAGACGGAAGATTTTGGTTAGATACGAGGAGGAAGTTTTTCACTGGTCACAATGGTGACACACTGGAACAGGTTGCCCAAAGGAAGTTGTGGATGCCCCCATCCCTGGATGCATTCAAGGCCTGGATGTGGCTCTGGGCAGCCTTGTTGATGGCTGGGGACGCTGCCCACGGCAGAGGGGTTGAAATGAGATGATCTTTAAAGACCTTTTCAGCATAGGCCACTCTATGATTCTATTTGTGGAAATGCAAGAACCATTATCCTGTCAATGTACTGATTCATGGTTTTTTATGTTACATTTCCAAGTGTTGTTTCCTAATGAAAACACAGTTGAAATTACTTTGAAGTGCTTGTTTTAGTAAATGAACATTCTGAAAATGTAAACAATATATCAGGTTTTCATGAAACTGGTAAAGATATATTGTGAATGTTTGCATTGTCAGATCATAGAGATTCCGCTATGAATATGAGATGACTCTTGAGAACTATGAAGTACAAGAATGCTACATCCCACAATGTATTTCCCTTGTAAAAAATGCTCATGCAGCAGCATTCTAATAGAGGTCTTCTGCTTTTTGTGTGATGTATGCCCTTCATCATGTGATCTGATAAACTTTCCATAGCAAGAGTAAGCAGAATATGTTTCTTTTTATTGATTTCCAAGTTTGACTTAAGGTCTGACTTCATACTGCATACTGCTATTGACTTCTGCTGATTAATTATCCATTGTACACATAAAAATATATATATTTTTTAAATTAATAGACATGGAACAGGTCTGATGTTCTAATAATGATGTAGAAAAATTTCTTACCCAGTTCATATTACAATTGTTTTACTCTGTAACCAGATGTACATATGGATGTTGGAAAAAGCTACTGCAATTCTCGGAATGGTAGTTGTTTCCAATACTACTATTTCTACCTATAAAATGAAACCTTTGCCCTTAGATACCAGGAACTGCAGTAGTTTGATAAAAATAAAACAAACAAAGAAAAAATCCACCATTGCATCAGACAAGCTGTCCTTTTCTCTTCTAATGAAGAGAAAAGCTTTACTTTCTGATACCACTAAGGATAAACACAAAGGCCAGGATATTTAACAGCTCTAAAAATGTCACAACGACACTGAGTTAATTACATAGGTACTCAGATATTCTGTTGAAATATTCAGGATTTCTTATCCAAAATAGAGCTTGTGCATGACATCACAAAGACTTATTGCCCAAATGATGGATAAAACAGCTCTTAGAAAATTATTGCTTTTTGGATGTGGGGTTTTTGTATTGAAAATAAATAGAGTGCATTAAGCATGGAACTGCTGTGGCAACAATTATAAACAAAATGTTAAGATCTGCTTAGCAATTTCTTCTACTCCAGTAGAAACCTGGAGGAGGATTCTGATTTTTTTTAGACCCATTAAATGAACTCCAGCTTTGTTCTTGTTGTTTCTTTACTGTTCCAGATGCTGCTATAATTGTTTATATAATGTTTATAGAATATAGACAGATTCAGAAAGACACCTGTATATATCACGCTGCCACACACTGATCTTCTAACTCCACTTGATAATATGTAAATATTCAGACTGTCTTGAATCAGTTACAGATAAACTTACCCTTGGTTTTAGCATTGCTTTATCAGAGTGGTCCAATTTGCATGTCATAGTGAGGGTATCTTTTTTAAATTATTGTTATTTTATTGTCCATAGTGAAGTATATACTGCATGTTTTAATTGTATTAATACCAGGGTAATTAATTTCACTGGAATGAAAAAGTCTGCAGGTGTACGAAGACAATGACTGCTCTTTCTTTGCAGTGGTTGGTGTTGGTTGCTGACCATTCTCCAATGAATCTCGTTCAATTAATATAACCACCTCCATTAAAACAAGAGGCAAGAGTTATGAGTTTAATAAATATTGGAAATATTATTCAGGAGCTCTGAATCTTTCTTGCAATTACTCAGACTCAACTCAACAGATTCTGTCCAAAACTCGTCAGGTAGATATTGTAGCATCTAAAATTTAAGACATTTAAATACTTTTAAATATGATGTCATTCAGAATGGGACAAGCAAGAGATTGAAAGCATGATCTAAATTAGAAATATTATATGATTGAAGTAGATTAAAAAAATTTATTTCGAATGCTTTCTATAAATCAACACATATTCAAGTGGGAGGAAATATTGTGTAAATGGGATATTGACATCTGTCTCCGTAATTTCTCCAAGGACATCAATCAAACTTCTGCATCTTCTGTTTACAATGTAAATTCTCTGTAAAAAGGTCTAGTTAGAAAATACTTTTCACACACAGAACATTTTGGTTTAGTTTGCATTCATAATTTCCTTCATCTCATTGTGAATTTATGAAATTAATTTTTAGAAGAAAAAAAGAGTTTTTGAAGGCTAATTTTCAAAATGCTATAGATTTGGAAAGCTTTGTCTCTCAAAATGTATTCTGTACCAAAATATTCTAAAGGTGAACTGAAAGCTTAAGTTCAAAGCTAGCCTTATTACTGTCATCAGCCCATGTTGCTATTGCAGTACGTACAAAAGTTATGGTAATCAATTAAGAATTGCCATCGAGTCTACCAAAAAAAAGGAAATTGGTCAGTTGTCATGTTACAGCTCTCTACAAATTATTAGTATTTTACATATGGACTTCAGAGATCCCAACACCTCTTAATAAGACTCCTTACCCATTTTAGTTATCAGTCTGACCTTAGCTAACTTAACTGTAATAACACCATCTATTTAACTGGCTGCTGCTGTAGCTACCATTGTCTTGATATTTGGCCTAGTACTAGTACATTATGCTGGTTCACATAAGAGCATGTTTTTCAGTTTCTTTTGCAATGACTGTGGAAAGGCAATTGAAAAAAAGTAGGATTCTAGCACAGTTTAGGAATTTACAATGGAAATTGGAAAATCAGACTTTCTAGTATGGAGATTGAGTTAACCAGCCAATGAGTGAATGAAGAGAACCAGTGGAAAAGGTCTCAGGAAACCAGGCAATATACAGGTAGAGAGAGGTACTCAATCTCTCTTTAGAGATGCAAAGCTGTCTGTGCTCTTTGCAGAGAACCAGTAAAAGCTTCCCCAGTTGAAAGCAAATCCCAACACATTGCTCCTTAATCTGGATTATGTTCTGCATGGGTTTAGTTCAGAGCAGTCACTGTCTTGGCTCGTAATTGCACTTAAACACATGGACAGAAAGTTTGCTGCTTCAAAGTGTAAGATTCCTCAACATTTTGCAAATGGAGAGAGAGTGGTTATGTTTCATGCTGAGTCCACATGGATAATTATCACAGAATGAGGGGTTACTGCACGTACATAGTATTCCTAGCTGATATTTCAGGAAATGTCAAACCTGCCATATATTCTCCATATGTTTTCAAGCTGACAGTGCATGACAAAGCTCTTCCCTGCTTCTCACCAAAGCAGCCAGTGTACATGGTGGTACCCTAAGTGAGATCTTACTGAGTAAGATAACAGTTACCTGGGGGATCTGCTCATGCAAAAATACATTAGAATTTCCAGGTACCCCTGAAGAAAGTTGGACTTCTTACTAACAAATTTATTTAAGATCTTGGCTAATTCAACTTTAACTGGTTTAGAGGATAGTAAGACTCTCCCTGTTATCTCTCCTCAGTCCCCATACATCCTGTCTTGATACTTCCAAGGCTCTTCAACAAGATTATTACCTTTAACAACAACACAGATTTGACTATTTCTTTCATTGGTACTATGGATTTTTGTTTATTATCAGATCCTTTCTCCTACTATCATATTCAATTTTTTAGAGAGACACATTCAGAAATCTCTGGGTGAGGACAGGAGACAAAGATCTGATTTTTTGTAAAATGGCTTACAGAACAGCATAATATGAGAGGAGAAGACACCTCAACTCTTCCCACATTCATGTTAATGTATGATCCAGAGGCAAAAGAATAAAAGTGTCTTTTATTTATTTGTTTGTTTGTTTATTCAGAAATCTTCATTCTTTTTAGGCCCTTTAGCAGCTTTGCTGTTTCTCTAGGCTGCAAATTTATTGTACAATGCTAGCCTTTGCTTTGTAGATAATCAGATACACCTGAGGTAAATATACATTTCACATACAAGTTTCAATTCGTTTCATCTCCCCACTGCAATTTACTTTAAATTAACATGGAATATAAGCATCTGGAAATTTATGTTGATGACAGTGAAAACTGCAGGTTGGTAATACAATAAAGAAATTGTTTGCTCATCAGCATAGTTGTTAACACTTAGACGCTATGCATGTCCTGCAAAGTGTTAGCACAGGTTCCAGGACGTAATTATCTTTAACACAGAGTTACCATGCCCACACAAAGCTCATGTGTAAATGAGACCTTTTCTGAGGTTGGGTCCATTGTGTTTCTTATGCAATCTTTCCTGGTTTATGTAAGGCCTGTTTACACAAGACAGTATCATTTTATTTTCCTTTAATAGCTCTAGTCTCACAAAACTAAAGCTTTCTGTATTTTTACGTGAGTTTTTTTTTTTTCTTCCCAGGGATTTTAGCATCTTTTCCCTCCACAGATACCATTATATATCTGACTGTAAGCATTAGATGTGAGCCAGGTATTGACATCTTAATAGGTTGGAGATGGTCAATATTGCCATTGCTGAGAGAAATTAAGGAGCCAGCCAAGGGAGTGATGCTATTCTCCCAGGTAACTGATCTTCCTGCTTCTTGGCCAGTGGAAGAAAATTAGATCAAATGAGGATTATTGCAGAAAGAACAGCTAGAATTGAGATGCACTTAAATGCAAAAATATATCTATATAAATAAAACAACTGACATCTTCTTTCTGAATATTATTGACATCTTATAATATTACAAACAAATAAACAAGGCAAAATAAGAAAAATAAAGCAAACAAACAAACCAGAACAAAATAAAAGAAAAAACCCACAAATGAGCCAACAACAACAAAAAAAAAATTGTAAAATATTTCTTAGTTTGTAGATTGAACAGATCAAGGTTCTGAAAAGAAACTCCTTCATATTTAGGAAGAAGATTCTTTCAAATGCTTATTTTTCTTAAATATTAAATTCTATAGCTCTTGCACTATAGAGATATCACAACCTAAGATTTTTTTGTTGCTGTTGCTTTAGTTAATTAATCAATTCAAGACACTTAACATGTAACTATATTATCTGATCCCTATGTTCTTCTTCCTTCTTCTTGTTAAATATATTCAAAATTATCTTCCAAATATGTGCTATATTTTTCACATGGTTTCTTTAATTTGTACTTGCACAGGTTATAAATCTGGGTTTAAAAGAACAACCTGAATTTTAAATGCACGCTTTCATAAATGTTTATCCAAGTGATATTCATGGATTTTAAAAGAATGGAAAGATATGATGTATAATAATAATATTTTTTTCCTAATGCCTTAAACCTCAATGTTATATGTCATCAAATATAGAACATCATTTCATATATATGTTTTGGGTGTGTTTGAATAATCTATTTTTTTTTTTGTTAGGAAAGTAAGATCTGTGAAATTGATTTCATATAAAAATGTAGGACATGATCAACAAATTTGGAAAATGTGTGAAAAACAAATCTTAGTTTCTTTAGATAGTTCTTCTAGCCTGTTTGTGGGCTTTAATCATTGATATGAGTTTTTAAGAACTGCCATTTTTACTACTCCTTTTGGAAAAATTTGAAAGATATAAAAGCACTGAGAATCAGTGTTCCACGGCAAGGCATGAAGGTTTCTTGGAAACTACAGAATACAATTAATTACTTTCTTTATTTGGCTTAGAGTTGAAGTTTATACATATTATTTCCTAATGAGCCTTGCAATAAACTTAGAGAGTTGAAATGGAGCATATTTCACATAAAAGCAAGTATTTAGTAATCTGTTAATTTCTAGATTAATGGAAAATAACTGCAATAGTATCTTATTTATAAAATCTATAATTTTACCTGACAAAAATACAGATATGTATGAAGTAGACAAAGAAGATTTATGAAAATAGGATTTAACTTTAATCTAGAATTAACAAGTTAACATAAATTATGTGGTCTTGTTTAAGGTATATACTTAATATTAGTCTTCTGTTTAAAGAACTTTTAATAAGGTTTATTTTATTATTTTAAAAATAAAAAACAAAAACCTTCTCAGTTTTATCGTGACATTTCATTGTGAATTTACTATTGAAAAGATCAAAATTTGTTGCTGGATTTGAGGGTGGTGGTGTGTTGTTTTTTTTTCTTTTTTTGTATACACATAAATATTCTCCATAAAATTATATGCCAGAAAGTTTTCAGTTGTCAAAAATTTTGACTGAAAAATCAAATACCATGCAACTTCAAGTAACAACATGAAATAAATTGGCACTTGGTCTTAAATATTTATTTTTTAGTAAGTTTTGAGAGCTTAGACTTGGAAATGTGGATTTCCTCTAAATAACAATCTGATTGTCATACAGTGAATGCTTACTAATGAGCATGAATAATCCCTCAAGGATTTCCTTCAGAGTTATTGCCATAGAATTATGAGTGCCACACATACATTCTTAGTTTGCTAGTCATTCCCCTAACTGCAAGATGAATCAGAAATTCTATGCTAGTTTAGAAATCCATTTTTTATATTTTTACTCGTCTTTATTATGAAAACTGAAGACATTCAGTTTTACTTTGAAGTGAAGACTAATGCAGTCTCTGGTTTTGTGCATAATTAATTATAAAGTCAACTACAAAAACTACAATGCAAATACTCAATTTAGGTTTTGCAGTAGACCTTGGTGTATATGTATACATTACACTAACATTATGTTACAAATTCTTATGAATTAAAATAGTATCAAATATTAATGGGTTAATTGTTCAGAAGCATTCAAAAGTATATCACAAATCATGAGATGATTTTAACTGATGATTTGAAAATATTGCCACATCAATGTGAAATTTTACTACCATGAGCATAAAAAGAGAGACGGGAAAAAGTCACATTACTCCAAACTTGGATACAGTAAGTCTCTTTCAAAGAACTAATTGAAAGAGGGAGTTGACAGTATAGGAAATGTATGTTATATAGATGTACAAACTGAACCACTGTTGTATTTTTAATTAATTCATAACCAGCAATTGTTTATACTGATTTTGGACATCATAGTGAGGTAAGATTTATATACTCCAGTCAAACAGTTAGAGTACATGAAAGGCAGAGAAAGAGGAAGCTGTGACATTTTTCTTCTACAGCTGATGAATATTTTAAATTTCATTGAAATGGAGCATCATAAAATCATTAATGATCTTAAGGAGTTAATGACCAATTAATTGTTACTCACACACACAATAACCTTCTAACAATGAACTACTGAGAAAACTCTTTGACATCAATTGTAACTAATTTTTACTATTTCACAGTATTTAGAGTTGAAGAGGACAGTACATATTTGAAAAACATCAAATGAAAGATTTGTAGCATTTGCTAATTAAGCAGTATCCATTGTTACTGTATTCTTTCCTAGTCAAGTTATTATGTCAAATTCTGGCAAAAAATTATGTAACTAATCAGTGAACATAATAATGACTGAAGAAAACTGTATTAGGAATAAGATATATTAGATAAAATCTGTGTTAGATGTAAGTCATTTTAAAAAAATGATGATTTTATAACAGAAAAGACCCTATCTTATTTGTCAAGGAAACATATTAGTGTCTAGATACAGAAGCTATACTGAAGTATAGTAGATCAATCCTCAGATGACAGTAATAAAAATGTAAATAGATTCTAATTGTACTCAAAATACTATGTTTTCAAAATACAACTGAATAATTAGAGAAGAGGCACCAGTTTAAATATAATTTAATAAGTGCCATCGCTAGACTGAAAACAGAATAAAATCAAATAGAATCATAGAATCACCAAGGTTGGAAAAGAACTTCAGGTCACCTAGTCAAACTGTTCACCTACCACAAATATTTCTCCACTAAACCATGTCCCTCAGTACATCTATATAGTTCTTGAACACCTCCAGGTATAGTGACTTATCCACCTCTCTGGGCAAGCTGTTCCAGTGCCAGACCACTCTTTCAGAGAAGAATTTTTTCCTTATATCCAAGCTGAACTTAGGGATCAAATTATGAACATAATACATTTTCACAAGGGAACTATCTTTGTGAATAAAACCTATGGGAGGCTGCTCATAATGTGGGCAAGTCTTTTTTGGTTTTATTTTTGGCTTTGTATCTAACAGAGAGATAGACAGGAAGAATTATCTACAAGAGGAGCACCTGCAAATGATTAAACCTCAGGAAAAATAAAAAGGCTCTCCAGAGAAATTAGACTTTTTCTTTTAAAGTGGGAATACTTAAAGAAAGATATGTACTATTGCTTATCTTCCACCAGATCTTTTCTGAGATATTAAATTTTTTTTTACTACTGAATCAAGATGGTCAGTTGTTTGTAGGAATAGTAAGAACAATAAACCGACCTAGGCAAATTCATAGGTGAATTCAGTATAATTTTAACTGCTTTGATGACATTATGAATGCAATAAAACTGCCAAAGTATTGTGCAATCAGGCATTGTCTCATTTCAAGGACAATTTTAAAAATAAATTTAATAGGATGTTCACATACGTATGTGCATACATCTGTTAGTCTATATATACATATATATTTATACTGAAAACTTACATAGATGTGGCATTTAAGCAAGGAAGGCTCTCAAATAATGAGCTAAACTATCTTCATAGTATTCATGTATACAGTTCTGATGCTTTGTTTAAGCATAAATATTTGTTTTTATACACATACACATGTGCGCATGTCAGAAGACTATTTGTATACACAGATTTCTAAAGAAGGAAGCATGTTTGTATGTGCTGACGTGTATTTCAATATATGTACTGATATGTATATGATACGTATATATGATATGTACTGATAAGTATATACTACATCAATAGCATTATACATTTAAGAATAATGTTTTTTAAAAAGTGTCTTAAGAAGGCACTTTTTAAAGCTAGTGATCTGTGAGTATTTGAGGGATCTGAGATTTTCACTCTGCACTATGTAATGCAACACATATTCTGTTTGTGACCTGAAGATATATTGGTAGTTTCATAGAAGATAAAGAGACCAAGAATATCTCTTAATACTATTCTACTTATTAGAATTTGGGATATTTTTACTGCTTGTATTACTATGAAATGATAAAAAATGATATGATTTAAAAAAGAGCTGTTGAAATTGTGTATTGCTGCTGATATTCCTAAGAAAAGTTATTACACTAGATAGTAAGATACCTATTGGAGTACAAAACAGGTAGTGAGCTTAGAAAAAAATCTTGTCAGAGAATTTGACTGGACCAACTAGTACTGAAAATGTTTTTGAAAATACCTACTTTATCTGTGCTGAATTTCAAGAATGAAAATGAATATCAAAAGTACTCACTAAATGTCTGGTTTTCTTATGTAAAGACTGTAAAATTCACTCTTTTTTACTATGCTTCTGCTATATATATTTCTGCCCTGGATAAATCTTTCTGATGATTTTCTATTCAATATATTGTCTATTCAATGTATTGTAAAGTGTTCAGCTTTGGCTAAACTTTCAAGAACCATCATAAAAATATAAGAACAAAAAGGTTTTCATAATTCATCTAACAATTACGTAATTCAACAAGTCACTAGATGATTTGTAGCTAAAAATATTTGGAAGTTGACAAGGTCATAAAACATGCTGAGGTTAAGAGTCTATGACATGACTTTCTATCCAGACTTGTAGCTTTGACTTCAAAATACAGATCAAAATGTATGTGGACATCATATTCTCTCTGTCCCACTGTGGCAGCTGGAGAAGATTGAACTGCATCAAATCTCAAGGTCTGGTCCCCTAGATCTTCTCTACTAATCACTCATTCCATCTTGGGCATAACTTTCTCATACAGCTCATTTATCCAAGCATTTTCATTGCTGCTCTGCAGCGCATAATGGAATATGGAGATGACTTGAGTAGTTGGATGCCTATCACTCTATTTTGTGTGTGCCATTATTGAAGGAAAGAACTGAAAAGCAGGCATGATGGAAAACGTGATTACAAATATTTGTAGCCAAAATATTATATATTAGTCTCTTAAATATCCTATAAAATTGCAATTTACTTGTATTTCCTTATATTGATTCATTCTGTTCCTGAGTTGCGTTTTACTTTTTGTTTTGTTTGTTGTTTTCCTTTTGGAGTCTCATTAACCATTTAAGTAACATAAAACTATCTAAGTACATAATATTGTCCAAGATGATCTTACCCTTTTATATAGCATATTGACAAGATTTAGGAAAAAAAACCCAAACTGTTTACAACAATCAAAGTAGTTGAAGACTTCTGTGGTTAAAAGGTTTTAATACATTTTTTTAAATCCAGTTTTATTTTAACTGTATTAACAAAAGACAGTTCAGAGCAAATTAGGAACAGTTCTTAATTAACTTCAAAATAAAGCTATAATTTTGTTAAATAAATATATAATTAAGTCAAAAGAAAGGACTGTGAAATTACCTTATATTTATATTTTGATTTGTTACTATTAGATTTCATGGTTTTTTTTCCTAGCAATGATAACGCCCTTTGATATATTTACAACCTGTGGATAAATCATTTCTCTTAACTAGACAGTCAATACGAAAATAATATTGTCTTTTACTGAAAATCAGAGGCATTTTTAGGATTCACATAGAATTTGCTACATTGATTAAACTTTGTTTCCATTTATTTATTTATTTATTCATTCATTCATTTCTTAATATAAGCAGATTCATATGCAAGAGCCACTTAAAAGCCTTTCTGATTTAACTGATAACATTTATATATATATATATATATGTATATATATTATATATAAAGAAACACACAAAGGTCCTCAGTTGCTGGTGCTATTCTGTCATGAACAAATGCAAATAAGCTTCTCATACTTTCCAGAGGGAGTGAAGAACAAAGCTGAGACAAGGTGTAACTGCTGCAGATCTACCCTAAAGTAAGACTAGCACATCTCTAAAGGAAAAGACTGAACAGTAACCATCTATTTCTCAAATCTCTTTCTGCCTCATAAGATATGCTTACAGGCAACAGAGCATGATGTTCTAGTCTTTATTTTTGGATTCATTTGAGTTGTGGCAATGATTTTGCCCCATATATTCTCTTTCTGTCTATGTGGATAAAATCCTCTGGAATAATCCCCAAGGACCATTAGCTGCATACCATTAGGTTAGGTTTATTACAGAATCTGTTGTCACTGCTATTACTATTTTTTACTACTTCATAACTGTTTACTGCTGTAGTGTTATTTCTTCCACATATAGTATCAGGCAGGAAAACTAGATTTTCAAATTTTTGAAGATTACAGGAAATGGTTTCCAAAATTGACTGTGAATTAACAATGTCCTTAAACATGTGTATATATTCTCATTTGTTTCTATTTATGATGGCAAGGAATATAGGAGTTTCCCAAATTCACCAGCCCTTCCTTTTTCCATCTTATATTTTCCAAAATTTTAAACTTTCACTTAAAATTCTGTTAAAAACTAAAACCAAAACTATTTAGATGATATTATTTGTTAAATCAATGAAGATTTACTATAATCCCGAAGCTTACTCAATCCCATCTGCCTTTGTGGTACACTGTGGCATGTAGTGATGGAAAAATTGTGCAATCTGCTTCAAGAAAAAAGCCAAGATTTGACTGAAAAATCATTTTATTTTACTATCTTGTTAAGAAATAAAGGTGCCTGTATAAAATACCAAAATTCTAGTTCTAAAAAGCTCTCAGCTCTGAAACAAACAGAAAATTAAACACTAAGTAAGCAGCCTATTAAAGACATAATTTAGATATATACATTTTAATTGCAAGTGTTGTTTCTATCATTCATTCAGAGTGATACAGTGACAACAGCTAACTCTTTATGCTTAAATGCAAATTTATACTAATTTGGATGCAAGTCTACAACTCTTTCATATTATGTATGTTGCAATTTGGCATAATAGTCAAACAAGATATAATTCTGCCAGTCATCTAGTCAAAAGACCGGATAAATTAATTACAGAATTTATAAAAGTATTAATCTTTTCTTTTGGAAATTGTATTTGAAAATTTAAGGTGGAGTTGTATTTGAGTTCACTGAAAGTTTTGTTTCTCGTATGTTCTGGCCATTGCCTGCTCTTTAGATCATTTCTGCTTTAAACAAGGTTGGATCAATACGAAATACATAATATGGCTCCACATTACATATGTTCATATTAAATAAGCTGATTCTTTTAGAGTGATAAATTGAAAATCAAAGTGAAAAATTTCTAAGATGCACATTTTAAAACACTGTAAGATATCAATGTCTGATTAGCAGTCTGAGAGGCAAATTTGTGGGAACAGTCTCTGTATGATTCAGTTCTGTTCAATTTGTCACAAACCTGTACTGATGTTCATACAGCAACTTTCATAAGATTTCATTAATTTTGATCTCTTACTGGTTATTAGATTTTAGTGGTGAATATTTCCAAGAGTTCATTCTAAAAATCATAAGTTTTATGCTCAAGGAAATTCGTATCACCTTAGGGAAAATGAAAGAATCATCTCCAAATTGGCCTGAAAGATAAAAATTTTACCACTTCTTGAACTTTTGAGGGAAATGGTTTAAGACCTTAGACTGCATGTGCAATTCCAGAGAAATTAGGTTAGCATTATATTATTACATGCATATCACATTCCCACTTTAATGTGAGGTAGTCTTCTGGGTTGTGCAAATTACAAACCTTGGCAATGACTATCAATGGAGCAAAGTGGTTTTAAAAAGAACTGACAGTCTTTGATGATTAAGTGACTTCTTTAAATGTCTGAATTTTAATTAGAACAATTTGGCTGAACTAACATAAGCAGTCCCATGATTCCACTAGCAGAATAACATGATTGATGATAAATTTGGATCTGTATTTAAGAATGCCTAGTTTTATGTCGGTTAGAAAACTGTACCTACTCAAACTAGCATGGATAAAATTTTGACTTTGTAATATAAATGAGATAAGACTATGGAATCTATTTAATTGATTTATTATTTCTTGAAAACTGTAACTTCTTATGCGTTGATAGAGATTGGACAAGGGGGAATGGTTTTAAAGTAACACAGAAGAGATTTAGGTTGGAAATTAGGAGGAAGTTTTTCACGCAGAAAGTGGTGAAGCACTGGAATGTGTTGCCCAGAGAGATTGTGGATGCCTCATCCCTGGAGGCATTCAGGACACGGCTGGATGTAGCTCTGGGCAGCCTGGTCTAGTGGTAAGTGACCCTGCCCAAGGCAGGGGGTTGAAATGAGGTGATCTTTGAGGTCTTTTCAACCCAGGCCATTGTATGATTCTATAATTATGCTATGCGCATGTTCTTTTAAAATAAAATCTCCATCAACTAAACATCATCTTTTCTTCCTATATAATTTTTAACTTTAAAAAAAATTATTATTTTATTTCTTTCCTTCTCTCTCTCTTTTTTTTTTTTCAAACTTCATATGCTTACAATGACTTACAGTCTGTACTTCAACCTGAGGAACTGTATTATGAAGAACGAAAAACTAACAGAAGGGATTGGTGAATATTGTGTTTTATTTTTCATGTGGTCTTGATTTTTTTACCTTGGTCTGTCAGAGATGACCCTGTTAAATCAATGAAACAGAGAAACTAACAGAACAGTCATTTATCATATATAATAAAATGCCTTCCTTTGTATTTTTTTAACAGAAGAATTCAGAAATTTCTGTGAGGATGCTGTATTATTAGAGAATATTAAGTCTGCTTAGGAAAAATGAATACAATGGAGCAGTAGATGAAGAAAAAGCATTTTAGATGTTATGAAATCATGTTTCAGTTTTCTAAGCTGCATACAAAAGATAAGTAGAAAAATGTTGGTATTTTTCAGTAAATGAGTCAAATGGTTGGTAGTTATATCATATATATATATATATATATATATATATATATATATAATGAGTTTCTTATACTTTAAACAAAAAGCCTTGCAAAACAAAAACAAAACAAAACAAAAAAGCCTCAGAAAATGAGTTGCATATCTGAAAAAGGACCTAGTTCCTACACTTTATTTTTGCTTATTTTTTGTAAGGCAGTCACATGAGAACTTGCACTCTACCTCCAACTGAACCCTAAAGTTGTGCTTAAAACAGTGCTGGAGACTTTCTGGGCTGCTGATACATTCCTGCTCACTTTCTGTTATGTTGGATTGCAAAAACTGTCTGGAGCTTAAGGAAAATGAGAACTGACACAAAGCTTTACCTGTCTGCAAGGAAAAATAATTTTAAAAGAATAAAGAGGTCAGTGGAAAATTATTAATTTTATGCTCCAGTTACTTTTATTATTCAAATATAGTACCAGTGGCACTGCAATCATATATGAAGGAGAAAAAAGTGTATATTCATTTTTCTTCCAAGCCCATTTGACTTTCTTTTTAACCTCGCTCTTTGTTTTACATATAAATTAAAATTCAGTTCTCTTTTTATCCATAGTTTAGTTTCTTTCACTCATGCAATACTATGTGTGGTGCTTTTCACTTCAAGGCTTAGATAGGCACTTCAGAAGCTTACATTTATTATCACTCATTGTTCACACGCACGTTGCATACTTAAGCACAAAATGTTTAATAGAAAGATCTTAAAATAAAATGTGTCATGGAAAAGGAAGAGAGGACTACCACACTCAGAGCCAAGTTGTGGGTGGGGAATCTGAGAAGAAATAAAATTTGTGCTGTGGTATGTATCAGTCAACAGGCACCCTTCCATGAGTCAATACTAAGAGGACATCCCCTGGTGCCATTGCTGCTCCACAGTGCATCCAAGCAAGAGGGAGAACATACTCAGAGAAAAGTAGCTTGGGAAGAAAGGTCTATTGACACTGACATTCAGCGTGGCAGGGCTGAGTCTACTCTGCAGACTAAAAGGGGCAATCATTAGGCCAGTAAAGAAACAGGATAGTGATACTGATTTAACATGAAAAAAGTTAAGCAGAAGGTTTTGTAACAGTATTGTTCTCTACTCACAATCACCCTAATTCCACAAAAGTTTTGGTGCATTACCAAGGAAGTCAGTTCAGCAGTACACTATATTTGTGAAATATCAAGCTCAAAGTGAAGTACACTGGAATTTTAAGAATGTGACAGAATTTAAGCTTGCCTTTTAGAAGCAGTTAAGTTCTTTGCCCTGTAAGATAGCTTTTTTGTACAGGGCTCTAGGTTCAACCTACAGTTAAATCTTCCTTTCTTGCACACGAAGATATCTTGGAACATAATTCCAATGTGCTTGGGACTGCTTTATGCCCCTACCTGCTGACCCAGTTTCACAATCTCCTAATTTAGAGAGCTGTTATGTAAGAAACTGTTTGCAAATAAGTAGAAAATGCCATACCACTTGTATTTCTTTAGCCTTAAGTTTGGAAATGTTTATTTGTAGCTGCTATGAAATGATTTTTCCTTATCATGTAAGAGTATTTGGCCTTTAATTTGTGATAGTGCTCCTACAGATATTTAAAAAAGAAAAAAGAAAAAAAACCTTTAGAGGAGCACAAAGGTTTTAACCAGATACAAAACATAACAGTATTTCAGTTCAGCTTCCTGATTTTTTACTTTATGATAGCCAGCACACACACTGCTGTAACAATCTGCAACTGGTTTAAAACAGGTAGCAAAGCAGCTCAACATGCTTAGCAGCTATCTTAAGCAGGCAATTGCAGATGAAATTCGGCAGGAAAAAATTATCTTAAAGAACATATACTAAATTTAAGCTATCTTGAATCAACAATAGAAATAATCCCCAGATGCTAAAAATAAAATAAAAATAATAATAAAAAAACCCCTATCTGTTCAGGAAAGTTCAATCTCAGTGGACTTCACTGCCTGAAAACATTTTATAAAATTTAAAAAGTGCTCCCTCTTATTCTGTATTTCATGTTGCTCACTATTGCCTTCATATCCTCTTGATAGGACCACATCTGTTTAGGACATGCATTTATTTATGTTTTTGCTATGGATGTTGTGTTACTTTTCTGCTTTACGTTATTTCCAAAATAAGAAAAGCTGTTTGGTGACTATGACTGCATACAGAGAATACATACGGCTTATGTGCTGCATAATATGTTCTGCATAAATTTTGGCCAGCACCAAGTGAAGTCCCTCAATGTATGTATTTGATCTCCCTGTCATATTGAAATAAATATGGTTATTAGTTATAATAACTCTATGTTTCTTTAAGGCTGTCATGTCAGTTTTGATGTACAGTTGGCCGTAGATATCACAGCTTTGACTCAGCATGTCAATTCTTACCTTGCCAAGCATGAAAAGTGCAAGTAACAAGACTTGCAAAATGAAATATTGTCTGACAGGAACCTGCCTTCTAGACTACAGAATCCTGTTATAAAGCCACCTTGACAAAAAGTGTATCATTCTTAGGACCCTTAGTGTAGTGATGTATCTCTATTGTCAGACATTGTACAGTTCATCAAAAAAGTCTTCCTGTCACTGTATCTTATGTCTAAAAATGTCTTCATAAAAGCATACTATATTCAAATCTAATATATGCATACATATATATTTGTAATTAAGATCTTAGTACAGTTAAATTTCTAGGGATTTTCTGGTAGCTATGTTAATCTAATGAATTAAAAACACTAGTTTAAAATGGTTGGTGTGACTGCTAAGTGGAAGCGCAAATCATTTTTTTAAAGGAAGAAAAAAGATTGATTCAGATATTTATTGTCTGTTAACAGTTGATCTGAGAAAAAAAATAGAAAAAAAGAAAAACACAGGATAGAAAGAAGATCTTTCTAGTTTTCAGCCATTGGTCCATTGGTTCTATGTCTTTTGTAGTCAGCTTATCGATTAAAATAAATTTTAATTGTGGCTACTGCTCGGTAGCCACAATTATAAACCAGGAGAATATAGTTTACAAAAAAGTACTTCTTCACACAGATTGAAATTTGACAATGACAGCTGCTTTATGATGCTTTAGATTTTTATAGAGAAACTATTCACTCTTCGACTTACTGTATATTATTTACTAAAAAATATTTATGGCTGTTCATATACAGAGGAATTGGTCCTAACAGTATTCATAGCAATGATCTGAAGACCAAAATTCTTCCTTCTTCCTACCAAGGAAAAAACACTTTCCCAAGCATGATAATAGGAGTAAAGAGAAGATTCAGTTCCTGCTTCTTCAGGCTTTTAGGACATGTAGATATACAGACACACAGTATGGACTAAAAAAGAAAAAAAAAAAAAAAAAAAAAAAAAAGCAAAGAAAGTAAAAAAAAAAAAAAAGAAAAGAAAAAAAAAAGAAAGAAGAAACACCATCTTTTGAGAATAAATCTATTGAAAATAAGAAAAATAATATTTTCTATTTTTGCTGGATGTTCCACTACATTGTCTCTTTATTTTTTGTGTACATATATTTGTGTTGATATATTAAAAGTTTTATATTGTTGTAGAAAATAATTCTGGTGCCTAGTCTCCTTTGACCTAAAAAATAGCTTTTCAGAGTAGCCATTGTATATATTTATTTCGCAGCGTCTTTGACTTTAGATTTTTGGAAGAAGTCCATGACACTTTATCAGATGACTGAATTGCTATAGACTGTAGTAGGCGAAACTCATCAGTTTCATTGAAGAATAAGGCAAAAAAGCAAAGTGGTGACAATTGCTATATTTTGTTGCTAGTTATAATGTCATTCAGATGCTTCTATTTCTTCATTTTATTTGGGATATTTAACTAAGAATTGATCTTTCCATAAGATATTTTCACAAAGGATGTTTGCCTTCATTCTTAGAAGCCTAGTGAAGATATCTGTTGTTAAGAAAAAGTCTTAAATAAAACTCTTCTACATATCTGGTCAATGAAAGATGACTGAGAATTCCTTGATATATTTGCTAATATGAATTACCTGGTTACTAAGCATGATTTATGATCAAGTTCATTATTTCAGTCTAGTTTTGCATCAGAAAAGAAGGAGAAGAAGCTGTCAGACACTCCATCATACATCTGTCTGGGGCATGACCACTGAAAGCACAAGTGATCTCAGGTAAGAAATTGGCATGCTTTTATCTCTGATTCAGATGACTATATTCCAGAATCAAAGAATTGTTGAGTTTGGACAGGACCTCCAAAGAGAGAGATCCCCCAGACTCTCTAGGCAACCTGTAGCAGTAGTCTGCCACCTTCACTGTAGGGAATTATTTCCTTATATTCAAATAGAGCCTCCTGTGTTCCACTCTGTGCTCTTTGCCTCTTGTCTTATCACAGGGAATCACTGAAATTAGCCTGGTCTAATCCTTTCTGCTTCCAGTCCTTCTGTGGGAACTGCAGACTTCAACAGAATTAGAAGCTGAGATTGTGAATCCCTCTTCAGATCTTGTATGTCCTGATCTTTGATTAGTTTAAGCAGCTAGTGGCTGAATAACTATGTCCCTACCCCACCTGCTCAAAGTCCAAGGCCCCGGAATCCAACACTTTTATCTTCAGACCTATGTGTTCTTATTATGACATATCTTTGTCAACTTAGAATCTTTCTATAGGGTTACACAAAAAGGAGAATTTTAGCTGCTGTCCCATTGGAGAGGTATCCACTTCTTTCATTTAACCAGGATGAATAACAGATAATGAGGTAACACAGTCACCACTAGAGAGAGCTCTGATACTAGAATTATCAAGTTCTAGTTAAGTTCCTACCACAGTGTTTAGGGGTAGTTTCTTGAATGGGTGAATGTCGAAGAGGAAAGAGCAGTACAAAAAGAAGAAGCTCCAGTGTTTAAGGGAGGATGCTAAACAGTAGTATTAGAACATGATTGGTCTAGAGAAAGAGGAGAATATTTTTCTAGTTTGGACTCTTTCCTCTTTAATTCAGCATTTTTTTGACACTCTACTTGCAATACTTACTGCTGCTCGGCTGCTTTGCTTCGTGGTTTATGACTTGATATTGCTTGCAGGAGAATATAAGATGAAAATAGAATACTGGAATTTGGAAAAAAAAGTGATTTATGAATCATGTCCTTTATAGTTGATAACTCAGTAAAAGCTTACTGGAGTTTTAGAAGAAACTGCCAATATCTACAAATTTTGACTATTTACATTGGAAATATCCATGAGCAGCAAATGTACATACATTCTTATTCCCTGAACATATAGTAAGATATATAGAAAGTAAACATATTTAACATGCCAACCTACCAATATTATTTGTGCTTTATTATCATAGTGCAATGCACTTTTACTGAATTGGAGGTATAAATCATATAAGTACAGGCTGGCTAAGCCTGAATAAGTAAGACAAGGTAGGCAAGTCTATTGTTTTCATAAATACTGCAGGAAGGGTACAACAAAGGCAATGTCATGGATATATTTCTAATAGTCATTGATGCTCCACAATACAGGGGTAGGGCAAATATGAAATTTGTGCGAACTGTATGAATAAAATAGGAATCAAACAGGCTGTACCAAAGAAGACAAAATAGAAGCCAGAATCCAAATCCTGTATTTCAAAGCCATACTCTGTCTCCATTAATTCTTTGCGCTTCTGAAGAAAGGAAATGCCCAGCTTGGGGTAAATCTTCCCACAGTTAGGAAGAGTAACTATAATTTTGGAATGTTTTGCCAAAGACCCTTGACTTTCTTCACAAACTTCCTTTTCTGAGAAACTGAGAACAGATGCTGTCCATTCATTTCCAGCATAAAGGAACTGTTTCCTTAGATTTTTTCTAGGATAGCTAGATGTTCTTTCTTTCTCATCTGTAGCAGTCATCTACAAGTACATGCTGAGCATCATATCTTTTAGACCCAGTCAAATGTAATACCTATTAAACAAACTGTAATCTCTGTACAGAATTTTTTAGAAAACAAAAAATTTTCCGAGTGCTTCTGTTTTCCACTCTGGTGGAAGTGAGAAGTGAGTAGGGGCTGAATATACTTTTATATACATATACGCATATATGGTGGAAAATTTGATACTGCTGTATTTGGTTATGCAAAGATACCATGTAATTTCAGATGTCCACAGATCTCAAGATGAAAACATTAAATCACCAGAACTTGTCTCTTAGAGAAATTCCACAAAATCTTTATTGACAAACCCAGTATTGAATGTCACAAATATCTATCTTGATTCTCACTAGAAAACAGAAGCAATTTTTAGATTTTAAATGTCATTGACATATGAATGGCTGGCAGAGTTAAGGACAATGTAAAAGTACCAACAAATTCCACAATACTATATATTTTTCAAGTATTTACAGACTACAAAATTTTAACCTGACAATTTGTATTGGGACACATTGGCAGAGGAATATGCAGGTCATACCAGAATTGCCAAAATAAAAATAGAAGTTACAAAAGTACCAGATACAAGAATACATGGATGCAAATGATTTAAGGAAAGAAAATAAATATTTAGAAATAAAACCAAAAATGGTAAGGGGTAAATGTGTTACAAAAAGAATATAATATACAAGATGTGCAATTTTTTTTTTCAATCCAAAGTGATAAAAATTCAGAATTGTTTTAAAGGAGAATGAGGATGAATAAAATTCAAAAGATTAAGAGACATTTTTTTTAGATCTGTAGTAACTGATTAGAAACTCACAAAATACTCTAGGCAAAACAAGGTAGTAGTTCCAATAGGCAGGATCTAGTGAAACTCATTACAGAATACTTAAAAAGGAAACCAAAGTTAGCTCTGAAAGATTAGCAACAGTTTAATATACATTTCATGAAAAATTGAGGTGGTCTTCACCATTCTGGATAAAATAATGTTAGTAATTACCTTTAAAAATATATTTAAAAAAAAAACAGATATATGTGTATATATATTTAAAGCAGTCAATTAAATTTTGAAATACATCAGAGGAGAAGAAATTATTAATCAATACATCAATGAGTACTTAGAAAATACTGGATGAGGAGAAGCAGCACTCCACCTATCTCTGCCTCACATAGCTAACAAAAGGAAGGCAATGGATGCCACGGATCTTGACTATAATACATCTTTTGTTGTTCAAGACCTTCTTGTAGGAAAGCTGGATCAAAGAAACCATCATGAGGTAATTGCACAAAGTAAGTAGTAGAATTATGCCCAGTTTTTCAAATAACTCAGAAAGGTCACTTTGTAAGAAAAGGGAAACAGTGCAAAAAGTGTCAGCAGCATATTTACATTAGCATTTCAGCCTCAAATACCTCCTTATTTTATCCACAGGTATACTGGGAACTTGAAATAATTATATACATATATTTTAATCTGAAAAGAAGAAGATAAACATGTGTAGAGCTAGAAGAGAGAGATGACATATGTTGATTTGTCAGTTAGTCTAAGGCTGATACAAACTGGACTGAGTGTTGAGCAGCAGATAGGAGGGGTGGAGGTGTTGGACACTGCTTGAAGCTGATTTGAGTGCAGTGGCAGTGCTTAGTCTGTATTTTCTTCTTGTGTTTTTCTAAACATTTCAGTAGTGCCTACCCTTAGAAGTAAGTGTACAGCACAGAGGAAGAAAAATGTGCAGTGCCTTGGAAATTACCAATGAAAGCAGCATGTTTTAAAAATTAACATCGTATCTACTTAAAAAGCACCAGTTTAACAGCTGTAACCATTACCTTTTTATAGCATATTTTATAAGCAGGTCCTTAAAATACTCATGGGTTTCTCTTTAGTAAAAATGCAAAACAAAACTGAGGATTGAATGAGCTTATTTGAAGTCAATAATACTATGCTGATTTACCCCAGCTGAACATCTGTACCATGACTGTACACATAGAAACACTATGTATCTAACATAACACTATTCAGTAAAATAAAGCACATAACACAACTAAACTTCTCTGAGCAAGAAGTTAATGTCTCTAAATAGATTTCAGTATTGTCTGGTGATTTTTTTTTAGAGAAAACAAAGAGAAAAGAAGAATTACATTGTGATAGAAAAAATTTCTTTTCAAGGGAAGTTTAGAAGGAGACATACGCTGAGATAAAGAAGTACAAGAAGGAGGATATGTTTGTAACAATTGAAATCTCTCACAGCATCAGCAAAGTTATGCTTCAATAGGATTGTTATACAGCAAAAGTTTACATCCACATGCTAAAAAGCAGCAGTCAGCTTCCTGAAGGGATCAAATATGCAGTGGATACTTCATATACCTATGAGGATATTTGGAGAAGACTTGTGAAAAAGGGAGAAGGAAAAGGAAAGTTCTGAACCTTGCAATGAGCAAGGAGTCAAGTCCATTTAATGGCCTTCAGGGAAAGAACAATATTAGTATGCAGATCTAAGAGAGGACTAAGGGAGTCCTGCTCGAAAGAAAACTCTTGGAGATAGTTGATGGTCAAGTTATGTCTGTATTCTAGAGACAAACAGAAGGATAAATTGCTTTCTTAATTGAGTGAATGAGGAAGAAAACTTTTATGATTTCAACATTTGTGGAATAGATTGTATGGATGAAAAACAATTGTATGTGAAATGGTATGCTTGGATACTTCCGTGTAAATATATAAGACATTTGCTTAACTTTGGCATTTCTGTGTATATCTGAAAAGTCTTATTGATAAGCCTTTCAATTTAAAGCTAATTACTGTCCTTTCTAGCATATTTCACAAATATGCTATCATTAAGACTTTCATCTACATATCTTCGTGTATACTCAATTATCCTTTGCCCAAACAGAGATGAGGTCATAGGATTATTATAAAAATAAATGTACAAACAACAACAACAAATTAGTATGACAGTTGGCATTACTAATCACTTGTTTATTTCCTTGATTCTGAGTGTCTATACATACATTTTTAACAGAATGGAAGTGTAAGCTTACTGAAATTTTACGAAACAAATAAACACAAAAAACCCTCCAAAACTTCATAATGACAAATAAAATAAGAATATATTACATTTAATGTACATGAATTTTAACTGAGTCCCAAGACATAAGAAAGCATGGCTTTTTAATGTTTGAGTCTAGCATGTCTGCCAAGTGCTAAATATTTAGGGTTGACCCATAGCAAAGATGGATATGAAAGAGAGACTGAAGGATGTGAAGTATCAGAAATCAGTAGATTTGGAACTAAGAATGATGCAACACAAGGCAAGAGATACAAAAGTAGTATCAGTAGGAAAGAGGGTCTGACAAGAGGGTAACAGCCAATATCCATCTACTTCTGAAGGCAGATGATGGTACTATCAGAACTCATCTATCACGAAAGCAATGAATGCAAACAGACATTTACTAACAATGTGAGTTTCCAAAGCAGCACAAGCACTGGTCGTAGAAGACCCAAGTTTGAGAGGTCTGGGCCAACAGAAAATGTAATAGCTATTGATCTGGTATAAACGGTCAAATTCAGGAGAAAATCCAGGTATCCTGAGTTTTCAGAAAAAAAAAAAAAAAAAAAAGACAGCTGTGGAAATTCCTCAGAATTACAGAATACCTTGAAACTACAATAGTGCAATCACTTCTTATTCTACCCGAAATACTTAAAGAGGTGGACAGAAAAGATAATATTTAATCTTCATATGATTTATTTAGAACATAACATAAAATTAAATTCTTTACTATTATATTTTCTGAGTCCTTTTTTTTTTTTTTTTTTTTTTTTTAATAAATCCACATAGAGTTGAAACAAAGTATACCCTGTAGTAATATTTTACTTTCACAGATTACTTTAAGGGAGAAGAGTCTGGTTTCTATCAAACTGAGAGTAGTTTTGCCTGCATTCACTGAGTTTCAGAATTTTTTGAGCATATTATTAACAAATCTTAATTAAATGTAGGAAAGGAAAATAGTAAGGCACATTGAATACTTACCAATTTTGGTATCTGTCTTATAATCTACATATTTTTTCGGTCCCTGTTACTATATAGCCTGAGTGTCTTCAGTGTATTTGTTCTCGTAAGAGAATGGAGAAAGAAATACCCTATGACAGCACAGCAAGCTAACATAATTAGACTCCCAGTAATCTCATACTATTCCAATTTTCTTAGCTAGCATATTTAAAAAAGTAATTTCTCTTCATTTGAGAATGGTAAAGCACTATATCTCACCGTGCATGCTTCTACTCTTTGGCAAAATCAAGTGGTAAGTATAAGGTGAAATTTTCCCTAACTCATTATTATGAGTATTGTTTATCATTGCAATGCATAGTAAACCACTCTGAATAGTTGAATTACACAGGAAATTTCTGAGTCACTTTTCACAGTCATTGCTGTTGGGAAAAACCAAAGCATGCCTGATCCAATATAGTCTATCGAACTGACACCAATGGGAAATTGTCTCTGAGCAAGCCAGAGCTGAGCGGTAAGAGGTGACAAAAATGTAATCTTGCCTATTGCTTCACTTCAATCCAATCTTCATTGCTTCAGCTAGCCCACACTTCCTTGTTTCTATATGGAGGTTAATTCTCTTCAGCTCTTCCGCTAAGCCTGATGTACCCATAGGACAAAAATTGTATGAGATTCCTCTCCCTCAGGATGCTGGTTTATTTTTTTAGTAAATACAGAATACATGAAATATACTGATATAGTGGAAATAGTTTATTATAGTAAACTTTTTTTTTTTTTTTTTTTTTTTTTTTTTTTTTTTTTTTTTGGGGGGGGGTGGTTATTGAGAAGAGGGGGTCTGGGGATTCTTTAGGTTTGGCTTGGTTTAGTTTCATAACAGATGCTGGTCACTGGAAAAGATAAGATTTCCTTACTAATATTTGCCGTTAAGGAGTTTGGAACAAAAGAAAGTAACAGATGTTACAAAATTCTGCTTATGTTATTAATCATGTTGATTAATCTGAAAGTAATGCCTCCAATTTATTTCCATGGAGAGTACAACAGACACAAAGAACGTAATGACAGTTCTTGATAGATCAAACTCTCAACTTCAGAACCTTTTTTTCAACATAGTCATTACCATCAGATACGCATTTTCAGCAGCAATGAACAGGAGCATGAATGTCATACTCATAAATAACTACACCAGCAGAGGTGATCCATTGTTGATGTCATCACTACTGAAGCACACCACCCATCGCCTCATTGTGCTAACATCCACTAGTCTCCATAAATATTCATCAGGCACCAATGAATGCAATTTCTTACTGCACAGAGGAGTCCAATTCCACAACTTTGCTCCATTTACACTCCTATGTCAGATGTCATTTTGTCAGACTGCCCCTCTGCTGTTGTCTGGCACACAGCAATAGAATGTAACAGAATGTTGGTGAGAAGGTTTGACCTCAGCAACCACCCCAGCAACATCTACCTCTGACGTTGTGGGTCAACTGAAAAAAATTATTGGCTTTACTTTTGGAGCAGCCCTTGTAAATTATATATAACTTTAACACGGTGGAAATATGTTTTATTAACTGTGCCATACAACAAAAATAATCCTCTCTCAGATTTCTTTCCTTTTATCTTTTTTTTCCTCCAAGTACCAACTTTATATTTAATAGCATATTTAGTCATTTTTTTCCCTTTGATGATTTCTTTCTTTAATGAAGAGGTTATTTCAAAAAGCATCCACTTTCTCTCTGGCAAACATACCTACACTTAAATGTTCAAATCTTAGAAAAGATAAATTATTATCATGTATAAGGCTGAATAACATCAAATATGCTTTTATGTAACCTACACAGATGATAGAAACTGGTATATTAAAGAAAAACATAAACCTTTTTATATGTAAGACTATTCTCTTTTCCATGTATTTTTCCATTCTAAATAGAAGCAATAAAAACAGTATGATGACAGAGACATCAGGTGCAGTTCCATGGAGTTAGGCATGCATTAACACTAGAATTGTATGAACTATTTATGTGGATAATCAATATTATGAATTCAACTCTTCATGTATTTCCTACTTATTCATATTCATTCATTAGTGTGAAGATTTTTAAGCATCTGGGATGTTTGTGAATTGTTGGTGTTGACCAACAATTGATATTCAATTGTAAGAAAGCGAAATACATAAAATAGGAATGTTAGTAAAAAACAGAGTAAAGCAAAGATATGGACAGAGAAATATAAAGTAGAAAAGAAGAACTGAAATTCAAACATATTACATAAGGTAAAACTAAAAAAATAAAAATTATGAAGGCTATCATCCAGAAGATACTGACATTTAGAAATTGGAAAGCTTTCTCAAATGAGAACTGAAAAATCCATAATACATGGCAGTTCAAATGCAAGCAGGAAATTAAAGGAGCTAAAAAAAAAATTGAAGAGCATCGTCTTGCAAAAGATTCTCAAACTCATAATGAAAAGTTATTAAAATACATCAGAATCATCCAGCTGGGGAATTGGTAACTGTTTGATGACAAGAGGTGTAAAAGGGGAACACATGATGATAAAGCTGCTGAGAAGTGCAGTGAGATATTGCCTTCATTTTTACTGCATAATTAAGATGCTGGGGAGATTCCCACACCTTGTGAATTCTTTATATCAAATACATAAGAGGACCTAGAAGAACCTGAAATTAATACATAGGGATTATGGTACAAAATAGATATTGGGCATCAAGACAAGATAGGATGGACCCATGAGTTTTGAAGAAATACAGAAGTTAAATTGAAAGACTGCTTACCAGTATCTGAAACCTACATGCAGTAGTCTACATATCTACAGAAAAGACTTAAAGGATTGCACAAACCATAGAACACTGAGCCTGACTTCCATCTCCAGCAAGAAGGTGGCCGTATTGAAACCATAAAGTATGTGGATAAATTACAGTATTTTGTGAATGAGTCAACATGCTTCTGTAAAAAGAAATACTGCTTCACTAATCATCAGGATATTTACAAAGATGTTGAACAGCACAGATATAATGGATTTTCTGAACACTTTTGACAAATTTTAACATCAAAGGTTGTTTCAGATTGTAGTGAAGGTTCTCTTTTGGACTGAAAACTTGTGAAGGTTTGTTTAATGATCACTTTTCAGGATGGCAGAGAACCAGCAGTACAGATCCTTACATATGCTTAGGAGCTGTAAAGTGATGCACTTGATGTATGTATGAAGAGAAGGACCTTCTTCTGTGCCATGGAGCATCTTCCAGTAGAAGACTCTGATGAATCTCAGAAATCAGCTCAGAGTTAATCTGACTCTCTAGGGCTTGTCACTCTGTTCTGGTTGTAAGACACTCTGCAACTCTGTGTCTTGTGGGAAAAGAGAGTAAGGAAATGGAATGGAGCAGAACCTTATAAGGAAGCCCTTACGGTACCAGCTAGATGTGGATGTGCTAGGTATTAGAGATCCCACCAGAAAAATTGTACATTGACTAGTGGTGAGCCTTGTTGAGTAGAAGCAGTGAAAGAGCTCCCCGGGTCTGAGGGTGAGAAATGGATAAGATGTACCTTCCTGCAAAGATTTCTTAACATGAAAGAGTGTTGAAGATCAAAATGGGGAAAACATACTGGGCAGACCACTCCATGTGTTTGTTCTCCACAAAGAATATAATCAATATTAGAGACAGACTACAGGATGGGTTACTGGTCTCACTCAGTAAGTTATTCAGTATGTTTCTGGTTCTTTTTATATACACACAAGAAAACAGGCCATAAGACAGAATTCCTTCCTTGAAAGAGCTTGAATTCTCAGCATCTAACTATTTCTGGAGAATATAGAAAGGCTGTACTCGAAAGCAGTTCTCTGGTGTGATGGACGTTAAAATACAGCTGTAGTTCTCTTAGGAGATTTCAGGATCTTGCATGAATAGTAGTTTTTAATTCCTAGTTCATAATACTATATTTCCTTATCTTTGTCAGTGACTTGTGTTCCCTAGTCCTATAGTGATAAATTTTATATTTTAGCACATTTTTGAATAGAGGATCAACCTGAGCTGTTCAAATTTAGAATAAATGTTAGCCAGCCATGATTTAAAGAGCCGTTCTTTCAATAATAGATTATTTTTCTGTCCTAAATTATGAGAAGGTTTGGCTGTGAAATACTCATCTTAGCTCCTACCCTGAACAAATAGGGTCCCTGAAGTGGAACTACCTCATGTGGTTGGAGCTGCATTTTGACTCTATTTGTTGGAATGGGGTGAGTTGAAAGAGGATGAAGCATAAAGGAAAACTAACAGACAACATGAGATGTGATGCCAAAACCTCATTTCCTTCTATACTGTGAAGTCTGTAAGTCTTGAAAGAAAAAGACTCAATGGTGGGTAGATTCCATGTCTCCTGGCTCTGCAGAGACTGATATGAAACCCACTACTGTCTTGACTTGTAACCAAGGGCTTGGCCTATAGAGTCTTGTATTTGAAGACTTAATTAGTAAAAGTTGGTTGGAAATGGATTGGTTTCAGAGGATCTATGTGCTTCCTTCAGACTCCTCCTAAGTTAACCTTCTCCCTTTGCCATTTCCCTAAATTCTTCATTTCCTTTAAAGCAGTTGCAATAATTGAGACTGAAGCTGTGTTCTTTCGATCTCTTCCTAGCAAGGACTGCTTTATTGCTATCACCACTTTTCTCATTTCACAGTGAAGAGTGATTAGATTTTCCTGTGGGTGGAAGCCTAGGAGCCTAAAAAAGCTTTTTTTTTCTTTAGATTCTGTTTTCTGCAGTAACTTGCGGAGTATTAACTATTGAAAATTGTGTAGAATATATGTGCAGGGCAAATTGGGTCCCGTAGTGCTATAACTCTCTTTACATGCCAAATTTAAAGTCCCTCACATACAGAATTTCCTGATCAAGTTGGTGCCTGCTCATCTCCTGCAGCTGCAGCATTTAAGACAAAACCACAGTAATGACAAAATAAAATAAAATAAATAAATAAATGTGAGTAGACCTTGGTGAAGAGAGTTGACTCAAGGCCACAGGATGCCATCTTTATTTACTTCTGTCTTTTTCCCTAAGCTGGCATGGGATCAGGAGCACAGCTTCTTACACACAAATGATTTCTGAACATGCAGTTTTGCTTTAGCTTTTATATTAACTGAAATCAAAGCTGGCACTGTTAATTTGTCTGAACAGCTGGACAAAATAAGGTTAGTTTTTTTTCCACGTTTCAAAAATCACTAGGGAAGCTTATTATAAGAACCATTGTAGCAGAAAGAATATGGAAGAAGTAAACAAAGTGGCTATTATGAGAGAAGAATCTATCGATCAGTGTTTTATGCAGAGCCTAAGACAGTGATCTGCAGCACTTCTTTAACATGCACATTTTAGAGCTTATTATCGTACAGATTTCTTTTGGGGAAAAAAATAAATAAATAATTCTGATTTCATTTCTTTTTTAGTCCATGGGATGGCATCGGGTTTAGACATTCCAGTGAACTCCTCTTAGTTGCAGACAGTCAGCATTTCTGAAAGCAGCCTATGAGGAGATGTTAATAATTTTGAGGGAAACTCAATTCAGAAAGGAAAATAGGGATCCTAAAATCCTGCAATCTTAAACTGCCTTCAGTATAATGCGCTTGGAGTAACAAATGTTGACTCTGTGAGTGGAAGAAAACAGTGCAACTCAGCTTGCAGCTTTCTCTGCTGTGGGTGTCTTTGGACTCATATAAATTACCTGCCTCTTCATTATTTTTTTCCGCTAGTTAGGATGGTAATGATCCTCTTTTGAAATAGTAACTTATTTCTGAAATCAAAGGACACTCTGTCCACAGCACAAGCTAGTCTTATCCTGCCTTACTGGATGGAGTTTCCTGCCTTTTCTTAGATAAGGCAATTAGAAAAACTGAAATGAGATTTAATTTTTGATTATAGGCTTTTCATAACTACATAAAACAAACATCTCATGTTTAGTAAAGACTATATCCTCACAAGACCCTGATGAAAAACATTTTTATCCATATTATGGATGCAGAATTGAGATACAAAAGGTTTGTCTAGGAAGAAATTCTAAGAAGTGCAAAGCCCATATTGTTAAATATCAGGCTGATCAAACCCAAAATTTTTTACATTAGGATGGCAATGAGTCCAATTTTATAAATCTTTTCTGAGAGAAAGGGTGCATTACCTTTATCTCAGTATTGCTTTAATGCAATCATATGGTTCTTAATCAGCTCTAAACGCTCAGAGGTAAAACTGCATCTCTATTTTAGCTAAAATCATAGGATTAGATAATTCAGGTTGGAAGGATTTCTGGGAGGTCCTTGGTCTTCTTATGCGCTGAAAGGGTGCTCTGAGCAGAGGGATCAGGGTAAATTACTCATGGTTTTATGCTTGAAAATCTCAAAGGATGGACAGAGATAACACCTCTTGGCAACATATTCCAGTGCCTGGCAGATCCCATGGTGAATAAACCTCCTTTTTCTCTCTTTGTATTCACTTCTTCTCTGCCTGTCACTGATTGCTATGAAGATTCTGGCTCAGACAGTAAGATAAATTCCTGGTAGGTACCTACATTTCTACTTAGCATTCGTTTGTAAAATGAATACTACATACTGCAAATTATGCAAAAATTCTGGTGCTAATTGAAATATTATTGATATTACTGGTGCACTTGTAAAAAATCCCTTGGTCAAAGAAATGCATGTAGGGAACTAAAAATAAATAAATAATGGAAGTTGTAATTCTTGATTCCCATTTTTGTGCCTTAGCTAAAGATCAAAGAACGTGTAGACAATAAAGTTCATTAAAGTGTTCATTGTTGCTCATCACAGAGCATCCCAAGAGGGGCTCTCCATTAAGAGAGTGTTACTTTTTCCTTCTGTTCCTTTGATTTCTCTCCTGACATTCTTTCTTTTTTGGTTTTAGAGTTTTTATTCCAATTTGAATGTTCTCAATTTCTAGCTGTTTCTGCAAGAGCTTTTCAGGAATAATTCATATCACTACCTCACTTTTTATATTATCTGGTTTCTTTTTTCTCTGCTTCAGACTGTCATATTAAAAATTAACTCAGGATGCCTACTTCTTCATTCTGACTTTTTTTTTTTAATGTTTTCTTGGATATACACTGTAACATCCACTTCACTCATCATTTTACTAATGTTTGATTATAAGAATATCTCTCAACCTATTTCTTGTGCTTTCTGCTTCAAGGTGAGGGACATTTTTTTTTTTTTGCTTATTGTCCTTAGAAAATGAATCTTCTCAGTGAAAAATACAGTTAGGTCTAGTTTCAAGCTCAATGTTGAATGGAAAAATGAAGGTCACATTATATACAGTGTTCCAGTTTCTCATTAAACTTACACTAAAAGATTTATGCAAACATCTTAGAAAAAATGCTGTGACTGAAAAAACTAAATAAAATTATTTTTACTCCTGTATAGAAGTTTGTTTAGCCTGGAGAAGAGGAAGAGGAGATGTTATTAGTGTCCATAAATATCTAGTGGGAGAGTGCAGAGATGATGAAGCCAGATTCTTCTCCATGTTGCCCAGTGACAGAGGCTGTAAATACAATCTAAAGCAAAGTATGCTGCATTCAAGTATCAGGAAGCACATCTTTAGTGTGAAGGTGATCAAGCACTGCCACATGTTGCTCAGAGAGGTGCAGAGTCTCCCCCTGGAGACCTACAAAATATCACCTGGATATGGTCCCTTTCAAAAGCTTGCATTGTTATAGGTAATTCTATCATTGCAAATAGTGTTTCTGAAGTCACTTTTTTTAGAATTATTAAAATAATTTACTAAACTAAAATAGACAGTACAGCTATGCAATATGGTGGAACAGTTCATTTCATGTGTTTACAAGTGTTTTTGTTTGTTTGTTTGTTTGTTTTTTGGTCAGGATTTGGAAGCGTATGGGTTGATTTTATTACTGTTTTAAAAATCTCTGCTTTAAAGACACTGGACTCTGTTCACTGGAACAGGCTGCCCAGGGAGCTTGTGGAGTTTCCTTCTGCTATTTTGTCTTCAAGAGAAAAGACTTGGAAAAGAAAGGCTAATCATAACTGTAGTAGTGTTTTCTACACAGATACCTGCTGTGGATTCTGAAGCACTTATCTCAACTTTTTTGCTCAGATATGTGACTATGCATGCCACTGATAATACAGACATCCCCACATGAAACCTAGGCATATTTGATGGACATGAAAAACCAAATGACATATGCAAATACTTACCTTAAGTCCAAAGACTCTTCAGCTGATTGAAAAGGCAAAATGTTCCCACATGGAGCTCTGTGTTAATGTGGTCAATTGCCTTTTGAAATCTTAGATGACTTATTTAACTGGAATATGAATGCATTACATGGCACTATTAATATTATTTCCCTACAAGTAGTATTTATATGTATGTTTATGTATGCATATATATTTCTTACTGTATTTTCTTCAGCCATTGACACTTGTCATGTAAGTTTTCAAACTAGTGTCTAGTAGTTCCAAACACGAATTGAATACTTTGGTGATTGGATAAGACTTATTCAGTTTCACTTTGAAATTGTGCTTCTTTTAGAATGTATAGACATAGGTTGTTCTGAAAATAATGCCTCCTTTTTATTTCCATTTAAAGTAAAATAAATACAAAGAGAACAATAATACTATTTGATAGAACAAATTCTCAACTTCAAAGCAATATTTTTCAACATAATCACCACCACTAGCTATGCATTTTCACCAGTGAACAAGAGTTTGAATGTCACACTCATAAAAATCTGTACCAGCGGAATTGATCTACTGTCACTGCCAAGACACACCACCTAGCAACTCATTGTGTTCACATCCATTGATTGGTATCTATAAATATTCAGTAAGCATGAATGAATGACACTGGATGGCATTTTTTCCTCATGGAGGAATTCACCATATGCACTTCCATGTCAGATGCTATTTTATCATACTGCCTGTCTGCTGCCATTTGACATATGGTGACAATGTGACAGAATATTGATGGGAAGGTTCAACCTTTACTACTATACCACCAACATCCATGCCTGATGTCATAGGCAAACATAGTAAAATAGGAAGCATTACTTTTGGAACATCCCTCATCCTTCTAAAATACTAAATTTTCTTACTTGGGTAATTGTGATATGCTCATGGACATCTCAGAATGAAATCCTCAGCAAGCAGTGAGAACTCTGAAAACATTTTTAAAGCAAGCACTTTAGGAGATTAGCAAAATTTTTCTTATAGAAATTTATTACACCTGCAGGCCATTAGGGTAATATTCTTTGTTTTGTTTTTCCACCAATACAGGTGTGATAGCACTGATTCAGATCTAAAACTGCTTCTTTCTTAATCTTTCCAGAGAAGTTTAGGGAAAAGTTCATTTCTGAATGTCACTCAAGTGTTTCCTAAAATGACATTTCACCAGTACTGTGATTCTAAAGTCCCACAGCAATGATATTTAAAATGTACTAACTAAAAATGCTCAGATACATTTCTAACTTTCATGAATGATCACAAGCTCTCAAAGATATTCTCATTTGGCTTCTAATCTATATTTGGCAGGTTTAAAAATACCACTAATAGCTATGACAGTGAGCTTTCTCCTAGTGATGCTTTCAGAACAATACAACATATTCCACTGTCAATTAATTGCTTTTTTAAAACAAGGGTAGTAAGCCATTTCCAATTATTGACCATAATAATTAGGATACTTCTATGAAGAGAATGCATTACTGCTATTAGCAAAAGCTTGCAATATGTATTTCTAAAATTTAGAAAGATCGTATAGACATTTTTTTGGAGTTTTCAATCCTAAGTAGAAGAGGCTTAATGTAGGTGCTTGACAAAGAACCCATTAAACAAATCAATAACATAACTCTGTCAGAGCTGTTGAACGTCCTAAGTGAATACATGTATTTTTATACACTCCTGCTAATTTTTGATCTATCAAAAATTAAAAGGTCTATCTTGATTCAATTTTCAACCTCTAAAGGGACTGAAACATTAAAGAATATATGTTCTTTCAGCATTAAAGATATTTTATATTAGCTTTGTATGCATGAGATTGCAAGTAAGGTCAGTAACCTAGTTGGACTACCTAATTTAAGCTAGCCATCTTCAGGACAAATATCTAACAGTTGGCTTGTATCAGGCTATTCTACCCCAGTTAATAATAACTAAATTAGACAATTCAGCCCTGTTTCACAGCAGGAACATGTGAAAGGTTCTATAGGCCCAGACCAGGTACTGTGAAGCCTGAGTGAAGATTGAGTCTGTAGAAGGGGTGAGTATCCTTTTTTAGAAGGGAATATTAAGGGACCCTAAAGACATTAAGGGTCAGAGAGCTTTGGAAATCAGGGCAATTTGATGTTCCATTCCAACGTGATCAAAGAAATTTTTGTTATAAGTCTTGTTGAGGGAAGATAGAACCTTGATAACAGGACCAAGAACTGACCTGTTGGAGTGTAGCAATTTTAAATACCTGCAACTAAGCTCCTTAAATTAAAAAGAATTGAGTGACAGAGGAAGAGAGATCTGAAAGCAATGAGATTTAAGGATAAATAAATAGGACATAGGGGTACACTGACAAAAAGTGTAAATGTAATTGGAAGAAAAACACAGATGGAAATTAATTTGGGAATATTTTAATACTACAGAGGAAGGTCACAGACAGGTAAGATAGATGATAATACAAAAGGAGAAAAAAGGGGAAAATAGGAGGAAAGAAATTCAGGGAATGGTTCCTAAAACATTAGCATAATGTTAAGGAGAGACACACAGTAGGGAGGGATTTATTCTTTATTTATTTACACATTGTTCACAAGCAAAACTTCAAAATGTCTCTTTTGGAAGCTATGCTCAATGCTAAGTTGGGTTTTCAAAGCAGACTCTTTAAAGATCCTCATAAAGACAGTTAATGCAATGATAAAAAAGATGGGGATGTGACAGGGTAATTTTAACATTGCTCTTATAGGGTAATTATCTTTGAATTCTCTGCTTTTTTTTCTCAGTGCATAACAGAAAGGTATCCTGTAATTATGAATATATTTAGTTTTGTTCTTTTTTTTTTTTTAAGTGAAAAACCTTTAGAAGATCATTCTGTAGGAACTGCCACAAATTTTCTGTTCCTTTATGACTCTGCTCCAGAGAGTAGACCCAAAACATTTTAAGTTCAAGAAATCTTTGCATACCTACCCCATTTAGCATTTAAATTGTTTTAGATCAGTTATTGTTTTGGATCAATTACAAATGCAGGTTTGAAGAATAAATAAGTAAATAAATCAAAGGGGAACTCAAAAGAGGTCTAAACACTTTCTGGCCATGATCCTCATCCAGCTAGTCATATCTTGCCCCTTCTCCTAATCAACACAGAACATATTTATACTTTTTCGTGATTTCTTTCTTTTGATTTTGTGGGACTTGATATATAACGTATAGATGTGAAAACACTCAGTCATACTTGTCCTTCATTATGAGCTCAGAGGAAAGTGACAGACTCTTCCAGATGTAAGGTGAGATTCACTTTCTTTAATCTAGGTTCCTTCAGGTTGGAAGTTAAAGTCTATCCTGGTTCCCTTTGGTAACTGAAAGACATATCTCCACATCATCCTTTCTTAGAGAAAACTAAATTGTGTTCCATTGACAATGGGCCTAGGTGTATAATAAGAGCTAAAGAAAATATCTCCTACATATTTCTGGTCACGGATGTATAAATTCTCAAGTACAGATGAGGAAAGCAATATAAATGAAAAAAAAAAAAAAAGTCTTTTCCTTATGAAAAATAACAAGCTTGGGCTCAAGTTACTTTGAAATTCACTCCAAGGTCCTTGAAAGATATTTTAATTTAATTCCTTCAAGTGGTCAAGTAGAGAACCAAGTACTTTAATCTTGAGTAGCTTTCTTTCTTTTTTTCAAAAGCAGAAAGCAATTCTGGGGGAAATTTCAATTTTTATCATTGTTTTTTAATTTTTTTTTTGTGTGTGTTTTAAATAAATACTAAAAGAGTAAACATAATTTGGAAATTGATAACTATGTTCTGATATATAAAAGATGCTGAGAAAAGAATAATTCCTTAGAGGTAGAGGAAAGTATTCCCCTGCTGATGATAGAATAACAAATGCATAGACTTAAACCGCAGAGGAAAAATAATCAGGTCAAAGCTGTTTTGTTCCTTTTTTTTCTTCCTGTTGTTTATTTATTGTATTTTTTTCTTGATTGCGCTTTCAACAGCAGAACTCATGGGCTCCACCAGCTATGTTTTTCTGTGACAATTGTTTGAAATAGAAATTGGAGTCCAAAAAGAGCTTCATCTCATCAGAACTTACTTGCATACTTTTCAAGAAAAATGATAAAAATGAACTAACAAGCTCACAAAACATGAGATTACAGAGTATGGGGGTTTTTTTTGTTTTTGTTTTTTTTTTATAATTCTCATTATCTGAGAAGTGAGAATGGGATTGTGGTAACTGTTAATTCCAAAATAGAAAAGGATTTCCTGAGTGAAAGAAAAGGAAAGATTTTGCCTAAATGATATTCTTGCCTTCTAGAATGTTGGCATGTATTGTGGATATGGCTGTATCAGCGTCTGAGAATAAATGACTGCACACTTGCAAACAAGCGTTAGAGCGAAGCATGCAAAATATATACAGACATTTATCCTCACTCTGAGGCAAAATAAACACCACAGAAGAAGAAAAGCTAACAATGACAATCAGCTTCATTCCAGTGTTTAATTTACTTTTGCCTTAAACCTTTTTCTAAGTAGAACCATATTCTTTGATCAAAATACAGCTTGGCCTTATTGCATTTTTATTTCTATGTAGTTGGGAACCATTTAAACACAGAGGTTCTTAACAAATATCAAAGCATAAACCCCTTATTTTTAAACTACACATTCAAGCATTCATTGCCCTTTGTTAAATAAATGCAATAGGACAACAGATTTCCAAGACACGTATCAAAGAGATATAAGTAAAATTATTTTTGAATATCCAGTGTTTATAGACTGAAAATAGACTACTTAAGAGTTGTATTGAATTACTTAATTGTGTTTGAGGTATTTAAAAGTACTAATTTACAAATCAGAAGCATGCCAGTAATTTTATGTTTCTCTGAGTATTATTTGTCAGCTTTTAACTATCCATTTCTAACTGCAAATGCACCTTTAGAAGTCACATTCAGTGAATAAAAACATATTCTTAGCTCTACTTTGATGTGGATGAAGTAGATGAAGAGAAATAGACTATCAGTTGCTATTTGGCTCTTTTGGACAAACTCAAAATGCTAATTCAATGAGAAGAGTGATTAAGAAGGACAGGAATTAACATCTCCTAGTTCCTGTACTTCAGTCTACTTCTGATACTACTGAGATTCTTGAGTCATGTAATCACGGTTCTCAATGACAATGTAATTTAAATATTTATTCTCAGAGGGAATGATATTGCAAAAAGCTTGGAAAGCCACAGAAATATGTTACATGGCAAATTGTTCTGGAGATTACAATCTGAAAACTTAAATTCTTTAGTAAGGTTAAACTCTATTTTGTGTATATTTAATATTAATTGGTGAGATTCTAATCAATAACATGGATTTCCTCAGTGTAGAACTTTCTTGCAAAAGTAGATTTAATTCTTAAAACTTTCATCTAGCTGCAGTTTGGAATAATCTTGTGTCTTATTTTCTCTTTTCTCCATGTCAAACAGAATGATGCATGGTATGCAAATTTATTAAAAAAAATGTGATTCCTAGTTAATGTGACCACACTTAAAGAAATTTTTTTTTTAATAGTATTCTTCTTATTATTTTCACTAGATCTTGATCTATGGGTGCCTTATGTCATCCTTTGAATTATTTTTTTCTTTTAACAGAATGTAGAAGATGTCTGTGGCAAACTATTACCAATTTTTCTTGAAGCATAGATCAATTCTATTAATTAATAAATTAAGAAGATTTTTTTTTTCATATCACTGTGATTACAAGATTTCTGAAAACATATATATATATTTTACTATGAAACAGATTATAACCCAGAGTTTTCACCATGGAAACCACAAATTATCTGCTTCTGTCTGGTGTTAAATTAACCAGGCTTCCTCCTGCTATTTCCTTATTTAACAATTAAGCTCAAAACAGAATCTTTTTTAGATCTGCAATGCACACAACAGTCCACATATTATTTCAAAGATTTTATATAATAAATTGCCAAATGAAGAGAAAAAAAAAAAATCCACAATACTAGAATTTGCTCAGCTACCTGCCAATCCTATTGTAAATTGTATAGTTGTAAAAGGAGTCTGGAGACCTTCAGTAAAACTAAATATTAACATAGCAATTAGTGATTCTGAAGCTTCTAAAGCCAAAGATGCTTTACCTGAGATATTTTAGAAGTTGTCAACTTTTAAGAAGAATCTAATTAGCATCATCTGAAATCAGACTTGTTAATGTTTTTCAAAGTGGGAACTATAAAACATAGCCACTTGTGAAAGCCTTAGAGGTTTTTGTATATAAAAGGATGAATTCCTAGAAAGGAGAGATTATGTGGCTTTGACATTGGATATTGACGAAACTACAACTTTTTAAAAGACAATTTAATACAGAATTAATCAAGTAATGGCTTTTTCAATTCTGGAAAGAGAAACAAATTATACAGACATGGGGATAATGTGCACTGTCTACTTTTTGTACAAGGAGATAAGTACAATCAAAAGAGGAAAATATTGCTTTAGAAACATGAAATAACTAAGTACACATACTATTCTCTGTGGATAACAAGCTGAAGAGATTCATCACATCTCCTCTCAAAGATACTAAGAACTCTGTTACAGTAGAAGATGTGCTGTTCTATCTTACGTTTTTAAAAGAGATTTTCTATTTTTCTATGTTTTTTTGCGAAAAAACATGAATTCAGTCCAAGAAATCAAAGACAGAAACAGAGGAGTGTAAATTTAAGATGAAGCTGTGTTTGGCTGTAGTTTCTTTATAATCCTGTGGCTGTCTGTCTTCAACACTATTTGTTCTCTTTTAGGAAAAAAAAAGCAACTTATAAAAAGAAAGAACTTGTATATCCTTCCATTATCCCCAGTGGATCTGATTTTGATCCCTGTGGGTCTTTTTTGTTCTGGACACCACGCTAGTTTGCAGCAGAAGCTGGTACTTACATGGTAAAGAAAAATCTCCTTGTGAAAAAGACAGGAAGACAGGAAGCATCCGTAGTCTCACTGTGACATTATTCTAATACATTTTGGATCTTAGTTTACAGTCCCTGGGTCAAGCCTAAGCTTTAGCCTGCCATTTTTACACCTATGAGTCTTCCAAGAGAATTTTCTTGATATTCTTTGAAATTTGTACAGGTATGTGCTATGAGACTATCTTACTCCACAGAGATCTTTCTCTCTGTTTTCCCCTCAAACACCACAGTATAAATTGCAAGAGCACTTTATTCATATTACCTTTCAAAAGACTGACTGTGTTAGTGTTCTGTAAGGGAAGAATTGATTTGATGGCTAAAGCCTTCCCAGCAGGTAATTAAACAATAATGCCTCACCTCTTAATTTTTTGAAAGGCGCATATAGTGATGAAGGATGCTCACAACTATTACAAGAGCTTTGTAAAGCACAACAACACTTGGTATTACATCTGTTTGTAAAAAGAGACATTTAGGCTAAGTTGAATAGTCACAATACCCTGTGATTATAGAATACCCTGGTTTTCAGGGTTTGTACTTGAAAGATTATGTAGTGCTAAGACTAAGATAAGCAGAGGCGTATATTCCAATCTGTAGTCTGAACATTCCTGAATGATGATTTTAAAAGATTTAGGAAAGATGGCCATGGAAAAGCAAATTCATAGGTGTTACATGTCAATCTTTGCATCTATGAGTAACCCTTCCATCTTTTTTTCTTTTTTTTTTTATCAATAAATGAAAAGGCTCAAAAAACATCTCACATCTCACCTCAGTATTATGGTGAGGCCTATCCACCTTTAGGACGTTCTCTCTCTCATTATATTTGATTTATTGGTTTCAATTCTAATTATATTGTATTATGGTGTTTTATCTTGCATTGTGATACCATATTTAGTAAATTAGTTTTGTTTCTCCTCAAATCATTGCCGCTGTTTTTAATTATTTTCGGGTCCTCTGTTCCCTTTTCTCTGGAGGCGTGGATTTTGCAAAATCCCTCCGCCCCTCTAGTCACGGAACTGGGCCGAGCCAGCCCGTATACTGTTGACACTAGCTAATGATCTGAGAGAATAAACTCTCAGAAAATAACATACACATCTGTCTGAATAAATGGGACATGTATCACAACCAGAAAATATTATTGCATATCAGATGTCCCTTTATTCATAATAATCTCATATTGAGATAGCTCTTGACATAACAGCAGAGTACAGGATGTATCTTCACTTGAACTTCAAGGACGCGTTTCTGTGCTAGGAATAACTCCAAAGAAACTGTCAGAAAGGTAAATTCTCAGTGTAGCTTAAATCAGTGTGGTCCATGAAACCCGTGTAGTTGCACTGATTTATATCACCAGAGGATTCTGTCCCTCACTTAGAAACAACTTAGAATACTGTCATATACTTTGCCGTCTTGGAGAGCTGTATGTCTGTGTGTATTTTACTGCTACCTATGAAATAGGTCTTTCTACATACAGCAAATACTCATTTTTTTTTCCATCATGCATTTTAGAAAATAAAGAAATTCTCATATACATGAGATTATTATGACATTGAAAACACTTTCTTACTTCATCATATGATTTCACAGCTACATTGTGCTTGTAATTTCCGAGTTATTTTAGAAAAGGAAAGACATGCTTTAATTATATGGAAGATTTTCACAAATGACTTACTTGTTTACAGATGATGGAATGGTGATTCAGCACGATGCAGTCTTCTCCGAGCCAGCCTAGAGAAAATGTCTCTGAGGAGAGCTGAGATAACATATCCTGGGCAGTATTTGGCTTTCACAGAAGACACAGGTTCAGCTCTACTTGGATAATAGTGGAATGTATAGTAAAACAATAGTTTCCCATCACAGTTTTGTCAGTCTCTGCATTAAGCAGTCTATAACATGGGGCTACACACTTCTTAGTACCTAACTCCTCCCACACAACACCAATTCCTCAGGCCAGGAAGAACCAATTTGTCAGTTGACTCTTCTTAAAAATCTCGGTAGAAGGACTGTAAAGGTCATAGCATCAATCCTAATTTCCTGAAGAAATTCTATCTGGAATGATGAAGAATTTTATGAAAGCTTCATTTGTAAGATAATTATTTTCATGTTTAAAAACTTGATAGCGTGGTGCGCTCTCCAAAGAAAATGAGAAGGAAGTTTCTTTAAACTGCAGAAGGTTAAAAAAAAAAGTTAAATAAAACAATTTTATTTAAGGCAGTTAGATTGCCTTAAATAAAATTGAACATTAATAATGCTGTGGATTTCAGTAGGACTGCTGACATTGTAAAGATCTTCATCTATATTAATGATTACAGAGCTGGGGATGTAGCTCACAAAGATTTCTTATTGAAAATATAAATATAGGAGAAATTATTATTTAGAACAATTATAGACAAAAGTATTTTCATGATAAATTTACAAGTACAGACAACAACTGAAAACCTCTATCTACTCATTTTTCACACAAAATATTACTTGTATTTTTACCTCTTTTGACATTTGATAATCAGAATACCAATGTCAGATAAAAAAATGATGCCTTCCATTACTCACTGCTGATGATACTTTACAATTTAAGCAATGAGAAATTGTATTTCTCCCTTTTTAGTACATGACATTTTCTAATTTTACTCTGTTGTAAATTCTTTGTACAAAAAGCAGTACCCAAACTAAAACTCAATAATTTCAGGCTGAGCATGAAAGCTCCATATCAAATTATTTATTTTCTCTTTAAGTGACTGTTTTGAAATTGACACAGCTGCTTTTAATAGTTAACAAAACATTACTTCATTACAGATACAACTGAATTAGTATATCTTCATATGGCCCTCGACATACACCATCTTGGCAGAAGTACAGAACAGAAATGTACTTTGTAGGTCTTCTCAGATCCATTGCTTCCTCATGCCCCAAGGAATTATCTCTAGGAGATGCTACAAGGTAAAGCAACTCCCTCATCTAGGGATACAGTATGGCTTGCATGACAGATCTGCTGTGGCTACCACTTTGTTACTTGAATCTTTATTCCTCTTTTTCAAAGCTGTATATTAGCATCATGAACATTTGTAAAATGCCCATACTTGACAAGGACCAAGAATTGCTTCTTATGGTATGATCTGTCTCCCAGTTTGCTTTTATTAGGACTGCTCTCACAGTTAAAGTTTTACCTCTGGCATACAGATCACCATTTCCTGCAGAGTAATCAGAAGCCCTGGTTCTGTGAGCGAGATCTGGTGAGACTGTCTCTGCAGTTCATAAACTGCTAAATGCTCAAGCATATATTTTATATACTGCATTAATGCAGCAGGTCTGACATACGGCAGTTCTCAAAGACTAAGTACTCCCAAATTAAGACAGGTATAAGTTCTCCTCTTAGGAATATATAAGCAACAACAATTCAGGTTTATCACAGCTTGTGAACTGCTAATTCTGCAAAACATCAAATCTTTGTGCAGTTTTCACCTCTAGTGAAGATTGCAATTAAAAATTGTATTATAGTAAGTGGTTATACTTACTCATCTCTAACGTCCTTTCTATGGACATTGACCAGTTCAGCACATTCCTAAAAAAATAAGTATTACAAATCACTTATTTATTTATTTATTTATTTATTTTTCCGATAGAATTTTCTCTCTTTATATTCCTTTATTTGATGTGAACATTTATTTTTTGCAAAGAGATAGATTGTCTTGGAAAATAACCCTGCTGATGTGACCCTACTGGGCAGGTGAGAATCCTCCCCTCTTCCTGCATTAGTTAGTTACAGACAAAGTGCCAGAACGATGCACATATCTATTTTTCCAACTGTATTTGATAGGATGTAATTTTTTTGCAGTAATCCTATTTTAGACAGTGGTTCTTACAGCAAACTAGAACATCACATAGGCTCTAGCAGTAAAAGTAGTAACTAGCCAATGCTATCACCACTTATATAATACCTAGAAATTAAAATGTCAACATGTGAGAAGAACAAGTCCACATACTGACAGTTCTGAATGAGGTTAGTGTTTCAAATGACACAGTATAACAAGGTCATGAAGCATGCCATCTCCACAAAACAAAACAAAACAAAACACCAACAAAAAACAGCTATCACTTTGGGCATCTTTGGCCTTAGATCTTCTGAGTTTTGAACTTTGCAGCAGTACTTGTTCATAACAAACTGATATCTATGGACACTTCATCAACTGTTTTGTACAAGAGTATTGATTTTTATCTTTATTTTTTTTCCCCCTAGACTGCTTCTTTGGGTGATAAACTCTGTTGGGAAAGATGAACAGAAATGGTATCTTTTTGCAGTGGTGGGAGTTGAGATCAGAAGTATATCCTTTAGACAAGGGTAGGTAGCAAGGTAAGTATCAACTTACCTTCCAAATGCAAAAGAAATCTAATGTTTTGGAGTTTTGTTTTCTCCATCTACATAAGATTATCTTCAGTTAATCCAGGTTCTTCTCATATTCAATCACTAACATAGATCAAACTGCAGTTTTGAAGAAACATAAATTATTATAAGTCAGTACAGTAGGAGCTTACTGTTCAATGTTAATTTCAACATTACTAAGAAGGATGAAGTATGGTTCAAACTTTTCATTTCACATTTTCATTGTTTACTAATCAATTATGCTATTGAAAAAATTTCCTTCTTTAAAAAAAAATCATAAAATATGTCTGGGAATTCTTCATTCCTTGGATCTTTTTTCAAGACAAGTGGAGAGATTTTGTGAGCTCTCCCCATGGAGTCTGTCCCAAAGACAAGCAAACACAGTCAGTATTGTCACGCTGCCACTTTTCATGGTGTTATCATGACTCTCAAAACAAATGTTGTTTTTCTTAAAGCTCCATTTTTTGGAGTTATAACTATTAGTTGTGTCTTTAGATTATTTAATGTCAGTCATTGTGATTTTAATATTGAAACATTTTACAGGCTTTAATATGTTTGAGACAGTAAGTCATTCAATTTGATTTTGCAAGTGAAGAACTAAAGCCATGACTAGATTAAGTAGCATAATGTCATGCAAAAAAAATCTGTTGTGTGAACCTGTTTTTTTACATCATTTAGGCTAATGTCCAAACTGCTGGTCTGTATTTTATTCAGCTTCCACATAAGATAACAAAAAACCAGAATGCTAAAATATTTTGATTATGTATTACTGAATGAAAAGGTTACAACAAAAGTCTTAAAGCTATAAAGGGAAATAAAACCAAATGTTATTTATGCTTTATAGCATTTAAATAATTCTCAGACTGTTCAGTACTTGAGTTTAGTAACTCTGTTATTCCTTCCTGTATGACAAAAAAGGTTTTTAAAAAGCATATTTCACTCCATTCCTTCTGACAGCTCTTCGTGATAAAAGTCCTCTTGTACTTCGTGATAAAAGTATAATGATGCAATCAACCGCTGTCATATGTCTTATTAAAAAAATATAACCACTTTGCAGTGCATTCAAAGCTCAGCAGGCCAGTAGAACAAACTGACATATTTTGAACTGACTGATAAGGACATGATTAGATCATTTCTGTTCTGATTCAGGTGAAGATGACCTTCCTAAGTCTTCTAGCATGAGTACACTAGCCTGCCATTACAGTCAATTCCTTTTATATGTAAAAAGGCTTGATTTCAGAAAAGAAAGCAATATTCTGAGGATAAAGGTAAATATTCTCTTTAAGAAAGGCGATAAAGTACTTAACTCAATAATCACCTTCTGACTTGAGCTCTCTTCCTGGAGATGAAAGAAGTTGTCTTGTCTAAGATGAATCTACAATTCTGCCTCCTTGAGGAAGGTAAGTAACAAGAACTGTTCTCTGTCATTTCTCATTATCTTGAGGATTTCAGAGGAGAAGATCTGCACAAGAGCTTGCACTGAATGAAAACAGTGATTATAGAATCATAGAATTTCTCAGGTTGGAAAAGACCTTCAAGATCGTCAAGTTCCTGAACATCACAGCCAGATGGTTTTGAAACACATTCAGGTATGCTGACTCAACAACCTCCTGGGGATCCTATTCCAGTGCTTAATAACCTTTTCTGTAACGTTTTCCTGATCTCCTGATCTAAGTTGATCTGAGCTCAATACAGGCTCTGCATTTGCTTATTTTTCCCATTAATTTTTGCAGACCCAGTGCAAAAACAATATAATAATTTCTTCTTATCTCCCACTACAATGTCATCTTGGGAGGAAGAATCCAAAATACATTCTAAGCAGTTGAGACCATTTGGAAATCCAGCTTTATATTGACTTCTTCCCCATGATTAAGCAGCTGCTTCTTATTCATTCTTTTCAGTTCTTTTACTGAAGTGTATTATCTTGTCAACCTTGACCCTAACTAACTTGACTGAGCAATTAAAATGCACAATCCTTAAAGTAAATAAAGTACATTTTAGTCAGTCTTTTCTTCTTTTCTGCATTCAGAAGAATGTAATGTTGCTGTCAACTCATAACTTTAGAGTAATTAGACATGTATTCTTCCTCTTCATTCTCAACTCAGCAATCCATTAATGAGGTGTTTCAGCTGTACTGGTCAGTAACCTCACTTAACAAACCATTTTTAGGACTCTGTCACAGAAATTGTTCTGACTACAGCAGCTACTGAGTAACTCCGCTCTTCTACAGCATGCTTTAAGCATCTAATCCCTATAAAATTGCCATTACTGGGAAATCCTGTAAGATAAGCTTTATGTAAGATGGAATTGCAACACATTATTGTCTCAATTTCTCTCCTATGTTTTCTCCTTTTAATGAACAGATAATAATGAAAAGATCCAGTGCACCTATAGAGATAGCCGATATACTAAGGAAAAAAAGCGCTAATTAAACTTGTGATAGAAAAAAATGATAGGATCTGGGACAGAGATTACTTGCTGATGAAATGTGAATGTATACAAAACTGCAAAAAATTGATTTCCAATTCTGCTAACAGTAAGTAAATAAAAGAGAAAATCTGAATAATTTGTATTGGGAAAAAAACAAATAAACAAACAAAAGAAGACTGTGTTAGGGAGGAAGCTAAGAAGTTTTTGACAAGATAATTTCATTATTGTGTTTGAGAGAGAATTAATATTTGAGGAAAAATCTAGAAACAATGAATTGAAGTACTGTATTCCATCTGATCTTAAAAATAGTAAACACTCTCAGTACAGCAGTGGAATGATCTGTGTCTTGAATACTCTATTGCTTGAAAAATAGGACCTATGCAAAATAAATGTATACGTAGTAGCTATGGAATAGGAATCAGACTTTGCAAGACCAAGCTTATAAAGAAGTGTTCCTCTTTGACTGAATTACTCATAAAAAGAAAATAAATGGGAGATTACAGTCAATTATGTGAGACTCCTAAACTCTGTGTTTTTTAATAGAAAGAATAAAAATACTGAGAAAACATAGCATTACCAATAAAAACTTCTAACATAACAGTTTCTTCTACACGGACATCACATGAAGAACAGTGCTGTGGCTCTCCCATGTCATGTCATGAAATTTCTGAGTACAGTGAGTAGTTCAAAGCTTCTCATTTATGCTAGTGCCACTGTGTATTTGCCATGAATTCTACACATCACAAAAGTATCTTTTTTTTCTCATATATAAAATAATTACTTTTGATAAGCATAAGGAACAAACTAATTAAATTAAAATAAAATCACTAAAGGGGAAGGAGATTTAAAACATCTTTGCATAACTGAAAAATCCCAAATCTCCTGAGTGGTCAGAGGAGATTATCCTTTCTTACCCTCATAAATAAGTACAGATATTTATAAAAACTAGATAAAAAAAAGGTTTTATCTAGTTAAAAAAAAAATTCCTCACATGAGTTTGCACAACCAGAAAAAGAATGTATTGATCTCAAAAATCCAAAGCAACATCAATCCTTTGATCTTGCAAGTTGATTTATAATGCTACCTCTTGGATTTGTACTTCTTACTTCTTCCTATATGAAAAAGCTAATTTGCCCACAAATCTCATGGTCTGGACTTCTTTCTATGGCTCCTCCTGTAACGAATAGAAGGGCACGCAAACTCCAATTTCACCACAGTAACAGATGGAGAGCAGTCGAAGACTACCCAGTTTAGTGGTTCCACAGTTTAAACAGAAGAAATCTGGTGTAATATGCACATAATTAATGCTAATTTAAAAAAAAAAAAAGTTTTACAAGACTTTATTGTTGGACTCGATGATCTCTGGAGGTCCCTTCCAACCCCTACAATTCTGTGATTCTGTGATTCTGTGATTATTCATCCTATCCAAACTCACTTTCCAATTTTCTGTAGTTCTGGCACATGTAATTCTGCATTCTGACTGCAAAGAATATTGAATAAAATATTTCACTGGGATGAAAAACAGATTTTAATGCAACAGTCCTTGCTGTTAGCTGTAGTTTGCTGTGCTAAGACTAGGGTGGAATTAGTTTCTAACTGTACCTTATATGTCACATTTCACTTGTTCTTATCAAATCTGCAGGTCTTAAAAACAGGAAAATTTGCTGTTAAGATTGATTTTTTCCCCTTCTTTGACTTGTTATGTATTTATACATTGCTATTCATCATCATTTTCATTTTGACTTTCTAACCTATAAGGCTAGGTTCATCAGCTCTTATGTCACTGTGAGAGTAGATCAATCATTTAAGCCAATTTTGTCTGTCACATTAATTGTTGACAAAGATTAATTGCCTTAAATTGGAATAATATTGGCAAGTTCTGCCAGAAGTCACATCTCTCCTTTCCCTCCCACCTTCAGTATATCGTGTGGTTTGTGATAATAAATCCTCTGTGCATTTTTATTCTGAAATTTTGAAAGTGGAGAAACAATTTTCATGTACTTCTTGTACAGATGAATAACTGCAAACCCCTGTTATGACTCAAAGCCCACTAGCCGAGATGATGTTCTCTCTTCTGTTAAAGCCTACGGAACATATTATGAGTCAGAAAAAAATTATCATATCTTACCATAACATTTCAGAAGGAATAAGTTTTCAGTTCATTCTGTTAGTGAATTAGGAAAGCTCAGCTTGAAACAGCTTCTTGTCTATATAGTTTATATGTATGTTTCTTTTTATGATACAGAAGAAATCTCATAAGTAAATATACTTGGATATTTAGGTAGCAAAGGTTTATTTCTAAGCAGCTAAATTTTTGCTTGAAGCTTGTATGTGTTCTCTGTTTCCTTGTTGATCTAACTGCAAAGACAATGGAGCAGAGGCCTGCAAAGAATAGCTGTCACATAATATAGTGTCAGAGAAAAACACTTTCTGGTAAGTAAGTTAGTACTTCACTAACTTCTTAAAGATCCAAATACTCAACCTGGATTATTTAATGTCATCTCCGGACAGAAATGGGAACTGTATTCATTCTTACAAAGATCCAGTTGGATGACTTTTCCACCCTGGTCTCTATCACTAGTAGTCTGGTGGGAGGGAGAAATAGTGTTGTTGAAAGACAGTTACACTTTGCATTCAAAATCAGCACTCTTTCATCATGTATTTCTTTTGTGAAAGAAATGTGACTTTTAAGCAGACTATGAACAGCTTTCTTGAAAAAATGTATGTTGTTTTATTAGAAACAAAAAGAACAAGAAATTGTCTTTAGCTTGTAATACTTGATGTCACAGAGAAGTCTAGAGCCAGACTAGAAGACTACAATTTCAGTATAACAGTTGATGATGTCAAGAGTACTTGAAGCCTATAAAAACCTGTAGAATACTGTCTGTATAAATTAGATGCACAGCGATAGATATTATGATGTAATAGAATAGTTCAACATGAAAAGTCTTCCTTTAATGCACTTGCTTTCAACTCAGATGACAGTATCTTCACTATGTTCAGAAGATTTACAATCTATCAAGCCTGATGAATGTCTCACTGTCTACAGTAGAGAGACAGGTGGTATTTGTTTATGATGTGGCATAGTTCTAATACATTCCTATCGGAAAAGCTGCTGAACTCTGACAGGAGGGAATGTGAAACTTAATTAACTATGGACGCCTCTTTCCAATATTTACTCCCTCTGTGATGAGTTTGCTATTATTCATACATGTGAGTGAAAATAAAATCTTGTGGTAATTTTTTATATCTGAAAATTTCTGAAGAATTTTCGGAAGAATTTCTGAAGAATAAGCTCAGAAATTCTCTCTGCAACTTTGTTCATATAAAGAACGTACATTATAACAGCCAGAAAACAAAAAACAACAACAACAAAAAAAAAAAAACAGCAACACAAAATGCTGTAATGATCATCAGATAATATGAAAAATAAACAGTACACATTATGTTTCGCTACAATCTTGTATAAAGTTTTCTTTGGCAGGGAGGAACATTTAAACTATTTGAATAGTTGTACAGTGCAAAATGCAATGCCTTTTAAGGATTTTGAATTGATAACTGTATGTGACAAAAATATTCTGGAGTAGTGATTATAATCCTTAGATGTCTAGGAGTGAAATGTTTAAATCTTAGCTGGTAGTGGAAGTGACATCATACATTAAAAACATCAATAACAAATCACAATTCTGAATATCTATCTGGGGAGTTTGTTTTTATTTCATTGAGAAAACACTAAAAGAATAAAAAGTCTTTCTCATCATTCCTATAGAGTTTTCCAAAGTAGCTAATTAAGAATAAATTAAACCCAAATAAAAATAACTAAAGAGAAAGTGTTCTAAGTTTGGTAAATAAATATACAATTTAATTTTATATTTGGTGTTTTATATTAAAAATTTCTGAAAAAAACAAGAACGAGAATGATTTAAAACATAATTGAGGCTATTATATTTACATCAAAAAAGCTAGATTTTAACCTTTAGCTAGAGATATAAGTGGCAGCCAAGCTATTTTTTTTCTATATTTATTAATATAAAAAATATGAAGGCAGCTGAAATCAGCAGAGTCACTCTAATAACTAGGACAAGGCTCTGCTGTGGTTAGCTTTGCTATTAGTGATGATCAGCAACTAGAGAGAATGCAATTTGAGCTTTATAAGCTACATAAAGGAAACGTGCATTCATACATAAATATGAAATAAATACTTACATGCAGGCACAGGAACACTCATGAAACTTTCAATCAAAGAGGCCAAATGGAAAGTGTTGGAGTGTTTTGCTTATGTTCCGGTGCTACACTAATAAGAATGCATAATATTCTGTAGAAAACACTACATTTAATTATTTGGTTCTCCTGCCATATATGTAGAATTCATGTATTTAGTCAACTGTATAAAAAGGGCAGATATTGTATTAAAATGGGCTGATATTACGCATAATGCTATAGCAAGAGTCCTTCATTAAAAAAAAAATCTTTTTACAAATATTAATTGCTTGTATTAATTATAATGAATTACAAATTACGCATTTTTTTTCATATAGGTGACGAACAGATTTCCAGTTAATGAAGTACAGTAACACTGACTATGGAAGATACTGATATACACCATTAAATCTCAAGGAGTTCAGAGGATTTCTCAGACCAACATCCTTCAGGGTAATGCATGTAGTTTTATATTTTAGTACTTGTTTCATGACTTCCAATTTATAACTTCTGATGGTTATTTATCAAGCAATGGTGTTTTCAGAAATCTTCTGGGATTTACAGAAAGGCACATTATTTCTCTCCAATGTAGAGATTTTGTACTGTAAACTTTCATTTGCATTCTAGTCTTTTGTTTGTTTCTTCGTTTGTTTTTGTTATTATTTCTTCCACCAACTATTCTGTTGTAGAAAAAGTAGTTAATAATAGAAATAATTGTTCTCTTCAACTGAGGAAATTTTTTTTTAATGTATTTGTGTATGTGTATGTATTTGCATGTGTGTGCACATCCAAGTGAGAATATGTATACTTTCAAATTCTGATTTATCTATCATATGGTCTTTCTGATGGCAAACTAGAGAAGTATTTTTTAATAATAAATCTTTTTTCTTATTTATTGTGTTTATGCATGATGTGATAGTGGCTTTTCGGTAAGTTGCTTGACATCTTTTATTAGAAACTGTTTTGAGGTATCTTTTGAGAAATTGTACCTGTAATGTATGCCATGAGCTTTGAAATTAGATGTGGAAAAAGACCAGGTGTTTTTTCTCTTCCTTTGCCATTTTTGTGGGGGTTTTTTTCCTCATTATTTCTGTTACATACACTCTTGATATAACTACATCTACATATTCATATATATGTGTATAGGTGTATATAACTTAGGCAAATATAATTTTTTTACAAGATTGAAGGAAAATAAAAACAAAATAACACTGGTACTAGGAGCTTTGTTAGCTTATCGAATACCAGGAGATCTGATGTAACTAGTAATAGTTGTTTTCTTCTATTTGCCCCTCCATTTTGACTCAGATACTCACTAGAACTATTTTAAACCAGATCTTTAATTCCAAGAATAATTCCTCCATTTTTATTATCAGTGAAACATTTTAAAAACAACTTTTTTTTTCTTCTTGTAATTGCTGAACAATAAAATTTGTTGCAACTTTTTTCCTTTTACTTTACAGACCTCTTAATGCTTATGCTTTACTTGAGTTCCCTTTTATTCAACTGCTTCATTTCTGAGTCTCTTCATTAGTTTTTACTCTGTGCTGAGAACTGCCTTGATTATTACTGGTTATATGGACATATATTGAAGCGCCAGTACCTAAAAATAATTTCTCTGTCTTGAAAATAAAAATGAATTTCAATGTATTTCCTTCCCAGCTGGCACTTACAGTAGCAACACCCTCTAACTATCTCTAAATTTTATAAGGTGTGATATGTTTAATAGATACAAAATAAAAACAAACAAATCTTACTAACCATGTATTCAGAAAACAACTGCAGATTTACAGACATGAACAACTTATATAGGTGATAGATCTAATTGGGAATGTGTCAAACATATTCATTAAGCGCATAAAGAGCTGTGAAATCAGCTGTCAAAATCTAATAAAAATTTTGTCATCTTTGTAAATACCAGAAAGATATGTAGCATATGAATTTTACCAGTGCTAATTAATCTATCCTGTGCTTTAAATTCTTATCTTTAGCACAGTTCAAGTTATTAGAAACTCTCCTAAACTGTGAGAATATAACTGAAATTAAATTAGCTACCTTAGTTCCTTTTACTCTTATAAATTATACATAATGAAGTATCTTTTAAATCTATTTCTTCCTACTGACCACATGCTATTGTTGCCCATTAGATTTTTAGCACATATTTTTCTTTCTCAGCAGTCTCCTTTTTTTTTTTTCTATTCAACAGGATCATGTTAATTATTTGTGACTCACTCATTGCACTGTGGAACCTACATTTTGATGTTAATAGTCTTCAAATGGAGACGTCAATTTTTGTGGAGGAAAGAAGTCTAGAACTATTGAGGCTTGTCTTACTGATAGTATGCTTGGAAGAGCTTGGAAAGGAGCAGGGTGTTGATTTACCTCATGACTAACCTGGTGTCTGTTCTAACCCTTTCCCTGTATGATCACTGAAGGTTGGTTTCTATGATCCATGCTGTTGGTAATACTGTTGGACTACCCCTACATCTCCAAAGTACACAGATCTGTCAAATAGGGAATTTCCAAGCATTGCCCATCTCTGTTTGCTTAAGCAGAGTGTGCTGTTTTCTTTTGGAATCACAGATCATAAGAACAGTATTTCCACATAATTCAGAGATCAAAAAGTACTCAAGGCTTTTCTGGCTGAGGAAGAAAATAATGCTGTACCTTCTCTTCACTGAATACAACATTCAGAGTTATCTTGCTTCACAAGCAACAAAATACCTTTGCATACCTGATAACACGAGGGAGTACCATTCACCCTGTGTACACGCACTATTGAAAATATTAATCATGTGACTGTACATTCTAGTGCATCCAAACCCCATGACATGTCTGTGTTGCTTTAAATTCAATATTCACCAGAAACATTAATTAGATGTGGTCCTGGAGTGCTGCTTATGCAGAAGAAAGTTACATACCCTGGTTTGTGTACCTTATATAAAATGTACCTAAGTGTATCTAGGCTGATATAGTACCAGATTGCTGCTTTATGTAAGTAATTAAATAACTCAGATTCATTAATAAAATGCAGCAGTAAAACCAGATACTCATCCACAACATATATGTCAGCTGCTTCAGTTCTTACAACCTTTGTCAGCATTTCTGCTCATTATTCTTCCTTCAAGTTGTTGATCCTAATGACAGTCAGCTCTTTGCATGCTTGAATAGCACAGACAACACTTTGAATGGCTTTTGTGCCGAAGGCTTTCATTAAGAGACTTCTGTCACTGCTTAATATCACAGGTCTTCTTCGAGGTCTTTGCTTGTGAATATTGTTTTTCACTACATGGTTTTACATTTCAAAAAAACAACCAATAGTCTGATTTCTTTGTTGTGTAAGCTTGGAGATGGTGTAAAATACATAGAAATCACTTAATGTTACCAGTTGATATTCATGTCAGAACTTTTTATTTTTCTTAATCATAGAAAAATGTTTATCAAAGTTGCCTACTAATGATTAAAAAATGTCTTTATCAAACTCTTAGGTACAACATGTTTCCCAAAGATTTTAAAATACATATTTCAAAAACTTTTATAAATATTTTAATTTAACTATTGTTTAAGAATAAAAAATAAACTTGACTGAATCTGCTTAAAACTGATTTCCAGCTCTTGATAAATTGTGATGAAACTGAAAATGTAATAAGGTTTTTATTTATATTTTTCTTTGGAATTTTAAATGTTCAGTGAAAATTCTAGTACAAGAGAAAGAAATATTGCTTCATATCTATTAAGTAGATTAGAAATTTGTGATCACTTATAAAGAGATTAGCCTGTGAAATTACATGAACAAATTAAGTTCAAATGTACAAAATATATTTTTTTACCTTGGAATTGTGGATAGAGGAGACTATTTCTCCTTTCTCATTCCTGTCATTATGGGAGTCACCATTGTTCATGCAGTTCAAGTCTGCAAGTATGCAGTAACCAAGAAAATGGTTTTGGCAATTTCTCTCAATCATCTGAATTAAATAGTTTCATAACTTTTAATTAATTATTTAATTAATTCTGTGATAGTTAATATTGTGAGTTGGTTAAAAAGCACAATAAGGGAAAATCTCACGTGAATTTGTGGATAAATAAATGGTAGAAAACAGAGGGCAGGAATAAATTCTCCATCACTGCAATGGAAAGAAATAAAAAGCTCAGTTCATAAGGGAGCTAGATGAGGGGCTAATGTCATTCAACAGGTTGATAAATAGGCTGGAAAAGGAAAAGAACGATGTGGTACTGCATCCAAGTTATAAGAAATTGCAGAAGGCACTCAGGAGATTGGAAAAAAGTAAGAGATAAAATACAAAATAGATAAATATAAAGTGATATGCCTAGGAAAAAAAAGCTTTAACTTTAAATATAAAATAATGGTTTCTTGAATTACCTTGCAGAAACAAATCTATCTCTCATGAACCTGTTTACAGCAGGGGTTATGATAGATATGATGAATAGTTCCATGAAAATATCAGCAGAGTTCTTGGTACTTGTCAGATACATGAATGAAATGATAAAACTGATTAGTGAAAAATGTAGAGAAAAAAAAAAAAAATTAATATGCCACCAGTAAAAACTCATTATTTGTTTGCATCTTGCAAAGTTACATGCAGTGCCTGTGCTTCCATTTAGAAAAAAAATAGTAAATATAGGGAACTGAAAATGTTAAGATGAGTGAAGCAAGGATGATCAAAGATGTGCTGTTACTTTTGTGTAAAGGATGATAGGAGCATGCTAGGACACTGCAGTAGTTTGGAGCACGGACATTTGATAATGATCCATAATAGTAGGTGTGGCCTGGGGAGGCTGAAAAGAGATAAGTGCATCAAAAACTGAAGAGCTCCACATGAAGGAGGGAGAAACGATTAAAAAAAAACACACAAAAAACAACAACAAAAAACAAAAACAAAAACAAAAACAAAACAGATTTTCTTCTTCATGCAATATCTAGCTGAGCTGCAGAGCTGCTTGATGAAATATTATGGATATTTAAGGTTTATATGAATTCAAGGGCAAATGGGAGAAGTTCAGGGTAGGAAAAAAAATCTTTACTTACAAAGTTTCTGAACAGTAAACAGCGAAATCCAGGCAAGTTATTTATTTGCCAGTTGTTAAAGATGTATCCAATGGTAAACATTGTTCAAATAAGTTAGTTATATGGCTTTGATCTGGCTTAATAGAAAATACTGATGTAAGGCATGGAAAAAGAGTATGACTCATGCCTCAAAATTAAGTGTAAGGGACAAACATATTAGAAGTTATTTTACACTTTTCTTTGTTTCCTCTAAACAGTGAAGCTCAAACAAGTAACATTTAAGATACATATGTTTAGCTATAGCAACTTTTATTTTACAGAAGCAGTGCCTTTCAGAAACACCTCAGGATTTGTCCAGGCTTACAGGATGTCTCCAAGCAATCTGCTCTCCTCAGAAAAGATATTTTCTGCTTGCTATAGAGAATTTCTTTGTCACATCTGGCATCTTTCCACCTGGCCCTTTTCAGCATTATGAGAGACATCTCCTTGCACCCCAAATTCCCTATGTGTATCCTTGATAAGTCATTTTGTTCGGCTTTTATGCTTCCAAAGGAATGGGGAACATGCTTTTTTCATCCATATACATTTCAGCTTCAACTGAAAAAGAGAACTAAGGAATATGGCTGAACTTACAACTTGTTATTTGAGGCTAGAAACAAAGGTTAACCATATCACATATAGTTTTAGCTTAATGTTAGCAATTTATTATCTCTTTCTACTTAGTACGTCACCTGCAATCTCAATAAGAACCATGAATTAAGGATGAAATTTTCACAACAACCTTCTTACTAGCATGACTAACCTCACTACTTGATACACCTGACAACTGTCTTTCCAAAGTTCAATTTTTTTGGAGCTGGATTTTGGGGTTAAACTCATAAATGTTTCTGAAAGCTCCCTTTAGAGCTAGCTGTCTCAAGCATTTAACATTGATCCCTCTGCCAGGGAACCAAACTACAGAAATGCAGTTGGGAATTACTCGTGAGGCTTGGACACTTTTCTTGGTGACAGGATTTGCTGAATTCATAGCTGCTAAAGGACTGCTAAAGCACTCAGGTTTTGTATATGCATTGCTTATAAATATACTCTGTTAAATATGTAATTCTGATCTTTTGCTAGTTCTCTACAGGTATCACTTAGTGGCTCTAGCGAATTTGATCAATCTTGGTGCAATTTCTAGTGTAGCACCTTCAAATGTTTTCTGAGGATGAATAAGCATCCACATAAGCAGACCTTGATGCAACACTGAGTAAATCTAATTTCCTGTGTCCCAGAGGCTGGCCACAGTTTTTGAGTCCTCTTTCTGCTCAGTATCAACATGAAAGTCATCATACCTGGCGTACTTGCAGCTATTAGAGGCAGAATGATCTTCTCCTTCCAGACATTTTGAAAATGAAATGGACAGGAAGTTATGTGCAGGTAACTTTCCCAACTGGCTCATCTGCCACAAACACTAGAAAAAATGAGTAAATACATCCTGTTTATGATGAAACATAAATACAGAGACAGTTTTAGTATTCTGATTTATGGCTCAAACTGAATCATAAATCAGGGAAGTCAGGAAAGATAATTTTAAATACATTTTTGGAACAGATTGTAGGAAAATATATTTTACTTTTGAGGGTTGTCAAAGATCTTAAACTCCTTTAGTAGCATCTGCTGACATGTGATTCTGCTTTGTCTGTGCATGATTAAGTCTGTATGGGTAACATTAGAGGAAGTAGAACTGTTGATCACAAGCCAATACAGTTATGTTTATGGTTACTAGTACTACTAATAATGATAATAGTAATAATAATGATAATAGTAATAATAATAATGAATTACTGAACTACCAACGGACAAAATGAATTATCTACATATATTTTTCACTTTCTCTACCACATCCCAAGAAGAAGCCAAGTTTTAACATAGATTTTTGTCTTTAACTCTGAGAATTAAATTACTAGTCAAATGAGCCCAATACAAATTATTTTCAAATATGTGCAATAACCCCATAAGCTTATTGTGCTGGCTAATAATCACTGCTATCAATGATATGATGTGTTTCCAATTATATTTTAGACTGACTCATAGAAACTTCAAATTTCCTGAGCTTAGGACTTCTACTCAAACTTTGAAAGTGTCCCAACAGATTTAATGAGATTCTCCAAGTCCTCGAAAACAATTTCTTAAAGGTCAGAACATCAAATTTTGTAAGTGGCAATTATTTTTGCAAAGTTTGTTCAAGAAGTCTGAATTTCTTACAGTAGTTTCTATTGTTCTGGAGTAGAAGCATAGACAGGAAATTCCAGAGAATTTCTTTTGTGTTACCCAGTTCTTAATGCAAAACTTATGTCAACAATATAATGAAAATTATAATCATGTTATTCCTCTATTTGAGTTTGTGCCTAAGAAAAACTGAAGCATAAGCTATCATATTCCAGTGGTACAGCACTGTAAGAGTGAGTTGGGAGGAAGGTAGGTGACCATGACAACAAATATGTAATGAGACAAGAATCTCAGGTAGTGTAATTCAGCTTGATTTTACTTATGCTAGTGGAGACAGACAAATTGACACAGGCTCAGAATCTTGTTTATACATTTTTAACTACCTTTTAATTAATCCTTTTTTTTTTTTTTTTTTTCCCCACTGTTAGTATTCATGGTCCCACACATGCACTTTTTACCTTTATGACAATAGTGTGAACTGAATTTTAATGAACACTGCACAGTTTCCATCAAATCAGTCCTTCTTTTTGATTTGTTATCACATTTTTCTCTTAACATTCATCTAAGATTTCCTACAGTCAGGTCAGGTCAAAAGTTGAGAAAAAAGTGTTTCAGCTTTCATAGTTTAATGAATTGAGGCCGATTTACTATTTGGAATAACATATGGAATAAAATTTTTCTCTTTTAAGCTTGGGTTTTCTCCCTTTTATAATAAAAATGCCTAATGCTCTGTTTTAATCAATACAGTCTGCCTTTTCTCAATGATTAATGTGCGCAATAATGTTGTAATTCTTTCAACACTGGACTAATGTGAACTCTTTCATTATGTGAGGCATATAGAGAACACACTAAATGCATTAGTAATCACATTCAGGAAAAAGAAATCACATATAGCTTTATTGCTATATGATCTATGAAAACATGGAAACTTAACAAAGAAAAATAAAAAATCTTGCTATTAATTGATTTTGATTGATTCACTCTATAGCAACTCTTCTCATGAAGATCTCTATAAATCAATTCAGAAACTATATTTTAATGCCACGATTTAGAAAGAGAAGAAAATGTAATGATGGCTGGCAAAATATTAGTTGCAGCTGTGATGACACATGCACTAGTCTAATTTTTATAAAAATGAAAAACTGCGGAAGTCACAAATGTGTCTTCCTGTGTGTACTGTGTTCTGGCACTTTTTACATCATACAGTATCAAGCTGATATTGCTATAAGCTTTTCTGTGTGCTAGGATGTCCTTGTCTGCATTTTCCACAACATGGAAGTAATAGCAAAAAATGGAAAATTGACAGTATGTATTTCTGATGTCTCATTATTTGTTTCATTGTAACATTTCATTGCTTATGATCATAATTTATGATAAAACAGGAAAGAAAATGTTTTCAGTCTGATTTCTCTCATAATGCTAATAAAAAGAACTGCCCACAACCATTTTAAAATGCTAAGAGCCACCTTACAAGACCATATGGAAGTCTCCAAAGTAAATTTATAGCAGGTGTCTACTCGAAATTCATTCTGGTAGTAGGTGAGCATCCTCAAACATGCCCAACACTGAAATCCTTGAATTAAAACCTAAAACTATTGATCAAAAGCAAACTGCCTCTGTGTATTTCTAATCTGTTCCTGTTCCTAGCATGACTCTAAGACAAATTGTTTGTTGCCAGTTTGCATTGCTGTATCCAGTACTGTCATCTGCCAGCAGCAAGTGTTAAATCTGTGAATGAAGACAAGTAAATGGGAACGCACCAGGATGAACAGATTCATAGAAAGTAAAAAACAGGATATAAACTGGAATCTCAGAATGCCCACTGAAAATGTAATTGCCTTGGAGAACATTTCAACCAGAGCATATACATTATTAATCCTCAGGATTGAAAGTAAATCCTTCTGAAGTCAATTTGCATATTTGAATGAGTTGGGTTTACATTACCTTACTCTTGGACAAAACAAGGGAATCAGAGGACAGAAAATTGTCAAAATCATAATGAAATGCAAGGGATGAAATTCTGTCTTTAGCTGCAGTTAATGTATCTTCCGTTGTGTTCTTCTAAGCGCTATTAAATATGTGACAAGTATTTATTTGAGTTTAGCAGTACCTATTATGATTTTCATTAAAAATGTGAAAAATACAAAAAATGTAGTCACTTGAATCCTGATCTGATGAAAACTTTTTTTTTAACAGTAAGCTCACAATCTAATATTAAGTGGAACTGATCAGAACAGCTGTATGCTTTGCATACAAATGTTACTTTTGTAAGGCAATAGAGCATCTTAATTATGGAAATGTTCTGACTTGTGATTTAAAAAATAAAAGCTAAAATTCAGACTTCATACTCAGCTTCGCCCACAGGAATAAATAACACATTAATAAATTGAGCTGCAGAAAGAAGAGCAGAGGGAGATATCTAAATTATTTCATGAGACCCTGAGTGGGAAAAATTTAAGAACATAGAAACTATCACAAAAGGTATTAATTTGGATACAAGAGTTCCGTGGGTAGAAGCAGAACTCGAAAGAACAAATTAAATGGAATACAACATGTGAGCTGCAGTCTTGTCTTGGCACTGAACGAGGAGACTACTGTTCTGCTTGTATCATGCATGTCAAATTAAAATAATAATAATAATTTAGACAAAGAGGTCAGGAAATAGCTCAAAATATTGTGGAAAAGAAAAACTTGCTAGAAAATTCAAGGTGTCCACAGAAATAACTAGGTAAAATAAATCAACCTGTTTCTTGCTTAGCAGCTAAATTCCTGTTTATTAAAATACATGAGCATAATAAGGAATGTAATCTTTGAGTTATTTTGGATATGTTGCATATATAAGTTCCAGAGAATAATTCTACTTAAGAGCCTTCCCTCACATTGTCTCTTCCTCTTTTGTTACAGCCAAGTTATTATGTTTTACTCAGCCTCCTCTCTCAAAGAGTTGTGAACCATGAGTATAGAGTTTTATCACTAGCCTCTGCTGAAGCAGATCAGTGCCTAACTACTACAGTTTTTATATACAAATATTAAAAGTTGCTCTACTCTCTCCTTCTTTCCCTCTGAGACTGAGATATGGGCATATTGTGATTTATTTTATGGAAAGTTTTCCTTATAAACACAATTTAAGGTAGTCTACAGCTCTTTCATCACAAAGTGAATTGCTCTGCTCTGAAATGTCTTATTACAGGAATAAAAATACCACAGTAAAATTCACTTTATAAATATTGGCAAAAGTTTGCATTCAGCTTTGTTAAGTAGAAGAGAGTGATCTGAATAGTCTTGCATGTCTGTGTTTGTAAATGCTCAAATCTGAATAGATGTTTCAAAATGTTTCAGTTCAAAGCTGTTGATAAAACTTTGGTTATGTGCAACATATCAAAAATGCATTTTTCTTCCAAGATGCACAGAGGGAATCTATACAAAATATCTAACCAAATTTCAACCTAAAGCTTCTTCATAACAGTTTTGAACAATCCTTAAACAAAGTATAAGAATTAGAGTGAAAAAATGAGATAAAGCTCAAATTTTCTCATCCCTACAACAAATAACATATGTAATGGGAGTGTTTTTCTTCTCTCTGTGGAAGAAATACAAATTTCTTGTTCTTAATTGAGAGTATGGGCAGCACTCAGACAAAAACTCATAGTATCTTTAAAGCCATGATGACTACAAAATTGCTACTTCTTTCCAGTTTCATGACGATTGGAAATGGAAGACTATGTTGTTTGTGTTCTGTTTGTACAGTGCTAACATACAGAGAAGATACTGATATGTCATTGTCCTCTTGAATTATATTAAGAATGAACTGCAAGAATTAGGCCCTCTGTATATCTCAAAGGAGACTAATTAATATTTTAGAGAATAATAATTCTTTATAGATGTTTCTAGGAAAGTACAAGTAAAGATACCCTGTTTCTACAGGCTCCTGGTTATTTTGGGTGAATGTTGCTGTGACAGGTGACCAGAGATGAAAGAGGACAAAGTCAATTGTCTTGATAACTTAGCTTAGAGTTAAGGTTTACCTTTAATAGTGACTGTACCAAGCAACTTGTCTAACGTATTCAATCCACTTCCTTCTACAGTCCATTCCTAAGTGTAGTTGACATAGCTTCTTATTTGTCCTACCTTATAGCAATCAAGTTCTTATACTTTGATATTGGTGATGACAAAATGACACCTGGTGTTTTCTATATATCATATCAATCTTTCTAAGGTGTAATTCAAATCTCTACTGTAAACCTGTCAGGCTCTGAAGGGATTTCTTCTGTGATGTTGGAATATTTGAGGCTTTTTCATTTTGAGGTCTGGTGCTTCTATCTTCTTGGACTGCAACATTCATTCGGTTTGTGGACTGGGCAATCAACCTGTATACCAGAATATAAATACTTGACACTTTTGATATTAAGCAGGGTGAATTCTTAGCTTTATTGTACTATATTCATCATTTTCAAGCTTTTACTATGACTGGAAGATGTGGGCATATGCTGGAGAATGACAGAATTACAGAACTGCAGGGCCTGGAAGAGATCTCAAGAGATCATCAATTCAAACTCCCATACAAAAGCAGGTTTCCTTTAACAGCTCATACAGTGAAGCACCCAGACAGGTCTTAAATATGTCCATAGAAGGAGACTCCACAAACTCTCTGGGCAATCTGTTCCAGGGCTCCATCTCCCTTATTAATATAAATAAGTTCTTCCACATGTTTACATGGAACATCTTATGTTCAAGTTTTAGGCCATTGCTTCTTGTCGTCAGTATATACCACCAAGAAGAGCCTGGCCTCAACCATTTACCTCTCACCACTCTATAGATATTTATAAACATTAATCAGATCCCCTCTCAGTCTTTTCCCCAGGCTGAACAGGCGCAGGTTACTCAGTCTTTCTTCCTAAGGGAGATACTTCAGGCCTTTTATCATCTTTGTAGACCTCTGCTGGACTCCTTCAAAGAGATCTTTGTCTTTTTTTTTTGAAGAGGGATCCCAGAAGTGGACACATTAATCTAAATTTGGCCTCACCAGGGCAGAATAGAGGGGAAAGATCACCTCCCTCAACTTGCTGGCCTTACTCTTTTTAATGCACCCCAGGATCACATTGTTTTTTTTTTTTTTTGGCTACAAGGGCACACTGCTGGCTAATGGCAGACCTGCTGTCCACCAGGAAATTCAAGTATTTCTCCACAGAGCTCCTCTCCAGCAGGTCATCCACTGACCTGTACTGATACATGTGGTTATTCCTTTTCATTTGGAAGATTTTGCACTTGCTCTTGTTGATCACTGAGAAAATAGAAAGAAATTGGAAATGTCCACAGACAGGTAGCTAATAATCTCCCCATGTGCGCATGTTTTTGTTGTTCTTGCTGTTTTGTTTTTATTCTTTGTCTGTTTTTTTTTTTTTTTCTTTAAATATATTTTCTTGGCCATCAAAAGTTTTCTCCAAAGAAATTGTAAAAAAAATCCCAGGTAATATGCTTTGGAAAGTATGTTAGGTCACATCATCTTATCAAAATAATCGGATAAATAAATAAATAAATAAATAATGATTAAAAAAAAATAAAAAATAAAGGAAGCTAATAGCATTGTGAACTCTGGATCTCTCACATGTCTCTCATCTCTTACATCTGCCTTTTTCCTAGGTGCATCACAGCCAGCCACTCTTGCTGCATGCAGAGCATCACAAGGCAGTTGGCTTTTTGTAAGTTGGCACTTACACAGTGTAAATAAGATGAGGATTCTACTGGAAGTGGGAGAAATCCATAAGTTCACTTTTTGGGGGAGCAGAATTTTTCTAGTTCTGTTCCCTTCTTTCTCCTCTTGCCCCAAGTACATTTGCTGACAGAATCCTATGGAAAGCTGAAGAACTGAAACGTCCTTGAATCTGCACAGCCCACCTCAGCAACAGCTTAAACATCTGTGTATTACCAGCATTGTTTTTCCTCTAAAGCCACAATGTAACATCATAGGAGATACTATGTAGAAAACCAACTCTGTCACAGATGAAACCAGGACAAGAACAAACAGGGATATCATTTTTTATAACACTTAGTCCAAGAGTGGATATCTCAGTATCAAAAACAGCAACATAAAAAAACATTACTCGCACCCAAAATGAAAGTTTGCTTAACACTAAATCTGGGCTTCCTTCCCAAATCTTCAGTTCAATCATACCTGAGAAGGGGATTTTCTTTCCCTTGAGATCTTTTAAGTACATTTAGTCAGAGTGCTGCTTAGTTCTGAATGCAAAGCAAGTGAGATTATGAAGGATATGCCAGTATATGGCTCTGCAAAAGCAGTTTGCTCTCAAGCTAAACCAAAGGAAAAATAAAATCCAAGTTATACAGATCTGAAGTATAGCACTCAAGTTATCAAAACTTGAAAAAAAATATATTCTTCTACATAAATATACCTTAATAATAAGATTTATTCATTCATTTGTTTGTTTGTTTGTTTGTTTGTTTTATTTTCCCCCTTAAACCAAACTTTGGGTGATTATATATATGGATATTTTTATATTGGTTTATATAATATTACTTGATATTATTTTAATTGTCCTTTGTGTGTTCTCTGAGCTAAAATAAAAATTGTATGTTGGCTTCTTTTTTTTTTTTTTTTTTTAATTCCCATAAAATTCATAAAAAAATAAAAAATATACTGGTGTTGTTTGGTTGACTAAACTATTTAGCTATCATCAAATTAAAACAAGCAAACAAACAAAGCAAACAATCAAAAAGATAGCAAGGAATTTAATTTAGGGATGGGTGATTACAAAGCCTTTTTTAATATAGAAAACAAAGCATTCTATTACATGAATTTATTTCAAAATGAAAGTTACAAAATATTTTCAATATAAAAATGCATAAATTTGATAATTTCAGTATTACTTTAACACCTTGTGACATGTCTATATAACACTCAAACTTCAGATTCAAATGAATATATTTGTTTGTTTTGTAGGAAAGTGAATGTTCCTCTGCTGCTAAATGTACAGAAGGTGATGCATGTTCTGAACAGTGGTACAAGGCCAAGACTGTGATCCAAGAAAAAATGTCTCTGTTGTTCTTAGTGTTGTGGTTTAACCCAGCAAGTGTCTCAGTGCCACTCAGTAAGTTATTGGTAAATTATTCTAAACTAATTGCTGAGTTGAAATAATAAAATAGCATTCAGAGTTCATAAAGAAAAAAACCAAACAGTGTATAACAGTCACTTTTCTAGAAACCAAAATTTAATTTACTTAGTACAAAAATTGATTGACTAAAATGATATAAGTTTTTAGATCAATCTTCACTGTTTATAAACTGCACTGATGACTAATAAACTCCAAATGGCAGGATGCAGCATAAAATTTTCAGAACTACATTTTCAGATGTTACCAAAGTTTATACCTTAGTACATACACATAGATACACATTTATGTCAGGTCTAGATGCATGAAAATATGCAATCTTCCTACCATATCTTTAGGCTAATTTCGGCTTTCATAAAACACATAATAATAACACATGACTGGAATTTTATGGTTTCCCTCCAAAGGAGGGCTGTTTTTCTTTTTAAGAGACTGGAGTGTTTCATTTGAAGTTCCTTCAGGGAAGTGATGCTGTAATCAAAGTGTGGTAACATTGACATTCCTCTCAGGGATTGGCAAGGAAAAAAAAAACCCTAAGATTTCATAGTAGCTGGAGTGTTGATTCATTCCAGTTGGTTTCACACTAGAAAAACAATAGTGGTCTACCCTGTGCCGGATGATCTGGCTGAATAACAGATATAATAGGGCAGAAAAATATCTTCTATGTTTCACTTCTGTTTTTAACATTTTGGATTGATGTTTCTCTAAAGTTCAATTGACTTAAGATTAAGTAGGTCTGTGCTAGCGGATAATAATATTTTTGAGTAAAACCAATGGGCACACAGAGCATGACATACACTACTGTCCTTTCTTGGATTTCTATTTGGGTGTAGTTTTTTTCCCATACTGATATTTTTGTGTCTTTAAGGCAAAGTCAACTGGACTAGCCATTTACAACCTTGGACAAATAATAAGTGATATATAAGAATGTAGGTCTCAGTTCCCAGAAGAAATAAATGATTAGGGAAAGGGGATTTTTGATCTTGCAGTGTTTTTAAGAGGAAGGGTTAAAATGGTTGTGAGATACGTGGGGAGAGTATATATATATATATATTTGTATGTTTTTATTGTTTCAGATCAGATTTGTATTATTTTACACTATACTGGAGGATTTATTTATTTATTTATTAATATTCTGTCCATACAATGTCAGGAAATATTATTTTGAAGTTTTCTACATCTTACCCTGAAATAATGGCTAATCCCAATTCTCCCTTTCTGCTCTGGAGTCCTGCAGTTCTGCCTAGAAGTGTATAGTTCCTTGGAGAGGAACTATTTTAAATTCCAGTATATTTGTTAAAATAGCAAGTATTACTTTTCAGAGAGCTTGGGTGTATAGTATTAGTTTGGTTCCAAAGTTGTCCTAGTTTAATTAAAAACTTTTCCTCACTGGTTAGTTTCTTTCAGGGTATCAGTAGAAGTGTGTGGCTAATATAACATCAGAGAGTTGGTTGAAGCAGTTCTCTTAAGCATGAGATGTTCTGACTACAAGATTAACAGCTGCAGGCAGGAATGTGTAGTACAATAAGCCTCTTCTTAATTGGTAAAATTAAACTGAAAATCAAAGCTCTTCATTTTATTTTTTCCTTCTGAGGAAGCTGGAACCAGAATAGTGCATGTGAAAATTAAGCTGGCAAAAATATTCTTTTTCAATATGAACCTCACTCAAGTAATTCTGAGTTACATTGGAGTCTAATTGCATAATATTGAATTTTTTGTTCATACTGAATTGCAGAATTTCTTAATACTGTACTGTCATTTTCCATGTTATAATATATATGTATGTGAAAGATCCTGGGGGGGGGGGGGGGGACGGGGGGGACGGGGACTGAAAGGGGAGTCTGTTTTGGGTAAAAAGAACTAAGAACATTTGGGAAAGATGGAATAAAGCAGGAAGGAGAAAACAACAGATGTAAACATGCAGAAGGGGTATGAAAGTTTGAATTTAAAGCAGAAGATCTGAAGGACTGTTGGGAGAGGCAGAGAAAAGAGGTACAGACAAGTCTCGTACATGATCTTAGTTCTGGTCATCTTCTGGAAATCTTGTTTTATTCTGGTTTTGCTCTTTATAATACCACCAGAATGATGAGTTTGTCAGACTCTCTGTTGAAATGTGCAGAGTGGAGTCAGGACTAAAAGTCACTGGACTGTAGAGGGGCCAGACAGACTAAATCTCACAGCTGTACCTTTGAATACTCATTCCATACCACCTTCCCATCTCTCAGTTACAATTATATTGCAATTTAAGAACATAATGGCAATCTTTTTGCTACTGTTACGAATTGCTTATGTAATTCCAACCTAGATACTTAAAGAGTAAATATTTAAGATAGGAGACTTTTTGAAAGTTCAATCTGCATAACCTACTGTTATTTGCTCTCATATGTTGCACATTTTCCTTTTCCAAGGAAAAAAAATGTAGAGGCTTTTGCTGCCCTTGAGGTGCAGTAGTTTTGCCTCATGTAGCTATATATAAAGGATGAAGGGAAAAATAAACATCAGCCTGAAAGCTCAATATGCTTTTATTGTTGCTTCTTGGTATGTAGAGATTTATTGTGTCAGACCTAATTTACTATTTACTTTATTTCAGTGGTGTTCTGCAATTCAAGATGCAGTAGCAGCAGGTTTGATCTTCTTAAAGTATTCTTTGTGTAGCTGAGAGTTGGCCTGATAATGCCAAAACTCAGTGCCAGGCAGAATGCTTTGGATTCACTGTAATAGGAAATCACTATACTTTACATAATGGAATTGAAACAAAGTTTGTCTATCTATGCATTAAACTCTGAGAAAGCAATGGTTGTTAGTAAAAGGTGCTTGTCCTTTGAGATGAATATGCCATCTGTAATTCTGAAACTTAGGAGATTTATGCAGGAGACTTGGCAAAGGATATGCAGGAAGAACAAGGCTGTTAGTTAAGTGTGCCTTTGTAATCAATATTTGCTATCCCCCCCCCCTCCTTTTTTTTTTTTTTTAATATAAGTTGTGGTTTGTATGATCTACTTTTTATCTGACCTTTAGGTATTGTTTATCATCTTAAAACATAAGCTGTTTTGGAAAGAGTTTATGCATTTCTCTATGCACAGCTAGCAATGAATATATTATAAGTGCAATGACTACAAATACCAGATGACATCTTTAGCTTTCTTTTCTGCAAATACTTTTTTCCCCCCTCTGATAGAAATGAACACTCTAAAATAAAATTCATAATTTTCAATATAGTTTATTTTTGTTGATTTTTTTTCTTTTTCTTCATTGATGATCTTGAACAGGTTCACATCTTTTCGAAAGTTGACTTACCTTCACTGTGTGTACACGGGTATAGAATGGCTTCAATAAAATTTACCACAACAATAAATAAATAATAAAATATCAGAGATGTCTGTGATGACTTTATCTCTCTTAATAGATAATTAAAAACAGGTATGTACAAATGCAGAGCTGATACTTTTGGAGACTCTTGCTGAAAGTTCATTGAAAATATTTGGAATGGCTTTCAGTTTCAATTGCTTTCAGACTACATGCTTAATGCTTCTCTTTAAGATCATCCAATATGCACAAGGAAAGGCAGTAGATAAAAATGTATTTCACATTCTGTGTCTTATTGTGCTTCTGTCACTTCCTGTTGTTTATTTTAGCATCCGAGTGCTGGATTACAGTTACAAAGTATAATGAGCATGTCATTTATTAGCAAATATGTGAAAAATATATATAACCTATACAGTTTGCAATTAAATGCCTAAGGATGAAAAGTATTGTACTCAAAATAAAAAGACCTCATTTGTATCAGATTCACAGCTTAGTGCATCCAGTGTATTTCTGCATTAATGATACCTTGCATCATCACCTACTCAGTTGGACTTGTCAGGAGCTGAACTGTGTTAGGTATATCACCCACAACATCACATACATCATTCTTAGTACTAAATACATCACCTACTGTAATGAATATCTCTCAATTTTAAGAAGACTCATAATAAACTGATTGTATTTCCATTCAAATGTTTATCTAGATATAGATTTTGGTGTATTTGTTAAAGATGCACATCCCCCAAAAAGTGAAATACTTGATATGCAGCTGACACAACGTTTCCTGAAATATCCATGCTAAGAACAGGACTGATTGTATGAGCAGCTGAATTGCATACATCAACTTGCTACAGTGATCACATCTGACACATTCACTTTCTAAAAGACACCAATCATGTGAATGGGGTGAAACCACTGTCAGAAAAAGTTTAGGTCAGCAACTGCTCTGGAGAAAGAACTATTAGTTATAGCTGACAACATGCCTTCAGACATGCAGCAGTTTGGCATGGGTTTCAGACATGCACATAAGAAGATTTATCACTGTAAAAAGATGAGAAAGAGGTAGTGGGAACAAGCAAAATTATTTCATATATAAAGATTTTGGTTGCTTTGGTCTGTCTTTCACTCTATTTTTATTTTTTTTTTTTTCCCTTCTCTACCTGCAATTTGAGTGCTTCCTATTTTACTATGTCTTTTCCTATTGGTTCATGTACTGCACAAGGAAAGGCAGTAGATAAACATACAGTATTCAACCTCTGCATTCATGAACTAGGCCAGGGAATGTTTCCAACCTTGCTACTTTAGTTGACCATCTGTATTTTAAGTAATCTGGGAAAGTGACATCCATTGGAAATAACTGTTTTATTTAAAAGAAAGCCTGCAGTACAGTTGGGAAAAAAAAACAACAACAAAAAAAAAACAAACAAATCCCCTATAAGGAACAAGTGCCTTTTATGAAAAAACTAATGTAGATATTTATTATGTCTCTCCCTAAAGAGCTAAAATGGCTTTTTGTCTGCTGCAGAACTGTGAGTCAGCCCTGTCCAAAGTAGAAATATTATTGAAAAATGGATTCAGGTGGAGACTCACAAGCAGGTATGGATAGCAGTTTTCTAGATAAATGTGGCAGGAGGCTTATGAATAAAAACTGTGTAAATGACGAAGAAATGCTAAAGCAATTGTTGATATGAAATGATATGTATGAGATAGCATTTATCAGATGCCTGTGACATTGCATTTCCAGAGTCAAAATCTAAGGAAAATGTTTGAGAAATAATATTATTTATTCATGTCTTAAAATAAATATGCTCATTTATGTCACCTAACACAGAATGTACATCACAACATTTGAATGCAACATATGCACAGAATAGTGGCATTCTTACTTTCAACTCTGGTCACAGAACAGTTCAGATATTACTGCAGAAGTTGAAGATTAAGGTTCTCTGATTAATTTCTAAGAATAGCAGCCTGAAGGAGAAATAGCTCAGCATTGCTTGAGCTATATCAAATTCCTCACTTTTCTTTCCTACTCATAATCCACAGTTCTACAGAAGCCTGAGAAACTCTGGTTAACATGCAGCAATATTGCACAAAGCATAGGCATGAACTTTCTTATTCTTCCTGGGTATTTCATGGAGACACTTCAATAGTTATGTTCCACTGGAAAGGTGGCATAACTCAAATTGCATTGTTACTAGTATGTTTTTCCACAGACTTTATAGGACTTGATTTTCCCGATTCTTTTTCATTTTATTCACTTCTACTGAATGAGACAAAGAAATATATACGTATCTTTGTTATAGCATCTCCTTCATTCACTCTGATATCTCAGTGCTTTATCACCCATTTTTATCTCTTACTTGCAGACCTTCAACCACCTTTCACTCCATATACCAATGTAACTGGATGTGGTATATTCTAATAGACTTCTTGAGGAGATGTCAAAATACTATTGAAATAAAAGAAGATTATTTGTTTTGAAATCCAGAAAAAAACTCCTTTTTTTTTTTTTTTTTTTTTCCTAGGAGATGTTCAGTATTAAATTTGTTTTGTACTCCTTGCAAAAATCACATCTAATTTCTTTACTGTTGTGTATCAAACTAAATGCTATTTACTGTCTAATGGGTTGAAAGAGCCCTGAACCTTCAGAAAAGGTATTTGAAAATTAACACAGTTTTCTCCGTAAGTTCAAAATTCCATTGCTAAAAATTGAACTGTTTCTTAAAATAATATAAAAATTGTCCTTATTCTGGTATGTAACATTGCAATGCTTGTGGGGCATCTGGACAGCTATGATCTCCCTTTAGCCTTACTGAGCACCTTGTCACATTAATACAATTTATAATATAAAGATTTAATAATTGTAAGAAACTTCCAACCTGTCAATTGAACTGATATTACACCTTTCAGATAAAAATAGCTTTTACAATTTCAGGACCAAAAACCATTCCTAAGTTCTAGGGCAGAAGATAACACTGCACTAGATAATACAAGTGAATCAGCACCAGGAGGTACTTCGCATTTTCCCCTCTGAAACTACATAGATTGCTCTGAACGTAATGCCTCCTGTTTATTTCCATGGAAACTACAACAGAAACCAAGAGCACAATAGCACTATCTGATACAGCAAATTCTCAAATTCAAAACAGAGTCACCACCATTTGCTATACATTTTCTCAAGGAAGGAACAAAAGCCTGCATGACATGCTCATAAAAATCTGTACCTGTGAAGGTGAAGCACTGCCACTGTTGTCACTGCTGAAATGCACCATCCACTGCCTCACTGTGCTTACATCCACTGTTTAGTCTCTACAAATGTTCAGCAAGTGTTGATGAATGTCAATGTGTGCCATTTATTTTGCAAGGAAGAATTCAATGACACATCTTTTCTTCATCCATACTTCCATCTCAGATGCCATTTTGCCAGACTGTCATCTGCAGTTACCTGTGGCACAGCAACAAAATATAACTGAATATTTGTGGACTATGGCAAACTCTACTCTATGCCATACCACCAATATCTCCTTAGACATCTTGGGCCAACTTAAAACAGTATGGACACACTAGGTTTAGAGCAGCTCTTGTATGATATCACATACACAAGCAAGTGGTTCCCATTTGAAGTTAATCCTTTTTCTCACTTCTCTGGTATCTGCACATACTTTTCATGAGGTACATGGAAGTTTGCCCCACAGTGCTATTCTCCTACGCAAAGTACTGGCAAATGAAATAGATCATTCTGTTTGGATATAATTTTTCCCTCAAATGCTGTCTAAGAAGAGCTGTCTAAGCACCACACAGATGTGTGAGAAGGTTGAGGAGGAGAGGAGTAAAATTTCAGTATCAGTCTTTGTATAGTCCCCATAACTTCTATGAACATCATATGAATCTATACAAGTTACTGTATGCATGTACACAGATTAATCTTTGCAGGCAAACTTCTCATATATATATAGCACAAAGGTGTATAATATTATATAGAAATGGTTACATAAAAATCCTTAGACGTTTTATCTAATACGTGTGTTTCTCAAAACTTGACACAGATTTTGTTATGTGTGAAATACAGATTCTTCATTTTTGTCTACACATGAAAATTCAGATAGTTTGCCAATAAAAGGAAATAATAGTTAAAATAATTAAAATAATCAAATATAATTTAAACAATAATTAAAAAATATTTCTAAGCCATTTTGAATGTTGATGAAATTTCTATTAGCAGTTTTAATCTTGGATAGATTTTGACTTTCGAAAAACTATTTTCTATATAATCTTTATTCACTACAAATTCAGGAAACCATCTAGTGAAAAAAAATAAAAATAAAAATAAAAGGAAAAAAATCTAAAGGCCATGTCCTTTCGTCAGCTACAGTCCATAACTAAGCAATTTCTGACATACAAATAATTGTACAGGTGATTACAAGCTCAGGAGAAGTTTTTTTCCACCCTGTTCAGTCCAAATTTGACATATTTTCTCTAGTTTAGGATGACATTTATTTTTAAAAAGAGGAATTACTGAACATCTTGTTCCTGTGACAACTCTTCGTCTCTTGAGGAAATCCTTAAGACATGTATTTGGGATAGTTGCCAATCTCAGAGCTAACTTATTTATTTAACTTTTCAACAGTTGCCAAAATAGACAAATAAATGAAAATGTCTGGTGCAGAAAGCTGAGGACTCAAAGATGCGTCCCCAAATGTGTGTTTCTTGTACAACAAATAGGGACAAACTCATTCTCAAAAGGTTTAATTATCATGTCTTCATTTGTTAACATGCATTAGTTTATTTCCAGTGTATAAATAAAATAATGACTGTAAAAACAAAAGGATGAAGGAAATCTAGAAGATGCATCTCAATTTTATGGATAGTGGGATTCTTCTGTTAATGGTTCCTAAATTCAAAGAGATAGTGCCTGATCACAGATATCCAGGCTGAAGTTCTGCAGCTTAACTGTTACTGACATTCTACTACTGAAGTATTTCTTCTCTTTGTGAAGTATGTAAGAGATAGGAGTTGGGCTAGGTTTATGCTGAAAAGGATATGTAAGAAGAAACAAAAGGCTCATCAAAAAGAATAATATGTATTAAATTTCACAGTACAAAATACACAGCTCAGATATATTGTGAAGTTAGGTTTTCAGTGTCATTGGTTGCTAGGTAAGCAGATGCAGGAATGATGTTGATTTTAATTGAAGCAGATAGTGCTTTTGGTCTAAAGCTTGGTGGAATCATTGAAGGCTTAACACTCTATTGCTGAAGTTGTCCAGATATTTCAGATGTTAAAAACTAGCACAACTCTCTGGGATATAGAAATCAAAATATATAATGATGGTATATCTGTATTGACTCCTTTTTTTCCACCTAAAGCTGGAAGAGAGAACTGAACTCTTTCTGTATTCTAATTACAGCTAAGAGGATAGCTTTTGATGTGTGTCTGACAAACTTTGCTGTTGTAACGGCCAAAGTATTTCCGAACATGTTGGATATTCCCTTGAATATGTTAATTATTCACAGGACTCTCTACTCAGATATCTGATGTTTAAGATCTAATATTTGATATTGAATGATCACAAAAAAGGTGAAGATTTTGCATGCATCTTGCCTCTCTCCCTGTTACTTTTTATCTAAGAAGATGGACAAAGTATCCCACAGCATGTTACAAAATAAATTATGCATTTTAAAGACAGATCTAAAAGTTAGAATATTCAACTGAAAAGAAGAGCAAAATGAAGGGATGTTACTACATTGTCATCAAAGAACTCATGCAATAAACACTTAGTCTTCATATATAGGAAGCCAACTTCCTGAGAAAAGGTGACTAAAACGACATTCTACAAACAAACATAAATGTCGTCAAGAAAACAAATCTTTTTTTATTTTATTACTAATTGGGAAAGGGAACTCAGTGAAATTATCTATTGCCTAATTTAAAATAATCAAGTATTTATTAACATAGCACAGTGTTTTTTGGGGCACATGTACTAAAAATGTCCAAAGGACATGCATAGTTTTACTACCTAATAGAATTCAACTATATCCTCTGAATATCCTCCAAAGGGCTGAATCCAAAAAGGAATAGTATTCAGCTGGTACATGGTACCATTATCCTTTGTGCAAATATTAGTCTTTCTTGGCAATCAGATATTGGTGTAGATGGCACTTTGTTGGGATTCAGATGCCCCGAACAATGGTGCTAAAGAGTATTCTAATTAATTTGTCATCTAAATAATTTTTGAATGCAGAAAAGCTTTTTTTTCCAAAGCATTGAAAAAATAGTTTCTCATCTGATACACTGTAGAAACAGGAAGAAATACCTTCACAAGCCCAAATATACTGTAAGAATACATGATGATAAAAATAAAAGTAAATTGAACATTCCTCTTCCCAAAGTGATGTAGGGGTAGTTATTTGTATTTTCATACTGCAGTAAGAAAGGTTGGAAAGACTTACAAACATAAAAGTCTTCATTTTATGAGTGGACACATGCTACTATAAGTAGTTCATAAACTTTTTCAGCAAACATTTGTGAGCCTGTAGTTACAAATCCAACTAAATGGGAGTAAACTATATCACATTTATATTCTTCTTTCATTTTATGAAGCACTAAAAAAAGACAAAACACTATCTCTAATGAAACATCTAAATAGCTACTGAGAGTTGCATTGCTCCTAAAAAGTACAAAGAAAGACATATGTTCAGTAATATAGTGAACTGTAGTGACTCTTATGATGCTATGGAATGATGTTTAATTAAAAAAAAAAAAAGACATCAGGGATGATTCTTCACTTAGATTTAATTATTTTCACAAGGGAAAATGGTGTTTATGTACATATATGTTTTATACTTTCTTTTACTGCACATAAAATACTTCCTTCTATAAAGGAACATAAGTTCATTCAGCTCCACATGCAGGTTCAATGTTATGGAATTCTGCATCTGCCTTTTCTTTAATAGCTGCAGAATTAAGCACAAGTTTCTCTGTCCATATGCAATGCAGATATCCTTTAGATAGTCAGCTGTTTCTGTCTTGGACTAGGTAGAGTCCAAAAGAAGTGGCATGTAGGTAGCTATACCAGCTAATTCCCCGTCTCCATTCTGCTGACTTGTCTTCTCTTTCTCCTCATCAAGGCATTAACATGTTTTGCTAGTAAAATTTATGGAAAAGATAACTTTTTGGGAATGCTACACAATTTTCCAGCCCCACATAGTTGGTCTTCCTCATCTCTCCTCACTGGGAACCAACATTCAGCATTACAGAGAAAGGAAGAAGAACTTTTGGAGTCAGCAGTGTAGTCATGGTACCCTATTCTTTCCATGCAGGCTGGCTATTTCCACCCACTATTAAATCTACCCAGCTGCCTTGAAACCTCCAATTTTGTTCAGTTTTTCTTAAATCTGACCTTGTCACTTCCTGTGTCTGGGCAGGGACAAGTTGAATTATTGTCATCTGTATTTCATTAGAAATGATACTACCAATAAGCATAACTTAATTTATCAAAAATGTTTATGATAAAGAAATAAAAGATTTTGGGGGTTTCTTCTGCTCATGAAAAAAGCAAAATTGTTTCTGACATCCTTTTGTCAATACTAGGCAAAGTATTCACAGGTAGACCACTAATCACATACAGAAAGAAGAATGGAACTAACCCAGCTGGTGAGGGGACTCTATAGGGGCTATGCAGCACTCCCTTAAGGATGCAGCCTAGTTCTGAGAAAAGCTCTCCCTTCCATGGCTGGCACTTACATGAACCCAGGGTGGCTCCACCCCTGGTCTAACCCTTCTGGTCACAAATTGCCTGTGCTCCCTGGACCAGCCATACCCCTTCACCAGGTGCTCAATCACCATGATCTAACTGTTCAAGCCATGATCTGCTTCCCTATAGCATTTATATACTGTTTTCATGGCTTTAACACTTTTAACAGTTATAGTGTTTTCCTTCAGGGAAGGAAAAAACAAAACAAAGCATGCAAGCAAATAAAAACAAGAAGCAGAATCAAAACTATATCCTATTGCCTTTGTAAAGATAGTATTGTTTATTGTTAACACCATGAATTCACTAAAGGAAGCTTTCCAAAATATGAGACATCAACTTATGGCAAATTGTAATTAGTTCTGTATTATTTGCAATAGGTGATTAGATGCCAAGAGATATTTCAAAGGTAACATAAAAAGTTACGATGAATGTGATAATGGTTCTTTTGGAGAGATATTCGTTTGTTCATTTTAGCATCCTCATAAATGTTTAAAGAATATAAATTATTCCAAGCCAATTAATTTTTCTGTTTCTCATCTCCATATACTTTAATTGAACTTTCATGCCTCTCAGCTTCTGCATGGAAGACAGAATTCTGAGATCATGAAAACAAAGAAACAATAAACAACTGTGAAAGTCCAAAAGGGTAATGGAAAAAATTCCATAGTGCTGTAACTTAGACTCATCCCATATCAATTTTTAGATATGGAAAAAATTGTTTAAGTGTTAAACAGTTTTAATTTGTTGAGGTATGCAAAGCCTATTTATGACTTAGATTAAAAACATATTGTGATTCATCTTAAATGTTACACAAAACATTTACTTAATGAAGTAAAACCATTATATGATCCATTTTGTACTACAGTGAACAATATAAATTAATTTGTGGTCTAGAATATGCGCTAAATGATAAAAATCATTTTCATGGTTTTGAAAACTATTTAATTCTCAATGGTCAGTATTTGTCTTAAAATATTTAAGGTTTACAAGTTCAAAATGTTTTTGAATCACTGAATATGAAAATGGAGTTTGAAAACATGAGAATATTGAATATTTTGACAAGTAAACTCCAGATCTAACTATTATTTGTGGTTTTTTTTTCCTCATAATGTAAAATGGACATGCATTTGTAATAGCTATTTCTTATAGTATTATGCGACCTGGTTTCTCACAAAACATTTTTCTGAGGTAGAGGACAAGGTCTCTCAAAGACTCAATTTAGTTATTTACCTCCAGTTAAAAAGACAAAGAAATGCAAAACAAACAAGTAATCCTCCCATCTATCCACAATGAAATCTCCACCTCTGCCCAACAGAGTCTATTCCTAGACAAATCTATTTTCTATATTGATGACAAATACAGACAGAGGGTTTGAAACTAGGTGATCATTATGGTCCTTTTCAACCCAGGCCATTCTATGATTCTATGATAAGTGATTACAAAAAGTGATAGTAATAGTAGTAAAAAAAAGTAATAATAAATGTAGTACTCTAGTTCCATCCAGCAAATCTCTACCTGACACAAATATTTCCTGATCATGTATCTTTCGTAGCCAAGTTGAAATATGTGCTTCTTCTTCTCTATATCCCAAAGACAGAGGAGGGGGGTGGAGGGAAATTAAGTTAGTGCTGTGAAATTTCTGACACCAGCACTGGCTACCTTGTGTAAAGGCTATTTTATTTATGGGTTTAATAGCTCATAACTTCCTCTAGATTGGAGGTTTAACAGTATGACAGAGAACAGTCACCATTTATAGGAGGTTTAGGACATTTTGTACTATATCATTTTTGTTTTTTCTAATTGCAGTTCATTTATTCACAGATTACATAAAATTTAAAATCTTGAAATGGCAACAAGAACTCACAGGAACATTCTTTGTCTATGAACTTCACTATTACTTCTACCACTATCAGATAAAGATCTTTGTGGAGAGGATTTCTGTCAGTATTCCCTTTCCCTTTCCATTTATCTTTCTCCCCCTTTCTTTATTATTAAGCTATTTTTATCTCAATCAACAAGTTCTTATGCTTTTATTTCTCTTCCACATTCCACTGTGGCAAGGGAGTCAGTAAACATCTGTATGGTGTTCAGCTGCTTCCCAGGTTAAACCACAATGCACCTCCCCCAAGTTGCCCACATAGGTCATAGAGTTTCCCCTTAAGAGATCTTCAAGAGCTGCCTAAAGCCTGGGCAGTCTGTTCTGGGTGGCTCTGCTGAAGCAGTGCTGGACCAGCTGACTTCAGGAGGTCCCCTTCAGCAGTAACTGTATTGTGATTCTGTGAAGGCAGTGATACTGAGAATGATCATGCATTTCAGACAGACCGAAGGACTCAATCATATTACATAACTGTGGAAACTGGGATTTTCTTCTAACTTGTATATCCTTTTATGACATCTTTATTTAAACACATATTTCATTTATTCTTACCTTGGATGTTTTGATTTGTGACTAATATTTGCTTTGAAAACATGATGAAAGTGGCTTCACTTAGAACCCAGAAAAATGGAGTAGGCTTGAAATATGAACTACTTGCTCTTTTTTTCTAAAATTCTATGTTTTAGTATTTCAACAACCACTCTGTCAGGAGACTTGTTTATAATTTGTACTTAGATATCAAGGAAAAAAAAAACAAGAATGGGAAAACCTCGTAGTGCTATTCAAAGTAAGTTTCCACTGACATACAAACAATGGATCAGATGTTTTTCATCTGGAAGGAAAAACAGTAATAACAAGATTATTTAAGAATGAGTAAAGAAAGCTATATACTTAAAATAAGTGCAAAATGATTTAGCATTAAGAAAATTTGCATATTGAGAAAAATATTTCTATCTCTTTCTGAAAATGTTTTTCTTGAAACTGGATGACTTTTCAAAAGATCTTTTTTTTACTCAGTTTGACCCCAGGCAGTTTCTTGTACGCTAACATCAGAGTTTGAAACATTGCAATCTGCACTTTGTATAAAGGCAGAGAAGAGCATAATGATATCTTCTGACCATAAAATGTGTGATTCTGCTATAAGAATTGTGCTATTACATTTAGCAGAAATTTTAGATCTCTAATGATACAATGTTACGCAGTATTCATAGAATCATAGAATGACTTACTCTAAAAGGTTCTTAAAGATCACGAAGATACAACACCCCTGCTGTGGTCAGGGTTGCCACACAACAGATCAGACTGCCCAGGGCCCCATACAGTCTGGCTTTAAACACCTCCAGGGATGGGGAATCCATAGCTTTTCTTGGCAACCTGTGCTAGTGCCTCACTGCCCTGTTCATGAAAATTTTCTAAATCTCCCCTCTTTTCATTTGAAATTTTCACTCCTTGTCCTACCAGTACCAGATCATGTAAAAAGTCTATATACCTCCTATTTATAAGCCACAATGAGGTCTCCCCAGAGCTTTCTCCTCTCCAAGTAGAACAAGCCCAACTTTCTCAACCTTTCTTCATGGGAGAGGTTCTGCAGTCCTCTGATTTCATATTAAAATTTGGGCACATTCAGCAAACTGTGTATGTTTTGGGGTCCTAAGTAAAACCAGAATGTAATCTTTGTCTTCATACTGAGTGCTTGTAAGTGGCAAGCTCTCAGAAACTAATTTGTTTTACATTTTATCCTCTTGAAATGCAGGGAACATTGGTGCTTCACAGGTTCTTGGATTTGGCCCTGAATTCAAGGTAACTTCTGTTTTGTTGTAGTCTGACTTGCAGATTGTAAGTTTTCTGATTTCCTCTCTTTAGAAAAAAGATAAAACAAAACCAGAGATAAATGCTGGGAAAAAGGTGGAAGAGATTGTCTTTCTTGGAATGATCTTCATCTCTTTAGCATATTACTGATACTCTTTCACTACACACAGATTTCATATGGGTACCAAGTCCAATGTGAATACAGTGCTAATCACAATATTATTACATTAATAGCCACAGTGTAATTAAATCCTATCCTACTTGAAATGAGTTAGTAAGGACATTGTCTTTGTTATTCTTTGTCTTGTCTTGGCTATTTACCATAAAATCTGTTGGTATTCCATAGTGAATATTTTCATCATTGCTATTTTTTTTTTTCCAGTTCCATCATCTTCTAGATGATGAAGTTTGTATTTTAATAGCAATGCTGGCAATAGATTTAAGTTACTTTTTTAGCATGAAGCATCAAACAAATTACTAACCATGTTTGGTAATACTGATACAGCTTAGACTTTGGTAGCCAAAATGATATCTGGGAGTCACCATTATTATGACTGTCAGTAAGGCTGAGAGTGTATGATATCTCTGCAGTTTTTCTTTATTTTCATAATAACAGATTTATTATTTTCTGGATATAGGCATATAGGGAAAAAATAAACCCCAAAGCCCTGTAAGTAAAAAGCTAATTTTCCTTGTAATACAATTGTGTGACACTCTTTACTATTATTGTTTTTAATAATAACCATTCACTCTGATGTTGGATAGCAAGTAAGAAAGGGCATGTTATGACGGCTGTATACTTAGCCTCTTTATTTTAAACTGCACTGGTGATAGGAAAAAAAATGAAGCCCCCCCTTGTTGCACTTTATTAACCTCAAATACAATGTGAATAATAATTTGGTGGTGCAGAATTTTATGTACCTAAGATAGCTGTGAATATTTACACTGTAAAACCACCTAGCATCTCATTAACCTCCTAAACTTCTGCTATCTTATGACAGTGAGTTCTACATGTTAATCAATATACATATATAATTATTGTAGCTGAATAAATGGTCTTCCTGTTTGTTGAAGTATACCAGATTTATTTTTGTCTTCAATAGGACAACAGAAGAAATTTCAAAGTAAGTAAGTTAAGACCTTAAGTACCCCTTTCCTCCTACTTCCTCACCCTCTGGAATCAATGTCAATTTGACTATAGAACAGTCAGAAAGTTGGTGTTACCACATCATTTGCCTTGTCTGCATATCCTTGTTTATTACTGTGTTTTATGATTTTCTCTGCTTGATCCAAACAAATGAGCTCGTCAAATGATGACTGCTGACCTTGCCTGCAACTTAAGGCTGTTAAGCAGCAAACTCTGCATCATTTCTCCACATTATGAAATACAGAACAGGAAGTGGCTTACCCCTCAGTAAGCATTGTTTTCCCTTTGGTTTCTGCTACTGAAACTCCCACATAGTATACTTGCTGCTGTGCTCCTTATAAAAAATATATATGTATCTAGTAGTGCATTTGGCCGCAAATTGCATGAGGTTTTACAGAATTGGAATATACTTAATTTCTGTACAGAGACTATTTAAACACAGCTGAAATCTCACATTGGAAACTCATTATTCTACACTGCCATAAAAATGACTTACTAAAGATTTCACAATAATTTTACTCAGGTAACATGCAGACTTCACCTGCAGCTTTGCCACACATTTTTATGCCTGAGGGAAAGTAGGAATACAATACGGTAACTAATTTGGTAGAATCTGTTTCCTTTGGAAGGTAGAGCTATTCCACATTTTAGCACCTGCATTTATAGTATTTAAGTAAATAGCTATGGGATAGAAGGACTATCAGTCTGTACATGTGAAATTGCTACTACTGGATGTAATTTCAGTTTCAGATTTTTAAAACAAGCATTTATTTTATTGGGATAATCAAAATAATGGAAGTCAGCTGGAAGCCTGAGTATGTTGCATAATGCAATTGTGTGGCAAATGAGGATCTACGAATTTCTTCCATGAAAAGAAATCCTTTAATGGTAACATTATTAGTTAAACTTTTCTTCTGACTACTACCACATTCTCATAGCATGGTACTGTCGTATACTATGTATATGATTTATCCTTTTAGTATTAAGATACAGGGTATCAATACTTTCACAGGATATTATTTACATATGTATATATCATTATTTATTATTTTGGTGAAATTGTTCAACTTTTGTTATTTTTTCATTGGTGAAAAGAATGTGCTATGCTTGAACCTGAGGTAATACTTGAATCGTATTGACTGCTATACATAGTAATAAAAGACTAAAAAGTATAATCTGCAATGTTCAATTGAAGATTAGAAAATTAATTCTTTGCACAGATTGTACTAGGAATCCAAGCTAAAATAAACTAAGTAGAAAAGACAAGTCAATTCATAAAGCAATTAAATATAATCGAAATATGCTGTTTGTCTTACTGTTTGTATGATAAGTGTGCTAAATGAAAAATGAATGCAGATTCGAAAATTTACATTTTATATGGTACCATTTCTTTCACATTAATTATAGTCTTAGTTGTAAGCCCCTAAATATATTGTTCTTTTTTATTTCATAGTATTAAAATATTCCCACTAGAGATAAAAAAATTATTCTTGATGGTAAGCAGGCACAAAATTAGATGTTTCTGCTTCAAGCAGCAACTGAAATAACTCAACAAATTCTGAGATACGAGATTGCAGTGGCAAGACCCCATATTTATTGTAGATAGTGACAAAACTGTTTTCTTTAGTCAGGCGAGGATTTCTTTCTGAATATATCTGGATAAAGAAGTTTACAAGTTATGTCAACAAAGTAAAGTAGCATAAAGGCAAGCAAGATGAGAAGAAAAAGATACTATGAACCTGGTTCTGAAGAAGTTTTAAATAAGAAGCATGCAAACTCATCTTGTTTGAAACTGCCAGTGAGAAAAGTGTCACATGCCTTTTCATGAAAACTGTGTGTCTCGCTCCAAATTATAGGAGAGAGAGGAGGTTCTTTTAATATTTGTATACCTGACAGTGAGATTAAGACACTACAGATCAAATGTTAGTCTGACCAGTTTATTACAAATCCTAGTCATTTAGGGAGATGGGGAAAAGAAGGTGGATGACAGAAAACATAGGAAATAAAAGCAAAGAGTCTGTAGGAAGCAAGAGGAAGATGGTCACCACCATGGGTCTGTACACATGCGTGGTCTGTAATTCAGTCATCGATCTTCAGTAGTGGTGGATCATTGGGCGTTGCTGTTTGGTTGATGACGGTTACTTTTCAATTGTACTACAAAGTTTTTGTAAATCCAAAGTCAGTTTCTGGCTTTGGAATCTCAGCAGAAACTCCTTTGTTCCCATCTTCTGGGCCTTGCCAGCAGATAAGAGGGAGCAAGGATGCCCACCTGCATCCTGTATTTAACAGGACACGATGGTATCATTCCCCAGTTTTCCCATACCAAGCCGGAGCTATTTTCTCGCAGGTCAGATCTTCTGCCAGTAAATACTCCTGAGCACTCTCTTCCAACGGCAAACAGCTCCAAAGAGATGCTTTCAAATGTAAAGTTGTCCACAAAGTGATGTTGATTGTCACGTGGCAACCCCCACCTCTCATCTCCTGGTCTAATAGCAAGTCTAATAGTCAGAATCTAACAGCAAGAACTGCCTCAAAAGAGAGCAAGCTTTGAGCCAAAAACAAAGAAGGGTTCAGACACTGTTCTTTAGTGGCCTTTTCTTATTTTCATGATGTTTTTATTGCTTTAGGATGCACTAACTTTCCTCTGTAAAATCTCTCTTTTGTTTTGCTTCTTTCCAATTGCAATCTCCCCCTTCATCTAGGGAGATAATGGTGTGAATTTTCTGAGAAGACTGGACATAGATAAAGTACTAAGGCCCCCAAAGTCATCAGCAGTGAGAAAAGACTACATAAGTGGGAAAAAAATGAAAACTACAAGTCTGGAAAGGCTTGTGGGTTTTCTTTTGTTTATCATTGGTTTTATATTTTATTTATTTTTTAATCAGCATATAATTACTAAATTTTACTTTGCGCAGGTAGATGGTCATTGTCAGTCTCTGCCCTATGCTAATGCAAATGAAGCATTGATGGCCTGGGGCTTGCTTTAATTCCAGAGTCAGTGACTACTCATTTTTATTAAAGAAAATCTTCACCCATAACGCTGAAAACCTCTGTTTTAAAGTGACAAACAATTTTTTTGTGTATATGCTGCTTGTCAGACTCCAAATGTCTCCTGGAGTTGGGTCAAGGTTTGCATCTATATACACAGACTGGTAACTCCATGAGTTAAACAAGATTACAGATCCTGCCAGATCATTCTAATTGCAAATCTTAATCTCTTTTGTTACTGTCCTCATTACATACTCTCCCTTTTAGTATGTAAAGATGCAAAATGACTTTTAGTAGGGAGGCTCTTCTATAAAAGATCAGGTTTATCTGCCTGCAGCATTGAGCACAAGCTCACTTTAGAGTGAAAAGTTTTATGTATATTCAGTTCCTTAACTGAATTAACTGTTCCTTAACGTTATTATTCCACAGTATATGCAAAATGTTAAAACTTAAGCACAAAATACTGTTTACCCTCCACTTGGCAGCTTGATTTTCCAGATTACCTGGAATCAAATCACAGACTAATGCCATACTGGGAGGACTTAGCCATGGCTGATTGATCTGGATTCAAACAAAGGTATGTGTCTAAATGTGCATGTCAGTGCACATCAGTACGTACGTGGGCAAATAACAAGGTAGCTAATTTTTGAGGTATGACACTGAGTCAAGCAGACACATTTACACTTTGGTCTCCAAGTTCAAACTATAATTAAAACAACGGAAAATAGTATATTTTTTCAGTGAAATTTTAATATGACTACAAACTGTCTAAAGTTGTTAAGGGGTACATCCTGTCACTTTAGCTACCCTGGATTTCAGATGTTTGCATCAGAGAGGTAGGTCATCAAGATGTACTGCCTATAGTGTGCATCACCTTTTCATAGTTGCAGTCCTCTGTATCACTACAACCATATATTTCCCTTCTGGTGTGACATAGGGCACAGCTGTGAAAACACAGCTTAAATTTCCAACAGATTTTATCTTATGCATAGTGCTGAAAATGAGAAAAAAATACCAACAAATAATATAGTTGAGTATATTCACTGATGATTCTGATTTTCTGTTCTTGTGGCTTTAATTCCACATGAACTCAATTTATTATCAATTATCTGAATTTAATATTAGTTTGTCTTAATATTCCCAAGTAATAATTTAAGAAATTGTATTATCCCATTCTCTCATCTACTACTGCGAGACATGAGTGCTGTCTCCTGTGGAGTAACAAAAAACACAGTAGAATGAATGACTTCTTAACTCCATTGGAATTCATTTTGAAAAGTCAGGCAAGCACCTCGCTTGCTATTTCTTTAGCTTTGAACATTCTATAAGAGGACACAAATGTCACGTTAAATATTCCCAACAAAATTCTTAGTTTCTACTCTAGCACTTATTTGTTAGAATAGACTGCTAATTCTCAGTTTACAAGTGAGGGTGACAAAAATGGCTTGAATTTTAAAAGATTGTCTTCTAATTTATAGATCTTCCACTCCTCCTAAACACGTTATATTTTTCTTTCATTGCACTTCTATCAGTGTTCAATTCGTAATTTCACCAAAGAAATGCTCTACAAGAGCATTTTTCTACAGTTTCCTGCAGCATGCTGAGGTTGCAGTCATCCATAGCAGATGACAGTTTCTGCATTATGCTTCATTCTCTTTCCTTGCAATCCAGTAGATCTCTTGTATCTGGGTAAGTGGAATCCTGTCAGAAGGAATATTCTGTTTGACAGTTGATGTTTGAAGCAAGTCCACTATTAGCTGAGGGAGTTCCTTTTTCTTGTATTCCTGAGCGCAACACCAGAAAATGAAATTACTTTTTTTTTCTTCTTTGCATAAGTCTTGCATACCATCCTGCTCTATAAAGGAATATACTGAAGTAAAGTAATTTGATTTTAATACTGTTCTAGACTTACTCTTTTGGAACTTGGTTTCTTTTGCATTCTTGCCACTCTGATAATTCTTACATAGCACTGTTTTAAGGAAACTACTAAAATAGCATGTCATCACAAGAATGAAGTTATTCTCTTACCTGTTCAGCACATTCTCTGTAGGTTTTTTTGTTTGTTTGTTTTGTTTTGTTTTGTTTTGTGTGTGTGTGTGTGTGAATCTTTACAAAATCTCTGAATGGAATAAAATTCTAGACATTTAATGTCAGAAAAATAAAAGCTTGCCCACAAGCCATGAGTTTACTGCACTAGATAGACGTGTGCCTTGAATTCATGAATCCTGAATGCAGCTGTCTAATGTCTCTTCACACACCAAAAAGGAAGAAGAAGAAGAAATATATTATATATATATATAATATTTATAATATATAAATAATAAATATATATATATAATATTTAAATAATATATATTTATATATTTCCTGAAGTTATGAAGTTGGAATTGAATGAGGAATGGTAATATTTGGATGCCATAAGGAGAAAATATACAGGTTTTTGTTTTCCTTCTCTTGGCAGTGTTTTCTTGTGTGATCTCAGTTGTTGAAGAGTTGCTCTCTAAGATTCAGAATTAATGGCTGTTAAAGCTCAAAAGAGAGTGGTGTTCCGAAGTACAGGAGTGTATTTCTGTATGATACGTGTAAATGAAGATTAATTATTTGTAGTCTGGATGAACAACTCTCCTTCCTGGTTTTCATGGTTGTGATGTGTCTGAGTTACCTCTCAACGCTGCTCTCTTGCGCTTTGCAACAGTTATCGAGAGATGCTTTTCTTGTTTGAGCTAATAGACTGAAAGGCCATTCAGGGCTTTAACTGTGTTCTTTTTGCCTGCCACCTTGGCAGCAGTAGCAAATGCTTTTTGGGCACATTGTATCCTGAGCTATCTTTGAGCAACCTTCCAAACAGCCGTCACTACAACCTTGATTGGAAGGCTGTGAGTTTTCACAGGTTTAGCTCCAGATCTGCCCTCCAATGCCCTCCACCTTCCTGATGATGATTATGTGGGAAATGCAAACAAGCATAGTTGAAGTGATGAAGATGATGACGTTTATGACATTTCTGAGACGGCTTTCAGAAATATACATGAGGCATATTCACAAAAAAAAAAAAAAAAAAAAAAAAAAAAAAAATCATAAAAACAGCCTTACAATTGTCAGCAAAGCAGCTCAACTAAAGCTCTCTATCAGAAGCTCTAGTAGGTGATCTTCACCTTCCTTTCTTTGTGCACAAAATATTGTGGTGTTCTCACCTGTGCTTCCCGTCTCTATGGTAACAGACAGGAGAAAAAAATAATAAAAATTAAGCATCTACATAGTAACTAGCCAGATAAAACTGAATGAAATGATGATCTCTTGTTTGCAGGTAGGAGAAGGGAAAAGATCTCTGCTAAGAGCATGGTCAAGGTTTTTGCTGACCATGCTGGTAGTAGAGATGCCTCTACATTTGTGGTTTAGGCTCTTACTGCATTTGATTGGTACATCTGTATTAACTGTGAGTTCGAATGGTTCCCAGTTAAGTCCCCAATAAACTTGGCTACATCACTTTAGCTCTCAATATACACTTTCATGACAGGTTAGGGTCAAATTCTGTCAGGCATTTTAGTCAGTGTTCGGGTTTTCTTCCAGAAATTTTCTCCAGTTTTTGTCCTATATAACTTCAGGGCTGTTTCACAAATCTAAGGATTTCAGCAATGATCTTAGTATTCACTTGTTGCTATTCTGCCTCCTGAACTCTGGCTGCTCCTCGTTATACTTTCTTTCAGAGCACACAAGGGCACTGAGACTGTCATGATGAAGGAGAGTAGTATGTGGAAAAAACGATAGTAGTAGAAAGAGTAGGATGAGCATTTAATTTGAAAGATAGCAGGAAGTTATGTATTCTTTTGTTGTTGTTGTTTTTAATTATTTTATATGGAACATTGTACTTCAGTACTGTATAAAAGCAAATAATCTTTATTATTGTTTCTGAATGAAAATATTGTTGTTTTTTTAATTTAATTTATTTTTATTTTTATTTTATTTTATTTTTTTTTACCACTTCAGGGATAGAAAGATGGGATCCTTTGGAGAGAGTTCAACTTAAAAACTGTCTGAAGAAGAAAGGGATTTGACTTTTCAGATAAATATAAGAATGAAGAAAGAAATAGGAAGCACTTTCTGGAAAAGAATGATGCAACCAGACCACTAAGTGTAGTCCCCATTTTTGCAGTCAAGGTTACCTCAGGAGTTATCAGGACTTTCTGGTGAATATAGTTGACACTGAGGTAATGTTGTTTACAGGGAGTCTGACAGGTTTCAACGATGAACTACGAAGTGCCACTGATGAAGTCAAGTGATAGGGATGCCACAATTTCCCTGTCTTTAATTTTTTTCTAATGCATCGTGATCTGTAAAATAGTATTGACGCTACAGTAGTTCCTAAAATAGATGCCATTATGCTCATTAGATGCTTTGCATCTGGATATCACAACCAGCAACTGTTCTGGGGGGAGCAGAGGATGAAAGAGAAGGGAATGTCATTTATGTCATTTTAATCTTTTCTGGGTTTTCTTGATTAGATATCTCAGACTTCATAAGCATTTACTTAATTCATATTAGTATTTAACAGTCAAATTCACTCAATGGTGAAAAATTACCCTAGAGGCAGCATAAAAATTAATGGTTTTTCTGTGACAGATTTTCTCTCTGACGAGGATTTAAACATTGAAATTCTAATTTATTTATTATGCAGAAAGATGACATTTTATCCCTCCAGCCAGAAGACACTATAATTATGCCTTTCTCTAAGCTCCTATTTTCCCTTCTGTACCTTTGTGAGAGATAAGAGTCTCTTATAAGAGTTCAGACTCCCATTCCCAAACAAGTTTGCTCTTACAGCAACATATTTGCAGTAATCAATATGAATGCAGTGACTGGTTCTTTTTAGATTATTTCTTCAAACTGAAATTTCTCTGTTTTCACAGGCTGTTACATGGATGACAGATGGCAGGTTGTTTGTTAGGAAAAGTGGAGGCAACTTTAATACACTCTGTGTACACCTCTATGCTTGCTCTATTATTAAGCTCAGATTTGTTCAGAGAAAGAGAGCAAAAGGCAAGTACTGTATCAGAAAAATATCCTGGAAAATAAGAGTTGTGGACATGTTATATATAGTTGTGATTTTGTTTGAAAAATTGTCTCTAGGAGGATTGTTATTAATATACTGTGAATAGAAACCAAGGACGAGGAAATACAATTGGAGCAAAATTCTGGCTGTTGCACTGTTTACATAGCTGTTCCCTTGTGACATAGAAGAATTGCTTGAAGACTTCTGACAATGTTGGCAGGGTCTTACAATGCAAGCAGTGTCACACATGTTCAGAAAGTGCTGTACAGACTCAGCAGTCTCCAAAGATGGCTAACTGCAGATCACGTTTTGTATTTTGCCATTAACTTACAATAGCAGTGTTATACATCAGGTGCCATGGAATTTTCACGCATGTTTTACTAGCATTTCAGGAAACAAAACTACGAGCCAAGTAAGAGCTTGGAAAAAGGATGGGCTTAAAAAATATGAATTTTGGAGGGACTTGGGTAGGCATCAGGAGAGTGAAGCACAAGCATGTATGTCCTGAGCTGTCTTCTCTGCTGTCTCCCTTGTGTACAGCCTACAGAGAGCCCTTCCAGTGTCAAAGGAGATAATGATGCTGACAGGCTGGCTGAATGAGTCTTTAAAGAGAAGAGTTAGCCCTTTTCTGTCAGAGGATTGCAGTCTCCCTCAGATTTCTCTTTCTTATGGTATTTCTTCAGTTGCAGCTGGCAGGAAGGGGACCTTTGACCAGCATATTTTGTTGTGAACCAGACAAGGATCCTCCTTCACCTGCCAGTGAAACCACAGGAGGAACAGAATAATTTCTTCTGCTAATACTCTTCCCCAAATCTACAAAGACAGACTGAGGAAGATGAGTGACATTTTAGGGGACAGTGTACAGCAGGGAAACCTATAGTACTACATCCAAGACCTTTTTCCACTGTGCCTCGATTTTCTGTTTAAAAATATAAGAAGTCATTGCCCTAGCAGCCACATTTGGGGCATAAACTTGGGGATATCATGTAGGTTCATGTGAAGGGGCTTTAAAGACCAAGCAGAAAGCACTTACAATTTATGAAGGTTTTGTTTCGTTTTGCATCAGATTGTCAAGAGAGGGTTTGCTGTTTGAGCTTTTATTGATACTAAAATAATGCACATATTTTTTCAATTAGAGAAATAGAACACATTAATGTGATTTTAAACTGTCATGCATGTCTGTGATAGGTAGGATAGTTTTTATGTTCATAGAAATGTGGAACTGCCAAAAAAGTGTAACTGGATAAAAGGAGAAATCTACACATAGCTGCAACAAATATTTACTCATTTGATTTAAAAACCTTTCTTTCTAATATTCTTTAAGAAAAGAGAAAAATATTAAAAAAACCCACATAAAAATGTAGATATATATGACTTTTTCAGCTATAACAATTTATTAAAGTCTTATTTTAAGTATATATGTTCTGTACAAAATGTTAAATACGCACATATGTAGACGAGATTTTATGGTACTCTGAGATTATGTGAGTGCGGATTTAAGCCATTTAGTGAGAGTTTTTGAAGAAACAAATTGAATAACATTTTTAGAAGCACTTCGTTGATTTAGGAGCCCAAATCCAATTTCTAAACATGGCAACATTTCATCCCAGACTGACATTAACAATAGTTGAGAGCAAAGTGCACAATTTAAAATACAGAGTAACTATTGTTGAGACATTTAAAAAATTACAAATTTTATTTCTCTTGACGAAGTCAACACAGAAGTTCTGCTGCAGTGCAAAAATCTAATGTCCAGGCATTATGTGACTTTATTTTTTTCAAATGTATAAGACTGCAATTGCAGTAGCTTGGGGGTATTACTAGGGTGAATACTTTGAAAGCAACAGCAAGGCTTCCTCAGTTATGAAGTTAATCTCTTGTGTAGGAAACATGGTCTATGATAAGAATTTTATTTATTTTTGTAAGTATTATTTGATGTGAACTCATTAGCACATGCTAATGTCCTACTGTTGACAGGACAATTCTGTAACACATTATTATATATATATATAAATATTATATAGAGAGAGAGAGAGACTTTTTTTTTTTTTTTTTTTTTTTTTTGAGTTAGCTTCAAAGTTTTTCTTGTTAGAGATATATCTAATCCTTCCATGGAAAAGCAAGAAGGATATGTCCCTGACTCTCATCTTCTGGTATTATTTTTCTGGGTATTATATTTGGAAAACCTGTATGCAGTAAGGGAGCTGGCCCAGGAAATGTCTTGTCTGTTGTATAGCATGATTCAAATTCTTTTCTGTATCAAGGCAGATAGCCATATAATTTGTTTTCGTAGAGGCCTTTTTTTTTTTTTTTTTTTTTTTTTTTTTTTCTGATGTGAATATATTACACTACTCCTATCTGAGACATCTCAGTTCAATTTGTCTGAGTTTAAAGAAATACATCTGCATAAAGATACAAATAATCTCATTCAGTCAATAACATAATTTTGCTGTTCTTGTTCTAGAATGTGCACAAGGATCTTCTTGGCGTAGTTGCTGCAAACATGTCCCTCCACCACTCAAATATACTTTGAATATTTGGCACTCAGATAACTATAATTTATTCTGCAGCAGTGTTCCCATTACAATCATCTGTATCCCTTTGCCCACTGCAAAAATCTTGTATTTATAGTCTCTTATACATTTTAGTTCGAAAGCACAGCAAAGAAAATACAGCCACCTCTGCAGTGCAATGATACATTGCTTAGCAGCTTGCAACAGCGGATACAAATAGCACACTTAAGTGAAAAATGTAAAGAAAATATATAAATATTCATACAAACAATGTTGAAGCTTTTTTTTTTTTTTTTTTTTTTTTTTTTTCTTTTTTTCTTTTTTCCTACACAGTTTTTTTTCACCCTACAATTTTTTTTGTTTGTTTTGTTTGTTTGTTTGTTTTTGGTACAGGAAGATAGCCTTGGAGAATAAGATTCTTTACCTGTGTTTGTCCCACTCTTCTTCAAAGCTGTTGAAAACATGGATAGAAACATCTGAATAAAATGTAAGCTCCATATATGTATATAATAGTACCCCTAAACTTCATTTTTGTGACTCAAATACCATTTAATCTTCCTCTTCTATTATACTGAGTTTTTAAAGCAATACTTATATTTTCAACAGAAGTACATGTAAGGAGTTAGACTAAGAATGTTGCCACAATAAATATAGTGTATCCATGGTATAACTTAGTTTACAAGCTAAGGGGAGACCAGTCAGCAGAGAGGTATACAGCAGCTGTCAGCAGTCTCTTGGTGTGGTTTAGAGGCTCAGTTACTGATGTTCAGGCATGATCTGTTTAATTCTACTGGCCTAATGTTAATGTATCAGTTAAGACTGAAGGAAAATACTGCGACTCTTAACCATGGCCTATTATTCCTTAATGCTGTTGGTGAGAGAGATTCAATCAAATAATCACTGAAAGAAAGAGAGATGTAGTCTTAGGGTCAAATCTAAAACATACCACTAAATTTCCAGCACTAGAAATGAACAGTAAGTTCATTTGTTGAATAGTGTTGAATAGCTGTGAGTCTGCTGAGTTTATTCTTCCCTTTATGTTAAAGAAAGTTTGTTACAAAGCGTTCTTGATTACAGTGGGAATACAGGCTGATTCCAAGAGAATATTTAGTGAAAGAAATTGAAGTGTGGTGTCGTGGTTCTTTGATGTGTAAGAGGCTTGACTATTCAAATTAGAGATGTCCAAAGCTTTAGGGTGTATACACAATTCTGTCTAAATTCACTGATCATTAACTCACCCTCATAAGCCACTTCAGACCTTAAAGATTAATCACCTAAGTACTCTTTTATTTATTTTTTTTCAAGAAGTGAAAAGTTTCACAGAGCATCTGATCCCACCCACCAGTAGACTTTCGGGGAGCTGACTGGTGATTTAAAAATCCTTCAGAGGCACTGGTGATTTCTAATTGTTTCTGCAGAGATGCCTCTTCACTTTTCTGCAAAGATTTGCTCCAGATCATACATTAATTAATTATATATATGCTAATAATGCATCAAATATGATTGTAAATATGATATGTAATTAAATATGATATTTAATTAAAAACTGTTGTTTGTTTCCACTTTAGAACTGCCTTACAATAGTATTTTAGGAAAAAAAAAAAAAAAACACTGTACTTCCTCTATTTCTTTAAAAAAAATAAATCATTTATGAACTTTAATTTCTGTAACATTTTATCAGCAATGCATTTTGTTCTTTTGTACTTTATTAATGTTTAATAGTAGCATTTACTAAATATTCTGCTATCCATGCCATTGCTTTTCAGCTTCCTTTTGTTTGTGTTTTAGCTAGAGACTTCTGAACTTATCAGAGAAAATGTAGAGAGTGTCTTCTTTGCTGTGCATTTAAAAACACAAATGTTTGTGGTGGCAGAACAGGAAGAGACAAAACTTTCACAGACAGCAGCAGCAGTGTTCCCTCTGTGCAGTATTTCCCCTGCTTATGAAGGAATCCCTTTCTTGGGGAGCTATTGAAAGCAGCAAATCCTGTTACCTGTCTTCAATACTCCAAATCAAACTAATGCTTTTAACAAGATGAACTTTGAATATTGGGCTTTGCTGATTCACTTAAAGCTCTGAACAATAGGATAGTCACTAATTTGACTCATTTCAGGCTCAAGAAAAAAAAAAAAAAAAAAAAAAAAGCATCTATAGTCTGAGCATCTTCAGACTCTCAGACTACATCAGTGATGGAGAGGATAGAGGGGATAACTTCTTGTGTGACTACAGAGATGTATACTCCTTGACAGTTCCAAGATGTGTCACTTTTTAGAAGAAAAATAATTAAAAAAATAATTTCAGTATTGATGCCGAGCTATCTCCAAGCAACACTAAGAAAAGGAAGTAACCTGTTTAGAAGACTGGAGCTCCTTTACTTCCAAACTTAGCACATCACTTTTAGCATTGTATTGTAGTAACATAGCTTTCTAGCTTCTGATTGGATACGTCACCAGTGTGTTCACAGTATTGACAAACAACCTATAAATGAAATGGAAGAAAGACTCTATCAATTTCATCCAGAAACTGAGTTTCTGTGAAAATTAGTTCTAGCTTAAATTTGACTTCACTTGCACATCTGTTTCTAGGGGCAAGGGGGCTGATTTAAGTACAAGGCAGCAGGAGGCTGTGCAAATGAGCCATTTTTATGTGAAGCCTAAGGAGGATCAAATTAATTTGAATTTAAAAGTTCAATTGCTACTGCTAATGTAGTTGGTGTCTGTAGGTAGGTAAGGTTAACTGCATGAGTTTCAATAGGGCCAAGTGTTGGATTTGTATTTTGATCACAACCATGGGCAGCCCTACAGACTTGGGGAGGAGTAGCTGGAAAGCTCCCTGGTGGAAAAGGATTTGGTGTACAGATGGATATGAATATGATGGATATGAATATGAGCCAGCAGCGTGCCCAGGTAGCAATGAAGGCCAATGGCATCCTGGGTTGTGTCAGAAATGGTGCATTTAGCAGGACTAGGGAAGTAATCTTGTCCCCATACTCCGCACTGGTGAGGACTCACTTCGAGTATTGTGTTCTGTTTTGGGCACCTCAGGACACTGAAGTGCTGGAGAAGGCCCAAAGAAGGGCAACAAGGCTTGCAAAGGGTTAGAGAATATGCTCTATGAGGAGGGACTGAAGAAACTGGAGCTGTTTAGTGTAGGGAAGAGGAGACTGAGGAGAGACCTTATTTCTCTTTTCCAATATATGAAAGGTGCTTCAGCAAGAGTGGGGTTGGTCTCTTCTCACTGGTGATAAGTGACAGGATGAGGGGAAATGGCCTTAAGTTGCACCAAGGGTAAATTTAGGTTGGATATCAGCAAAACCTTCTTTACAGAAAGGGTTGTTAAGCACTGGAATAGGCTCCCCAGTGAGGTGGTTGAGTCACCATCCCTGGATGTGTTTAAAAACTTTTTGGATGTGGTGCTCAGGGACATGACTTAGTGGAGGGCTGTTAGAGTTACGGTAGTATGGTTAGGTTATTGTTGGATTTAATGATCTTTAAGGTATTTTCCAACCTGAGCAATTCTATGATTTTAGGATTCTAATAACAGGGAAGTAGAGAGGTATTTTGCAAATGTATGTGTATATACATGTGCAAGTGTGTGTATACTCTTTTATTATTTTTACATAAGCCTTGACAGAGGTTGAAAAGAAGGCTGGACTGTTAAAAATAGCTATAGGGTTAATCTTGAAGTAATATACAATCACAGCCATGACTAATTCTCATGTACACATGGGCATGGAAAGGATTAGTCACAAAGTTTGTTGCAGCAATTCTTCAAAATTTCCCAGTACAGTCTCTTTTCTTGTCTGGATTACACAAAAGACTGAAAATAAATTGTTTCTCCTGAAGTCAGGGTGGTCAGTGACTACAGATAGGGGAGGAAGTCTATATTTATGTGGGAAAACTTAGCCATTGTTACCATATAAAAATCATGAAACATTTGATTAAACCCTTCCAACTGTTCTCAAAAACACAAAATTAATTAATTAGCTTAAATCTAAGTTGTGAAATGCATTGAGATTTTATGAAGAAGGAACACTGGACAATTGAACCCTTCACACTTTCTAGGCCTAACTTTTAACTAAAATAAATCAGCACAGTCCTCTTGTCAGAACTGTGCCAACTTACCTGGACTCATGGTATTTTCCCTTTGTTGTTTTCTTTTTATATCTGTATTTGGCAGATGACTTTTCTCTTCTATTGTTGTAAGCACCTCTGGTGCCACATGGTGTATTCTTATACCAGCCGTACTGAAACACCACCCAAAGTTTCACACTATATGAAAAAGTGGATCAAATTCGTATCTTGATTTACTTCAAACGATGTGTTTCTGTTACATTCAAGAGGCTATGTGGGCTCCTTCTGGTTGCTAATTGACCTTGATCATCTCATATCAGCTTTTCTTCACAACATGTCATAATGAACGAAGACATAAGTTCAGTTGAGAAAGATGGGGATATTTATTAAAAAATAGACCTTTTTTTTTTTTCCCTCTCTTTAATTCTATCATAAGAAACAGCAAGGCAAGAAATGAATGCAAAAAACAACCTAGATATTCCCCCAAGTCTGAAGGCAAGGAGACTTTATTCCTTCATATTTAGTTTTAATCTAACCTCCCCCAGTATTAGCATGAAAAAAAAAAATTACAGAAAAGCTGTCTGGGTAACTTACCAAGAAAGAAGTCTTGTTGAAAGACTCCAGCTGTATAATCGAATGCAAATACCTACTCAAAAGAAAAGAAAGAAGCTTGGTTGAAAAAGGACATTGTATTGAAGACAAGCACAAGATATAATATTATTGAAATTAGCATAGATATGCATGAATAAAGGGCTGGTTTAGTAAAGAAGTGGGATTTGTTCCCAAATCTATCCTGATACTCAATTTCAGCCTTCTTGTTGCTTAAGAAATACAAGATAGACAATAACAGAACATGTGGCATAGGATGAAATGGACAATGGCATAAAAATGTTAATGCTTTTCATCTTGTTACACACGAGTTAATCATATTTCTTCTCCACAGACTTCACTACTGATGTGGCAGTATTAAGCCAGTCATTACTGGCTTTAATGTGCTGGCATACGGGAGCTTTCTCTGATGGACTGCAAGTCCTTTTGGCACCCTACGCTATATAATGTTGTAACAAGAAATATATTTCAGAAATTGATAACATCACCTTTATCTCTTTTTCTTTCCCTGCAAGCCAAATTCTCTGTGCTACCTAACAACAGGCAGTAAGGATGCATAATAATAACCATGTTTATCTTGATGTGACAAAAGGAGAATTTGCTTTGAAAAGAGCAAGAGAGATTAAATATGTATAAATATAGGCATAAAATGACAGAAACATACCTGCACATATCTCCTCATCACTTAATCTCTTTTGTATGAAACTAATATTGTGAAAATATTTTCTGTAGGTTTCAATGAGTTAAAAAATAAAAACATAAGAATTACTTTGTTTCAAGATACTAACTGTTGAATTTAAACATGAATAACAGGATTCTAGAAGAACTTAATGTTAGGTCCAACATAGCCATTGGCATAATTAGTGCTTTCCACTTATTTGCTTATTTTCTCGCAGACTTTTTTTTTTTTTTTTACCTAGCTGTTTTTTTTTTATTTATCTGACTTGGCAGCATTTGTTCAGCCCTAGTACTTAGTGCTTTATTTTCAGAATGCCCATTCTCTTATGAAAGAAGCAGGCATTTGAAAGGCCTGCTACTGCATTTCAATACAAATCTTTGGTGGCTGGGTCAGAAGGTGAGATGAAGTGCACAGCCTTCAAAGTTGACCTGCAAGAGCAAGGTACACTGTGGAAATGCAGGAAGTCAGAACTTGGAAAATCAGACAAGATAGCCAGAGAGCTGGTGATTTTATCGTGCTGAACTTAGATCCTGATGCCTGTTAACAATAAAGAAGCTTATGAGCTACTCTGATTTCTGTTAGCCAGTGATAGTTTTTGGGGATTCTTGACAGATGAAGATCAATAAATGGTAGAACAGTGAGGATGTTCTGTGTCTGTTTATGCTGCCTGTATGGGAGCACAAAGGCATGTGCATTAAAGGTGTGATGCCTCTGTGATGCTGCCTTAACACTCTCTGTGTTGGGATTTCACACAGTAGGCTGTTGTGTTTCCTTTCTCTGTACTGCCTGTTCCTCAAAATGTGAGAATTACTGTTCCTCCAGTTTGGCTTAAGTGTTTGTCTGGCCAGTGCCTGGAAAAGTAGTACTGCGTATATGTAGCAGCCCTCTGGGTGCTTTGAGATGTTGCTGTTGCTCAGATATTTTCTGACTTAGATTGTTTTTAGCCAGTAATGAGCTACTCTTCATGAATTTATGCATGCTATTCTTGGTTTGTTTGTTTTTCATATATCTTGTTTTTAATCTTTTTATACAGTTAGCCCCCACCATATCTTATTTCAAGAAGTTCCACAGATTATTTGTGCTTTTTTTCAAGTGTATTTTCTTTGGTTTAATTAAAAAATTAAACAACAGAAAGAGAAGGAATCAACTGTAACATCAGCTTAAAAAACATTCTCTTGTGAACAAGCCACTACAAAAGTCATAGATTTCACTTCACTCTTCACTTCATAAATGTTGCATGCTATTAAATGTTATAGAGTTTATAACACATTAACAGATAGCTCACTAGTGCCATGCCACTAATTTTTAATTGAGAAAAAATTGCCTTTTTCACTCTGAACTAATTCCACTGAAAACAGTGCTGTGATTTATCTACTCATGAAACAGTGCAACACCTGAAAAATGTAGACGAACTACTGCATCTGTGCTGCAGTGCTTGTTTCCCTGTAGATATTGAAATGAATGTGGGAAGCCGGAGAAAAGATAGAACCAGACAGCTTTCAGTTTTTCCCTATTTCTTCCTTCACTGTGAGCAACATGATGGAAAGAGGGAAAGATGACAGATCTTTGCTCCCTGCAAGAGAAACTACAAACACTGTACCTGGAACTACAACTATACTGAAATAAGAAAATGTTAACATTTGAATTTTATATTGTTTTCAAAGCCTATAAGCTATACATTGTGGCAGCCCTAGGAACTGAGTCTCTGTCTCCCAGCTGCACATCTTGCACTATAGTCTGATGAAATTTCTTTATATTTTTCCCTTTGTGCCCTCAGTTTGATGGATTTAAATAATATATAAAAGTTCACATGAAGTCTGAATGGGACCACTCTTCTAGTGATACAAAAAAAATGGAATCAATTTTTCATGTTTATCTCTAGCAAATATTTTGGAGTTCACTCTCTAAATGTAGACACTCAGAGTGCAACAAGAAATCATATACTATTACCTACTCACTCCTTTTGTTTCAGTTCAGTTATTTAAAATCCACTACAGCTGTGAATGCCAGGTTTAAAGACAAGCAGCTGCCTAAGAGCTCTGCTGAGTCAGACCTTGGCAGCATTCAAGGAACAAAGCAAAATGTTTCCAAATAGTTATCCCTGATCAGACTGTATGTGGCTCTGTTAGGAATAGCAGTGGGAATCCACTCTAATTTCTGATTGTTTGGTGGCAGAACTCCTGACTGATTACAGCATTATTGCCTTGGACAGAACATGCAATCAGAAATTTTCTGATAGGTTGGAAGATAGCATTTGCTTAATTTTGTGGGCAGTTTTAGTTGTTGTTGTTATTGTTGTTTTTATTTGCTTTTTAAACAAGATTTTTATTTTATAAATTGCCTTCCTGCAAGTGGTAACTGAAGGTGTACAGTTCAAATCTGTTGCAGTTGAAAGTGATTCAGACTGATGTGGTATTTTTTAATGCAAAAATACATCAGAAAGACAGAACACAGACAAAATCCTATTTAAATACAAGTCAGGAACATCTGGAAGTGCCAAGAAAGAAGAAAAGGAATAGCATAGAAACACTGAGGACTGAGGCCACTGATTAGCTAGTTTTACTGAAGAAATAGTAAGATATGAGGCCAGTTATATAATGAGGGTTTAAGACTTATGTATGCAGAGAAGGAGCATTTTGATATGTTAGACATCTTGCTGTTCTGACAATAATAAGAGTAATTTAATAAAAAGGAAAGGGAAAGGGAAAGGGAAAGGGAAAGACAGTTTCTTCTTTGTTTTCTACTGAATTGACTGCAGTAAGGGTTTTACCTTTCAGTGTGTTTCCATAATCATGAATGTGGTGAATACTTACACATATTCCCTACAAAATTTGTGGTCATAAAATGTAGGAATTGACTATGCATGAAACCCTTTTTGCCAATGCCAGTTTCAAATCACAGACATTTTGGTAGTTTATACACACATACCTACATCTGAACACTCTATGTTTCTGGTTAAATAGTTGGTGTACAGCTACCTATGCTGTTGATTGTCAATGCAGACTTTGCACTGCAAGTATAATGTTAAAAAAAGTAAATATCAAAGCACAGCCTTGAATTAGAGAAGTTTCTGTTAAAAATGTATTTTAGAATATTGAAGTGTTTTACATCAATTCATATGTATTTCTCAAAATAAACAAATGAAACACAGGAATTGAAAAAACAAAACAAAACAGAACCACAAGAAATTATTTGTTTTACTTTAAATTTCAGTCTGTATTGATTTTCTATATTGCTTTTTATTTGGTCATGCTACCTGATAGCAAAACAGATATTTATCTGAACTAAATGAACATCTGGATTCCCTTTTTTTTTGTTTTTTTTTTTTTTGCATTTTTAAGGTGTCTAAATAGACATAACATACAATATTCAGAATATGAAGGCAGTATATGCTTTCTGTTGCTTCATAGGTGCATGAAATTCAAGGTTGCCCTTCAACTTTGCAACAGACTGATTGATTACGTTTAAAAGTTATTTAATATTAGTTGTGAGGAAATAGCAATTGGACACATTTTGGAAGTAGTTCCCTACTACATGCTAGAACTTCAATATCAACTGGAATCAGTCAGCCAAGTTGCATGCCACAACTGACATCATCAGTGCATTTTTCTCAATCCCTCTGGCAGCACAATGCATGCCACATTTTGCTTTTATGTGAGGGGAATTCCAGTATACCTGGAATCAACTGCCCCAGGGATGAAAATGCAGCCCTATCATTTATCATGGGCTGATCCAGACTGCACTGGAATGGGGGAAGCTCCTGAACGCCTGCAGTATATTGGAGACATCAGCATATGAGGCAACACAAAAGAAGAATGTTTTAAGAAAGGGAATAAAATTATTCAAGTTGTTCTAAAAGCCTTTTTTTTTTTTTTTTTTTTTGCCATAAAGCAAAGTAAGATCAAGGGATCTGTACAGGAGATCCAAGTTTTAAGAATAAAATGGGAAAATAGATGCTATCAGATCCGCATGGATCAATAAAATGGATCCAATAGATCAATAAAATAACTACTGTGTCTTCATCAACTAACAAAAGGGAAACACAAGCTTTCTGAGGTGATTTAGGATTCTGGAAAATGCATATTCTGAACACAGTTTGGAAAAACATGCTGCACACTGCAGCCAGGGAGAGTGACCCTGCTTGAAGACTCTGGTAGTAAGCCTCAGGGGGTATTTGAGCTTGATCCCTAGGGTTTTGGAGCTGAAGATGCAGAGGGTATGAGATCCTCTATATTTCAACTGAAAAAGAGATATTGGCAGCACACAAAGGGGCCTGAGCTATTTCAGAAGGGATTGGTACTGAAGCACAGTTTCTTTTGGCTGAAATTCCCTACTTTAAAAGTTTTAAGTTAAAAAAGAAATCTTAAAAGCTTTAAAATTTTTATTGTGTGCATTCTTATTCAGAGCTTGTGTTGATGTTTGACCTGTAAAACTGAGTATAATAAAGCAAAATCCTGTTCAAAGAGACATCCTTGCTTATTTAATCTGTGTCTGAGTCAGGAAATTTCAGTTTATAGTCAAGTTTGAAGTAAAACTACAAAAGGTTGCCTAAGTGTGACATTAAGATGTCTCAATAGAATTGTTAGCTGGTACTGAACTTATTAGACACTCTGGCATAGGCTCTACTACTTCATTTTCAGCAGAGCTTGAGGGTAAGTTTCATCTTAATATCCATGGTAGCAAATAAACTGCCATTTGAGAGAAACCTTAACAGAAGATCCTACTTACAATAATATCTAATTTAATTTTTACTGGATATGAGGAAGAATTTCTGCATTGAGCTGGTGATCAAACGTCAGAATAGGATGCCAAAGGAAGTGGTAAAATTCATGTCCCTGAAGACATTTAAGAGCTGTGTGGAAGTGGCTCTAAAGGGCATTGTTTAGTAATGGGAATCAGGATACTGGATTGGACTTGATAATATTAAAGATATTTTCCAACTTAGATGATTTTATGCTTAATACTTTGAATGGTTTTATCTTGATAATGTGTAATGCCTCATTGTCCTTTGCAAAAAGATACAGTTTAATTTTCAAGTTGATCCTTACATAGAGCAAAATTTGGGTCTGTGAACCCCCTTCTGGATAGATAGCAGTTCTCATACTCAGAGATCTCTAGACTGAATATGCACAAAAAGATCAGAATATCTTTTATGTATCATTACTTAAGATTTCCTGCCATTAACCCACATACTACATTATTATCTGTTGCCTAAGGGTTTGATTGTGTGAAGCCACACTTTTAATATTACTCTTTATTAATTTTTCTTTTATATATATTTTAATTTACATCAGATTTTTTTTTATTCAGGGACATAAGTTATGTACCTTAAAGTATATAGAGAATTTTTTTTTCCTAGTTATCAGAGTTTTCATTATACGCTGACTAAATAATCTTTCAAATTTCATTTTCCTTTGGATGGATAAAATTGTATTAGGCCCATGCAATATATGTTACAACACAACTAACAGAGTCAGAGAGACACTTTTGGAAATGAAGGTAGAGACTAAAATCTGATCATCCTCCTTTCACTTGTGTTTCAAGTGATATGAATTACTACCTAACTTCATACACTGTTCAGGTGTTATGGTTGCTAAGCTTTAAAACTGATTCTTGATTTTAAAAGCTTTCATTTTTATTTGGCTTCTGTAGTGTTCTAAAAAAAATTAACTTCTTTAACAGTAGAGCAAAAATATTGATATAATTAGCTGATGATCTGACACAAGCCAACATGTCACACTTCAGAAAGCATTCAACTAAAATTTTGCTGGGAAAGATACTGATAGAGAAAACCCATTTCTTTTAAGAAAATACCTAAATATGTAAAAACAGATATCCTATTTCACAGATAAAATAGAACTAAACTATTTTAAAAGAAGAAATTACCTTGAGAAAATCACAGCACTGCTTAAAACAATGCACTGTGTTTCAAAGGATTAAGGTACATAGGCCAGACTTAATCAGTGATGGTGTGACACAAGTGTATAAAAGATTAAGGAAACCTCTTCTTTTTGGTCACTTTTTGGACTGAACATTGGTAATCCTTTATTTAGCCACAATAATTTTAATGATAGATATCTCAGATTTTGTTTTCATTTCTGGCTTCTTGTGGGACAAGAAAATTGACAAATTTTCTGTAGTAAAAAGTAATAAAGTAGTACTAAAGTATTAAAAAGTAGTTATTACTTTCTTGATTGTGTGGTTAGACATTGAGAAAGGTGAAGTTTAAAATCTTGAAAACAATCAATTCGAGAAAAATGACCACTAAATTTTCATTTTAGTGTTAATTGCATTGCATGAGTTGATTATGATTTCTATTTCAAAATCAGAGCCCTATGTATAGAATCAGGTCCCAACATTGCCATTTGCAGGTGGGGAGAAAGGAGACAGCTACTTAAGGAAGCTTACTTAGCATAATTTGGAAGGTCACTGATCCAGAAGATAACAGGGTGTTTGTCTATTCCTTGACCACTTATTTACTGACCATTGGAGATGGGATATAATAACTATTAATTCTCTGCATGTTATGCACTCCCACACAAATAAACGAAGTGACATTTGACTGATGCTGAGTCCTTCTTAATATAGCAGACCTTTGAGTTTTGGGGGCAGTGTTCTTTGCAAGAGTCTCTTTGATTATCTTCCTGTCACTGTCTAAGTTGACAGAGCTGCAAATGTTATTGCTAGTCATAAAATTATCCAACCACAATGTCTGTCTACATGACCTGCAGTGGTTGTGAATACTACAAATTGATTATGTACTGTGTAAATTAGACTTACCTTCTCATTCCTTCTAACATTACTGCCCTTAATTTAATTATTGTCACATGCTATGGGTTAAAAAGAAGCTAAAATCTTCCTACCATATAGCATCAAATTCACAATGTCTTCAAGTCTCCTTTCTCTCCCACTCATTTCTGCCAAAATTGCTCATTATTTTATCTCTTTCTCAATCTATTTAATATTTTTCCTGTTTCTCCTTCAATCTTTCTTCTATTCTCTTCTTCCTGCTTATTCTCATCTCCTGGCTATCTTATTTCTCTGTTTATACTGTTTTCTCTCCAATGTGTAAACATATTGGCTAATAAAAATTAGAGCACTAGTTTCAAGTACATCCGAAATGAAATAAGTTTTGCCTGATGACTTAATAATGTTGTTCAAAATTGTTTCCACATGAGAATCAATAATACTCCTTGAAATATTATTGCTTATAAGAGTGTTTATGCCATCTGTACACTGAACCACATAAAAGAAAATAAAATCTTGTGCATGACTCATGATCAAACTGAGGAATGTCAATATGGTAGTTACTGTTGCAGTTGATGACAGGAAGGAGAAAGAGATTTTCTATAATCATACTCACTGGTTGCTTGTCCCAGTTCAGTTAGATTTCAGAATATGGTTATGTCCACATATATATGGTGAAAAGTTAGTACGTAGCCATTTCTGCAAGGTTAGGACATCAGAAGCTTTGTGACAGTGAGTTTTTATATCATCTTGTGTCTGGAAGATATAACTAAGGACATTACTGAAGATCACTGCTTAACAATACAGATGCAGGAAACTGCTTCTAAGACTTTTTGTTTTCCGGTGTACTTCTCTGCTCACTGTGCAAACAGCCTATCATACACCTTCTAAAACCCTGTACCTTCAGTACCATTTTACTCATGGTATTCTTTTCTTGGAACATTCTCTATAAAAGATAAAATAGAGATCTTCCGTGAAGAGAGTAACTGCAGTACTTCTGCAGTGTTTTCTACTCTCAGGACCAGAGTGGATCTAATATCCATTCATCACAAATATGCAAAACTTGAAGGATTGTTCGCTACTTTGATGCTTTTCATCATTTCAACATTTCAGCTGCCTGCTTACAGTCATTGCATTTCTTTTCTGCACAAAATATATTCTAACAGTGAGAAGAATAGAGTACATACTTTGCTGCATTTTCTGTGATCATAGAAAAGCTAATATTTTATTACTGCATAGTTCATCAACAAGTTTTTCCTTTGCTTTGAAATGATACACTCCTGACTCAGGAGGGAGAGTACCACCTACTGTATCTCTGAAACAATTTGTACAGCGGAGAGCACCTTAAAGAATTTCCAGTATGCACATGTGGTAGCCTCTAAAAAATATGAAATCCCAGCACAGGGTGGTTGTAAGTGGGTAGGCTGCTTAGAAAGTACAATTTTTGGATAAGTACAATAGAATGAATGAGGTGGTGAGAGAAATTTCTCACCAAGAACCCCAGCTAAAGAATCATTCTATACTGTCAGGAATAACAGAGGATTCACAGGATGTCTAAACAATGGGAAATGCTGTTTCATCCCATTTGTAAGAGTATGCTCCCTAAAGCGGAATGAAGAAGGCTAGATGTCTATACCAGACATCATCAAGCAGTTAATGATGTCTTTCTGTGTGAGATAATATGTGCTGCCCATGTTAAAGCAGTCTAGAGAACTCTGGAAATAAAGTAGTGTATAACATGAAACTCATTTCAGTCACCATAGCTGGCCATAACATTAGATATTGTTGTGTTCAGATGTATTGGCACAGCTGAACTATGCTAATTCCTTTGGGTTCACTACTGTTGATAGAGTCCTTGTTCAGTTATGTGGAGATATCTGTGATTAGAACCCAGAACAATGGAGCTGTATTAGCTGTCAATTTGTTCTGAAGTTTCGAAGTTTCAAAAACTTCCAAATAAGTAACCTTTAAAATCTTTGCAGCCACTCAGGATAATCAAAATATAGAACAATACTTCTTCAGACTTCAGTTGCTTTGGCTGTCCATTTGGGTGCTGGGCATACAGAACTCCCTGCAAGATAAGGATTGCAATTACAGAGCTAACAAGTCCCAGTGCACATCCTGTTCAAGAAAAGCTGCAAAATTTTAAGTAATAGAAGTTCAAAATCAAAGTTATTATCCCATCATTATCCACATTATAACATTCCCTTGCCAACAATAAGCCAAGACATTTTAAAAGACTATGCCGAGAGTAATATAAACAAGACACTTTTTATGATTATATAGAAGCAAAATCCACAGAAAGAAATGAAATAGTAAGAGTAATATATATTTGAATCACATTCTGTCTTTTATAATGTTTTTTTTTCAGAGTTGGTTCATGGAACAGAAGATGAGTAGTAACGAGAGTTCTTAGTAAAATTTAAATTGAACATAATTTAATTTTTCATGTAAAATTTTAGAAACTCAAATCACAAGAGAACTTCCCAGTAGTACATGAAAGTATGCAAGTTTGGGATGAGATACTTGTCTGGTCTTACTGGATGGCAGTTTGACCCTGTATATCCTTTTACAGACTGGCATTACCCACTACTAATTCACTTCTCAGAGCTCATTCAGAGATAACTGTGCTTTTGAATATATATATATGTCATATCTATATCTAAAGTAGCGTTAATAACTTAGCAAGGAATTACTGGAGGCACTATGGTATTCACTTTTTCTTTTTTAACAAAATATTTGGTAATGTCAGAGATTTTGAAGGTTTCTAACATGGGGGCTGTTCGATGAAGATTAGAATTATGAACAATGAAGATTAGAATAAGATAATAAATGACAAGGGGTTCCTTAATTTTCAGGGGACTAGTTTAGTGAGTGCTTTGGCCCTCAAGCCTGGAAGATACATGCTTAAGAGAAGGAAAAATCAATTAATAATAATAATCTCAATTATGTGCAGAGAAACAGCAAAAGAAACAGAATCTAGAGAAAACAAAGCCTAAAGAAGTAATGTTATATATGCAATTGCATCCCAGTTATTCTGTGTAGGTAGCACCATGATAAATTGTACTCATCACATGCTATCAATTGTTTCTCCTGTCTTCTGTTCATGAATTCTTAGACATGACTACTTTCCACATTTAAAAACCTCAAACAGTTTTCCAGAGCCATTCAGACGGGTAATATTTGTGGTAAAAACAAAAGTAATACTAAAAGCCTAATTTTAGTTCAGTTAAGATGTCAAGAATTGTGGATTCAGCACTATTTGGAGCCCTGAAGAAAGTACATAATGGATAACAATAATTTGTTTTGGCAAGAGTTGTAGTAAAGGGAAAGAGGTTTTTTGTTGTTGTTGTTGTTTTGTGTGTGTGTGTGTGTGTGTGCATGTGTGTATGAATTTGAAGGAAAGGAAATTAAGATTGTCTGGCCTTGCTTTAGGGAAGTTATGGAGGTTATGGCTATTTGCCCATTCTTCAGACAAGGAACTTTATGGACAAGAGAAGACTGTAAAATACTGTGTGATCTATGTCAATTTTATCTCAAAGATGTTCAGTATAGCTGTAGGAAGTCATAACTGTTGCATTCATCCAGTCAGTCTACATAACAAAACTAAATTACACTTAGTCATCATGAATTCAGGCACCTAGATTGTAGATGCAAATGATTTTGCTGAAACTACTGAGACACAATTGCAGGGTCTTTTATCAGGGAAGGCACTTCTATAATCTAGCTTGAAGGCCTGAATGGGCAGGGACAAACACTGCACACGCTGATTATTAAGCCTAATTGTTCTGTCGCCATGCTAAAGACTGCTCTGAATTCAGGCCGAGGAAATATTCTGTGTGGAATAACATTTTATGGAAACGGTAAATGTACATCTTCACCTCTCATGACTAGGACAAGTAAAATTCCTTAATTTTTCAGGTCAGGTAAAGGACCATAGAGGCATCTGGTACTAGCCCAGAATTTTGGTTTATTATTTGGATTAAAGACAGCAGTGAATTTAAAATGAAGTCAGTTTTCTGGGTCTAACTCCATGACATTCTAACTTCAAAACATGTATTTTTTATATTGAACTCTGTTTGCTTTCAAACTAGACTCTGCTGAATCAAAATAAAGAATGGGGAGCCTGGAGGAGAGTTCCCTGGCATCATCCAGTAGAAGGGAAAGCCTTGTGCTTCGGCTACACTTACAGGAAGGACTTCTCTTTCTCCGAGCAATTATAAGTGGTAGCAACAGTAATCATGACATCCCAGATATCTGGAGTGATCAAAGAAGATTAGCAAGGGTATTTTTCAGCTGCTTCAATGTTCTGTTCCACCAGGAAGTTAATTACAAAGACTGCTCTGAAAATAATGCTTCTTTATTATGTTTGCCCGTAATGTCAGAGGCAGATGTTGGTGACATGGAGGCAGTAGAGGCTAAATCTTGCTAGTATTTTTTTACATTTTGTCACCTTGCAATGGATGGCAGCACAGGGGCTATCTAACAAAATGGCATCTGACATGGTAATGCAAATTGCTCTTTATAACTTCCAGAATGGAGGTTGCAGTAAGGTGAGTTTCACACTCTTCTCCCCAGGTAACAGTGATAGGACAAGAGATAAAATCTTCAAGCTGTACCAGAGGAGTTTCAGGTTGGAAATTAGGAAAAACTTTTTCTCAGAAATAGTGGTTATGCATTAGAGCAAGTTGTCCAGAGCGGCTGTTGAGCCACTGTCCCTGGAAGTTCAGGAAGTATGTGGATGTGGAAGAGTGACATGGTTTTCAGTGGGCATGATGGTGATATGTCAACAACTGACATAGATGTTCTTAGAGATCTTCTACAACTTTAATGATTCTGTGATGCAAAAAGAAGGCGCAAGTTAAAGAGTAGTTACACACATAAGATGTATGCATTCTGAAGAAGAGTTAGGTTAGGTCAAAATAAACAAGATTCAGGATTTGAAATACACAGATCAACCTTTAATCTATATGAAATCAACTCTTGTAATATGTTTATAACTTCTAAAAGTTAATAATTCCATGTGTTTTCTACTCCTGGTAATAGTTCATTTATTTATTTATTTTTCATGTCTTAAATAAAGAAAAATTAATTTATATTTTTTTTTAAAAAAGGGAATTAAAATGAATTACAACTGAAAGTTTATTACATCTATGTAACATTATATATCTTTTCTTGGTAAATGAGTTAGTATTGTTTCAAGTGATTTTAAACCATGAACCACAAAAACACGATTCTGATATTGATGAACTTTATAACCATTCCAACACAGAAAACTGTTTTTCTGTGAACTAAAAATATTCTTTTGAAGCTGTCATATCTTCAGCCAAAGAAAAGTCTGCATTTTTTTGTTATTGTTCCCATTTAAAAATATTTTTACAGAGAATGTTGTTTTCTCATAAGAACTTTAATTCTCAAATAGGATACATAATTTATTTATGCAGAAAATTGATTTCTGAGCTTCAAGAAATTACTTAAAGCTTAAGTATCCAAGATGACTTGCTTTGATTCCAAAAAAGAAAAAAGACTAAGAAATCCTTTCTATCAAACTCTCCTTTCTTGCTGTCTTTCTCAAGTGAAAATTTACAGTCAACTATTCATTATTCTAGTCACTTAATTACCCAATTAAGTGAATTCTAGTCGCTTAATACTCCATAGTAATTAAGTAACATAATACAAGAATGAAGTATACATGTTATTTATTTGAGTTAGGATGATATCTGGACTACTTGCATTGGCTTTCCTAAATCTTATGCCAGCTGTCATTAGGAAACAAATGAAGGGAATAGGCCTAGCACTTAACATAACTTAGAAATACAAAAAAATTGTGAATTAAATTGAAATGCATGTGCAATAAAATACATATTAAGAAATTGTATTTTGTCAATGCTAGTAAGCCAACTTTCCCCCACATACATGCTCCCAAGAACAAGCTACAGAAGCCACAAACAAAATGAAATTAACCCAAGCTGTACAGCTTCCCAGGAATAATAAGTTAGCTGTTATTTTGAAATGCACAGTTTCTATAAATTGCAGGCACCACAGAATAAGAAAACCATAACATCGCAGCAGCATTAAGTTTATGCAGTTTTACAATTATAAACAAACTTAACAAGATCATTTGTTTCATTCAATGTTGTAGCAATGTAATCAGTGAATAGGAGAAAACTTACACAGACCTATTCAGAAAAAGATACAGAAAGACAATCCAGCTCTGATTGTCCAATAAAGATTTTTCAGAAAAATATAGTGAGAGTTCAAATATATTTTTATACTACCTTATGTAACACTACTATTATCCAGGGAAAGCTAAGAAAAGTGCAAAGAGATGTTTGCTTATATATTTTAAAAATAAACTTTAAAAGATTAAGTAAGAGTAAAGGCACATTTACTAAGGTAGTTAAATATTTATTTGTAGTTTGTGTATTAAATTTATGCACGAATTCTGAAGAGATGAGTAAAAAAACTTGGGAAAGCTCATTATGTTGCAGTCTTGTGGCAACAACAACAAAAAATTCATCCTCTTCTATTTGTTTTTGCATTTTCTCATAAAATGTTGGAGCCTCTGTAACCTTTGCAGGCCATTTTCAAGATAACCTATGCAGAAATGACCCTATATACTATGTTCTGCCTTCAGTATTTTTAACTCAAGATTATTGTCCTTGTCTTCCTTAATCTAAAGAAAGCTAAGTTTCAATGTAGTTCCATCTGGTATATTTTAATAAAACTTAATACAGAAATTTTACTATTTTTTCTCAGCAGCTCAATTGTATATCTCTCTGGAATGTCCTTTTTGTTGTTTCTTTCTTTCTTTTCTCCCCAGAAATGATGACAGATTAGTAGGGTAAATAATTGTCTATTAGAATGTTAGCACCAGTACTTATCACTGAAAGGTGATACACTGCTGATAGTTTCTCTGTCAAGAAGGACAAATAAACTAACTGTTCCTTACTGAAACATTATCCTTGCAGTCACACTTATGTTAGAATGCTGGACCATGGAAACTGGAAGACTACTGCAGTTTTACCAAAGAACACAGAGATTTTTCTAAAGGCCTTTCCACAGAAAGAAAATTAGGTGAAGATTTTTAACAGGCTTAAAGTGAAAACTCTCAAAGGAATACATTTCAACAGTTCTTTCCATGTTACTCAATAGAAAAATCTGAAATGAAGAGAGAAGTCTAAATTGTATATGCATTATTTTAATCATGGCTTCTTTTTTTTTTTTTTTTTTTTTTTAATAATGTACAAATAAAGCAAATGTGTCTAAACATACACATTGCTAATAATAAATTTGAATAAAACTGAATATGAGAAAAATGGATTAGCATAATTTTTCTTAGGAATTGCATTCCGAAGTTGCTTTTAGCCAAGTTCTCATGAGCATTTAATTAGGTAAACTTACACTGAATCAAATGACTTCATTTTCAGTTGAAGCTCAATATTTTCAAAAATACACAGAAATATCACCTCCACTTCTACTACTGTGCATTTGAATTGACAATTAATGGAATATGCTCATGCTCTTAGCCCACTATGAAGCTCTTTCTATTTGTGATATTACATGTAAAATATTAAATAGTTTGTGATTGAGAACTCAAGCTATCTGATTTTCATACATATGCTTCTTTTTATTACTTGAAGTTCTCATTAAAGAAAGGAATCTATTAATCAGGAAACTCTGTATCCTTACATAGACTGTTTTATCAAGATGAATTATTTTTGCACAGAAATAACGATTTCAATTTTATTTCTACTCAAGTTTCATTATTTTACTTAACACAGAAGCCTTTTACTGAACCTAAAAATGTTGATTACTCCATGATTTTCCAGTGAACTGACAAATTGGTGTTCTAGCAAGAACATGGACAATACAAACACTGAAGTGGTGTAGAGAAGAGAAATAAGGATTTTAATGCACCCAGTTTTCTGTCCCTTCTTTACTGCTATTTCTAACTGTCTAATTAAAATCAAATCTGAAAATTTCTCAAGCAGAAATTTACCAGAATTGGGTATTTAATTTCCTTATGAATCTTGTACGTTCTGTTTTCTTTTGTTTTGTTTTATTGTTAGTGTTGTTCTTCACATTTATAGCCTTTAGTGTCTGCTGAATACTAACATTATTAGGCCTGTTTCTCCCTATTTCCTGCTGTTTCTTCCTAATAGATGCAGATCATTTTGTTTGTGTGAAAAAGATAAATGACTCTGGACAAGGGCAATGGACTCTGGTCCTTAACAAATTTTGATCAGCTGCCCAGGACAGGAAATTGATTACCTGAGCAGTGTGGAAAACATTCCCAATTAATACAATGCATTATGTTTCACTAAAGCAATAGAAGCCACTGCATATTTTCTAAGCCACTTTGGAAACATCTTGTTACGTTGTTATTTTCAATTACCTCATTTTCAGTGTTTTATAAAAAGTAATATCTAGAAGTTTCTGAAAAATGTCAGGAATGAAGGTAAAGTATATGTTAATTTCTCTGACATGAAAGATAAGAGGATGTTTCATCCCTCCAGGAAACAAATAAAAATCACACGTAAGAAAATCCTGTTCATATGCAGCTTAAAAAATGGGAGTTGCTCTGGGAAATCTGGAAAAAGATTTTAAGAAAAGAAAATGAGGAAGAGTAAGAGTAAGAGTAAGAGTAAGAGTAAGAGGAAGAGGAAGAGGAAGAGGAAGGGGAAGGGGAAGGGGAAGGGGAAGGGGAAGGAAGGAAAGGGGAAAAAGAAAGAGAAAAAGAGAAAAAGGGGAAAAAGAAAAAAGAAAAAGGAAGAGAAAAAGGTGAAACATGCCCATATTTTGGTTAGCATCTTCCTGTAGCACAAAAAGCTGACACTTTTTTTAAGCAGCATTACATGACCATAGATGATTTTTACCCAAGTGGTAAAAAGTTATGTTTGTGGTTGTATCAAGTATCATGGTCATCTCCAGGTTGCCTAGTTAGCTGAAAGGCCTTGTTGATTCAAGTAGGAGTGAATCAGTCCATTGATTCAATAACATGATCTTTATTTTCGTGTTTAGTCACATAGATTATGCTTAATTTGAAATGATTACTTACAGTTCAATTTAATGTTTTCTTTTGCATTTCTTTTTTGAAGCGTATAGTTGCTAAGAATCAGCTGTGATTCATTAACATTAACTCTGAAAAACTGTTACACTTGAGATATTAAGAAAATATCTAGAGAAACAACAGGATAACAATATTAGAAGTTTAGTTATGGCATTGTCTGAAGTTTTTTATTTCAGTTTTTTCTTTTTCGCTTTTAGTAGTAAAGAATATCGGGAAAACAAGAAAGTTCTGCTCCATGGGTAAACACGGAATATTGATAGAAATATTTCAGCTGGGTATTTTTTGCAGTGAGGACCTTCTAAAACAATTAACACATGTTCTAAGGTCTTTATCACCCTATCTATACTATTGCACTTTTACACTGAAAAACAAAATTGATTCTGGACTTCATCCAGTCTAATTTTCCAGTAAGTGGCAAGCAGTAAGTGCCTTTGAGCTCCAGTGAAAAGCTTCTTATTAGGAAGCAATGCAAGTCATCACTAAGACAAACGTTGCCAATGCTCTTCATATTTTCCAAGGGTTCTGTTTTATGGACTATTTTCAGATTGTGAGTAAGAGTACGTTATTTATTCAATATTATTTTTCCTTCCTAAAAAATTAGAAGAAGCTAAAAGCTCTGCAAATATTCCTGTATTTATAACAACTAAACATCAGCTTCACTGAACAGTTCAAATTAGCACCTGCATATACAGTTTTTATCAGTGCTTATTAGTGCAGCAGCTAGCCTACTAGGTCAGTCAATTTTATTTGTTTATTTGTTTGTTTCTAAACAAAAATCACAGTGATTTGTGGTATAAAAAGCTTTACTGCCATTATTTTTTAATTAATTTATTTCTAATATGCATGAAGTGTTAAAAAACAGAACATTGGGTGAGGGGTTTAAAGATGCAGTTCTCTAATGGGAAGAATATATTCAACACTATTTATATTTACATTTGACAAAACAGTTCTGAAATTTTTTGCTCCCTGTACATATATTTTTGGAGTAACCAACGTAAGAAGAATAAGGACCTGCTAAAGCGAGTCCAGAAGAGGACCATGAGGATGATCAGAGGGCTGGAGCTCTGTTATGAAGAGAGGTTGAGACAGCTGGGATTTTTCAGCCAGGAGAAAAGAGGGCTTCAGGGAGACCTCATGGATGCCTTTCACGTTCTAAAGGGAAGCTACAACAAGGCTGAAAAAGGACTTTATATCAGTGAGTGTAGTGATAGGTTAAAGTGTAGTAGCTTTAACCTAAAAGAATGTTAGAATGTATTAGACATCAGGAGGAAATTCTTCCTTATGAGGATGGTAAGGCACTGGAACAGGTTTCCCAGAGAAGATGTGGTGGACCTGTCCCTAGAGATCTTCAAAGTTTGGATGGGGCTTTGAGCAACTTATCTAGTGGGTAGTGCAGAGGTCATGGAAGGAGAGGATTTTTGCAAATCAAATCATTTGATGATTCTATGATTCTATGTAGGCTGCTCCAAAAGTAATGCCTCCTGCTTGTTTCCATTTAGACAACTATGACAGATACAAGGAGCACAATAAAAATGTTTGAGAGAGAATAGAGAACATTTTCAGCCTCCCTTGCCCTCCCTCTCAGGTAATAGACTTACTAAAAAAAATGGAATTGGAACAAGAGATGAGAAAAGATGGATACTCAGACAAGTTCTCATACAAATAAATCAGTATTATTTAACAGAAATGCAAATGTTATCACAAATGAAGTGTGCAGTGAGGAAAAAGTTGATTTAATGTATTTACATATTCCAAGATTAATAAGACTGTTGTACAGCAACTGCACACGGGTAAATGGTTTATAAAAGTATCAGTGGTCTTTTTGAATCCAAGCTCAAGGATTTAGCCTAGAATCCAAGACAGCATTTTGTACCTGCTATTCATTCACATTGTAACAATGGTATTAGATATGCTTGGTGCTCTCAAGTTAAAAGTTTGATGACTAATTTTTGAAGGGAAACTAAGAAACTGACAGAATTTTTACCTATGTTACATTACCTGAAAATAATATGTGTTTCACTTCCTTTTATTAGGTGTGTGTCATACTTAGTGCATTTGGCAATGTTTATATGGCACTTTTGGTTGCTGAGGGGGATTATGGATAGATTTGGTGTCAAAGAATTATTATTTTAATTAGTCACTGACACCTCCACAGGTTTGTAATTTTTTTATTTAGAAAATTATGCCTAAACATGAATATTACCCTTAAAACTTTAATCTCATTAAGTAATATGCAAAAAATAATTTTGACACCTTTTAATGTTTTCAAACTAATACATCTAAACTAAAGTGAGTAAGTGCTCTAAGGTAGCCTATTTGAGTTTGTATTGTGCAAGGTAGTGCATGCACATCATCTTCTTGCTGTTGACATGCTGGAAAATAGCTTATTGCTCTCAAGCTCATTCTGCACTATCTGTCATGGTCATATACACTTGAAGACTGTTTCATGGGTTTTGCTAGATGAGCTGCTCCTATGATCACTTTTTAATCCATTTCAAACCAAAATAGCTGAGTTAGAAAAGGCTGGCTTTCAGACCATTTAAATTAACCTCGCCTGTTTTGTCCACAATGGAACAATCACTTGAAGATCTCATTGTGAAGATTGGAATGGACAGGAATTTTTAAGGAGTAAGCAGTTACAAACAACAGAGAAAATGACAAAGGTGATAGCCATTTATCAGATAATGTTGCAACTGTAAGTGGACATGTGTCTGCAGTTTATATGAATACATAAATAAATTGTTCTGTTACTATGTTTTTTGATTACTCTGTCTTTGATATTTTAGAAACTAAGAGATGCAGCAAGAAAAGACAGATTATGTAAGTAGGCTCTGAAATTTCATTAACTCAAAGGTGGGAAAGAATTGGCCTTGTATTCCAATCTGACAAAGGAGAAAACTTGCAGGAAACAGCTCCATTTAGAGCTGGATGAAAAATGATTTTATGTAAGATATTAAGAGGAAACAAAGTGCTTGCATGTAACTTAATAGAGAATTAACTATCAAAGAAAGGCCTTTCTCAGAAAACAGAAGCTTTATGGATAAAGTAAGAATCAGAACATTTCAATTGGTGGTAGATATTGTAAAGACAACTAAGACAGCCAACAACAGTAAAGTAAAAAATGGCAAACAGCAACTGTCTGGAGGACAAAGAACTAAATAAGTGCTCTTTAAGCTTCAGTGCAAATGAAGACATTGAAAACAAGGGCAAATGTGCAGTGATGAGTGGGAAGGGTGACATTGGAATGGGAGAAATCTGTGGAAGCAAAACTTTGATAATTAACATTAATAAAATGAGGGTAAACTTCATAATCACCATTTACTCTTTTGGAAGAACTAGCACATAAAATTTGCTTTATAAAAGATTTAGTGAAGTTACACGTAGAGAAGAAATGGTGCATGTTCTGTTTCTTGCTAAAACAGAGTAGTCCTGCGCTGAAGAAATTGAAATGAATCAGGAAAAGTATTGAAAGAAAACATCAGATATATTTCAGTAATCTTCCCAATGGTATCAAATACAGGCACCTCCTATGAATCGGGAAAATTTTGACTCACAGATCTTAGGAGTTTAGGGTAACAAACCATGGCAGTATGATTTTTTCATGTCCTATTAGTACATTTTTGCCAGTTCACCTCCTTTTGATGGTTGTCAGTGAGATGATGAACTAGAAGGGCTTTTCTTCAGACTCTGCACAGATATTCTTTCGCTGAGATGGAAGTTAAAGAAAAGTCCCTGTAAAAGCTACGTTGAAACATACTAACTGCATATTTTTTTCCCTGATGAGATAGTAAATTTCCTGTGATTCACCTGGATTTTGTGTCTCTACTAATATTGCAAAGCAACTGTGGAGGTTAAGGCTGAAGGCTGAAAAGGCCATGCATGAGATTGAGTTTATGCTCTTGTGTAGGAACATCTCATGCATGGATAGAAGAATTCACCAAGGATAGGTCTGGAAAGTAATTTTATTTATGTCCAGCTAAAAGCTTGGCACAAAAGTAGAAATAGGCAAGTGAAATTTGATGACAGTAAAGCAGGGAGATTTATCACTACAGAAAAAGTTTTGAATATTCTACATATAATCTGGACCCTGAGAATTGGAGACACAGTACTGGGATGAAAAGTAATAATACAGAAAGCAAGGCTGCTCTCAAAAACTAACAAGAATTTATGCTCTTGATTGGGAGTTCTTTGGATGGAAATGGTAAAGATTTGGGTTATTCATCAATCACTAGCAGCTGCAGAAAGCAACTGTAGTTTTTGGAGGCTCTCAATCAGGATAAATAATTCTACTAGAAATAGGGAAATATTAGCGTCAGCATGCAAGACATTAGTACAGCATAGCCTAGAAACAAAATGTTCAGTTCTCATCACCAATTCCCAAGAGAGATGAGCACAAAATGAAGCAGGCAAGCGAAAAAAATGTCCTGAAATATTCAGAAGAATGAAAAACCTATTTAAAATGAGGAAAAAATAATTAAAAATAAATGTTTATTGTCACAGAAAGTGAATTAGAGAGCATGTAATCTTCTCATACAAAAATTACATTGAAACAAATGGCAGAAAAGAGATCATGGAGTAAACACAAGAATAAAAGTAAACTCAGGATGAATTATTTTAAAAGGAAATAAAACTTTACCATTACTGAAGTTAAATTTTATATTTATTTTCTAACAGTACCAGAACCAAAAACCTTTGGTGGTGAAAGACTGAGCTTGGCATCTGATGAAAAAAAAAATAGGATGTGGCTATCTGCAATGTCAAGAGCCTTGAATCAGGTGCTCAATATACCCAACTGTCAGCTGTGTTTCTTTGTTTCAAGTGTGTTGTGGCTGAAAGAGATGTACACTTGAGGTGAAATTAGAATGAAATGATATTAGCTCTCTGGGAATCTCAAATCCTTTGATAGAAATTGACAAAATTTTTCTGTTAATAATGACCGTTTCTTGGCTTAAATGGCTTAAACTGAACTGTTGCTTCAAATTTTCATTATAAAACAGATAACTTCTTACTGAATATTGGGGAAAAAATGGACAGGACAATAGCGAATGGATATTCTTTGTTGACCTGTAATAATAGAATGCTAGAGAGACAGCAAATAATTTGAACTAATGGTACCTTTTTGTTCATACTTCAACATTAAAGTAGAAGGGCAGACTGTACAACTCCGTTCCCCAGTTATAAAATGAGCCAGATATGATCCTGTGAGCTCATCAAATATTTTCATCAAATGGGCAAATTCACAAAAAGCCTGCAGGGCATAAAAATGTTCATAAACCATTTGAATTATTTGCTATAAATAGGTCTTGCTCTTATAAACATGGTGCAGTAAAATATCTTTTTGCTAAGGAATACTCATGATATACTACCAGTGATTTTGGTATTTGAGTCTTCCTGTATCTCAAACTGCCAAGGCTGAGAAATTGAAGAAGGGCAGATCAAGCTGAAATGGAACATTAATGCTTGCAGTACTTTAATAAACCGTAAATCTGTTGTGTTGTTTTTATTTTTTGTAGTCTATTTTATATAAGATCTTATTATTATTTCTACTGAAGAACTAAGAAGAACAACAGTTTTGCTACCTAATGATGAGAATTTAATACAGTAATTCAACACAGCATCATTAGAGAAAAGAATTCAGAAGTATTCTGTATTGTCTCACTTCTTTGCTATTAAGGTTAGCCATAAAAATGAAACAGAAAATGTATGTATTTTTCATTTAAAAAATAATTTACAACTGGGACCAGAGCTTTACAGCAATTAATTGAACGGTCATGTCTGAAACCCTTTATCCACTGTATGGGTGCAAGCTTCCTGGTCCTGATTCACAATGGTTAGATATTTGTACATGCGGATCATTACTAGAATAGTATTATCTTCGAAGTTTTCCTTTGCCACTGGAAAGGGGATCTGGCATTTCAAAGCATTATGTTAGTCAGACATTTCAGGGTAGACACTGTCATGTTATAAAATAGGGTGAATAGCTACTTCATTTTCAAAAATTATTGATTCCTAATTTTTTGTTGAAAATATTTGGAAAAGATGATCTTAATAAGAACACAGTTCTTTGAGTCCAAGTGGCTCAGGAACATAGTTCACCATTTTTACAGCAATTTATATATCTAAATTCACTTAAAATTATAGACAAAATACATGAACACAATGGCTATTTTTATTGGGGGGGAAGGGGATTTCTTGGGGTTTCCATATAAATTAAGAGTATTAGCAGGAAAGGATTTCATTTTTTTTACAGATTCATTCTCATTAGATGTCTGTAGTTTCATAACTGAAGCATTAATGCATAAGAGATTTGAACACCAGGGAATAGAGCGTTGGTCTGTCCTTATTTATCTAAACCATCCAGACACAAGTCTTCACAACTTGTAAGGTTACTGTCATTTTTGTTTGGTTTTTTTTTTTCTTTTTTTCTTTTTTTCTTTTTTCTTTGTGTTTTTATATCTAAGCCTCCAGAAGTTTTGTTTGTTTTGTTTCAATTGCAGATGAAAATTTCATGTTTATCACGGGTGGAGATGTATAAGAAAACTCAGTGGATAATTTAAAATGTCTTTTGTCACATGAATTTAAACATCTGACATATAGAAGCCTGAGCTGCTTGAAAGTCACTAGTGTTGACATTCCAAAGACATTTTAACATATTTGAGAATGTTAGCTCCAGATCTTAAAATGTCAGTGAGGTTTGAGCCTCTGGGAAGTCTCAACTTTGCTACTGTTAGTAAGTTTGAACGAAAGCTGGCAATACAAATAGTGAAGACTCCAGATACAGAAAGGTAGGTCAGTGTCTCTTTGACCTCTCTGAAGATACAAAGAAAAGATTTGATTCTCTCTTTTTTTTTTTTTCTATTTAAATCAATGCTTTTTTTTTTTTTTTTTTTTTTTTTTTTTTTTTTTCATTGATTGCAGTGGGAGCATGATTGAGCCCAAAGGTGCTAATTAATGCTTATCAGGATAATGATTTTGATGTGGACACAAAAGCAGATTTTCTGTCCATTGCGATGTTAATAAATCTGAAAACCAAGGAGAGTGCAGTAGGAATAAAATTCAAATAATGCCACACAGTTAGAATGAGACCATCTCATCTGTGAATAGATTCTTTTCATTTTAGACTTTTTCCTGATTTATGACAGCAGCATTCTGGACTTTGTTTAACCATGCTAGCAAATAGCCATACCATACACATCTTTTCTACAGAAAGATGCAGTACCTTTTCTCCTGAGTACTGGCAAATAGCATTATGCCATATGATTTTAACATTTAATGATGATAAGTCACTTAGACTTCCTTTAGTACAGCAAGAAACTCTAATATCTGTAGTATCAAGTCACAGCTATCAATTGAAACTCCAGTTTTAACAACAGGCTATAAAGACTGTGACAAGAAAGAAACGTCTTCTATTCTGATTTTAGTGCCAATGCCTTTCAGTGCCCAGTCAGATTTTTGTTGTGCTCAAATTGCAGTCTCACTTCAGCTGTTTCATGAGACACTGATTCACTCCTCAATATTATTTAGCCTTTTTCTTGGCCAGTATCACACTGGCAAAAAATAAGTACAATTGGGAGGAGGGAACCAAAGATCGTAAGTGTTTGAACAGTTATTTTAATTTCACAAATGATTGATGATTGCTGTTATGACAATGAGTAGTACATATTGGTCTCAGACAAAACTTTTGGGCACAAATGGATCTTGTCTCGGTGCTGTGTTATATTCAAAGTATGGTAAAGCAGCATGAAGTCCATATTTCATATGGTAGCATAGTAATTTTAGGCTGTGGTAATTGTAGACTGTGAAAATTTTCTCCCTAAAATTCAACTTAGGATAATATATGAAGAGGACAAATACAGACAAACAGAGAAACAGAAAGTCATCAGTAATTGTGTGCTTGGCTTTCTCATTTGTGTGCTGAAGTATCTGTAGAAAACTTTCGAGAGGAAGCAGGACAGTCTGTATCGAACTGTCATCTCCCCAGCACCTGATCAGAGTGCAGGGGGAGCCCCACTGTAGCACTGACTTTTTATATGTTTACTGAGAGCTAAAATTCTAGCCATCTACAGCATGGGAAAACTGGGAGTTTTTGTACACGTTCATCTCTCATAGTTGTATTTTAGCAGTGGAATCTCTTGTTCTTGATGTGATATACAAAAATGCACTTAAGCCTCAGCTATGCCCGTGTAATCCCACTGACTTTAAGTACTAACTAAAAACAGAGTCTGAACCAATACAACCTTTTGAAAGACAGTTTCACTGAGAGCTCTATTTCTAAATGAATTTTTTTGTTATTAATGTGAAATAAGTGTCCACCAAATTCCTCAGAAAGCTATTTCCATTGAAGAGTAAAATAAATATTTATAATAGATTACATACAAGCAAATAAAGAAACAAACAAATTTAGAAAAACTCTATCAAGATAAACAAAATATAATGTCAGATATGTAGCAAAGAAGATAAACCCCTCTTTTAATCTTAATATTCTTAAAAACAATCTATGTTAATCAATAAGTCTTAATGTGCCATTGTGTTAACTCAATGTCTTAAATACGATATTTCTGTTACTGCTACAATTTTGTCCTCAGAAGTTTGCTTATACAAAATGTAATAGAACTAAATGTAACAAAGTTGAACCAGTGTTATTAGTTCTCCACTCATTCTAGAAATATTTAAAGCCATGACTTATTTTTACTATTACAGTGATACAGTTTGTTTCTGAAAGATTTAAATGACATAACAAATATTATTTTTATATATTATATATATATACACACGCATAGATACACACATACATACATATTCACATTTGCATTAGTAGTGGAATTATTTTGAATGTATTTTTAGTGCTAGAAGACTATTTAAAAGTACCTCAAGGATAAGAAAAGTCCATGATGTTATTCTTAATATTTACTCCTTTTGTTAACTCAGTGGCCAGTATTAAAATGCATTATGGAGCAAGTTCTAGGCAAATAAATACTACTCAGAAGACTCTGCCTCACATTACTTAAATTTTGTTCAGAATCCCTTAGCTTCCTTGAATTTTGCATAATGGCATTTGCTTTCTTAGAGGCTTTTCCTTTCATCGAAGACCAAAAGATTAACAAATGCATCTCCTTCTAGTACTACTGGAAGCTATGTATTTAAATCTTTCTTAGAATCAATGCAAAATAAGTTATCTAATTAAATACAATCTCTGTTATTAGAATACCAGCACTCCAAATATTAATTAAGTTCTCAAGTAAAACATCTAGTTTAGTACATTGCATGGAGAAGCCCATGTTGCACAGTTCCCATTCATGACAGTGGAATTATTGTCACAGTTCTGTGGAAAATGCTTTAAGTCTTGCAGCAAATATTCCTAAATTAAGGATTTTAGGGAGACAAATCCCTCTGATAAAGAGAGTCAAGATTTCATGTGTTAGGTAAGATCTGGACTTCTGGCTAAATCTGAATATTCTCACAAACACAATATACAAATCATATTAGTAATAAATGACTGTTTTTCTTTTGTGAAAAGCACAAAGTTTAAAAGTGGAGAGTATAAAGAACTGGACATATAATAGACAGAGCCTACTGCTGAAACAGGAACAAAAGGGAGCTCTGTGAGTCCTGAAAAGTAGCTCTTTCTGTCTGATTAGCAAGTAGAAAGGATATTGTTATACTTGTGTTGATGAACTGCTGCCCAGCAAGTATAAATACAACACATACAAAGTGCGCTGTGTCAACAAGCTCCCTTTTTCCCTCTTTGGCCAACTCATGAGATTAGTACAACCTGACCTGGCTATTTTGCTTGTAGGATTCTGGAACAGCAGTATAGTCGATGCCCTTTCTTCTCCTTAGCCCTGGTGCATGCTGAACGGGGAAGAACAACACACATTGTATATACTGCGTGAAAAGGAAAGCAAAACCTGGACTAGAACATTCATTTCTAATTCCTGTTGTTCACAAAAATAATGTGAATAATTAATTCAGCTGAGATAACTTTGTGATTAAATACTAGTAAGATGTCAGTAAAGACAAAACATCTAATTTGCCATACATTAAATCAATAGCCACTAGCATGCCTGAATCATCTGAATAATTAATCAAGTTAGTTTTCCTAGTGTAGAAAAGCTGTATGAGGATAAATAAATAATTAAACAAACAAATAAATAAATATAAAGCAACTTGTAAGGGTTGGAATAGTACTGGAACAGTGTAAGAAATCTTGATTTTCCTTTAATTTGCCAAGCAGATCTTTCTTTGAGAGCTCTACCTGTCTATTCCTCTTTCTTGTTTGTTTGTTTGATTAACTGATTGATTTTGGTTCTGTACCTGACATTATGATGGTAGGTGTAAATTTTGTTTATGAAGGAGAAATATCAGGGTGTCTAGAATTCTTTTTCAGAAAGTGGGGTCATTCTGATAATTTTGGTCAAATGATCTTTTAGATATGTGTATTTTTTTTCTTTTCTCTCTTAAATTGTGCTTTAAAACTTCCAAACTCATTTAAACGTAAGTAAAGCGATCTTTTGAATTTTAAATATATATTTTTAACATCGCATTAGATATTGGCTGTGTGTTTGGTACTATTCCCTGGTGTTTAATTCAACACCAGTCCACAAATCCATTTCAGGCTTATCTATTCAGTGAAGTGCTCTGCCTGTCAGTAACTGAAGGTCATCTTAAGCTAATAGATTAATAGAATCATAGAATGGCCTGGGTTGAAAAAGATGACAATGATCATCTAGTTTCAATCCCTCTGCTATGTGCAGGGTTGCCAACCACAAGACCAGGCTGCTGAGCCACATCCAGCCTGGCCTTGACTGTATCCAAAGATGGGATAACAACAACATCCCTGAGCAACCTGTTCCAGTGTGTCACCATCCTGAAAATTTTCCTCCTAATATCTAACTTAAACCTCCCCCTGTCTTAGTTTAAAACCATTCCCCCTTGTCCTATCACTATCCACCCTTGTAAACAGTCATATCCCTGTTGCATTGCCTCCTACGCTACTGACCATAACCAGGCCAGGACCAAATAACTGCACATATACACCAATATGATGGACAGAAAATGGCGTTTATTACATGTGAAACCTAGCTTATATACCCTATGTGCTTCATCTATGCCCCTAAAGCATGTGCCATACATCAATCATAGAGCTTGGGAGGTCCTGCCACATCACATCCCGAGAGGTGTCTTGCAGTCACCTACAACATATCCCCTCCTGTTGATATACTCACTTCAAGTATTGGAAGGCCACAATAAGGTCTCTGAAGAGCCTTCTCTTCTCCAAGCTAAACAAGCCCATTTCCTCAACCTTCCTTCATACGAGAGGTGCTTCAGACCTCTGATCATCTTAGTGGTCCTCCTCTGGACCTGTTCCAAGATCTCTGTGCCTTTCTTATGCTGGGTGCCCCAGGCCTGGACACAGTACTCGAGATGGGGCCTCACAAGAGCTAAGTAGAAGGGGACAATCAGGTCTCTCTCCCTTCTAGTCATTCCTCTCTTGATGCAGCCCAGAACATGACAGAGATAATTGCAGATCTGAGAACAAAAGATCATATATACCCCCCTGTCTTTACTTTTTTAATTTTCTAAGTTGCATTCATTTTGAAAGAAATTATTTATTTAGTCTCAAGTCAGTGTGAGAATATACAGCTTAATTTTTAATAAGAAAATGACAACAGATTTATTTAAATAATATTTTACATTGATTTCTGATCAGTTCTCTCGTGGATATCAGTATGGGAACTGCTGAATCACAGCCTGAACCTCTGATTTACCACCTGAGGCAAGCAATGAGTCAGTTCTAGGTGCACAGCTGAAGGCAGTTCACCTGTGCTACCAGAAGGGGCCTTGCTCCACCTCTCCTAGACCCCATTTAAGAGCTGACTATCACTGGGGAAGGATCTTTTTTGGAGATTACTCCTCTTGGAGTCTTTTCTGTAAACCCTGGACAAGGGATTTTTGAATAAGATTTTACCTAGTTGTTGGTCTTCACATGCCAAAGGGTCTACACAGTGCCCACATTACTGCTCAGTGTGACATGACTTTTTTTGTCAGGATAATGAGGAAATATTTTGTCTTTGGATTTCCCCTTCACATCTTCAAAGCAATTACAGGATATGGGGTAGGATCTGTACACAGTGTATTCCAGATCAATGCTTTCTATTGATACCATCTGTCGATAACAACTGACTTTTGATTCTGGTGTTGTTGGATACTCTTGTGATGTACTGAAGAATCAGTTTTATATAAATGATTCATTAAATTGAGTGCAATGTTGGATGGTACTTGAATAAGGACTTAACACTGACATACTGAAAATACCACTTGCCATTTGCTTTGGAAAAGGGATACAAAGTAAACATACTCTCAGTGCTTTCTAGAAAACCATCAGAGAGAAAGCGCAAGAAATAGTGGGGAGAGCTTTGACAACTCTGAGTTGTATTGCAGACTTTTGCAGAGCTCATAAAGAATACAAAATAAAGACTGCTGAACTTGCCAGTTTGGATATTCATGGTATTAAGGTGAAGGCAATTAATTTAAATATGCTATTGTGCAATCATATGGTCAACTGAGATTTTGTCTCCTAACAACAGAAAAGCCACAAATAAAACAACAGAACATCATTTGGCACTACATTTCTTGACCATATGGAAGGTGATGCAATTTCACATTTTCCAAATGCTTTGCAGATATTTAAGATTGATTTAGCTGGGGATTTGGAGATTTGAATGATTGTTTGTTTCTTTGTTAGGAACAGTGTCTTTTGGCTTCAGCCTGCATATTTGACCAGCATGGACGGAAAATAATATCAAGTTAGCAGCAACTATTCCACTGAGAGAAGATGACAAGAGTTTTAACCACCTTAATTCTTTGATTAGAATTCTGAAAGGCTTGTTTGGGAAACTGTGTATCAATTAATGAGTCTGATAGGTACAGAGACTTTTTTTTTTTAGTAGCTTAGAAGGTAGTGATTCACTTCTTAAGCATGGAAGCAAGTGAACCTGAATAATGCATGTATTGTATTTTATATTACTCTTTATCTCTTTTTTTTTTTTTTTTTTTTTTTTTTTTTTTTTTTTTTGTATTGAATCAGGAGAAAACTTAAAAAAAATCCAAACCAACATTTAATGATAAATAAATGGGTGTCTTTTTTAAAATAATTTTGACAAAGTTCAAACACATTTCTTTTCTTTACTGATACTTAGCTTCTACTAGACTATAATCCACTGAAACTAATTCCCAATCATGCCTACGTTGAAATTGCTGATCTGCTGCCTGAATTTAGCTTTATATCTCTAACACTGTGAAAGCACCTTATTTCAGTTTAGACTTTGCAGAAATAATGTGGAAGGCAATATAAATTTTCATCTTGCAAATACCTTTTTTTCTTTCAAATTAAATATTATTGAAATATTGTTGAAAGTTTGGACAGTAAAGGATACAAAGCCAACATTTGAAATGATGTAAAAAAAAATCCCAGGTCAAGGCCAGGTAATTAGACATCAGATATTTTGGAACAGAAGTTAAAGATTTTGTCCTTTCTCACATCTTTGTAATGTTTTTTTTTTCTACATATGGTAAAAATGACCAAGAATGTCACTGCACAAATAAGAAAGAAAAGGCCAGAACTGTGAGTAATTTTGTAAAAGCATTGTTCAGTATTTGCCAAGGAGAGCATGGGGTGAATGTTTCAAACTACCTGTGATTAAAGATAAGCTATGGAATTGGAATAAGAGAAAAAACTTTTTTTTTAAAAAAAAACATTTTTAACAGATTCCAAGATATTCTGTAATGGCACAGACATTTATTTAAATTTGAATTAAATTCAGACTATGGGATTGGCTACAGTTCTAAAAACTGGAACAAAGTGAAAGAAGTGAAGTGAAAAATAACAACTGCAGCTCTTCTTGCTTAGCCTTTCTGCATAAAGGTGAAATTCTTCTGTGTCCGATACGGCCTAATTCATAACAGTGAGTTGGCAAAGTAAGGAATGTGTTACTGCTCAGAACAGTAAACAACTGAATGACTGCAAGATGAGAAATTCTCAAATTCCAAGAAAGCTTTGCTTGCTGCAGTGTGGGATTAAAGAATTTTAATTACATTTATATTGGACAACAATTTGAGTCTAATCATTATTCAACAGTGTCAGTGAAGTCCAATCAGATTTATAAGGGTAAAGCTTTGAACATCATAACTTCTTCCTGCATGTTAAATTTGGAGATTAGTGACGTGAGCTATATGACATGTGCCAAATGAGGATTGACAGAAGTGCATTGGAATTAGGAAATGCAGAGCTGAAAGAGACAGTGGTAGAAGGAATTAAGAGTACATTTCCACCAGGGAAATGCCCTTCTGGTTGTCCTATAACATCACTGTGCACAGTATTTTATGTCTATATTATGAGCAGATAACTGTTTTCAGGAGAGCATGTGGTGGAGAGATAGCAGTATCCTTGAAGAGTTGGAGGGAGGAGAAAATGTGTTTCGTAACATAAATATCAACTGACTGATGCTAGAAACCAACATGAAAAAAAATTATCATTATTACTGACTTAAAGTTTCATAATGAATTTGGCTACCAAAACAATGGACAGTAGGCAGAAGTGAAGCAGTTTGAAAAGTGGTACTTGCGTTGTTAAAGCAATTCACTGGTCTTACTTTCATAAAGTCACTACTTGGGAAACTGTGGCAGTTATCAGTTAAATGCTGGAAGTAGTAGCAAAATACCTCAAAGCAAAATGAATACTGAATATTACTGGTGTTCTTTTGGATAAAAATAAAAATTGATAAAAACAAAGCTGAGGAATTCTGCATGAAGTTTAAAGAGATGAAAGATTTATTTTTGGTCCATTTGGTCCACATCAAATAGTCCTACTGAGTTCATTATGAGATAACGAATGAGCTTCTTTTATCACATACTGAAATTCTGACCTTAAAGTAGCCTTTGAAAGTAGTATTCTCCTTTTCCCATAGGCAGATAAGAAAAAAAGGAAAGGATATGCTATGCTTAATATGAAAAGACATCTTTACCATTGTAGGATATATTGTTAAGATTTCTCAGAGTCTTATATTTTTGAATTTTAATTTGTATTGATTAATGTGAAAGTATAGAGTACCTGTTGTAAATAACTATTTTAAGATGGTTATTCTTCTGGAGAGTCTAAGAAACTTCCGCAGTTTAACAGATAACATAAATAAAAATGTGGACAAGGTAGAGCCATGAAATTCTACTACAGAAGATTAACATTTATTACAAAGATGTTTTGAAACACCAAAATAAGGTCTTTCTTTGCTTACAGAGAGATCAAATAATGATTTTCTTTTTGTTTTACCTTGAATTTTGCCTTTGCTTTAACACAGACCTACTCTTCCTGCCTAGCACAAAAGACCGTTAAAGTGATGCATTTTTCAGCTCTTTTAGCAAAGCATTCTCCTTTCAGGAAATTTGAGTCAGGGTGGTTACATCACTCCTATTGGCAATATTCAGGTTTAGCAAATATTAGTATTGCTGAAAAATGTTTAGTCAAGAATTATTTCTCTGTGAGTGTCTGCTTCTGCTTATCTATTTCACCATTAAAGATCAGCTTAGGAATGAATTATTTTAATATGGGTGGAACTGTCAAAATAGTGACATTAAGAGAACCTTTACAAGTGATTTCTTCTTAAAATGCCTGCCAGTTGCCATTTTCCTAATTGCTGACCATTCAGTAATGGGAATTTACAAATTATGCAATGCTCTCATTTCTCTGCAAGTAATAATTTTGATCTCTTATCACCCTAATGAACATCTTAGCTTTTTAAACCATGAAACAGAAAGACCTAGAAAAACAGCTACTATCTAGTAAAGGTAAATGTGTACATCTCCATTTGATTTTGTATTAGAATCATGTCTGTAAGGTTGTATACATGCCTAAAATTCATTGTGTCCATTGAATTTTTTTTCTGAGATTTAACGTAGAAAACATTCTGATAGTAAAATTAACTAGCTGCTAATGAGTTTGTACAATTAGCATCTTTGTGCATGCAAATCACAGAACTGTAGGGACTGGAAGGGAACTCAAGAGATCATTTAGTCCAATCCCTCTGCTAAAGAGGGTTGCTGCAGTAAGTTGCACAGGAAAGCGTGCAGATGTATTCTGAATATTTCCAAAGAAGAAAACATTCATAATCTCTCTGGGCAGTATGTTCCTCACTTGGGAGATGCTCCCAGGGGTCTAATAATCCTTGTGATCCTCTGCTGGACTCTCTCCAGTAATTCCCCACCTTGAGCTGAGGAGCCCAGAACAGAATCCAGATGTGGCCTCTCCAGGGCTGAGGAGGATCACCTTCCTTGACCTACTGGCCTCTCTCTTTCTAATGCATGAATGTACTCCAGGGTTCCATTGGCCTTCTTGACTGCAAGGGTACACTGTTGGCTCATGGCCAACGTGCTGTACACCAGGACCCCCAGGTCCTTTTTTTCAGAGCTCCTTTCCGCAGAGCTCCTTTCAGCAGGTCAGCCCCTAACGTGCATTTCCAACCTGTATCCTGCAGGCCACATGAGGTCAAGCACAGCTCATAATGTGGCCACTTCCTGTCCCCCATCATTGTGTTGGCTCTTCTCCACTGAGTTATCTGGACAAGCCCCTGGTGCAAAGCTGTCATTCAGCACCAACTGAACATGGGTGCATTATCAACTCTGTCTGGGCTGAAACTAGTGAATAAGGTGCAGTGTTAACTCAAGTTATGGCAAATTTATGGGTTTTGATACATTGCCTAAACACAATTCTGTGAACAGAAAAAAAAAAAGAAAAAAAAAATCATGCAGCTGCACTTTCAGTTTTGATAAAGGGATTTGAAAATAGGTTTCAAGATGGCAAAAAAAATCAATTTTTGGTTTATTTGCAACTCCATTTTCAGTTGACAGAAATACTTTACCTGAAATTTTCAAGTGGAATGTAGAGTTAAAATCCAAAATTTGATCAGGTCTCCGTACCAGACTTGCATATGCCCTCTCTTACCGGAGAGAAATATCCCTCACTGCACAACCACACCTTATTCATGTCATCACTTTTGATAGTAGATCTGTGTCTCGCTCCAATTTATAGGAGGGAGAGGAGGTTCTTTTATTATCTATATACCCGGCGTGAGATTAAGAAGCAACGGTTCAAATGTTGGTCCAACCAGTTTATTACAAATCTTAATTAGGGGAAATGGGGAAGGGGAGAACGGACACTATTATGAATTAGGGTAATGGGGGAAGGGAAGGAGGGCAATAGAAAAAGATAGAAAAGAAGAAGCAAGGAGTCTTTATAGGCAGCAAGAGGGAGATAGTCACCACCATGGATCCAGCGAGGTTCGTAGTTCAGTCTTTGATCCTCAGTAGCGGTGGGTCGTCAGGCAGAGTTGTCCTGTTGCCAATGACGACAACGACCATGGTGATGATGGCCCTTTTTCAATGCTTCAAAGTGGTTGAGTCAGCTCTTTTTGGAGTGACAGCTCAAATCCAAAGTGGTCGAATCAGCTCTCCTTTGAGTGACAGCTCAAACCCAAGGTGGTTGAGTCAGTTCTCCTTGCGGTGGCAGCTTCTGGCTCTGGGATCTCAGCAGGAACCTCCTTTGTTCTTATCTTTCTGGCCTTGCCAGCAGATAAGAGGAAGCAGGGAGGCACCAACTTGCATCTTGCCTTCGCAAGATACAATGGTATCATCCCCCAACCTTCCATACTTAGCTGGAGCGGTTTGGCCGCAAGCCAGATCTTCCGCCAGTGAACACTGTTGAGCACTGTCTTCCGCTCTTCTACAGAGCAAGCAGCTCTGGGGGAAGGGGCTTGCAAATGTTCCCAAAGCGATATCGATTGTCACACAGTTAGCACCCATCAGTTGCCTCCTTGACAAGTCACTCAGAGTCTTATCACAAGAAAAACCTCAGGAAGCAAGCTTTGAGCCAAAAAAAAAACTAAGAAGGATTCTCACAATCTGTAAACAACTGTTTTCAAGAATGATGCATGGGAGTAAAATTTCATCAAAAATCTCTGATGAACACCTTAAGAACTCACTATGAGTTGCAACTAATGCTGTTGAACCGGCCTGATGTGTTAGCTACTAAAAAACAAGGCCACATATCAAAGTAGTTTTATGTTTCTGTTGCATTCTTTTTATAGGTTAAAAAAAAGTTCTGTTACTTATATCAATTTATTATACTACTACTCATGCTACATATTTATGAGGGCTGATCTGAAAATAATGTCTCCTATTTTATGATATTGGTCCATGATGTCAGAAGGTGGATGTTGGTGGTATGGCAGCAGAGGGGGATATCTGTCAAAATGGTGCCTGACATTAAACATATGGAGCTAAAGTGTGTCATTGAATTTCTCCATGTGGAAAAGTTTGTACACGCTGATATTCATTGATGCTTGCTGAACATTTATGGAGACCAAATTATTGATGTGAGAACAGTGATGAGTGATGAGGTGATGACTAGTGGTTTCAGCGCTGGCTGCAGCAACAGTGGATCACCTTCACTGGTGCAGATTTTACAAACATGGCATTCAGGAGTTTGTTTATAGCTGGTGAAAATACATAGCTAATGGTAGTGTCTGTGATAAAAAATAATGTTCTGTAGCTGAGAATTTGCTCTATCAAATAGGATTAATTTTCTCTTTGTTGTTGTTTTCGTGGAGATAAATAGGAGCCATTACTTTCGGAGCAACCTTGTAGATGTGGCAGTAGACAATTTCTTTTCACACAGCGTGTTCTGGACAAGCCAAAATGTAAGACACCTGTGCCCTATCCTGTACTGATGCATGCTGGTGTAGGAATGTGCATTTGCGGATCACTTATTTCTACAGCAAAAAGAGCTTAAATCTATGCCTAAATCTAAATTTATATTGTATACCATCAAATAATTTGAATCGAAACTGCTAAGTAACTCGGAATTTGATCCATAATATTAAGCAACTTTTGAAGTTATTTTTATTAAATAATGAAGTGTAATTTAAAGTCAAGGCATGTCCATATTTCCTGACTCATGGGAGATATTTCAATGGAAAAATCTTAGTGGAGCTATTGCAGAAGGTTCAGTTTTATCATCAAAAGCATGATGGTGTCATATTAGAGTTTTTAATTTGTAAAGTACTAATACTGTTCTGACTGGTAAAGCTCTAAGCTGTACAAACATTCAGTTTGCAGTGAAGCAGCTCAGTTCTGTTTGCAAAAAGTAAGTGTAGAGGAAGCACTAAATGTAGAAAATAATTGATTGCAGCACTTAGAGGTATTCCTGCATCTAGAGTAGAGTATAGGAATTCTATAGATTTTATTAAAAAGGACACAGGATAAAAATATCAGTAGATATCTATCTTCTTATCAAAGGCCTCAGATTTCTTTAAATCTCTATTATTTTATTTTAGAAATAAGGAGCAATAAGTCTAAAGCATTTTTATTAGAAAAAAAAATCAAAGATACTACTAGTAAACATTTACATTTAAACTCCAGATGGTAAGAAATACTTTTTTTTTTCTTCTTTTCTTTTTTTTTTTTTTAAACGAGATCCCTTTCTTTAATCTCTGGAAGGCATTTCCAGATTTTTTCCACATACAGTTTTCATTTAAAAAATGGTCAAATCCTACAGCATGTCCCATTGGACTGTCCTCATCTGAACTGCAGATGGGTATAACAATAGACTGAGGTGGCAAAAGAGTGTTCTCTCCCCACAAGGCATCCTGTTTCAAGCATGAGAGCGCTGACTGCACAGAGCAACATGCTCGTGCAATATAGCCTGTGCAGTATCCCACTTATTCCTTCATGCTTGTCAGAGTTTTCTAGTGCAGATGTATAATGACTGCAGTTTATAGTATGAGTTTGGTTTTTTTTTGTCTTTCATGACTTTAGTTACAAAGCTGGGATACAGGGGTATAAGATTTTTCAATAAATCTTCCAATAGGGATTACCATTATCGCGACTGTGACAATCCATTACAAGATTTAGTTACGTTTTAGTATTTTTAAATTGCTATCTCATTTGGACAAGAAAGTTCTAAATCAATGGGCTTCTTATTTCACTGCAGCTTATTAGGAGAAGTTTCTTTTATCATGTGATAAAAATATTCAGTATGTATTTTAAATAGCTATCTCAGTATACGTCAGGCTAAAGTAATACCATAAGTATTTTGTTTTAATTAGATTTTATTCTTCTTTCACAGCATGCTGAGAACATTCATCTTCCTTTTTCCTTCAAATTCTACACACTTTTCACCTCTTGGGATGTTCAAATAGATCTCAGTGCCATTGCTTACCAACAGTAGCACCGAACTAGATTTGCACAGTAAGTGCATATCCTATTTGTTCTCTAAGGGATTGAGGTTGTTCAGTCTGGAGAAGAAAAAGCTCTGGGGAGACATCATTACAGCCCTTCAGTACTTGAAGTTGGCTAATAAAAAAGATGGAGAACAACTTTTTACTTGGGTAGATAGGAATAGGAAAAGGGGAAAAGGAGGAACAACTTTAAACTAAAAGAGCAGAGATTTAGGTTAGATATCAGGAGGATATTCTTTACTCAGAGGGTGGTGAGGCAATGGCACAGGCTGCCCAGAGAAGCTGTGGGTGCCCCACCCCTGGAGGCTCTCAAGGCCAGGTTGAACGGGGCCATAGGCAGCTGAGCTGGTGGGTGGCAGCCCTACAGGGCAGAGAGGTTGGAACTAGATGATCTTTGAGTAGGTTTTAAAAAATCATTCCCTTTCCAAGCCATACTGTGGTTCTTTTCTATGATTCTCAGTCTTACCAAGGATGGTGAATGGTATGAATCTCAGAAACAATTATCATGCTCATAATGTAATTAAAAAAAAAAGAGGCTTCAAAATGTCTGAAATGCTCAATGGAACATTCAGAAGCACCCTTTTAGAAGTTAGACAGTGCTAATATTTGTGAATATTTGTGAACTCTAGATAAAATAATACATATTCATGTTCCGAAGTAATACATTAAAGATTTAATGCTATATGCCTATTTGTATGCAAAATAAATAAATAGATAAATAATAAAAATAGATAAATAAATAGCTTTTTCTTTGGTGTTACATTCACTTTTCCAAAATATCTTTGAGTCCTAAGAGTCCTAAGGATGAGTATTCAAGTACAACTTAAGAAGAATTTGGGAAGGTTAGGAAAAGGTCCAGCTTCCTGAAGGTCTCCACTACTTGGATAGTGATGCATGTGATGGTTGCTTTTTTCTTCTCTCTTCTTTTCCACGTATTGCATATTGTTGATGTTGCTCTTCTTGAGAACATGACCTTAGTCATAGGTTTCCTTGGCTTCATTTTAATACTTTCTCTTAACATGATCTGCTTACATGCTTTTTCTCACAGTTATCTCTAAAAACATATTTTTACCTGAACATTACAAAATTGTACTCCTGCAGTGACTTTTGACTGACAGTTGTGATTTGTGTTTATAGTAAGGGACCTTAAATATCACCATATTTTTGTACTCTTTCATGTCATTTTTTATTGAAGATTCATTCAATGTAAACTAAATACTTGTTATAAATTAAAGCTAAATTGAAATAAATTTGGACATTAGTTATCTTTATTGAAAGACTAATTGCTATCACAGCTGAATGAGAAAAGCCTAGACAGAAATCATGCACTGTTAGACACAAAACTTATAATCTTTAACATAACATAGCAAAATTATATTTTACTGTTCACCTACTTCAGCTGTTTCTGGACTTTGTCATATCCTCTAAGGATTGCAGAAGAGTTTCAGCTTACTTTTTTTGTGTTGGGGGCGAACCACATTAGAAAATAAGGAATCTTCAGCAATATATCTTGGTGATAACAGATGTTGCATTATTTTTAGGGCATTTAGGGCACACGTTCCATTAGTACAGATGTTAGCAAAATCAGAGGATCTCAGCATATCATTCTCAATTTCTGTAGCTGAAAACTGTAAGCCCATACCCATAGATGAATGTTTGCATGTGTGATCCTTCTGAGATGTCTAAGATCTCAGAAGTTGGTGCAGTCAAGACTTTGATTTGTTAGAGAGAATTGCATGGTAATGGAAGGAGAATGTTGTTCTCATTCACGTGGGTGGTAGGTAGTGGATGGAGTACACCGACTTTTTGCTTGATCTGAACCAAAATTTACAGGTTTAGTATATGCATCTGCTCTCCTATAAAAAAAAAAGTTAAGGGACTTGGGCTTGAACAGCTTGAAGAAGGCTCCAGATGTACCTCATTATGGCCATTCTGTTCTTGAGGGGAGCTTATAAGGAGGAGGGGGACCTGTCTATTTTATCTATTAATCATAGATAAAATCTACAAGATTTTCTCCAAACTATGTGACAGCATAAACAATAATTCATAATTCTGGATTTGAAAGAAGTCAACATCACCAGAAAAGTTTTAGTTTAATTTATTGTGAGGAAAAGACAACATAAAGCATTTAAAAAAATGAAAATATTTACTGACTGTATGGATTAAGATGTAAATAGTAAAAGTTACCAGTATCAAGTTACCAGTTACAAGTTACCAGTAAAAGTTACCAGTATTACTTTGCAAATGATGATGCCAACTTTTGTTTTTAATAATTTTTTATTGTTTATCATTTCTTATTTGTCATCTTCATCTTCTGTAAAGCTTTTGACACAGTCCTTCACCACATCCTTCTCTCTAAATTGGAGAGGTATGGATTTGAAGGATGGACTGTTCAGTGGATTAAAAATTGGTTGGCTAGATGTTGTCAAAGGGTTGTGATCAATGGGTTCTGTGTCAGGGTGAAGGCCGGTCACAAGCAGTGTACGTTTGGGACTGGTGCTCTTCAACATCTTGAACAACCCTGTAGAGAAGGACTTGAGGGTCCTAGTAGACGAGAAGTTGGACATGAGCCAGCAGTGTGAACTTGCAACCCAGAAGGCCAACAATGTTCTGGGCTGCATTAAAAGAGGAATGACTAGAAGGGAGGGGGACTTGATTGTCCACTTTTACTCAGCTCTTGTGAGGCCCCATCTTGAGTACAGTGACCAGGCCAGCACAAGAAGGGGCATAGAGCTCTTGGAACAGGTCCAGAGGAGGACCACTAAGATGATCAGAGGTTTGGAGCACCTCTCCTATGAAGGAAGGTTGAGGAAATGGGCTTGTTTAGCTTGGAGAAGAGAAGGCTCTTCAGAGACCTTATTGTGGCCTTCCAATACTTGAAGCGAGTATATCAACAGGAGGGGATATGACTGTTTACAAGGGTGGATAGTGATAGGACAAGGGGGAATGGTTTTAAACTAAGACAGGGGGAGGTTTAGGTTAGATATTAGGAGGAAATTTTTCACATGCAGGATGGTGACACACTGGAACAGGTTGCCCAAGGATGTTGTGGATGCCATAAGTTGTGTGCCATGGAAATCAATATGCCTTCTCCTCTCCAAAGAAAACAGGAATTTTTTTTTTCTGATAGTATGTCCTAGTTTATACCTTTTTTTTTTTTTTTTTTTTTTAATACACATGAAGTTAGAGCCCCTATTGTACTTGAATTTTATATTTTGCATCCTGACCTTTCGGAAAGGAGATAGTTTTTGAATCAATGGACTGTGTAATATCAAAGCTCAGGTATGATCTCCATTGCAAATCTTTCAATGGACTTTGAAATCCAGGGTGACTAACTTTTGCTGTACTGCAATTTCAAATGAGTTTTGATTTTGGAAAAGAAATAAGATATTCATTAATGACCGTATTAACTGTATTACTTACAGAATACAAAAAAAACCCAAACCAAAACAAAATCTAAATATGGCTTTTACAGAATAGATTCTGTTTATATAACAGAATACGACAGATATTCTCAGACTCATAGAATCACAGAATAGCTTAGGGCAGAGGGGACCTTAAAGATTGTTTAGTTCCAATTCTCTCCCATGGGGAAAGTTAGTTGTTTTGGTCAATGTAGTATAATCAAGTTTGCTTTTGTTTCATTGGGTTAAAAAATGAATTGTAGAAATAATTCCTTTGCTTCAAAACTATAAATTTATTAGATTTTAAGAAATTTTAAGAAATATGCTATTTCATCTACATAAAAATATAAGAGTAAATGACTCTCATGTTTTGTCCAGAAAAGAAAAGCAAACAAAGCTGTATCTTAGAACTTAATATATATTTCTACCTTACACAGTACATAAGCAGATATACAGTGGTTTAAATTGCCACAACCATGTTTTCCTTCAGAATGTTTCCTGTAACTCCAGTGATATCCAGGAGTCATTTCCTCCATGCACTGTCATTTTCCCTCAAGTGGGAGTCATCTCAGGCCAACTGCTTCCAAGTGACAAAAATTAGTTTTAAAAATTCTCCCTGAAAGGTGTATTAGATTTTAGATATTCCAGTAAAGGTAGCTGATTTATGTTTATTTTCCTGTGGCTCTAGTTTCACTGGTATAATAGTGACAGAGAAACTTTAAAAAATGAAGAGAAGTTAGTACCTGACCTAGGGAAAAAAAAAAAAAGACTACTAACGTTAGGTAAACAGAACATGTCTCACAGGGCTGTTGATCACACTTTGGCCTGATTAAATAAATATGGTGCTTCCTTTCGCATTCTGAAATTCTCCTGTTGTTCCTGTGAAAGAGTGCTGCACTCCAAATGTACTGCTGGGGAATGTGTGGCTGATATCATCACATCAGCAGGGATCGATGAAAGAAAGAATATTCAAATAGTGAAATATCTACCTGGGGCTATATCCTAGTTGAATATTACATCAATATAAATTTATTTCACTCAAATATTACATTATTTGAGTCATGAGAGACTAATGAAAGCTAATGTCAATTAGTTAAATCCTTGTTATGTTTCATCTAGCAGACTTTGAACCACTCTGTATAAGAAATATGCAATGGTACATTTCCTAATTAATAAAATAATACTCTGTAAGGAGGAAGGGAAGGAAAATGCCTTTAAAAATATCCTGTAATTCTTCATAATTCAAAAATATATATCATTTTCTTATTAATTTCTAATTGTGAAGCTAGTATCTTGTGAACGTATATTCAGCATTTAGCATTCGATTTCCCTTTTTTAAAAAATACATAAGATTTTAGTCATGGAGATAACCAGATGCAAATATATATTTTAAGATATTCTCTTCTGAATTCTCAAAGGAGATCTCCTTCAACAATCTTCCTAATGACAATCTCCTTGTCTTCTGAAATTTGGAGATTCCAGTCCTACACTTGGCTTTTCTAGATCCTTCCTGAATTTGAACTTGGCTGAACTGCATTTGATCTGTGTATCTTGATTTCCTAAGTTATAATACCTTTCTCAGAAGAGGACCTGTAAATGATAGAAGCTGTGATAAAAAATATAACATCCCTTTAAAACTTAATATTATAAAAACTGCCTTCATTCCAAGATTATCTGACAGGCAGTCTGTATATGCTGGAATTATGGTTCCTCACTTAACTTTTTTATTGCCTCTACTGCTTCTATGCATCCTGTTCTCTGCAGAGATGTGATATGATGAAGGTATGTAGGGTTTTCCCTATATGCCTTTTTTACAAAAACAGATTATTGCATAAAAGTTTGGGCATAATTCCAGATTTTTATGTGATAAGAGTAAAGGATTATCAACTTGTTCTGTCCTTAAGATAGTTAACTGCAAATAAATATGCTTTGATATTACGCATTTGATTATACCAAAATTTAAGGGCTTCTCAAGGATGAAACGAGACCCTGAAAACAGCTCAAACTCTGAGGATAGCTGTTTGGCATCTATGGGACAGGAGAGTGACAAACTGAAAACAACAAAGGAGAGTAGCAGGGTGCTTACCTCAGCTCCCTGCTGATAAATAGTTGAAGGTATTGTACCACTGCTGAAATACTTTTAATGGTGGATATTTTTTAACTTTTTTTTTAGTTGAGAGCTCATCTGTCCTACTGAGTTTCATTTCTTTTGTGACATTGAGCCTCTTTAAAACTGTAAATAATGAAAGCACAATTTTCTTTGTGCTCTGAAAGTTCTCTTCTTCACAAAATATTAGAAGTTCAAGAGCATAAATAAGCTTTTCTATATAATATAAGCAGAAATACCTTTCTATTGCATTTGTTTACATTTTTGACAGCAGGGAGTAAATTTTCTGTGTGTGGCTTCAGATTTTACAATAGATTCAATCCTCATTAACTTTAAAAAGTGTTCTATAGATTATAATTCCTGAACTGCCTGAAAGCTAACTCTTGGGTGTAATCGATAGATGTCTACTCTTTCATAATTTTAACAAAGTATCAAGTGTCTGTATTATTAGCAATGAAATAGCATTTATTAAAAATATATATATCATCAGCATTGATGAGTGTGGCTATGGGTAGGTGAATGAGTGAATGATTTCTTGAGAACAGTCAGAATATTGCTAGTAATTGCAGAATGCCACGAAGTTGCTGGCATTACCGTATGGAAAAATATTTTTGAATTAATATAGCAAAATGAAAAATAGTTACTGTTCATAATCTCTTAAAGTATTTCTTCTACTTGTCTTTCTTCTACTACCTACTTGTCATCAGCAAACTTGCTGAGAGACACCAAGCTGAGTGGTGCAGTTGACACAGTTGATGGAAGGGATGCCATTCAGGGGAACCTCAACAAACCTGAATGGTGGGCCCAGGTGAACCTAATGAAGTTCAACAAAACAAAGTGCAAGGTTTTGCACTTGGGCCAGAGGAATCCCAGGCATCTGTACAGAGAGTAGCCCTAAAGAGAAGGACCTGGGGTTCCTGATGGATGAAAAACTTAACATGAGTCAGCAGTGTGCCCTTGCAGCTCGGAAGGCAAATGGTATACTGGGCTCCATCAGAAGAGGGATAGCCAGCAGGGACAGGTAGGTGATTATCCCCCTCTACTCTGCTCTTGTGAGGTCTCATCTGGAGTAGTGTGTCCATGTCTGAAGTCCCCAGTACAAGAAAGTCAGAGAGCTTTTGTAGAGGGTCCAGAGGAGGGCCACAGAATGATCAGGGGACTGGAGCACCTCCCCTATGAAAACAGGCTGAGGGAGATGGGCTTGTTGAGCTTGGAGAAAAGAAGGCTGCGGGGTGACCTCACTGCAGCTTTTCAGTACCTAAAGAGTGCCTATAAACAGGAGAGGAGTCAACTCTTTGGAAGGGTAGATAACTGCAGGACAAGGGGAAAAGTTTTTAGGTGAAGCAGGGAAGGTTTATGTTGGATGTCAGAGGGAAGTTTTTTACTATGAGAGTGGTGAGGTGCTGGAGCAGGCTGCCCAGAGAGGCTGTGGATGTCCTTTCCCTGGAGTTATTCAAGGCCAGGTTGTATGCGGCCCTAGGCAGTATTATATGGGGAGGTTGGCGGCCCTGCCTGTGCAGGGGGTTTGGAGATTCATGATCCTTGAGGTCTCTTCCAACCCTGGCCATTCTATGTGATTCTGTGATTAATGTATATTGATATGAGAATGCCAGCACATGGCAATGTTTCCTGCTAAGAACTAGAATCAATCCAAAATAAAAAAGCAGGAAGTTTTTTGGTAGAAGTACTACTCTTGAATATCAGAAATGAGGGTGCTGTTCCCATTTTTACTGGTGTTCTGAAATTGGGAATGTCATCCATTACTACACTTAGAAGTGTTTTGTTGTGCTTCATTATCTTTCCTCTCTAGGCTGACTCCTACACACCTTTCCCATGTCCATTTTTCTACACTGTAGAACTGACCATGCAAAGAAGTTAAAGAATAGTTACTAGGAATTTGTGCACTGGAAATAGCATTATTAATAAGATTAACAGTATGATTACATTGAACATGCAAGAAATGAGCTTGCAATAATACAAGAAGGTAGTAGTTCGTGTCCATTCAGTAATATAATTTATTGATGTTGAGATGCATCATTACGTAAAGAAGCAACCTGGCTTACTCTAGGTGTCTTGAAAATCTATCTTCCCTGTGTGTATTCATTTTTAACAATGAAATTATATATATATTAAAAATAAATGTATTTGGTAGTGACAACTCAAGCTCTGTTACTATAGAAATATAAATTTAAGTACTGATAGAGGGCTGATCCTGCTTCTACCAAAATCGAAGGCAAAATTTAGATTTTCTGGATGGAATTGCATACTTTTTAAAAGTTTTCTGGTATCACAGAAGGGGCTGAAATGTATCTCAAATATAAATAAGCTATAGCATTTCCATGTTTTGCATCCAGCTGTGTACTGGGAAACGGTTTTATAAACTAATTTCCAGAAGGGATCTATACTGCATTTTAAGGGACTTACAAAATCCCTACAGAGAAATGATTCTAAAAGTGTAAGGGGGAAACTTTGCATAGTTTATAGTGATAGAAAGGAGTTTTGACACCCAAAATATGCTATAGAATTTCAATTCTAATTATTTGTACCTGCAGTTTAAAAGAGGTGCAGTACTGCCAAACAAACAAAGCTCAGCAGGACACAATTATCGAGGAAAATGCAAGAAGTTAAGCCTGCTTTAATTATGCCACTCTTAACATCATTTTGCTAGGTTGCATACACAGAATATAAGTCCATTTCAGAAGGTATATGGAATAAAATTCCTGGGAATGATAGAATGTTTTTTTAGAATGTATGTTTGAAAGATTTGCTTACAAAATTGAATGTACATCAATTTAGACTAAACTAAATGTGTAGGATTCTGATTTAATACCTCTGTATGAATACAGAAGGCACTGCAGTGTTTGGACATTTCTCTTTGTTCCCAGTTGGCTGTGTTGAAATTGCAAAGCTATTACTGCAAATATTCTCAGTATCAGATATCTGAGAAAAGGCTCAACAGTTATATTTCCATAGATTTAAAGTATGAGTCAAAGTAAGGGAATTAGAGCATTACATGATGATTAAAGATGGAAGAAGGTACAATATCAGATATTGCAGTATGGCAGCCTGCCTTTATTTTATTATTTAAAAGGTGGGGGAAGAAAAAAAGGAAAAAAACAGATTAGGGTGGCTTGTAAACCATTAACTCTTTATGAAGAAGTAACATCAAGTCAGAATTGTGAAAATAAACCTCTAGAACAGACTGATTTTTGTTGTCATGGCACAGAATAGTTGCCAGGAAATATTCTGCAAAGACAAAATTGCAAAGATATAAAACATCTTCACAGAACAGTGCTCTATTGCAATAGCAAAGATATGAAGGGCACATAGCACATTCATCCTCTGAGTTTCGAATTATTTTCTACTGCTGCAGAACATAATGGGACTTAAAAGTGGACAGGGTTAAATGACTAAAGCTGAACTATGACACTGCCACCTAGCTTTGTGACTAACACTCAGATCTTTCCTGTGAATGTCTAAAAGGCTGGGCTTTCATGTAACCTACCCATCAGAATGTGAATGTAATTGCCCCCAACCTCATATAGGCAATGAAATGTTACACACTACTGAAATAAGGTCAGAGTTGCAATGGTCTGAATATCTTGTCTGGTAGCATACCTTTTCTTTCCATGTCTTGGGAAGGGAACCTAAAACTTCACTGCTCTTGAACTTGGTTCCTGAAAGAAGTGATAACTGTAAATAATTTGTCTTGAAATGAACCAACTGTTCAACCAAGTGCAGAGAGGAGACCTCAGTCTGCAGAAGCATAGGAAGGACGAAAAAAAAAGCCTTTTCACTGTTAGCTACCACTGATCCTGCAAAAATACCTTTTTTCTAAAAGCAGAACAAGTTAGAGCACACAGCAATCTCATGCTTCATATAACAGCTTCCCTTCCCACCTTCAGGCAAATTTGGTGTTAATTATGGTTTTTCTAGAAGTCTTTATCAGCTGGTAGATATTATGCTGCTGATAATAATGAACATCTTACATCACTCCAAATTTCTTCTGGTGACTGCAATACCTCTGAAGTCACAAGGGGCACCTTGTGAAAATAATCTTTCTCTTCATCACTGTAGAAATATGCCTAAATTTATATATAAGCCACTCAGTATGTTATTCATCTTAATGCACATTCCAAGTGCCTCTAAACTGCTGTAATGTTTATGGGTATAAGAAACTTTCATAGATAATTATCAATTTACAGTAATATGTACCATTTTTAGAAGAAAATGAGAGAGGAAAAAAGTATTTATCATCAGTTATATCACTGATGATAAAACATATTTTGCCTTTTTGTGACTATTACATTAAATTCAAAGTGACAGAGCATCAGTCCTGATGACAAAAGTTTCCTTCAAGAAGCACACACCCTATGGTTTCTGGCTGGATCTGATGCAATATCCCTTTTGGTCTTTCTCAGTGCATATTTCGTGTTGTATCATCTGTATCCATTAGTTCCTTTTAGGTACAAGCCTGAAGATCTGGAATGTGCTCGGAATTACTAAAATGGTATATTTTGGGATCATTATGGCAAGATATTTCTGGACTTCAAATCAATAGTCATGTAAAATAAAGCAAATTTAATGTACTCAATTTATTTACAACATTATTTTATAAAATATAACTAGCAGGAGTACGTAAAAGATCAGAGAAAAAAGATTAATATGAAAAATAAAATCATCATGGCATTTAGTGTTCATTCAGATCAATAGCAGCTTTTTGGACTACACTTTCTTATTAGCTATTGCCTTTTAACCCAAAGAACCGAGGTGACATATACTTTCAGAAAACATCTACTGAATATCCATAATCATGCAGTTCCCTACATTCCCTGCAATAAAGCAGAACAAACATTACTTAGCATTAGGCATAAAATTTAAAAGCTTATTCTTAAGCCCTAAGGAAAAATGCTCACTCTCCACATTTTTGATCTGCTGAATTTCTGGTCAGCTGCATTTCTTTTTAAAAAGATTGGCCTTTTCCCATTGATGTTGATTTTAAAATTTCTATAAATTCAGTAGAAACAAAGTCAAACTGATTTGAGCATATTTAATCTGAGGCTTCTACAAGTTAAGTTATTGAGAAGAAAATATTAGTGAATTTTGGAGAATTGCAACTTGAAATAAAAGTTTTATTTCAGTTTCAAGTAATTTCAAAGTTCCTTTAAAACAAAAAAAAGTGATTTGTTTTTGTTTTTAATTTTGAAAGAGAATACTTAATTTTAAAAGTGTAAGCAACACTGCAAGGGTCTTTTAAGAACTTAAAGCACATGGTGAATCAAGACTTTTTCAGTAGAGTGTACTTTATCTAAAAAATTATCTAAAAAAACTTACATGTGGCCAGCATGTTGAGGGAGGAAGTCCTGCCCTTCTGCTCTGTACTGGTGAGACCTCACCTGGAGATGTGGAGCCCTCAATACAAGAGCAACATGGATCTGGTGGAGTGCATCCAGAGGAGGGCCACAAAAATGAACCAAGAGATAGAATATCTCTCTTACAAGGACAGACTGAGAGAGTTTGGGCTATTCAACCTGGAGGAAGGAAAGCTCTAGGGAAATTTGATAACAGCTTTGGTGGAACTGAGAGTGAAAGGACTACATGATGCTCTAGCAGAGCACTACATTACCTCTCACGCCACTGTTTCTAACGCAAAGAGACATAAGCCAGGAATAATATGAAAGTATTTTAGCTCAAGTGGCAGCAGCCTCTGCTTTTCACTTTGAAAATTAAAAGAGGTCTGGGACATGTAAGTTTGCTTTGAAATAAAAATAAAAATAAAAATAAAAATAAAAATAAAAATAAAAATAAAAATAAAAATAAAAATCTACATAGGATCCTAGTGAAAACAGAAACATTTTTCTCTCCAGGAAAAATATGGGAGAAATAAGGTTTCCAATTCGTTCTAGGATAGATCTTGTTGTTAATCAATATGGGAGATAATATACATTCACCTACTGAAATTTTCAGCCATTCTTTTTCTTGTAAAAAAAAAAAAAAAAAAGAGTAAAACATAGCAATTACATTTAACTCACAGCATTAATTTGCTAAATGAAAGGTAAGTTTGCAGAGCCAGCTGCTCAGAGTAAGAAAAAGCTGTAATGAAGATTACCAGTGCTCTTTTTGTACATCTGCAATGGAATTAATTACATAATCACACAACATATATACATTATTTTTTTTTTTTTCACAAAACTGCTGCCTTATTCAATGTACAGCTTAAATAGAGCTCACTGAATGGATAGCTTCAATATTTCAAATATGGGAAACTTTCAGTATTCTAGTGATTGATTTCAAATACTTAAAAATGGGTTTGGTTTGCATACAAATTGATCCCAAATTAGGCAATGGTCATGTCCATGTTGAAAACACTCCAGTTAAATGACATATATAGAAAGCTTAATTGGTACTTTGTAGTATCTCAGCAGATGTCTGCATTCAAATGGAATTACTGTAAAAGAATTTGCTAGAATGATGTAGGTACTGTATCTGAATGAATCATTTGCATTTTCTAAAATAAAGTTATATGCAGTGGGGGGTGCTGGTTATATCAGAAAGTCATAAACATGCCTTTATTCTTGTATCTTTTTTTCATTTTTTACATTAAAATGCATCCAGGATGGGACTGATTCCCTGTACGTTATAGCAGCTTCATGCTGATGCAAGTCTCTTAATTTCAGTCATTACCACCTAACTTACTATTATAGTGACAAAATCTAGTCTATACACATATATATCACAGTTAATGCCTCAGTATTTCTTTTTATGGAAAGAATAAAAGCATATGAGAGTTTCCTAAGGCTAAGAATTTGACTTCTAAATTAAAAGTAGGAAAGTAGAGAACAGCTGAAACAAAAGGTTTAGCATTGCCATGAAAAAAAGTAAAACACCAGAAAAGTAAAATTTCACTTCTAGATTGTAACCAGACTGTGAATTCTACTTCATTTTCCCTCTCTTTCAATCTCAGTATATCTGAGTTTATCTTTCCTGTACGCCCTTGCAATGCATTCTGTCTTTGCAACCATATTCTCCTCCTGTACTAAGGCCCCTGTGAGACTAGGAAGGACATTACACAGAAAAATAAATGCAGTTTGGGTATCAGTAAGTGAAATAAGACTCTTCCAGTGCTTTTGTCTTTTTTGCAATTTGATCTAAGTGCTGTGATTTAAGTTACTGTGGTTAAGATTAATGAGTAAATTATTTTCTCGCTATAAACCACTGCTTTCCTCCACTTAATTACTAGATGTTAAAAAATAAGAACAAGTAGTTATTCTTCTGTGTACTCATCTGTGCCCTTTAGCTAATTACAGGCAAATTCAAAATGATTTTGAATCATTTGATTCGAAATGAATCTGAATTGAAATGAATTTGAAAAACATAGATTTTTCTGTGATGTTGCAGAATCCTTAAAAACAACAAATTCTTATCTGAATCTGAAATAGAGCCTGCTATGATGTCATATTCTGACAGTCATTTTAGCTAAAAGCACCTATTCAAACAGGTACTTATTTAAGCAGGTAGAATCTACAACGTTTTACAGAATCTCTTACTCCCTGATTTTTTCAGTGTGTGGCTGAGAACATGGGAAAAAGTTCAGAATGATGTAATAGACTTCGTAATTTAGACTACCTTAATATTATATGGGCAAGCTTATAACTTGCTAGTACTTATAGGGGTAAAAATGCTACATAGAAGAATTTTTATGTTCCAAACTTTCTCTACGTGTCATTTTACTAGTGTTTTCATCATGGACATGACTATTGCCAATTTGGGATCAATTTGAATGCAAACCAAACCAACTTTTAATTATTTGGAGTCAGTCACTAGATGATGAAAGACTTAGAGGGAAAGATGTATAAGAAAAAGTTGAAGTCCCTTGGAGACAAGGAGACTGAAGAGAGGCCTTATAACGGTCTACAGCTCCTCACAAGGGAAGTGGAGAGGAAGTGCTGATCTCTCCCCTCTGGTAACAGTGATAGAATCCAAGGTAGAATCCAAGGTGACATGCAGCTGCAACAGGAGAGGGTCAGATTTGATATCAGAGAAAGGTTCTTCACTGAAAAGGTGTTTAGGCACTGCAACAGGCTCTCTAGGGCAATGATCATGGTCCCAAGCTGCTAAAGTTCAAAAAAGTCATATGGTCTGACTTTTGGGTGATCATGTGTGGAGTCAGGAGTTGGGCTCAATGATCCTCATGGGTCTCTTTCAAACTGGATTATTCTATAATAATTTATATAATTTATATAATGTATATAATTTTTGTATATATCCAATAATTGTTTGATACTACCTGTTAAAATTTATGCAAAGTTTAGCCTATTTTAAGTGGCATTTTTCCTAATAACATACTGAAGAATCTGTTCCCAGTCATGTTCTTCCCTTTGGTTCTTGAACTGTATTTTTATTCAATTATTGTCATTTGTATTCTGGTAGGATATATTGTCTCTCATTCAGACTAGGACTCCCCTTAAACTTAGGGCACAGAGAGAGAGGTGGTCTCTGATAACATTTATGGTTTATTAACTGGATAAACGAAGAGAATGGGAACTTGACATAGTTGATAGTAAGAATCATTAAGTATGGCAGCACTGGAGATGTTTACTTTTTACAGATCTTTACTGTAAAATGATGTTTTTACACTGAACTCTAGTGTCAGACTTTTTGAAATGTGGAGCTGTTTGAGTTAATAAAACAGAAAATAAACACATTACTTTAATATGTTTTTCCTCTCAGTCTTTTTTGTTGTTGTATTGGTCAGAAAAATATCCTTTACGATTTAAATAGTTTAAATAGTTATGATTTAAATATTTCTTTCTGCTTCTTCAAGTAAAAATTTCAAATTTGTTGTGGTCTTGCAAAATATATGGAAATGTGCCAGATCACTCCTCTAGCTGGTCACAAACCTGAAATTTGAAATTCCAGATAAAAGCAAATAGTTAAGAAACAATTTCACCATTTTCTTAGCAGAACTGCAAAGACGTGCAGGCAGAAAGGCTCCATTATTTTTGTTTAGAATTAACCCATTTTTCTATCACTACACAGAGCTTTTTCCTCCTTTGTGTTTAACTAAATGTTCTCTTTTCCTTGTATTATTTTTCCTCCCTCTAAAAGAATGCTGTAATCATCACTTTGTAAACTAACATGCCTTTTAGCAAAACTGTGGCTGATGTAAACTTACTGAAGTTTTAAATACTGACACCATTTAACTGGCATTCTCAGACCAGGCGTAAGATACACAGACCTATTTTCCATTTTGCTTAATTATTATTTCATCTAAAACTATAAAATATACTTCTGTCAATCTACATATATAAAGTGGAAAGATACTAAAAAATTAATACTTTCCATTCCTATTGTTACTTGTAAAAACAAAATCTTTCACTGACTGTCTTCTGTTGCAAAATGGATTATCATAAATCAGGCATTATGCTTTGCTTGGAAAATGTGTCATCTGTTTTGCTTTAACCTCATTGTGGAGAAATTGTTACAATCCTCTCCCAAATGAAGTTTTTCCTTAACCCATTTGACTGATTAAGATTAAATGGCAGGGCAAGAGCATCTTAAATAAAGAAGAACAGATATTTCTATACCTATTCCTATCATATACAAAGGAGTTCAACATCAGATTGATACAGAAAGGAAAGTGATATGCATACTGCTTTCAAAGGATTGTGGGAAGGCATTAAAGCATAGCCAAAAAACTCCTAAACAATTTCCATCCTGGCTAGAATTTGATCCTTGTGAGATTGTCTTAAAATACTAAGAGCTGATAAAAGAGGTGAATCCAGAAATCTTTTGCCAATATATTCAGTACTGTTAAGAACACTGCCCTTGACCCTGCAATATGATAATTCTGTTTAATATTGCAACATCTTTACCATAGGAGAGCAAGGAGAACAGAGTTTTACCATGAGATAATAAAAAAAATTGTAATAAGAACATGCTTTTAGTTTGTAAAATCGATTTGAATTGAAAATTCCCAGAATTACAAAAAAGGCAAAATACTTTTTTCCCATCCAGATGCACCACCAAAAAAACTATGCATGAATTTATTAAGTTGCAAGTTACCTTCTACTTACTGTGTACATTTACATTCTTATACAATACAATTCTATGTGAACACATTTCTCTCAGCTTACTAAAATTAAACTGTCTGGTTTGAACAAAAATTATTACTTACTTTATAAGTCACCTCATTCTGTCTACCTGAACTAGAGAGAGGTCAAGATAAACAATCTAACAAAGAAAGTGACATTTACCCTATAGCTAAACTTTTTAAATGAGTTCATAAAAGCATGAATGATGGCACATTTGGGAAGCAGAATGTGTTTCCATTTCCTGCTGTCTTGCTATTCCTGTCTTAGGAAACCAAAAATTTCCTGTTTTGTTCTGGAGGTCAACCCATAGATTTCCAAGTAATGACAAAACAGTGTTTGCTGTGTAGATGAGTACAATCATCTGCATTGGTTTTGCTTACTTTTCTTTTTTTTTTTTTTTTTTTTTTTTTATGACAGTTATAAACTGAGGTAATTATAGTACACTATTCAGACATAAAACATGGTTTCATTTTGAATCCTAATTAGTATTTGGACTGCAAGATTCCCTTATGTGTAGGCACTGAGTGACTCATTCAAAACTGAATAGATTTTCAAATAAAGCTAGAAATTCATTTTATGAGACAGTCTTAATAGAAAATCAGTTTGAAAAATAGTTTATGCCATAGAAATGATTTTACTCATCCAAAAAATTAATTCATTCCTCAGTGCTTTCAAATGTCAGTAAAGGTTGCATTTAGTTTAAAGAGTTGTTAAATAACTCACAGATTTTTTAGAAATCGAATTCTGCATTTCATCATTGATTTTTCCTGAAGAATTTAATATAATTTTGCGCTTTTGGGCTTTAATGGAAAGAATTATTATACTTGCCTTCTATTTGCTCTGTTGTAGGACCCCAGTCCTTGTGACATCAGAACCAGTGACTATATGAACAGTTCTTCTGTAAAGCCTTATGACAGAAGAGGATGACTAATCAGCAGAAATGGATTATCTCCTTAGCAACAGCAGTTCAAATTTCATGGAAATATCCAGGGAGCCAGTGATAGAGAAAGAGAAAAAAAAAATGAAGTTATCTCTGAATTAATGACATCTTAGCAGGTACCAAGGAGTACAGATCAACTCCAGTATTCTTGGGTAGGAAGCCCAGAGAGTAGGATACATGCAGATCTTCTCAGAAACACAAATGCAGAGGTTTTGTCTTCTGCCTTCCAGAGCAGCATCCCACAGCACATCAGACTGTGCTCTCTCCTTACATTCAGAACACTCAAAAAGTTGAGTGCAGATTGCCTAATAATTAAAGCAGTTGAATAGTTACATGGAATACTCACTCCTGGTACAAACATATTTCCTCTAGAAGAACAAAACTTTCTACAGCAGGGATTTGTCTTTGTGGGCTTGCTAAATTTGTCTGCAAGACACAAGGGCATTTATAGGTTATGTTCTTATTTAAGGATGACGTACATTTCTTTATTATCCCTGATATCATGCATGTAGGTATGTGTAGATTCATGTGCATTTCTTGTTCAAAGAAAAATCTGGAATGCTCTGTACACTGCTTAAAGAATACAGAGAGCTTAGTCATATCTCCTCATACAGTACTGGAAACATTCAAATGCTACAATGAAAATGCACGCAATGAAAGAATCAGAATGGGAAATAAAGAGGTCTCAATGACAAGTTCACTTGCTGTGTATGACCCTAAAACACAATGTACTCTGATGCATGTGGGAAAAGAATAACAAATTCTATTGGCACTTAGGTGGGAGAAGGCTGCGTCATGCCAAGTGTTATACAGCCGGCATTTTTTTTTTCTTTTTATAGAGAAAGAATAGACAACAATAGCTCTGGCTTGTGTGTCTTAATAGATGGCAGTTCACAGGATTCCTGCAAAGGGGTTAAGTGCTGTTGTTTGGCATACAGTTTCAAAGACAGAAATGATCAACTATGAATGGTAGATTTTTCTGAGTTAAAGAGAAAGAGCAGTCAGCTGAGAAGAGAAAAGCAATGGTAAATAAATCAGAGAAGCAACTGAGATACAACCTTCCTTTTAGTTGACATTTATTTTGTTTCGTTTTTGTATTTTTTTATCTTTATAGCTCTATGACAGTTTTCAAATGAAGGTATTATTCAACTACTGTACACATATAGATGTATTTGCCGCTGAGGTTTTGAAGAATTTCTAGAGGCATGTTATTAAAAAAAATATGTTGAACATTGTTCATGGAAAATATCTGATAGTAAGGTCAAGTGTGCCACAAAGGAGGCCACATTCTCTGATTAAGCTCTTGCTAAAACATGAAGCAACCTGACCAAGACAAGTATATTATATTTAAGGATTTAGTCATATTTTCTGTAGCAATAGTGTGCTTTTATTTCTGCCAAAGAATAGAAATGAATTTTAATGCTTATCAGGCACTTAGGCTATCTTACACGAGAACACATTTGGCAACTCCTCTTGCAGCTGTTGCAAACAAGTCCAGCCAATCATCAGTACTTGTGTGCTTCATTCATCCTTCTGTAAGAGAAATGGAGAAGCAATAGACTCAGAACATTTGGGGATTCAGTTTTAACAAAGTAGATGATTATCTTTGCAGATACAAGTCTTTTAGTTTGTTGTTGCAGGGTTTTTATAATAATTTCACCAGTGGAACTGGATTGAGATTACTGCCTTCACAACTATAGAAGCAAAGTAAAACTGTTTTCCAGTGTTCTAGCAAACTCTGAGGTTCACCAACATGTTTTAAAATGGGAAAAGCTTGTGCACAGCCTACCTTGAGTTTTACAAACAAATCTGTCAAAATCATACCTCTAGTTTTTGTCCTACACCACCTGGTGGCATGTTAACTTAAAGTACCACAGCAGGTAACAGCAGTATACCCTGCCTTTTTTTTTTTTCCCACCATTATGCTAGCAGTCTAAAATACTGTAATACTAGTTAAGAACATTAGTAATGATTAAAGAAATGATGAATGTAGATTACTCGAGTATATGTCTGTTTGTTTTTAAAGGGGGTTCAATTTACTCTGCATTTTGTAAAATATATTCATCAGTATCACCTTGATTTTCAGCATTGATTTACACAGATTTACTTCTTGAATTCTTTTTCTTGCCAGCTGCATCTATATAAAGTATATACAGAAACCTTTCATTCTGACAGACAACTTCTGAGGTGTTCTTTAGCTGCCAATATTGATGACACAAATTTCATTTTTGCTTACTTATTGATCTTTACCACTCTGTAGAAGTGACATGTGAATATGTGAGAATGAAGTCAATGATTTGATTCAAATTAGTAGCAATTAATTCATCACTGCATGGTATGCTTCATCACCTGCATGGTACTTTTGAGTGCACTATATCCTAATAATTCTTCTTTGCAATTATTCAGGTAGATGCATTCAGATGCTTAAATATTTCCAAAAGTAAGCTATAATTTATTGTTAAAACAAATTTAGCATAAACTGAAATCTTAAGGAGATTCTTCAAAAATATCAGTATGAAAATAATAATCTATTGTCATTTTTGGCACTCTGAGGTATCTTTCCCCAAAATCTCCCTTTTTACTGCCATTTAGGAGGAAAGGAAGAAGTTTATGTTGTTTTGTTTTCTGATAAATTGGGCCAAAGTCCACATACATGCTCATCAGGTTCTGGATATCTGATCAGACAACTCTAGGAAACAATACATACATCCTATAATGTGTGCAAAATGTTAAGATTTATTTTTCTAGTGTACAGCACTGGTTATGGCTTGGTCATTTGAATGTTCATTTTGAATTTTCTTCCTTGGTAGAAATCCTAGTCAGGTCTTCAAAACAAGTTGGAACAGAATATTTTGCAGCATATCTTCAATGATTTATGGTAGCCTTTAGTTCATTTTCCTTTTTAGTCATAGAGGCTTTGTCTTCTATGGTAGCTGCAAGTATCATATATCATAGTTCAAACATTTCACCAATGAGAACAGTTATAGTCGGTTGGGAGGGATGTTTTAGCAAGGCATCAGCATTTGCAACTACACTGGAGTAACAGAGCTGCAGCATACACCACTGATTACTTATTAGAGTGAAGATGATGTCCCATAGAATATGATAACTATAAGATTAATGTAAATCATTCAGTCTCACTTTCTTTGTATTTCTGAGTGTTTTTCTATTGAAAGCAATTTTTTTTCCATTTTTATAATTTATCATTTTTATCACTGAAAGACTGCATCCAACAACGATTATTTAGATCACAAAATTAAACATAAAGATAAGGAAGCATTGTAATATGCACGATGTATTTGATATAGTAAAAAAAAGAAACATGAGTGAATATTGAGCTGCAGAAGAAAAGCTATGAAACAAATAGTAGTGTGTAAACAATAAAACAAGAATAAATTTTGCCTTTTTCCCTTCAAGTCTCTTGTACTAATGGTACTTATTTGACCTAGACAAAAGACACCTGACACTTCTGAATAATCCAAAGAATGCCAGTTTACACTGTGCTCAGATTACAACATGCTAACTGATCTGCTCGGTCTCAACTTCAAGCTTTGGCTAAGGTCTACACTTCTTTGTCAGCTTTGTGAGTGCCACACAAATATTCTCATCCTGAGTCACCAACTTGCAGCCTTCAATGAACTCTCTGCACTTGCACTGCTATGATACCACACTAGTGGAAACTTATCACTGTCTTACTTGTTTGCAGTTATACATCAAAGATAGGAGATGGATAAATACATCCAAATAAACCTCTAAGATACTTTCTCCATGCTATTCTAGTGTTGCATTTGATCATCATTGTGTTTCCACTTTTTTGCAGAGCAGATATCTGACAAATGCAATGAATAATGTAAAGGTGCAATTCTGAAAGTCTGCCGAAGCCTTGACACACTTACTGACAGTTATTTTTTCATGTAAACTTGGATAAAATTTTAATCCCTCAATATCCCTTTCCTACTTTCTGTCACACTATCTCTTCATGCTGAAGCTTTACTTCAGACAGCTTCTGTCACTGGAGGAGAGAAGGACCATTTCTCTAAGCGATTATTATATTTCTCTAAATGCATTATCATACATCTGATAAGGTTATCATTTCCTCTGAACTGGAAACCTGCAAAGCTGACTTTGCAGCTATTATAACCTAACATAACTGTTAAAATCAACTCAGTTACATATTGAGTTACACTGGTTGAGAATTTAATTCGTGTGTGAAGTATGTTAATTGCTCTTCTAATATTCCCATATTCATTTCTTTAATGATTCCTCATAATGACTAACCTTCTCTTCTCTTTCTGACTTTCAGCAATTCCTGTTTTTTTTCTCTTCTCCTGTGTAGAAAGTCTTGTTGGCTTGGATCTCCAAATTCACCCTTAAACTGTCAAAGTCAGGGCTTAGAAACGTGCACACTTTGTAAAGTTCTAGGCATAAATCATTCATATTTGCATCCCCTATCTTTAGGGTTGTAGTCTAGCTCTTCCCTTTTTTAATTCTGACTTAAGAAAAATTAAAATACTTTCTATAAGAGGAAGGGAAGCAAAGACTTTGTTGTTAAAATAAGTGGATTTATATTCTTGCCAGAAGATCTTAAAGAGTGTCTTTCTGAGATGGGAGCAGAGGTATCCCTTTTACTTATTTATTTATTTTTTCCTAACTTCGTGACTTCCAGGACAGAATTGGAAACTGAAGGAAGAATTCTGACTGAAGTCACCAGGGACAATACTGCTCAAAAACACAGGCTAAGAAAAGCTGTCTGCATTAGTAATGGATTAAAGATCTTTAAAATCAGAATTATATTTAACATGGAAGTAAAATTTCTGAGGGGGAGAGTGAATCTCACTGAAAAGGAGATTTGTCAATGTAGCAGAAGCCATTTTCTACCTTTTTCCTTCTGACTAAAATTAAGGTGTCCTAAAGTGTGAAAAGCTTTCCTTGCATCACTTGCTAATAAAATGTCAAATCCTTTTTCTGTCCCCAGCCTGGGTCTCACCCCAGAGAGGGAATCCCTTGACAGCGAAGAAACTCCCATATGTGGAGAACTAAGGAAGAAACAGTAAAATCTCTCAGCACTCCCTGATGACATCAGCAGCCGCTAGAAACCATGCTAGAGTAATTCCAACTTCCCATTTCACGTCTGCATTCTCTGAGTGGCATGGACCACAAAACCCCTGGCAGAGGGAAGGAGGCTTATAGTGAGGACTACGGACAGAGCAGGCAATGAGATAAGTGTGAAGAAAGTGCTAGAATGAAATAGTTTTTTAAAATGAGTTTAGATGCGAAACAGAAACTGGGATAAGAAAAGAGCTTAATTTGAGGCTAGGAATGAGTCCAGTACAAACAACAATTTGAAATTCCTATGTGTAGGTTCACCATCCTCTGCATCTGTGAATGTTATTTTTTTCTTCTTCTTTAGACAGGAAGTACTTCCCATACATTTCCTTATGCATTAATGTATTTCACTTTTGTTTGTTTGTTTGTTTTCCTTGGGCAGCTTGTTTTGGTTTCTTTTGGTGTGGCTCTTTCACTGCAGCAGCAGTGCTTTCAGGGGTTTCTAGATACTCTATGAACTAAGCTTCTTGCTATTCCAGGCAGAATAAGGGACTTTTCTCACATCTAGTTACCATCTCTTTGGACATCGCTCAGCTGTCTTTTCTAGTAATGAAGTACCATTGCAATTCATTAAAATGCTTCTGTAAAGTACATTTCTTTTCATCCAGGAAAGCTAACAGCTGTATAAAATGAAAAAGTTCTGAAAATCCTTCTCAGGGAATGCCTGCCTACAAAGCATTTATACCACCTTTCCTACAGTATTATTACTAGGAGACAGGACAGACAGGACACAGGACTTTCTGCTTTCTGATGGGATCTTTTACTTTTTTTTTTTCTCTTTAATTTTGCACTCCCCCACCCCCCCAGAACAGGGACAAGATTAAATTTCCAAAAACATTAAATTTAATGCTACCTTTTTGCCATTCAGATGAACAAAAATTAAGGCAACATAAAAGGTGTTTGATAATCTTCCTTTAAGACATTAAGGATAGTAACTGTTTTATGATAAACATATACAGTATGTAACAAAATAGAGTTAATGGAGACCTCCAGGTGATACTGTACTGAAAACAGACATTTATTTAGCAAATGAATTTAGTCTTTTTGGTGGAATATAGATGTTTCCTGTGCATATAAGGGGAACATAATGAGAATATTGATCCATTGTGCCGTATATGTTACACAATGCTATAGTATTACAGAAATGTGTCTGGGGATTCCTGGTGCATTTCTAGTGCAGAAATAAATTCCTTCCTCAGCAGTGCCTCTCTCCTACAATGTTGACAATGAGGCATCATTTAGACAATAATATAGATTCCCAAATACCTATATTGCCTAACCTCCAGTGTACATGCATTGTGCACAGCGGTGTGATAGATATTATAAAGGAAGCAAATGGAAGCCTCTTCTTTCAATTTCTTTTAGTGTGGCTCTATTGAGTAAACTAACAGATGTTGTTTAGTTTATATATAGATAAGAGAGGGAATTAACAGCCTGGAAATACTGCGATGTTGAAAAATCTTATGGTAGTTTCAGCTGGGACAGATTTGATTTTACTCATAGTATCTGATATGATGTTTTGTTTTGGCTTTAAGAGAAAAACAGTGTTGAGAAAATACCAATGCTTTATTTTTTACTGAGCAGTGCTGTAGAAAGCCAAGGATGTTTCAGCTGCTTTTTCTGTCCTGTCAGCAAGGGCAGCTGATGGGGCACTCTTGCTCCAATTTATAGGAGGGAGATTCTTTGATATATGTATACCCAACATGAGATTAAGAAACAACAATTCAAATGTTGGTCCTACCAGTTACAAATCCTAGTCATTCAGGGAGATGGGAAAGGGAAGATGGGTGATAGAAAAGTTAGGAAAGAGAAACAAGGAGTCTTTTTAGGAAGCAAGAGGGAGACAGTCACCACCATGGGTCCAGCTTGATTCATAGTTCAGTCTTCGATCTTCAGTAGTGGTGGGTTATCAGACATTGTTATTCCACTGACGATGACAACTTTTCAATGGTATACTTATCTATAAGTCCAAAGTGCTTGAGTCAGCTCTCCTTTGAGTGGCAGCTTCTGGATTTGGGATCTCAGCAGAAACTCTTTTGTTCCCATCTTCCGGGCCTTGTGAGCAGATTAGAGGGAGCAGGGATGCCCACCTGCATCCTGTACTTCACAGGACACGATGGTATCATTCCCCATTTTTCCCATACCAAGCCAGAACTATTTGGTCACAGGCCAGATTTTCTGCCAGTAAACACTCCTGAGCACTCTCTTCAGTAGGAAAACAGCTCCAAAGAAATGCTTTCAAATGTAAAATTGTCCACACAGTGATGATGATTGTCACACAGAAACCCCACCCCTCGTCTCCTGAATAAGTCAGAGTCTTATAGCAAGAAATGCCTTAGGAAGCAAGCTTTGAGCCAGAAAATAAAGAAGGATTCTCATGGGTACAAGGATCTGAGAGGGAACAGAACCATAACAACTGACCTAAACTAGATAAACAGGTATCCCATAACATATGACATCTTGAGAAAACTATAAAACTGGGAGTCAGTGACAATGGCTCCTTGTGGACTGGCTAGGCATCAGTGGATGGGTGGTGAGCAATTGTGTTGTGAATCACTTGCTTTGTAAATATATGTGTGTATATATATATATATATATGTAAAGATGAATAAATATGTGTGTGCATTACTATTATTTTTCCTTTTCTTTTGTGTCTCAATAGTTTCTTCTCAATCCGCAAATTCTATTTTTTTCCTAATACTCCCCCAACACACCTCACTGGGAATGTGTAGAATGTGTAGTGAGTGAATGGCTATGTAGTGCTTGGCTGCTTTCTGGGTTAAACCACAACCAAGATAAAGATAAAAGCACAGTTCCAATTAAATTCACAAATAATAAAAACATGACAGGTAACACACAAAGTAATCTATACCTACATAATCCTGTAGGTCAGCATATCTGGAGGAGAAAGATGTAGGTGTCAATGGTTTTATTTATTTTATTCTGTGCATGCTTCAGTAGATTTTTCCCTCAGACCATGTCTAGTGTTTGCATGGACTGAATGCCTATTTACAGCTGGAGTGTATTTAGTTTGCTTCTAAATAACAAATTCCAACTTAGCCACACACAAAATGAACCCCATTCCTATGCTCTGAGACCTGACCACAATGAAAAAAATCAAAACATGATATGGAGACAAGATGGATATTCTCTTAGATTGACTGAGTCCTTCTCCACTGCTTGCTTGTTTCATCTTCCTTGACCTTTTAGGCTCAGCCTATAGATTCTGAAGGATCCTACTAGTTTTATGGAATCTGGATAGATATTCTGGGCACAAGACCACTGCAGTTCTCATGAAAAACCTTGAGGGTGATTTGGAAAGGAACAGGTGGTTAAGACACAGATAGAGAGAATGCAGGAGTAAGACAGAGAGAAATTCAGGATTCTTATAAATCAAGGCCAAAAAAAGAGATCTCCAATTGCATTTGGATCTCCAATTCTAGATCTGAAAGCAGAAGCAACCAAGTGTTGTAAAACATCTGTCACAGACGTCCTTCACATTTCTGCCAGTATCAGGCTTCCTGAGCAGAGTATGTTGTGTTGCTGAGGCTGGCAAGGCCCTGCAACAAGTTAGAATGGGCCATATATCCACTAGAATATCATGTCAGAAAAGTAGGGATGTGGACTGTAGGATATTTAAAGAGATCAGATCTGCTTCAGCTGAAGCACAGGGGAAGCACAGGTAATAAGAGCTAGAGACAAGCTAAGGCAGTACAGATGCAATTGTCTCAAGCTGCTTATGGGGCAAAACTGGATTTGAATTTGGCATCGATGCTGAGGAAGCAATATGGAATTGGCCTATAGTGCTCTAGGGAGTTTCTGCAGTTGAACTGAAAGGGAATAGTGGGCGAGATTTGAGCAGATTTTTCTGCTTTATACCCTCTCTAAAGAATGCTCCATCATCCCTGCCAGAGCTGGTTTATCCCTCTGTTTCATAGGAATAAATGAGCAAAGCAATTGCTGCTGATTGCAGCAATTGGCAGGTAAATTGTAAATACTTCCTAGGGAAGAAAATCCCCAGTCCTTATAGGTTGTCTTCACTTGCATTTTAAAGTACCTTAGTGCTACAATAGTTTCAGAATCAAACTGTAAGCAGCTTCAGAGAACATATCTGGTTTACTCTTGTTCATCAAGTGAAATATGCATTATAAATGTGTAAAAAAAATGAACAGATTATACCTTTGTCTCAGATTCAGATTTTATTTAATGAGTCAAGGAAAGATAGTTTACAGTTAATAGCACAGAAGTTGATTACAATTTCTGCAAGATTTTGGTTTTACTAAAGAATTAGAGTTTAATTTGAAATACATTGTCAATAACATCTTTCCAATAACTTTACTTTCTCTTTTTCAGACTGATTCTCCTGATTGACATCCAGGAACAGACAAAGTTTTCATGTGTTTTGAATCTAAAATTAAATTTACATGCTAATGTGCTCATTAGGCTGATTCTCCAGTGCACTGGAAAGAAATATGAAGCCTGGTCTATTGTTTGCAATTTCATTTAAATTAGGTTTTATTTCTTCTTTATTTTCTGGGGATCTGTATGCTACTTCCTTATGTAACAGATACAATGGAAACTGACCCAAAAGAAATGCATATGAATATATTCTTCCTTGACGAAGGAAGGTAAACAGCTGATAGAATTGTTTGATCTTGAAATGAGAATTTTGAGTATTCTGGTAATGTCCTCCTCGATAGCAACTGAAATTCTGTTTTCAGTGTTCTCCATATTTTTAACAAAATTGTACCCATTATAATGCTACTGTATCAATTTACAAATAGAAATAATGAGCTCACCATACTTACTGTAGTTTACAGCTCCACCTCTCTGCCTGATCTTGGTCTGAAAGACGAAGGACTCCCTTTTCTTTTTCTAAGGAGGCTCTTAATGCTGAAAATGGATTGTCTAGCAGCATCAAGACATTACAGTTATATTTAGCACATTATCTGAACTTTACCCGTCATTCTCCAAACATGTTAAATGATACAGTAACATCTAGGACACAGTGACTAGGAAAGCTTCTCAAAGCTTCCCTTCTTACTTGTTTTCAGTGTCCTTTGGGTTATGACAGATCTATTATCTTTTGAGTTAGTAGAAAAATGCATTTGGAAAACATGACTTTCAGATCACTGAATGTTTGTAATTTTCTTGAATTTACTTGCTTGAAAGCAAATTTCATTCAAGGCATTTTGAAGCTTAATGTCAGTATAATAAAAGGATTTAGGAAAAGTCAGGTAGTTGTACAAATGCAAGATTGACAGGGATTTTCATTCCTTTCTCCGAAATGGTCTCCTGTTCAGGCTAAAATTTTGGATTTTTTTAAATACTAAAACTCAGTTGTAAGATTTTAATAATGAGAAGTTCAGTATAATAGTCCTTTGCAACCAAAATTACTGCTTTGCACAGTTTCCTTATTTTCTAAATGATTAGCAGTGGTATCCTTCTATATTACTAATGCATGGACATATTAAGAGAAAAACTAAGACTATTGTGATATTTTACCTAGACTGAAAGTGTTACAATGATGTGGGGAATGCAAATGAAGCCAATTTGTTAACATAATTCACAATAAAATAGAGTGACAACGTAAGTGCAGTATTTCCTAAAAGAAAAATACTGTAGAGTCAAAATATCAGTGTAATTTTGTTTTTTTCTTTTGCCCTCAGAAAAAACACCCTCTACTTTCATTTCTAGGGTACCAGAAACTGCTGGATCTACATCAGTATCTGAATACACAGGTCATCCCTTTCCTTTCCTTTCCTTTCCTTTCCTTTCCTTTCCTTTCCTTTCCTTTCCTTTCCTTTCCTTTCCTTTCCTTTCCTTTCCTTTCCTTTCCTTTCCTTTCCTTTCCTTTCCTTTCCTTTCCTTTCCTTTCCTTTCCTTTCCTTTCCTTTCCTTTCCTTTCCTTTCCTTTCCTTTCCTTTCCTTTCCTTTCCTTTCCTTTCCTTTCCTTTCCTTTCCTTGTCTTTTCATCTTTTCTTGTCTTTTCATCTTTTCTTGTCTTTTCATCTTTTCTTGTCTTTTCATCTTTTCTTGTCTTTTCATCTTCTCTTCTCTTCTCTTCTCTTCTCTTCTCTTCTCTTCTCTTCTCTTCTCTTCTCTTCTCTTCTCTTCTCTTCTCTTCTCTTCTCTTCTCTTCTCTTCTCTTCTCTTCTCTTCTCTTCTCTTCTCTTTCCCTTCCCTCTTCTCCCCATCCTTCCCCTCCCCATCCCTCCCCTCCCCTCCCCTCCCCTCCCTTCCCCTTCCCTGAACTTCCTCTTCTCCAGACTGAATAATGCCATTTCTCTCAGCTATTCCTCATAAGACTTGTGCTCGAGACCCCTCATCATCTTTGTTGCCCTTCTCTGTACACACTCTAGGGCCTTACTATCTTTCTTGTAGTGAGGGACCCAAAAGTGACCATAGTACTTAATGTGTGGCATCCTCATGAGTGCTGAGTACAGTGGGAGATCACTTTTTCATTTTTTGCTTTCCAAAAGTAAGACATAAAATAAATGTTTAGGAACTAGTATTTTGCCATGTAATTGTGTTTATTTATAGCAATTTTATTTGTATGGTTCTTGTTTTAAATGAGCTAAAGAAAACAAGATACTCTTCTAGACCTATGGATTTTCTCTGATAAAATAGAAAAAAAACACCAGTGTCAAAATACTGGATCCTTCAGGAATAATCAAGAAAATTAATGAGGCAATCAAGTAGATGAGAAACACTTCCATTGTTATTGGCCTTCATCTGTATATTGTTTAAAGGAAATAAACCTCAATTACTTAGCAATGAAAAGATAAAGCTATCTTTTTCTGTCAAAATCTGTTAAGTCTTAGGAAAAAAAGTGTTCATCACATTTAGAGTTCATCCCAACAGATCTGATGAACTATGTAGCATATCAGACATACACCCAGATGATATTCAGTGAAGTGTAAAGGGGCAAATCTATTCAGATGAACCAAGGATAAAGTCTTGGCCTTTATTTCTGCCATAAAACCCACAAAATGAGAAAGTGAGAATGTGATTCATATAGGATGTTTCAATCATTTCTGTGTTATAAAGGTCTTGCTACAATCATTTAGCAGGTCTTAAATCTATATGGTAAGAATCTCTGTATCTGATCTCTTTCACCTCTATGAAATCCAACTGAAGTAGGTAAGTTACAAAAATGTAACTATGCGAAGAATAATAAACAAATTATTTATCTATACAGTCACTTTCTTCAGCCTGTGAAGACAAATTTCCTACATTTTTGCTGGCTAGAATAGTCAATGGAGAACAACACTGCCATGCAAAAATTTCTTACAGCAATGGCATGTAGGACCTCCACATTCTGCAGCTGTGTTTTGCACTCATGCTCTTTCATCGTGGACAGAAAAGGCATGAGGAAATTCTAACAATATGAAGGTCCGAAAGGATGGCTTAAAAGATTTACTCCTACTTATAAGTCCTGCTGGACTCTGCACTAATGAAGATCACAAGAAAACAGATACTTAGAATGACCCTAACTCTTGCAGGATCTGCCTTCTTTCTAACTCAACCTTCTGTAGCGTACCAATATTTATTAGCTGTGTAGCTAATAAAGGCAAAATAACTCAATACTGTGAACTTTTCTAAAGGTTATGTTGGGATTCATTAAACAGAGGGTAATGTCTTTTACTCATTATATCTCCATGATTTGCTAGCTCCATCTACTTCAAATGGTATTGAGAAGTCTAACAATACATATAAGCCAGAGCTAATACTGTTTTGGCATTAAAATTGCTGCACAAAGAATGATCATGATATTTGATGTGTAATTTAGCTTTGGTTATTCTTCTACAAGGATTTCTTTAGCCTCCAGAGGTTCATAATGCTTCAGGAAATGCATCTTTTCATTTTATTAAGAAAATATACTGATGAATGCTCTGATGGAATAATATGTGCCTTGTGTCTTGTTAGCCTCAGGATGCCTTGAAAAAATATCTATCTCAACGGGCACATTCCTAGGAGGTAAAAAATAATTAACAACTGAATATATAAATCAACTGATAAACACACTACTGTAAGGAACAGCTTTATTTCTTATGTTGTTTTGTTATTGTTGTAGTTCTTGTTTGTCTGCGTGCATGTATGATTTTTATAAGTACTTGGAACTATAGCTTCGGGTATGATATACATGAAAACTCTCTCTTATATAGGTTTTTAATGGAGCTATGTGCCCAATTCAGCTCCTACTCTATGCCTTTAAGAATTGCTTTGGCAATCTTACCTACAAAGATTATTTAATAAATGTAATGCTATTCAAATAGTAATCTTTCAGGTCTATACAACCACCTCACAGTCATAGCTGATATCTTTCTCTGACTTCCTTTGTAGCCTTATTCAATTTTTCCAACTCAGTTCTCCTGATCACAGATGGATGTGAACTTAATCTGCCTACACTGGATGGACACAAACTCAGTCTGAGATGAAGAAACACATTTATAAATCTCAGGTGCCAGACAGAGGAGATGGACATCAGTCAGCTTGTGGTGTGGATGCCAACTCACTTCTGTATGCAAAATGGCAGTTGGTCCCAAATTTATAGAACATTTCTATTTATACAATTCTTCAAAGTCTTAGTTTTCCATTTTAAAGTTTGCTACTTCTCTTTTGCATTTCAGTCATCCCTGTGTATATGTCTACATCATACTGAAAATACACTAACAGAAGCCTGGAAAAGATCTTAACAGAGAGACCTAGACAGACTTGTGCAGTGGGCCCAGGTGAACTCATGAAGTTTAAAAATGCCAAGTGCAATGTACTACACCTGGGTCATGGCAACCTCCACTATCAGGACAAGATGGGAGATGAAAGGATAGAGCACAGCCCTGCCCAAAAAGACTTGGAGGTAGTGGTGGGATGGACATGAGCCTGTACTCAGCTCTGTTCCCCCTGTACTCAGATCTGGTTAGGCTGCACCTCGAGTACTGTGTCCAGTTTTGGGCCCCTCACTGCAAGAAAGACATTGAGGTCCTGGAAAGTGTTCAAAGAAGGGCAACAAAGCTGGTGAGGGGTCTGGAGCACAGGCCTTATGAGGAGGGCCTGAAGGAGCTGGGATTGTTCAGTCTGGAGAAGAGGAGGCTCAGGGGAGACCTTATTGCTCTCTATAACTACCTGAAGGGAGGTTGTAGTGAGCTGGGGGTTGGCCTCTTCTCTTGTGTAACTAGTGATAGAACTAGAGGGAATGGCTTCAAGCTGCACCAAGGGAGATTCAGGCTGGACATTAGGAAATACTATTTCTCTGAAAAAGTGATCAAGCAGTGGAATGGGCTGCCCAGGGAGGTGGTGGATTCAGCAACCCTGGAGGTGTTCAAGGAACATGTGGACATTGTGTTGAGGGACATGGTTTAGTGAGAACTATTGGTGATAGGTGGATGGTTGGACTGGATGATCTTGTAGGTCTTTTCCAACCTTGGTGTTTCTATGATTCCATGATTCTGTGATTCTCTTAGCTGGCAATGTACCCTCTCAGACTGGAAAGCCAACTGTACCCTGGGCTGTATCAAAAAAAGTGTGACCAGCAGGAAGAGAGAGGTAATCCTGCCCCTCTACTCTGCTCTTGTGAGAACTCACCTGGAGTACTATATCCAGACGTGGAGTCCTCAATAAAGGAGCAACGTGCACCTGTTGGAGTGAGTCCAGAAGAGGGCCACAAAAATAATCTATGGGATAGAACACCTCTCTTACAAGTACAGGCTGAGAGAACTGGGGCTGTTCAGGGTTGACCTGACAGCAACTCCCTTTAACTAAAGGTGACCTACAAGAAGGAAGAGGACAGATTCTTTAGCAGGGTCGGTTGTGATAGCACAAGGATAAATTATTTTAAACTAAAGGAAGGGAGATTAAAATTGGATATAATGAAGAATTTTTTTATGATAAAGGTGGTGAGACACATGAAAAGATTGACCAGAGAGGGGGTGGATTCCCTGTCCATGGAGATATTCAAGATGATTCTGGATATAGCTCTGAGCAAACTGATCTAGCTGTAGATGTCTCTGCTTATTGCAGAGGACTTGGACTAAAAGATCTTATGGGTCCCTTTCAAAATAAATAAATAAATAAATCTATGATTCTATGATTCTAAATAATTCTGTAGAATCTGTTATAATTAGTGTGTAATTGTTATAGAGTGAACATTTTCAAAGAATATCCATTATCTTGCAGTTTACTTGAAAAATTTTGGTGCGGATATAGGAATATTTATGACAAAAAATAAAGGGTAGCTCTGAAACTAATATTTCCTATTTTTTCATGTTGGCCCACAATATCAGAGGCAGATGTTGGTGATACCAATATCCTATGGCACTTTGTTGCCATGTGACACATGGCAGCAGAGGGGAAGTGACATCTGACATGGAACATGCCAACAAAGAAAAGATGTGTAATTGAATTTCTACATATGGAAAAAATTGTACGTGTTAATATTCACTGATGCTTATTGAACAGTTATGGAGACCAAAGAATGGATATGAGCACAGTGAAGCAGAAGGTAATGTATTTCAGCAGTGATGTTACCTGCATGAAAGACAAGTCATGTTCTGCATGGCCATGCCAACCTCAATGTGCCCAGCATATGGGCTCTTGTTTGTTGCTGGTGAAAACGAATAGCTAATGGTGGTGACTATGTTGAAAAGCAGTGTACTGCAGCTGAGAATTTGTTCTGTCAAGTAGTATAAATGCACGGGGACACGTGCATTTATCTGACCTGATCCTGCCAGTAGCATATGTTGTCTCAAATAGTGTTATTTTGTTCTTTGTATCTGTTATATTTTCCATAGAAACTAATAGGAGGTATTGCTTTTGGAGTATTTATGGATTATGGAATCTGGTGATGGAGAATTTTTGTGCTTGATCAGGAAAAGAAATTGAAGGCTGTGATAGTTGAAGAAGAGGATAGGAAAAAAAAGATAATAAAGTCTGACAGGTATGTTTTCTGTTCGTCTTTGATTGAATAAAGTGTATATTTCATTGAAATGTCTCACTCTCTGACTGACACTGGCAGCCTTGGGTTAAAGGCCACATGGAAAAGGAAGGATCCATATTGATGGGAAATATTTTTCAGGAGAGCAGGGAAGTGCAGGATGAAGAAAAGCCAAGGGGCAAGTAATGGCAAAGTAGTTACAAAGATTAAGGGTAAAGCTACTTTGAGAGTTGATGTGAAAAAACTTCTCCACAGTTTAAAGCATTCAGCTGAAGAAAGCTACCCATCTCTTGGTTAGAAAAAGCAAAAGGGCAGAACAGAAAGATGGCAATGAAAATATCACAGAATGTGTATATCTGATTACTATTATCAAGTCAGCTTAGCCACAGTCTCTTTTAAAACATTTTGACTACCTAAGTCTTCCTGTACATGATAAAATTAGTTTAATTACATTCATTACACGTCAAGAAATCTCATAGGGACTGTCACTTCACTGTGCAGAGAAAAATACCATGGTCAAATAAATGCTTGACACATAAGAGAAGTCACACTTGATCTCTCTGTTCTTTTCAGAGAAGGCAGGATCAAGTCTTGTGATTTAGCAATGAACATGTTAAATACACTTTTTTTTCCAGAAATTAGAGATACATATATATATATATATAAATGTATAATATGTTAAATTAATATTTTTCATTGCTGAGCTACATGGATAATAAACCATATCTTCACAGTAATAATAATTTCAAAAGACTTTAATATATTTCTTGTGCCTACTCATATAAAAGACAATCCGAGATCCTCAAATGAGGAAATGAATGCTATCTACCGTTCATCCAGAGAATTACTATTATTCAGGAAAGAATTTGTGTTTAGTAAATACATATTTACAGGATAATAGATGTATCCAGTAAATAATACATCATATGTTAATATAATTAACTTCCATCATTCATTTGTAAATAGCTAAATATATATTTAACAAACAAATTTATGAAAAGGGCTTAATCACCCATGGGGAAAAGAAAGATTAAAATTGAAACAATAAGATATGTAATATTTTGTTGTCAAAACAAAAACAAACAAAATCCAACTTATAATCTTATTAAAGGAACTGTCACTTATGTGTGCATATAAAGAATGAAAAAATCCTTAGGCTTACAGTGCTACAGAGAGTGAGGATATCAATGAAAGTATAAAAAATTTGTAAGGATCAAACTTACTATCTAAGGTAAATGCAAAGCATGGCTACCTGCTGTTTTGTTCCAATTATTGGAGGAAATGGTTTGACATATATATACCCAGAGAGAGACTAAGGCAGCAAACAAGGCTAAATACTGTCCAATAGATTTATTATAAACTCTGCAGCTAAGGAATGTGGGGAAGATGGGGAAGTTAGCGATAGTAAAGAGAGAAATCCTAGTGAATTGTTTATAGAGATAGTCACCGCTAGGGTTCCAGTGGAGTCTCATTGGTTCATAGGGGGGCAGAAAGCCAATCAATGACATCTTGTTGACCTTCATGGCTGCAGTTTGGTGGAGGTGGTACCTGTTCTACATTGGAACTCTTTGGGTTTTCATCCTCTTTATATCATTCTTTTGATTGTCAGGGGCAGCAGTTAGTCGTCAGGGGCACTTCTGTTTGGTTCACCAGGATTTGCTTCAGTTGTCAGGGGCATTTATGTTTTGTTTATCACGGACAACATCATGTCCATAGTGCATGTCTCTAATGCTTCGTAACTGGGAGTTGATCACACGATTGTCACATGGTGGGCTGCTAGATGAGTGCATTGACTGCATGGTGGTCCTATCCTTTTAGACAACACAATGAATGCACAAAAGGAGCAACAGACAAAAATGATTTCTCCTGGTGGCCCAGACGCGTGTGTCTCTTCTATTGCTGTGATCATGGCAACCATTGCTGAGAAAGTTTCGCTTCAGGTGGATGTCACTAAAGAAGCTTTGAGCCAAAAAATTGTTCCAGATTCTCACACCTGCCTTTACCTCCTTTTTGCCACAAGTGATCCAAGCAATTATATGCATACTGCATATATATTCTACATATATATACCATATATAGAAAGATACAGTTTAACAGAATAAATATTAATTACATTATTAATGGTCCATCCTTAGGTCATTAAGTTAATTTTTAATGTAAATCATTAATTGATATAAAGAAAGTCAGTCAATATACTTTCTGGTAAAGTAACAAGTAGAATGTTATATTTTTTTTTCTTTCTGAGGGGCCAAGAAGGAAATCAGCTTACAAGAAACAATGGAATTGTGTAGTATAGCAGAAATATCTAGATATTCCAAAAATATCACTTATTTTGGTGACATTATTTCAAAAACACACTAAGCCACTCTACAAAATGCAGAATTCTCTTTAAATATGATTTCAGGATTTCAGGTTAAAGCATTGTGGAATGCAAATTCTTTTAAAGAGTAAAATTAAGACCAGGGAAATAGAAAATCATTTAAAACACAGTCATTTTGTTATAGCATTAAATATTACTTCTAGGATTGCAAAAAAAAAAAAAAAAAAAAAAAAAAAGTGTATTTCTTTAATCAACAATATGCTTTGGATTATTTATTCTCCTGTCTACAGGTTACTGAATTTGCTTTATAGAAAAAAAATGTGACGTGAGTGAACCTGTCGTTTTGGTGAACAGAGCTGGAAATGAAAAGTGTCGTGCCAGTTAATACAGTTACTTGAAAAGGCAAAAAAACACAGCTTCCTGTGGAAGAAGAAGGAGCAGATGGAAGCCTGTTGTAACAGAGTGGGAGGGAAATAGCTCCACATGAACATATAAATTGTTTCAGCCTTCCAAGGCTTAATGGCAGGTAAGGCAGACAACTGAGACATCTGAGGGACATCATTTGTGGGCATGGTGGTGATGGGGTGCTGGTTGAATCAGATAATCTTAGAGGTCTTCTCCATTCTTAATGATTTAATGATTCTGTGACTCTGGAGAGCTGAAGTGATGGCACGTGGATGGGGTCACTGGCAAGCATGAAGCCTACAGTCAGCGATGTTCACACATGAATACTATTGCATGTTTCTGTGGTTGAAGTCATATTCATATCACTTCATCTCCATGCACTCCACATGATGTTAAACGTGGCAACAAGGAAGTTGTTACTGACCAGTTCTGTCTCACAGGTGCATAGGGCTCCTAGGCTGCAAGAACAGCTTGCATTGATGTGTGTTTCAGACATGCCTTGGCCCTCCAGTATCTTTGTCAATGGAGACAGAGTTTATGCTAACAAATTTGGGGAAACCAGAGTGGTTTAAGCAGTCAATTCAGTTAAACTGGGCAGAATTACACATGCCACAGACCCTTGTTTCATTATACATTCATATCTTTGGCTAGAGCACTTTGGATATTGAGAAATATAAAAAAAACACATAAGATAAAAAAGTTGTTAGTAATTTTCTTCTCTTATATTAAATTGTAAACTCCCTACAACAAAAATTAGATTTTTTGTGTTTAATGGCATGATGCCTGATTTATTTTATTCTTAAGGGTGGGGAGGTACAGTTCTTCATTTAAAAAATTGACAGTTCTTCCAAAAGCTCAGCAGCAATCTCCCGAAGATTTTTCTCTATTTCAGCTTAGTTGAAATGTCTGTCAAATTATTAACTATTCTGTGTCACCAAAGATGTTTTTTTAAAATCTCTTCAGCTTTAGAAAAAACAACTTTCAATATTTTATTTGTATCTCAAACCCCTCACTACCTTTCCTTCGAACAAAACATACTCAATTTTCCATTATAGCCTGTTGCCAAAAAAAAAAGTTCTGCAAACACTTTTTGTAATTGACCATAAAAATATTTGCTGGCTACAATCACTCCTAAGAGACCACCTCAATATCACAGGAAGGTCTGCAGCAGTTAGAAATGAAGTGGGAAGTGCTGCATGTTACTTGTAACTTTATCAAAAAAAGGCAAAAAAATTCCAACAATCAACCAACCAACCAGACAAAAAGCCCTCGTTCTTTTGTAAATGAATCATTTGCTTGTTATTTTTGCAGCTCATCTTATTTCAGCCATTTTAGAAGCTGTATAATTTTTTATTGGATGAATTTTAGAGACTTTTGATGGTACTTTACGTATCCTCTACAGCAATTTATTCATGGAAGAAATAGTCCTTGGAAGCTCCTTTGTAATATGATTGAAATATACTTCCTCTAACACATTTTGCCTTGTAAGTGAAGGAAATTTTTGATACAGTTGTGTGTTTATGTCGATGTATTTTGCTTGATTTTTATGTTTGGAATATAATTTATTTTATGCTTTGTTGCTTAGCTTTTCCAAGAGATTAAATAAGCATATAATAGAAATTGTAGATTTGCTTCAATTATTACATCCTAAAAGAAACTAGCCAGCTATTAATGGTGGGCACAACTAATTAGACCACCTGTGATGAAAAATGTTACGATGAAAGGATACGGTTATTGGCAATTGTGTTGTGCCCACTTTGTTATTGAGCAAAATGAAGTTTTTCTTAAAATAAAGATAACATTACCAAGACGTCTTAATGGGCACGTATTTTAAGATACATCTAAAATTATTTCTTTCTGTCTATGGGCTATGTGATCTGAAAATTCTGGAGTTTGGCTTTGATTTCTTATGATTAATTTGCAATCACTGTTGGAAAGTACTAAGGACACATAGCCTGTTGCAGTATTAGAAACAGGTTTTAGTGAGTTTCAATCCCATTTTTCATCTGTTCTTTTCATTAAATATTAATAAATGTGAATACAAATTATGGTTTCAGATCAGCAGAAACTGGATGCTTCCCAGTGCAGCTGAAGAGATCATGACCAGAAACTCTCTGTCCACTGGCTTCAGTATACAAGTCTGAGGAAGGTGTGCTCTTGGAATCTGGTTCTGGCAGGGTGAAAGGTGTAATGTTTAGTACCCGGTAGAGGAAAAATCACTGAGGTCATAACTGCAATATTCTGCTTAGAAACATCATGAAACAATGCTGGGTTCCACATTAATAAAGTTATAGGGTTTCTTGGTCACTGCCTGAGGGAAATAAAATAGTTTATATTTTTCCTGTTTTATACAAACCCTGAGAATGTCAGCACGTCACAAACTACTGATCTCACTAGAGAGAAAAAGAGAGACGTGTCACTGTGGAAGAAGCACTGCATATTTGGCCTCGGTCTCCACAGTTTTTTGTGTGTGAAGGTGCAGTATGCTGCAAGAAAGAATGGTACAGCAGCTGGCCAAAAGGATCTGGAAGAGTGAGCAGAGATTGATGGCAGTGCTCTGTTCAGCAATGTATATGCTCGTCTTTCATAGAGCTGTACAAATATACCAGCTAAAATACTCATTTGATTCTCATTTCGAATGTGAAATACCTCTCTGTAGCCACATTTTACCCCATATATAGCATCAAAAGCCCTATAGATTCTCCAGGTAAAACAAACAAACAAACAAATATTTTTGAGCAGAGTTGAGGCATGTCTCCCCATAGGGGCTTTTTTAATAGATATATTTTTTTTCACTTTATAAATGTCCGTGTAGGGTTTACTCATGAATGATTCTGCTCTAGGGAGCACTCTTCACAGCAGCTCATCCCAGAACTTCCTTTTTCAGTCAATCTGATGGGAAGGTCTATGGGCATGTCCAAATGACTCCTCTGTCAGACTCAGATGATGACAGGAGCAGCTTGGGTTTGATACTAGGTGCTGAATAGCTTGATCACAAGTACATCATTGAATCCACATAATTTACAGTTCAAAAACTCATTAGGAACGTATATGGAGGAAAAATATATCACAGCATAAAGCAGTGTTCTAAACATGGCATTCATAATGGAACTCTGAAGTCATTGGAAGTAAAAACAAAATCAACAACCAAATGAACAAGAAACACACCACCGCAACAACACTAATTGCTATTCAGAACAGTGCAGTAACTACGAATCCAATACAATTTGACTTTCAATATACTCTCTTGATGTGAGAATAAGGGACATAGAACTTTAAATTCCTGAGCATCTCCTGAGAAGTGCTGAGAACTCAGTATTTATTGCCATCTCTTAAAATATCTACTGATACACAAATCTGTAGAATCGATTTCTAACAATGCAATATAATATAGCACAAGATGGTTTCTGTATTGTGCAGCCCTTTAAAGATGACATTTCCATGTTTCTTACTCCCATGAGTTCTGTCTCATTTTGTTCTGCACAAAATTATTTAATAGTGCAAAGACCTATTTTTCTCTGTGAGACAAAGGTAAATGGAATAACCATATTGTTAAAAACAATGAACACAATTAATTAACTTCATTGCTAAGCATTTGACTTTTGATCTCCTATACAACATATTTTGTCAAAAGAGAAGTGAAAATTTTATAAATACAATTTCTCTCTGAGTAATGACAAAACTGATCTTTGATGTAAGGGAAAACACATTATTATTAAGCTTATGCCTAGATGAAAGACTTTGTTTTTCATGCTATGCAGATTATAATTTCCTTTTTTTTTTCTTTTTTAGTTTTGCTTTCTGGTTTGTAAATCCTGTTTAATATTTCCTATAGTATTCTAGAAATCTGATTATTGCTGATTTTCATCTTCTTTGAAATTCTTTTTTTGTATTTGCTTTGCTTTTGTTGCAATAAATCCTCACGGATGCCCTGATTTGGGAGGATTGGCTGACACGCCTGAAGGCTGTGCTGCCATTCAGCAAGACCTGGATAGGCTGGAGAGCTGGGCAGAAAGAAACCGGATGAGGTTTAACAAAAGCAAGTGTAGAGTCTTGCATCTGGGGAGGAATAATTGCATGTACCAGTACAGGTTGGGGGATGACCTGCTGGAGGGGAGCTCTGCGGAAAGGGACCTGGGTGTCCTGGTGGACGACAGGTTGGCCATGAGCCAGCAGTGTGCCCTTGTGGCCAAAAAGGCCAATGGCTTACTGGGGTGCATTAAAAAGAGCGTGGCCAGCAGGTCAAAGGAGGTGATCCTCCCCCTCTATTCTGCCCTGGTAAGACCTCATCTGGAGTACTGCGTCCAGTTCTGGGCTCCCCAGTACAAAAAAGACAGGGATCTCTTGGAAAGAGTCCAGCGGAGGGCCACGAAGATGGTGAAGGGCCTGGAGCATCTCCCCTATGAGGAAAGGCTGAGTGAACTGGGTCTGTTCAGCCTTGAGAAAAGGAGACTGAGAGGGGACCTGATCCAGGTCTATAAATATCTAAGGTGTGGGGGGCAGAATGGCGAGGCCGGACTCTTTTCAGTGGTGAGTGGAGACAGGACAAGGGGAAATGGCCAGAAACTGGAGCATAGGAAGTTCCGCACAAACGTGCGCAAGAACTTCTTTACAGTGAGGTGACAGAGCACTGGAACAGGCTGCCCAGGGAGGTGGTGGAGTCTCCTTCTCTGGAGACGTTCAAGACCTGCCTGGATGCCTACCTGTGCTACCTGCTGTAGGGAACCTGCTTTGGCAGGGGGGTTGGACTCGATGATCTCTGGAGGTCCCTTCCAACCCCTACAATTCTGTGATTCTGTGATTCTGTGATTCTGTGATTCTGTGATTCCTTCCTTTTCTATGGCCACAGAAATATCCTAAAGATCTAAAATACATTTTATAATCGCAATACAGCAAAGACTGTTTTTGTTTTTCTGTTTATTTTGTATAAAAACTCTTTAGGCACTGTCATTCTCGTCCTTCTTTTGGTGGTTGTCAACACAGGTAAGGAACTCCAGCCACAGCATTCACTCATCAGAACTCAAGGTCCTTTGTGTCCCCTATGGTCTCTCCAAACAGAGAAACCAGTGCAGCTCCCGAGTGCCACGGAGTTAACTTGATCAATCTGTGCCTGTGACAGGGGGATATTAGGCCCCTGCCCCCCACCCCCAGCCTCACAAAATGGGAAGGAAAAGGGAAAAGGGACAGGGAGATGGGAGCTGGGCTCAAGGAAGGAAAAAATAACCAGCAGCAATGATCTATGGAGGAAAACTTATTTTACTAACTATGATACTGGAATGCTAGATGACACAATATAATACAATCTAATTTGAAATTGCGACTAATAAATCAAATAAAATAGGAGATAGAGAGAGCTTCTGATACTGAGTCAAACCTGAACATCTTGGTACGGCTAGGAAAGCACACACCAACACCTACTGCAAGGCAGTAAGCGACCGCCCAACCAGGAGGGCCAGATTCCATGACTTACGTGATGTACAGGGACAGGTATCCAGAATAGGAGCACTAACACTTGAACTCCCAGTGCACTACATGATGTTATGATGTGGAATACCGAAAACCAAAAATCACAAAACCATGACACCAAGATGTCTGCAAAGGGAATCTCTACCCAGGAGGGCACAAGCTCTCTGTCAGTGTCTGACAGCAGCAGTGAGTACATCTGTGGAGGCATACCCAGGGAGAATTGCCACTCAGCCTGGGAGGAAGTGGGAAGGTTGAGGGTCATCAGGTAACTGGAGAAGATAGATTGGTGGAAGCATGCTTAGCAATCCCTGGAACAAGCATGTCAGTCATGACACAAGAAATGAAGAATCCCCTATCCTTTTACCACCAGTAGAAGCAGAGAACCCAAGAGGCATAGAAGAATGGAAGAAGGTTTTTGTTCCAGATTGCATGTGAATCTCATCCTCATACAACATGTATGAGGATCTGGAACTTGATAGACAGGCAAAACGAGGTGGGGATGAAGGTCCATTCAGGTTGGAGGGTTCACCTAGGGCTAGTCAGCCTACACCTGATATCATGAACACCTCCATCAATATAAAAAGTGTTTTTTTCTGAGGGAACAAAGGGCCTGATATGCCATCTAGATCCTACCCACAGTTAAGTCTGCTGCCTTGATTAGGCCCGGGTTCATTACTAGAAAAAATTACTAGAAAAAATTCATTAGTAGAAAACTCTATTATCTGTTATTGATTTTTCATGTCTGCAGTGATGAAGAAGCAAAGAAAAGTCAAAGGGCAATCAAAAGAAACTTCAGGGTCTTGGCACAACTCTTAAAAGGATTAGGGGCAGAGGTATTGTTTTCCTCTGTCCTCCTAGTATCAGGGAACCATACTGAAAGGAACAGGCAGATGCAGCTGATCCAGATGTGACTACAAGGCTCCAAAGCATTCATAGAATTTCAAGTTTCTTGATCACAGGATGGTCTACAAAACACTGGGCTGGCTGGTATCTAATGGAATGCACATTTCTCTTAAGGAGAAAGGAAATTTTAGTGAAGAATTTAACAGGGTTGATTTTAAAGCTTTAAACTAGAGTAGGATGCAAGAAGACGTAAAACCAGGATCACCAGTGGCAAGCTACGAGACAGCATACCTGAATTTGAGCGACTGAGTGCTAGTGTGATCTTCCAGTCTCTTCCAAAAGGTCTTGTGTACAACAGAGCACATTTGAAACATTCCTACACTGATGCATGCAGTGTGAAAACAAGCAAGAAGAGCTTCAAGGCTTAGCTCAGTCCCAGTGCTACAATGCACAAAAAAAAAGATTACAGCCAGGTGAATAGTTTGAGTGATTCCAGATTTTAAAATTATTTATCTGAATTACTCACTGAAGATTTGATGACTAGAGGCCTATTCCTTTTAATTTAGTTTCTGTCAATAACAGTTATGGGTTTGTCTGCTGAAGAATATTTCATGAATTCTTCTCTGTAAAAGAACAGATGTTAAACCCAAAACGTCTTTCAGTGAGGAAGAATAGTTTGGCTGTTTTTTTCATAGCCTTCAGCACACTTTGCAACTCTTACTTTATTTCTACTTCTTTTTTCTAAGTTTATATCCCTCAGCCACTATAATTCAAATAGAAGTAGTAAGACTGGGAGAGAAAAGGGAATAAGAATATAAAAGAATGAACAGCAAAGAGATGCAACAGTTAAAGAGATTCAGAAAAATGTCAGAACATCTGTAGTTTCAGAAACTGTGGGGCTGGATATTAACTTGCCAAAATTGGCACCTAGGGGGAAATGTAGTAGGCGACTGCGGGACCCCCCCACGGGATGTGACGCGGCAGGACCTCCCTAGCTCTATGATTGATGTGTGGCACATGTTTTAGGGGTGTAGACGAGGCACATAGGGTATATAAGCTAAAGTTCACGTGTAATAAACGCCATTTTGCTGCTCATCTTATTGGTGTATACATGCAGTTATTTGGTCCTGACCTGGTTAGGGTTAGTAGCATAGGAGGCAATGCAACATATGGAATAGTGTGCTAATTAGTATTTTTTTTTTAATTCCTAACAGACTTCTCAATTAGCAAATATACAAAATTGAAAAAAAATATTTTTAATAAAGTGTTTTGGTTTATTTTTTCAGACAAAACTCTGAGGAGTTACTATCTTTCTGGGCAAGACAAGAGATTCAATTGTAAGATCATCCTCACTGAAACAATTTACTCATGGCAAAGTTCAAGCAGTATTTTTATCCTTATATTCATATCAGCAGGTTCAAAGAACCGCTCTTCCTCAAGCTAATGTAGATTAGCAAAAGATTAGAGAAAAATATGTTGTCTACACCTTGTAAAATGCCTTGTTTCTTTCCCTTAACAATGTACTGAACTCAAATTAAAGATAATTTCTTTGGCATAGATGAACTACATTAATTTTTCCACTGAAAATATGTACCCTTTGGCATTCAGTATGTCTCAGGGCTTGCTTGCTGTCTCCAAGTTAGAGCATTCACCCAAGTAAGCATTTCTATTTGTAGATGGTGGCTTACAGACCATAAGAACTGCGATTAAATGCTAAGTGAGAATTTTATGTACACTTTAATGTTCTTTTTCCTGGAAGACAGAAGTTGGGAATGTATTTCGTTCTGAGTACCTACTTACACTTGTTAGCGTAGCATGTTATGTTGTAGGGACAACATATCTTTGTAGGAATGGATATTTCTTCCACTTAAATTGTAGATCTATGCTATTGAAGGTTAAATAGTAAACAGGAAAATGAGGCCTGAGCTTCACAAACCAGACATGTGACCCTCGGGAGCACTCGAAGTTGGCAAGCATAGCACAAGAGCAAATTAAGGGGTCAGATCCTTGAAAACAGTAAATTAGGAAAGAACACAATACAACTGCAAACACACCTTGGAATATAGTGGAGATTGCTCCAGTCCACCCTCTGCATGAAAATTAGATGCAAAAAGTACCATTCATCACACTGAATGATGGTGTCTGGATTTCATATTTCTGCATTTTATGTCAACAAGATCTCTTTGGAGAACTGAGACCCAGTCAGTGGTATCTAAAGAACAATTTGTCTTATCCTAATATACAGATATACATTATTCAAATAAACATCTTCATAGAGGAAATGCCTCAGAAAAAAATAATAATAAAAAGCTGTATTCTGACTAACATGGCTAGTTCTTCACAACGCAAATCCAAATCTAGATTCTCTTTAAATTGCTTCTCAACAGTTCAGATAGATTGAAGGTGAGATAAACACAATTACACCTTATATACCAACCTCCAGCTCTGAGATTCTTAAATCTTCTTCTTGAATCCCAGGGCTTCTTTGAATTGTTATGAATAACAATAGATTTCTGTGATCAGCAACATTTCCAAAGAAGAGAAAGAATATTCTGCACTGCTAGTTTTTGAGTCTCTCTCTCAACTCTGGTACACAGTAAAAGCCAGAGCCTAGGCCGGTGTCAGAGCAGGAGACACAGCTATGCAATAAACATTTTCTAGATTTAAAGAGACATCTTGCTGAAATACTTTATGCCTAATTTCCACCACTAGAGTGACAGAAGGAGTTGTATCTAAAGTATTAGAACAGTGTAATGTCAACTTCTTATCATATTCTTGTCCCTATGGGAAAAGTGATAAATGTACTCCACTGTGCTTTGTTCATCTCATGATACTCGCCTTGTAGAAGTATTAAACACAATCTTGGTGTTATTGAAGGAAGATTCACAGCTAATCCTTCAAGAGTTATTATAAAATGTGTAATCAAATTTTAAAATACAGGCTTTGGAATTATAACATGACACAACCTCTCATTTATTAAAGATATCTATTAAGGCAATGTTTTTGTATCTTTATCAGAAGGCAATGTCATGCTACTTAGTATTCCTTTTTTTTTTTTTTTGCTTTGTTTTTATTAATATTATCATCTACTCATTTCACAGTTGTACTGTTTGTATCTAAGACAACAGCTTTATTTAAAATGTCATATCCCTAGTGATTACTTTTAAGTATTTTATGTTACCTTGAGGTTATAAAAGAATTCTTCTCTTAAGTAATGCATAATTACATATTACTCAAAATGATTGATGGTTTGTTGAGTGCAGCATCATGAAATAATACCCTGAATATTACAGCAAAGGAAGTCCCACTAAGTTTCAAGGTTTCAGGAGCTGTCACTCAGATCAGTCATTTTGTATTTTAATCATAAGGGTCTTGATTTGAAAAATAATAAAAGAAAACACAAGCTTCACTTAAAGAGTGGAGACAACTTGAACGCCATTATTGTGGGGGAGAGGCACTAAAATATAACAAGGGAAAATCATCTCAAGACTATTTAATTTTCTTCTTCTTGCTTTCTTCTTCTTGTACACTTTGATGTGGTCTCTAATTAAGTGCTGTTATATAAAATTAGTGTCCAAATGAGAAGGAAATCTGTGTATGCAACAAACCCTTGAGTTGACACTTTTCATGGTTTTCTGCAAAGGGGAGAACTCTGAATATGTAACAACTGCAAATGTGTGGCTGCACCTTTTCACCTCAGGGGTATATGAAAAAATCTTCATGTAGAACAGGAGTTTTATTCTAGACATAATCACTTTTTATCTTTTTAACTTTTCTTTATGGCTCCTATGTTTTCAACAGTGAGCACGATAGTATACAGAGGAAATAGCAAACATATCTCTGATCAGACTAGGTGACTAATATCCCTTTTAATCATTTTTGTGCAAAACTCATCTCAAATTCTCAAGCTTTGAGAAAGAAAGGACTTACTTCAGTAAATTCCTCTATTTTACTGTTTCTGCAGCTGACAATCTATTTCAGACTAAATTTTGTGGTTGAAAAACTCTCTGTGCATGGATACTCAAAATGGTAAATTTTAGGTTCAGTTGAACAAGATAAAAAAGAATATCTAAACTGCAAAACAAAACAAAACAAAACAAAACAACAACAACAACAAAACATAACACAGGTCTTGTCCAATAACATTCCCAGGTATTATTGAAAGGCTGGTGAAGATCTTCTGAGATACCGCGATGAGAATCATTTTGAAAGCTTACACTTGTAGATCATAGAGGTTAGAGAGGAATGATTTCTATTACTGCTATATGAAGGAAAACAGAGAGAGATTGGCATATTGGAATTTGGCCAAAATGGCAGACAAAAATAGGTGGCATTTCAAATCAACTGCAAAAAATGACATGTAAAATGAACACTCCTTGCACAGACTAGGAGCAAGCACAATAGTTTATTCAACTAAAGCTAAGCTAGAAGAGTCCATCAGAACTAACAGATCTGTGATCTCTTATTTGCATGCAGAAATAGTATAGTTTAATGATACTCATTCAGAACTGCCACAGAACTGTCAGAAATGAAAAACTAAATCAACTCCCTTGAGAAACATAAGGAATTAACATCCACATCTGCTAATATGGAGACAATACTATAATATATTTTAAAAAATCATGTATAAACTGAAATATATTTCTAGAAACAAGAGCTAGACAAAAATTTCCAATGAAATGCTTTTGACTTTTCTGGACATTAAAGTTCAATTTCACCATCAGAATGTGATAGTTTTGATGATCTTGGTCCAGGACCAAGTTAGAAAAGAAATTTTGCCAAGTTTTTGTCAATGACTAAAGAAATCACTTCTAATTCACAACTCAACAAAGTTTTCCAGACAAAGAAAATGTCTTGGCTGCAGTACAGGAATCTTAAATAAATAAAAAAATAAATGAAATAAAATAAATTCATGCATTTGAACCATTTGAAAAGGAGAAAAAATCCCTTTCTCCATTTCATTCCCTATTTTTCACTTGACAACTGTATTATACAGTGGTTGAATTTTTTTAAAGCAATGCGTTACTTATAATCAACTAAACTAGCCAAGTAGTTTACAGTGATTTCTATCTCTCCTAGTCTTTAACTAATGGGAAAGATGCCAGTGTGACAGGAACATTTTTCTCTGAAGAAGTGGAGAGAGGATTCTGCCTTGCTGCTGGAAATCTTGCTGATATGATAATGTCATTTATTTTTCTCTCAATTCACTCTAGACTGGGGAAGGATCATTGCAGAACGGAAGCAGACACGAAAACTTTAAGTTGTTCAAAATCTTTTTACAATAGATAGAAAACCTAACTCTAGTGTGGCTGCTTTGATTTGTCAGATAGCTTTAAGTTAGATGCATTTCTGCATTACTGTACAGTTACGGTGAAACATAGCTGATCTGAGAGGGCAGAATTTCTTTGGGCATTTTAGAATAATAATTTTATATGTTTTGATTAGTACACATTTTCTTCATTTTGCTGCTGTTGCCGTAAATAATGCTGTTTTTAAATAGCAAGTGAATCTATTCACTTCCAATCATAACCGTCATAACTTTGAGCCACATTGCAGCTTTGCACTACTTTGCAGTATTATCCTCTCTGTTGTGCAATATACTCTATTATTCTGATGTTTACAAAGCCATAGAGGAGCTGTGGGGAGCAATCACTGTGACAGTACAACACACCAGCCACTCTACCACATTGCTGGAAGATGCAGAGGAGAAAAATCTGACACACGCACTTTCAGACCAGTGACAGCTTTCCTGTGGCTTGTGGCTGCTGTGGGTGTTCAGCAGCTGAGTTGTAACACTGGACAGTGTTGTCATTTTGTAATTAAAGTGCACAAATATCAATTACAGAATTTCTGTTTGGCAATGCGCAATGTCTTCTAGGGAGATAATAGGCGTGGTCATTTGCACAAATGTACTTATTGCCAGACTTACTGTCAATATTTTCAAAATTTAGGTGAAAATATTATTGCAGATACTTAATGATTTTCCTATCAGGAATGAAAGGTTTGATTTTATAATAAGGATTAAACTTGCTTGAAGAAATGCCAGCAGTCTTCACAGCAAAAATCTGATTTTGCACTCTGAAAGAATACAAAAGAAAACTTTAGAAAGTAATATAATAGTGCTGATTTAATGCCTTTATTTATACAAAGGCAGTGCACTGAGGTCTCCAGAAAAGTGTAAATCTTTCAGACAAGGATAAGTTTTATCATGATAGAAAATGGATGAATAAGCAAAGTTAAAACTCATTTCATTATAGCCTTGCTCCTAATTATTTCAAAGTCCCTTCCATCAGCTTTGAATCTACCTACATAAATGTTTTCAAATATTGTTTTAAAACCAGTTTTAAATCTCCTATCACCTGATTTATTGAGGACTTCATAAGACACATTGATCTAGAGGCCCAGAATTTTCTGAGGTTTCTCCAACATTTGGAGCCAGATGAAAAAATTCATTTGTATGTTTTATTCCTTTCTTAGTTCAAGAAGTCCTCCACCTCTATCAGAAAAATAAATAAATAAATAATTTTAATAAAAATTCTGACCATTTTTTTAGCATATGTGAAACTCTTATATGTATTTCTTCTTTCCTCCTATGAATGCTGACACAAGAATGAGTGAGATGTCATTGTTTTTCTGTTGTTTCACTGAAAATTCTTTTCACAGGTCCCATTCCCAGAAGTCTTGCTGGATACTATTACAAATATTAGTATTCATAGCATCTTTTAATTTTGCCATTTATCTAATCTCATCATTTGTAGTTTAGTTCCTGATCACATGCTCTTTTAATCAACAAACATAAGGAACAGTCAACAGAAACGTGAATGTGATAAAGTACACAAATCAACAACTGGATTTTTTTCACAGTAAACCGTGCTGCAAGCCCACAAGACATTTACTAGCAAAACATCCTGCTGGTTTCCCTTTATTCCTTACTCTGTGATAAGCAGTAGGAAAAAAAAAAAAAAAAAAAAAAAAAAAGAAAACCCAAGAACTTGGAAGGTAAGTAGATGTGAATGTCAGGACTCTAAGGCTGATGTTTCTACAAAAGTGGCACAACAAATACCATAATACTTCAATATCATGGGAGGTAACAGTGTCCATGAGTGCATTTATATCTGAATCTAAGTGCAATTAATTGAATTTTTTCTTTTCTCTTTTTAATTCAAACTACTCTAAATCAAGGTTGGATATAATATTAATTAAGCATGCATTAATTTATTCAGTTAATTATATTGTAATTACTTTTGAATGAAAACTTTGGGGAAAAATGTTATTCCTATTCTTTAAGACTTTTTATGTCATCCTTTTACAGCACCTGAGCCCAATTCTAACCAGTGGAATGAAATTAAATTTGGTAGCATGCTAACAATCAGTTTTTGAATCATATGAAACATAAGAAAATATTTTAATTCTTGTTTACAGCAGTATGTGTGAAGGATATTTTCACTTTTTCAGCAGCCTGTCACCCAAAATAAAATCTATCAGCATAGCAAATCAAGAAATGAATATAAAAAGGATGAAGGACAGCCATCTTTCAGGAATATTTATTTTTATAGATAATATTGGTGGCATTTCTTTATGAAATTGATGCATTTTTCATAAACAAAGAAGAAACTTTGATATGAAGTTACCAGATGAATATAACTATTACTGAAATTATAGAATTACGCATCTCATTGTTAGGTCAGAAATGTTTCACACTCAAATGCATCATAAGCTGCCATAGTGTATTATGAAGAAAAACAAAATATTGACTGTCAAAGTGAAAATGTATGTGTTTTTTTCCCCCTCATTTACAATAATTTTCATATAAGAGTTTGACAAATGTGAGACTGAAATATACCCTTTCCCTTGGAGTTATTCTTGAGCAGTAAAATTATGAGTGGCTGGAGAAAAATTACAAAACTGGGTTACAGTCATGCAAAGGATGCATAAAACAATTCATAGTCATTCGAAATTTAGGAATTCTGTAGTACTTTGTGAAAAGATAGTACATAGAAATAATAAGGAAAGCATAGAGTTTTAGCTCACATGTTTGAAGGAGTCGAATGTCAGGCTACAGGAAGACAACGCAAGAAAGAACTGCTCGAGCTATTACTGGCAGTACAAACCAGCCTACTCTAGGGAACCTGCTTTAGCAGAAGAGTTGGACTGTTATTGCCAGCGATCCCTCCCAAATTCTATGATTCTGTGATTCTGGGAAATTGTCAAAAGTAAAAACACATCATAATGAGAAAAATTGTAGATTTAAACGACTGACTTCTGGATAAATCAGGTCTTTATAAGTATAACCAGAACCTTCAAGCCTGCTCTTGGCCCTCAACATTGCATGCAAGACTTCCTGCAAAGACAAAGTTGTTTTGCTATGTGGCTCGGAATGAGGTGCTACCTTTCCAGGCTCCAGAGACAGCTAGTTGAAGTTGTTTTGTATGTAGGTTAAAAGCAGAAGTGAAGATACACAGGTGGAAGGCACAAGGAGTTATGAGCATGCAGGAAGAGAAAGAAGGTAAAAATGGCTGTACTAAAACAGACCAAAAATCTATTTAGGCCAGTGTCTCCAGCAAGGACTGACATCATGTCTAAGGAACAGCAGAATAGAACAAGTTTACAGCAATTCTGTTCCATTATATTGTCACAGCCTCCAAGGGCTCATAGCTCAGGGATTTCCTAACCCAAAGGTGATATCTTGGCATTTAAGAAAATGAAAGCAGTTAATCCGGCAGAGATATTTGAGCTCTGAATATTTGCCTAGGGAATTACAAAATAATTGTAATTAAGATAAAAATTTAGCATTTATTTTCTGTAGGCAATGTTCTGAACAACTGCAGCACTACCAGTTTAGAACTAATTCATGTGTCTTTACATTCAACTCACAAGAATGACTTCAGGCAAGATATATTTTAAATATATGACAACTACATATATATGAAGGTCACTCTGAAAGTACTGCCTTTTATTTATCTCTTATTTATCTTTATCTCTATGGAAACTACAACAAAGAACACAGTAATTAATATGGTAGAAAAAATCTCAGTTACCAAGCATTGTGTTTCGACAATGTCAACAGTATTAGCTATGTATTTTTGCAACACGGAACAAAAACCTATTGAAACTCTGTTGCTATTACATTGCCATTTCTACCTTCTTATACCAAGGACTAGCAGAAATGCACCAAATTTCACTTGTTAAATATATTTTTCTATGCTTTTTTTCTGATTTAACTTTAATGATATTTTTACATATATCCTTTTCTGGTGAAAGAGTTAGAGGTCTGTTTTGGTAAAATCAGTAAGTGTTTATTCTCTAAAATGGTGTAGCATGGGTTAGTTTAAAAATAATAAATTTTAAAAACAAAAAAATGATATCAGAAATGAATAGATACTTTAAAATAATAAAGTATAAAATAGATACTTTAAAATAATAAAGTAGAGAAAGATGTAAGTGTACTTTCCTTGTTTTTCTTTACTATTACATACCGCAAATTACAGAAATAAAACTTTATTAACCAAATTATTCATCAGGACAAGGCTTTCATTCCCTTCAGTAATGTGCCCAGAAGAAAAATCAAACAAACAAAAGCCCTGCCAATATTCCCCGTGGCTTTGCCAGCTTCAGTTTCTAACCACCATGGTGTTCCCAAAGTAATAGCTATAGACTCTGGATTTCCTATGACCTCTTCCAAGAATCTCCAGTGCTATGCGTAAATACATAAACACAATGAGGTTTTCTACATTAATTAAAAAAAAAAAAACAAAAACAAAAACAAGTTTAAATAAATAAGCAAGAAAAGAAAATATAACTGCTTCTTTAATTTTATTCAAAAATTATGTAAGGAAAAGTCTACAGCCACACTGTACTCATTAGCCAAAGTAATCCTTTTAACCCATGAAGAGCTGACATCATACTTGAAAAAAATCATCCTCATCCATCTTAACTGCAAAGCTGAGATTACCTTCATATAGCTTTGCAGACCCTTCAGTGTCTAGCTGTTTTAAAAATCTTGAATTCTTGTGAAGACCATCAGAGAAATATTTCCATACAGGACTCTTGTAACCATACAACTAAAGTCTGAAGGATTCTAAGAAGCTGTAATTTACATGAGAAAGAATGCAAGGTGTAAATTAATTATAGTACAAAACCATGAACTTCCACCTTCTAATTTTCAGTGTTTAGTTTCTCCTGGATGGATTCCAAGCTTTTTCTAAGAAATAGAGAATCTTACTTTGAAGTGACATTTGTGGTAGCAAAATAACATTTTTCCTACCAGTGACTTTACTTTTTTTATAGCCAATTCACATTTATTCCACTTCAAAATCTACTCCAGGGCTCCACGGATAATGGTATGGGTGTTTTGATGCAGTCTACATGGTCCAGTCCTTCTCTCACTGATAAAACTGTTGATATGAGATTATTCTATTGTCTTGTTTATGGATGATAACTACCTTTCAAAAATATGGAACTACAATAACACAACACAAACAGATGCATCAAACCTACACAGACAAACTCCATATAGATAAATTCTAGTTCATTTGGAAAGGAAAATCTACATACACAGACATGGATAAAAGTTCTAGAAATTTCATGGCTCAAGCAGTGATCATATCAAGTATAGGAAAATTGCTTCAGTGGATCGGATTATCATTCTGCATAAAAATCTATACTTATTTTTCTTTTATTTTTCCTCAGAAGCAATGAAGTTTCTGTTTCAGGCAGAAAAATATCTTAAAATGTGAATGGAAACAGGCAGCAGATAATTCTGTGCAAGTGTATCTGAACTAAAGTACTATGTCCAGGTCTAGTCAGGGGACTGGAGCACCTACCCTATGAAAACAAGCTGAGGGAGCTGGGCTAGTTCAGCCTGGAGAAAAGAAGGCTGCGGGGTGACCTCATTGCAGCTTTTCAGTACCTAAAGGGTGCCTACAAACAGGAGAGGAACCAACTCTTTGAAATGATAGATAACAGCAGGAAAGGGGAAATTGTTTTAAGTTGAAGCAGGGAAGATTTAGGTTAGATGTCAGAGGGAAATTCTTTACTATGACAGTGGTAAAGTGCTGGAATAGGCTGCCCAGAGAGGTTGTAGATGCCCCATCCCTGGAGGTGTTCAAGGCCAGGTTGTATGAGGGCCTGGGCAGCCTGGTCTAGTATTAAATGGGGAGGTTGGTGGCCCTGCCTGTGGCAGGGGGTTTGGAGATTCATGATCCTTGAGGTCCCTTCCAACCCTGGCCATTCTGTGATCCTGTGATTCACTATTTTTAGTAATTTTGTACATGAATATCAGCTTACAAAGAAAATCAGAAGCATGCCCAAGAGCACTGGAAATGTATACCTGTTTCCTTAGAAGTAGACATATATTCCAAAGGATTTTTCCACTGACCATTTTTTCCAGTGCAATCCTGGCTGTAGTTTTACTTTGATATTAACCAGAGTAAGGAGTGATACTGTTTTCAATGGCTATGAGCTCTTCCCAGTTTTTGATACTAATCTGTATAATAGTGATGAACATAATCAAAGGTTCATTGTTGATCAGTCGATTTGTTTGGGCTTGAATTTTCTGCTTCAGAATATTTAGTCAGAGCATTATGCTCAGTGTGTATTAGATGAACACTTTTATTCGTACTTAGTGATTGAGCCTTCTATTTGGTTCACAACTGCTAACCTGTTATCTAGGCTTAGGGGAAAATAAGGCTGCTCACTGTAGCATTTTTGGCCCATTGTCATAATAGCTTAGACACTCTAGTAAGAAATTCTTGTGCTCTTGTAAAAACAGGTTTTCCTTAAAGGTTAAATGCCTCTTCTCCTGGCACATTTTCTGTAAGAAGAATTTTACGGTGACTTGAAGAGTCTAATTCAGACTTCCAACAAGGAAAGCTTATGCAGGTGTCTTGGGAGAAAATTCTCTAAAAATATGCCTGCAGAAATGTTGTGCTAAGTGTTGAAATTTTGTTATATTACATAGAGTAGGTGGGGGCACATACTTTTGTTTGCTTCTCTTCTAGATTCTGACTCACATTCACCTACATAAAGTGTATTTTTCTTTGGGAAACACTGTATTTCATTTTTATCCTTCTAATACTTTTTAAGCATTTAGTAGTAAATGACCTGGACCCAACTACCCGATCTCTTGTGAAAGTTCATCAGTCTCTTCCTTCGCAATGTTAAATCACTTGTAAAGTTAAATAAATAAATAAATAAATAAAAAGAGATAAACTATGGTGAATTCATGAACTAAAGTAACTAAGAAAGTAATTCAGCTGGCAAAGGAGTGTGATGTATATTTATTATAAAATGTTTTTGTCAGAATATCTTAAATATATTTTCTTACATATAGAAGTCACAATTTAATGATATTTTGTCTATTTAAATGGCTTGATTTATTAATTATTTAATGCAGATATTATTTACCTTGAGATAACTGTGCAGTTATAAGCATCTCTGACATATATTGCAAAATGCATGGCTTACCAGGTTTCTTTGCTGGTAGTTTGAATTGTCTACAGTCAGGTATGTCTGGAACCTGTAAAACACAATGGGGCTGCTCTTGCAGCTCCCACAGTCACACTGGGAGAAATATTTACCTTCTGATATATCATTTTCTGGATTTGTTGCCATTCCTACTAGAAACTGCATAACCTCGGGCATTTTGGCCCACTGTATTTGCATCTCTTACCTGCTGCTTTGTAAGTGTACAATTAAGCTATGTATAGCCTTTGTTTTGTAAATGTGCAGTCATCTGGCAAAAGTAGGGGGGAAATCTGAAACCATTCTTTTTCATCTTCAATTTTTCCATTAGGATGTACTCGGAAAGGAAATTACATTGGTGTTGTGCCGATGATTTATTGCAGGAAGAAACTCAATTTACACAGAGAAAAATGCTATTTTAATTTTATGTATAAAACGGTATATATTCAGTAATGGTGAATTCATATCTTTTGCTTGTACATGTTACAGTTAAGATGACAGTTTGGTTTGCTTTCTAATAAAAAAGACATAAAAGCTTATTTTCACTTTTAATGTGTTATTCTAACATTTCTTCTGTACAATAGAAAGGAAGTTTCTAATCAATTTGAGTTATCACTTTAAAGAAATCCGTTTCCACATTTTAAAATCTTCAGTGGTGTCTAAGAATACCACTCATTTTTAATGTACTTTAAAATATGCTGGGGCACAGTAGTATATTTATTGCAATAATCCAATATGTTTATTATGTATTAATAAAATATTCTTCTAAAATTGTAAACTTGTACATCACTATTTGTTACCTGCAATCAATTCTTTGGACCTGGCAGGTTAGGAGCTCATGTTATTCATGTTAATATATATTTTACATTACTATGTTGCTTCAAATTTCAATTTTTGGTAAAAAAAAAAAAGTTAAATTAAATAAACAATACATCAATTGACATGTATTGTGTCTATGCCATGTCAACACCAGTTTATTTAACCTCTGAGCTGTATTTTTTGTTGGATAGGAAAAACAAGTTTTCTTGCTAGAAATTGCAATTTAGCATGTATAGGATGTATAAATGATAAAATGATATAAACATGACCAGAGGAAAAAAAGGATATAATCTGAATAGTTTTCCTAGAGTATATTTTAATTCTGGCTCCAGAGGGTTAAATCTATCCTCCCTTTAAAGGAAAGATACAGGTATTTGTAAAGTTAGTGGGACTTTGCCAATTCACATTTTCAGAAATGAAAGAAATTGGAATTACATCTAATGATTTCTGGAAGAACAGAATGTAATTATTCTTTCACTCTAAAGACTTTGCAAGGGCTCAAATCAATACAGTCTAAACCAATTTATTTATTTATTTATTTTTCTGATAAGCTAATCTGTCTGTTACCAAATTGCTCACATCTAGAATTGTAATGAAAGTAAACATAATTAAAAGGACAAAATTCCGGTAGTGCAAGTTTAAAATTTTCAATAACATATTACATGACAAGATCATAACATAACATAATATAGCATAATCACATGACAAGACCATCCTAATCTAAGTGAACAGCCATTCTTAAAGATTCTCACATCAAATTGAAAAATCTGACTGGAATTTTTTATACTTAGTAATTTGGCAAATTCAAAATGTATTAGAGCTGATTTATATCTCTTTTTGCCTGCCAAAAATATCTTCAAAAATTTTATGGTTTTTATTTATTTATTTATTTATTTCCATGAGTATAACATATCAAAATAAAAAAAAAATATATGTATCTAGTTGCTTTGGAGGTGTTTCTTCAGTTACTGCTTCTCCTAGAATGTAAAATGAAAAAGTAAAGCACAACTCTAACATTTCTTTTACTTACATTCATTTTTTCTTTTTCAGACTTGTCTGGATCTGTCAGTTGAAAACCAAAATCTTAGCAATCAAACCCACATTTTTATTTTGTTTGAACTTTTTTTTTTTCTCCTGTTTCTTCCTAATTTTCTCTTTATGTCACTGTCTTATACAGAAGTGAGTGAAAAACCTTATGAATGGACAGGAATAAATTTATAATGAAGATAGATGCATTGCTACTGCTGTGTAGAAGGGCATTAAACTTTCTAACATGGGCTGAAACCACTGTGTTATATGCAGCCAAATGAGGTTTGCAGTGATGGACAGGAGAAAGTTAGTAAAAGAGGAACTAGTTAAGAACAGAGAAAATAACATTCAAATACAAGAATCTGAGTTCTGAATGAAGTAGCATAGTCTTAGAATATTGTCTTTCATTTTGGACCCCAGTACATGATTTAGTTTATATCAATCACCCAGATGTGGTATTCTTCTGATGGTCTGTAATATTACACAAATTATCTTGGTGTTCTGAGTAACTGCTGTGATTGACTAATGCACAAAGAAGTTCAGCTACAGTATTACTTAATCAGTAAATACAATTTTCATTTAGAAAATGTATTTTACTAAGTTACTTTGTTAGCACACAAGTCTGCACTGATATATCAAGTATTTGTTTATCTAGTGAAAAACATTTAAACATTCGAACAGCTCAGGCTTTACAGTGCATTCAGAAATCAATGTGGTAGAAGATCTGCTTTCAAGTGGCACTGAATCATGATTGCTTCTAGTTTAAATGGATTGTGGGAAGTTGGAAGAATTACTTTGACAGTAGTTTTCCTTGATGAATGATTCTTGCTTCCTGTACAAACCAAAGTAAAAGTAACAGAAAATTTTCAAGGAGAGATGCTCTCTGACATAACTACATCATCAGCAAAACTTTAACAGCAAGAAGTCTGAAGAAGATGAGAAAAACATCATTATGAACCAAAAATGAAAATCAGTGGCAAGAAAGGAGAAAATCAATGGCAAGAATATTTGAACCTAATATGAATAATTATGGAAGTAGCAGCTAATAAACTTCTGCATTATGCTGTTGTTCAGCATCAGCTGCTGTTGAAGAAGAATGCAGCATATACTCTGCTGAACTCTCAAGGAACCTGCTTGAGATCAACTGTCTTCCCTAAATTTATCTGTTTTTCAGTAACACAAATAATAAATTTCCAGGGTCACTAAAGACAGCAGTGTATTTTACTGTATTTCAAAAAGAATTTAATCATACATGTTCTCACATTTTTTGCTGCATAGTGTTTCGCTTAAGAAAAAAATTGAAAGAACTTTCTGTATACATAGATAGTTGTTACAGAATGCTTTGTGATACTAGCATTTTTTCAAAGAAATGATAAAAGCAAAGAAAATGCTAATACTCAACTTGAGGAACACATTTTTTATTTTTTTCAACAATAGCTTTTTTTTTTTTGTTCCCATGAGTATTCACATTTTACACTTTTCTCTCTCTGAAGTACTTGTGAAAGCTTGAAAATGACCCCAGTATGTTGTTCCAGAATCTTATATGGAGATGCAGTGGTTTAATTCAGCAGGCAGCTTAGCACCACACAGCTGTTCAGTTCCTTCATCCTCTCAGTGAGCTCTGTGAGGAAAAAATCACAAGGAAAAATAATAAAGTAGAATTTTTCTGTTGAGAAAATTATGTACTAAGAAAAGGGGGGAAAAGTGTTAATTAATAATAATAATAATAATAATATACACATATATGTGTAAATTGCTCTGAAAATAATACCTTCTATTTATTTTCATGGAAGTAACTACAACTACAAGGAGCACAATAATACTATTTGATAGAAAAAATTCTGAGCTAAGAAACATTGCTTTTCGACATAGTCAATACCATTAGCTATGCCTTTTCATCAGCAATGAGCAAGAACCTGCATAGTGCACCTGTGAAAATCTACACCAGTAGAGCTGACAGACTGTCTCTGTTACCACTGCTAAAGCCCACCACCCACCATCTGACTGTGCTCACATTCAGTGTTAGATCTCCATAAATCTTCAGTAAGCATCAGTGAATGGATGCAATTTTTTTTCTGCATGGAGGAATTCAGTGATTCACCTTTTCTTCATCTGCACCTCCATATCAGATACCATTTTGAAAGACTGCCCCACTGCTGCCATCTGTTGCACACCAACAAAATGTAATGGAGTAGGAAAGTTCAGCCTCTACTGGCATGCCACCAAAATCTACTTTTTACATTGTGGACCAACACAGTAATATAGGAGGAATTACTTTTGTAACATCCTTGGTATACTTGTATGTGTCATACATTTATTTATAAAACAAGAGATGCAAAGCAAATTTGCTCACTACTTGATATCTGATGCTTATCCAGTTCCCAAACTATGTTCACTCCCTTGGTCCACTAGCTACAGTTTTATTACTTTCAGATGACATCTTGCAGTATAGAATATTTCTTTGTCTAGTTTAGATGAGTTGTCCTTCTTCTGCCCCCTCCCAGATCCTTGTGAACTCCCAGGCCTCTAACTGGCAGGATAGCATGAGGAACTGAAATGCCCTTGGCTCCGTGCAGCACTGCTAAGCAACAACTAAAACATAGGTATGCTATCAATTTTCTCCTAGAGCAAAAACATAGCATAATAACAGACACTATGAAGAAAATCAACTCTATCCCATCTGAAATCAGAACAATATATACTCCTTATTCCATGCCATCTATATTATGCTCAGATCCCATACATTCCCATACATCGCAATTAATAATTATCAGTTGTCCTACTTATTAGTATACAAACACACATATCATTTCCATAGTTTATGGGCCGTCCTTCTAAATTGTCCATGCAGTTAATTTGGTCTGTGACTTTGGGCTTCTGTCCATCAGAATAGTCCTTCAGGGCATGTGCTTCCCCGAGAGGTACATACCGAATTGATGCATTCTTTTGTATTATCCACCAAGTGCACACATGTCCTTGAACAAAAGCAATCCCCTGAATAGGCTTGCCTATACCTGAGGCAGCATGTTTTTCATGTGCACTTCAGGGATTTTTTCTCCTATGCTACATGAGACATTTGATTACACAGGACCAGCTTGATTGGCAGTCTGTAGTGTTGACTAACCAGATGGCCTTTACTAAACGTGTATCCCAGTATTTGAATGTCCCAGCACCTATTGATCTCAGTTTAGTCTTCAACAGTCCAGTGCATCACTTGATTTTCCCGAGGTTGTTGTATGATAGGGTCTGTGGTATACTTACTCAATGCCACGCTTTTCAGCCCAACTGTTTCTGAGAAGGTTTTGGAAATGGATCCTGTTATCTGACTCAGTTCTTTCAAATCAGCTCTTTCTAGAATCCCATGCCATCACAAGATTTACTTTTCAAGGCCCAAGGTAGTATTTTGTGTGGTGGCATGTGTCACAGGAAGAGTTTCCAGTCACCTGCTGGTTATACCATCCAGTGACATAAACAATCTGCCAGGCCTTCCTACATACCAAAGATGTCTATCCATCTGGCTTATTTAATTGTAGTACGTTTCACATTCATGGAAAACCCTTGCAGTAATGTCCACGGTCAAGTCTACCTTTCGATCCCAAGACTGGATCTTTTCCCTGATGGCCTGAGGTATCATGGCCTCATCAAGCTAGAAATAATTCACCCTTACATTGCCAGTCCAGACCAATCTGTTTCCTTTAATCCCAGCAGCTTAATCTACCTGCTGGTTGTTTTGATGTTTTTCAGTGGTAAGAATCTTGGGTGCATGAGCATCTATGTCATGAACTTTTATAACTATATTCTCTACCTGAGCAGCAATAACTTTCTATGTTGCAGTGGCCCAGATGGGTCTGCCTCCATACTGCAGTCATTTCACTTTCACTGCTGTAACTACAATTATAGGACTTTTGCCACCATTCATGAGTCAGTATGGAGATAAGAGCGCTGACCACTTATCTAACACAGAAATATCTAAAGCCAACTGGATGGCTTCCACTTCTTCAAAGTGGCACAATTCCTCCTTTGATGGTTTGTGCAACTTGATATGTTGGACTCCATATGTCAGACTTCCACTTCTGATATTTTGCCACAATTAGACAGGATCCATCACTGGAATAGACATATTGCTTCTCATTCTCTGGTAGTTTCTTATATAGTTGATTGTCTGTGTCATCCCAGACAATATGGACAACATTAACCTGCTATCCCTGCTGAAACCAGGACATCAAACCACAAAGTAACACAATATTGCATGATATAAACATACATTGCCTACTGCAGATTATTCAGGAATGATGTTTTATTGTCTCCATAAACAGAAGGTTAAAGAAAGATATGAATGACATTGGAATAGTTAAGGATTTCCAGGAGTGTTTAACTCTGCTTTTCCACCAGGAAGGTTCCTTACATTATAAATTATTATTGTCATTAAGTTACTGTACATCACCATGTTAAAACTAGGGCTATGTTTCCGCCTAGAACTCAGTCTGCAAGCTTTCACCCTTCTTTTTGCATCTCAGTAAACTCTAGAATTTTTGTTTTAAGTTCTTCGTAAAAATCAAGAGATTCTGAGCTGTGTTTTAACTCAGAAAGGTAATAAATTTATCTTGTTGTTTACAGAAGAAAAGTTCATTTAAAACATGAAGAAAAGGATCTCTATGTAGAGACTGAGTCTGATTTTTCCATAACCTGTTTCCTCACTAGAAGCTAGATTATCAAATGCATGGCTCTCATTACTGTACTTTAACATCTCATCTGATCACTTCTATCTTCTCAAGATCTCCTGGGAGGAACCATCACATGTATTGTAGAGGTGTATGGTAAGGTAGATCAGTGCTTCCTATGTGGTTAATGGCATAGGAGTCATATAATAAGCCATCAATCATCATAGACTGCTGAATCTTTATTTATTAGGTTTTTTTGTGAATGACTGTCCTTTGAAAACTGCTGATGTGAACACAGGGAACAATTTCAAATCTTTGGGAAGATTCTGCACGCAGCTGTAATTTTTATCGCTTTCCTCATTTTCACTTATTTTTGCAATCTTCTTCTAAAATCTGTAATTTATTGAACAGGCTCCCAGTATCATCTACTTTTCTCTATTAAATTTCAATTTCCACATTGTTCCTTCCCTAGCTACGTTCATTTTTTCTTTTGGCCTATTTGTATTTGGAAGTCTGTAGCTCCTTAGGGCAACAATGTATTTCTGTTGTGACAGTAATTCCTACTTTGCTGGAAGATGCTTGATAAGAAAACTCTGCCTTTGCTGTGAGTTGGAACTACATGAATCAACTTTATTTATAAGGCAAATAGCCATGCTAATATGGAGTTGGACTTATAAAACTAAGTCCCGCTTAGAAATTAATTACCTGTTACTGTACAACCATTGCGTTTTTTTTCATATGGGTTTTGCTGTCCAATTGAGCTTAATTATCAATCACTGCCTTTGGTGTAGTTCACAGCAGTTTGCAATTCATCTGTTAGACTGCTACCCTTCATCTTTAGTGTACTGATACCTACAGGAGATGACATACAATGGGAGTTAAAATGTATGGGTGGTTTGTTCAGTAGCTTAAGAACTATGCATGGTCTTTCTCATAGTCACTATTCAGCACAGTATTTATCTAGTAAAGTCTTTTCCTTATATTTTCAAATATACAAAGTAATCTTCAGATTAATTTAAGAGTTCTGGAGCTGATCTTGGCTGTGAGACTTATCTCATGGACACTTGTCATGAGAGCTCTGAGCTGATCTCTTTATCCAGCATTATTGTTTCGTAAGGAAAAAAAAATGAGATGCTTCTATAGCATAGTTTAATAAAGTAGCCATCTAAAATTGGATGGTTGAACCTAGACTTTTTTTTTCTATTTATTAAAACACAAATTATAAGCTGCTGGCTCAAAGGTAAGTCTATTTTCTAGCTACCTAAAGTGAAGTCAGCCAAACTTTCTCTAGCAGGGAGGGATAGCTAGGTATCATATAGGTATATATATGACAAGGTACTATTTGCCATATATAGGTACTATTATCAGGCAAACAAGATGTTAGCTCACAAGTCTAGGCTTTATTTTTTCTCCATTTCTTTCACTTTATTTTTTTCTTTTCCCTTTCTCTAGGTTTCATGCTCTAGAGTTACAAATTGTCTTATTCAGCTTATTTAATGAGCTTTAAATAACTTATTTATTTCCCTTTTTTTTTTCTTTTTTTTTTCTTTTTTTTTCCATTACAATAATTATAAGCCTACATAGAAATTTTGAAAGTGGTCTGTTACAATTGAATGGCTTGGATATGTGATGACTCTTATAGCTTAATACTATTTAATTAAATTCAGAGTTTTTTGTACTTTCAATGGTTTTTCTCTAACAAAATGCAAAGTCTTCAACTCTGTTTAATCTTGCTTCAGACCTATTGCTATTGTACTTGCGGTTCATATCATTCTAATCCTGTTTGGCATTTTTGTCACCAATCCTTTTCTTTAAAGTCAACCCACACTGTTTTTAACTTAGTTTCCTCTAAGATATAGTGCATAGGTCATAATCCTAACTCTACACAATATACTCAGAGATGTTTCGTTATTCCTTCTGCTGCATTTTAGGTCTCTTAAATGCCATTGTCATTCACATTTCTCCTGGAGTTTTCTGGAATTAATTTTTCATTCTCCACTTCTTTCCTGAGACATGTACTACAAAAAACATGTTTAGGGTTCACTGGGATTTTTTTTTTTCACTTTTACAGCAACAACAATGTGTTAGGTAGTTTTCATTGATGCAGTCTAACAAATTCTGCCATTAAAATGTCTTTCTACTCTTCAGTTTTCTTCTCTGCCATTAAAAAGCGGTAAATTTAGAACCAATAAAAGCAAATGCTCCTTTATGCAGCATATAATCAACCTGTGAAATTCCCCCTCACAGGAGGCCATCAAGCCAAATACTCTGGATGAATATTAAAAAGAAGTGGGTTAATTTTATGAACACTAGCAGCATTTGCTGCTATGCATGCCAAAATAAATAATAAAGGTAAACTAAGTATCACGCTTCAGGGCATAAGTTGATTATCTGCAGGTATCAGGATGAATTCCTACTCTCCACACAAAGATTTGTGCAATTAATGTGGTTTTTATTTTTATGAAGATATAAGGTAGTTACAAGCTGTGCATTCTCTCTTTCTGCCTGTTCTTTCTTCTCTCTCTCTCTCTCTTTCTTTTTTTTTTTTTTTTTTTTTTTTTTTTTTTTTTTTTTTTAATTTGTGATTTGGTTTCATCTCCTTTAAACAATCTCATGCAGCTTTCTTCCATTGTCACAATATTGCAGCAAAAGGTTTGATCACAGAGGGCGGCCCCTACTCACTCGGAGATTTCATGTGGGAAAGAATCTGTCTTATACTCTTTTGTCTACAAAGAAGCTTAATACTGCAGAGGGAGGAGTTCTCTATTTATGAACTGTCATGTTGTCTTTCTTCAGATCTGCCTCTAAGTCTCAACTACATCTCAGTGTCAGTTGACAGTGTTCCAGTACATGTACGCTGCAATCAGTGCTATTAAATGTTAAGATTTCCTATCTTCGTTAATCTCACAGTTATCTTTCTTTTTCTGCTAGTTTCTTCACCACCTTTTTACCTAAATTGTAAATTTTTTTTAAACTAACATTGTCTTATCGATACATTCTGATGCAATATATAACAGATCAGAGCCCTCATTATTCTAAAATAATATCTTCTTTATAACAAAAGATGGAAACCACTGTCATGACTGCTGTAGTGTGGATCCTTTACTTAATCAGTCTTTCTCTTGGAAAATTGCTGCTTTTAAAAAATTGCTTCCCTATCTGGCAATCTCCTTCTGCATATTCACATCATTTGCAAGATTTTCTATTCTTAGATTACAGTTTCAGTTCTTTCCAAGTACTGTTCTATCTAAACTACCTCGAATATTCTAAGCAAAGGTTTTCCTTATCTTTGAATCATAAGTATATAATAATCTTGAATAAGTTCAATATAGGCAAAATTAGTTTTGAGAAGTTGAAAAATGTGCTGTTTGGCCATCAAAGCAACCTTTTTTTTTTATCTTATTTATAACTATAAATTATCTTAAATTTTTACAGATTTTACAGATGGTTACAGTGATGGGAAAGGGAAGAACTTACATCAAAATTAGATAAGTATCCAGTTTCCTTTAGATAATCTTATAGCAGGGTTCAAGTCAATTTTGACAGTCATTTAAGCTGGATGATTCATTCCAATGTAACTCTTAGGAAAATTCTCCCTAGATTTTCAAAAGGAAGATTGATGAGCCCTAGAGAATAGAGACTGTATCAGAAAGAATATCATCTAGTCCAGCTGACAGGAAGTTGCAATTTTTATAATTTGTTAAACAATAACTTTGCATAGAAAGCCACTTGCTATTAACTAATGATAAAGTAGTAATTAATATAATAAGCTTGTGCTTATTTGTGCTGACAAAAGGGTTGTTGGTGGTGTGCCATCTAGATTATAGCTTCTATATGTGTGTGAGTCTATTTAAAATATATATATATATATATATATTCTGCAGTGTTAGAATTTAAATAGTTGATCAGTGGTATTTAGTGTTAGAAGCACATTCCAAGGAACTAACTGCTTTGCAGACATGTGTTTCAGTATGCATTTAACATTTCAGCTGAGATCTGAGAGAAAATGATCATGCATTATCTAACAAACTACGTGATAGAAATACAATAATTAATACATCATGTGACTTGTAAAACACAAATGAAGATGAACGAGAGGGAGGAACTTGCTAACCTTTAAATGCAGCTAACATTTATATAAAAAATGTCTGCAATATTTCTCATGAGTCATTCCTTTCACTCAGCCTTAGAATATATAATAACCTTTGTTGTTCTGCATCTGATGTCATTAGCTCAATTATTAATGTCATCTACTTTTATACATAAGATTCAGACTGTTTTCAGAAATGACATGCAAATTTACACAAGTTTGTGAGTTTGCTATAATCAACAGAACATGGGCCAAGCGTGACATGCAAATTCTTGCAGACAGAAGCTACAGCTTCTGCCAGTTTAGGAATAATAGACAGGGTTTCTATAGAACAGAAGGGAACTTGGAGAAAGACATAGAAGGTGACAACACAGGAGACATGGGGTGTATTGAATTCCTGATTTGGAGCTTGCTATTGCTTTTGGAAGATAAAGTGTTTGGCAGAACTAATTTTATTTATTATTAAGAAAGAAGTCTATACAGGAGTATAGATATGTATACATATTTACAGCAAGTATGTTCATAAAATAAAATAATTATAAATGCTACATTTTAAAATACAGAATTCAGACACTGACAATACCAGTCATTACTGCACTGAAGTTGCTTGACTAGTTCAAAGTGGAGATTCACAATTCCTGCTTTTGTTTTTATTTGCCACTTTTTCTTCAAAAAATAATGTAAAAAAAAATTGCCATCAAACTGAGTTTGTTTCATTGTTGCTTTAATTTAGCTGAAACTAGAAACACAACACTGAAATAATAAACAGAGAATTATAGAATCGTAGGATCATAAAATCATTTGAGTTGGAATGGACTCTTTAATGTCATATAGTCCAACTGCTCTGCAATGAACAAGGACATCTACAGAAGATCAAGGTGCTCAGAGCTCTGTCCAGACTGACCTTGAATGTCTCCAGGAATGAGGCTTTCACCACCTCTCTGGGTAACCTTTTCCTGTGCCTCACCACCCTTCCTATAAAACACATTTTCCTTACATGCAATCTAAATCTCCTCTCTTTTAGTTTTGAAACCATCTCCCCATGTCCTATCATAACAGTTGCTGATCAGATGCTGCAGCTCTCTCAGCCTGTCCTTGTAAGAGATCTCTTCATCATTTTTGTGGCCTTCCTCTGGATGCTCTCCAACACTTCCTAGTCTCTCATGTACTGAGAACTTCACATCTGGATGCAGTACTCCACATGAGTTCTCACCAGCACAGAGGATCAATTCCCTTGATTTCCTGACCATACTTGTTTTGATGCAGTCCAGGACACAGTTGGCTTTCTGGGCTACAAGGGCACATCCATCAGAGTAATGGAAACAAGTGAGCTCCTCTAGATTTCAATGATTAAAATATTGTTTCTAACAATTAGATGATTACATCCTTGAATTCATTTTCTCTTGATGACCGATTTCAGCATGGTGATTATAGAAGTGGAGTATCCCTAAATTGAAATAACCTGTCTTTTAACAGTAATCAATTTTTACAACACATATGAAAGGGCACACCCCCCTCCCCAAAAATAAAAATTATACACCTCATTCTCTCCTAGAATACCCTAATAATATTCATAATATATTATTGACTGCATTTAGCAGCCAGGGATAGTTTTTCAGTGGAAAAATACATATTTGCTTATGGCCTTACCTTTAGATGTTCTTTAAAAATAATCTAGGAGAAGATTTACATATCATTACACCAAAAAGTCCTCTTTCCATAGGAAAAATAATTCCATAGGTAAAATCAGTGACACTACACAAACTGATAAAAAGCAGCATCAGAATCAAGGTGCTGTAATTCAACAAAAAAACTGATTCAATACTGTGCTTGTATTACAATTTTCCACTCTTCACAATCACCAAACCAACTTACAGTAAACACTTTATGCACACAAGGTAGTGTGTTACTAAATGTCTGTTTTCATATTTTATTTATTGAAGCACATGAAATGTCATAACACAGAGATCTCTGTCATCCCAAATGAAGTCAACTAAGACCAGTAAAAGGAGAGAATTATGAAAGTCCCTGCAAAACTGTTGAAGGTGTCAGTAGTGACAAGGATCTGATTGTCCATTTCCCTCTGTTTAATTTGTATGCTTAAGGAAAACTATTTAGTGAGAGGCTGAAGAGCATTTGGTAGATCAATACTCCATTGATGTTGATAGTTGTCAGCATTTTCTTTAGCTGATGATTTATAGGGTGCCAGAAGCTTTTATAGAATTCTTAACTCTTTGTCATGTCTCAATTTGCTCTATGTAGAAACACTTATTGTTAATTGAACTGTATTTTTAACAAAATGAAGGGCATATCATATTAGATATTTTATATATATGCTTAAACAAGGTTCTAGTACTACTACACAGTACTAAGTTGATGTTTCTATCTCTAAAATCTTGTAAACTTAATTAAAAAATTCTAAGATACATAAATTCTTAGCATGTACAAAACCAAGTATCATTTGAATTCATTTATATATTTTAACCCATATTTTTGAATAAAATAAAAACAATTGAACTTGTTGTTTCTTTGTAGTTAAATGACTGATGCTGATGAAATTAAATCTGAGTTCTTACAGAGATTTTTCTCAGACTTGTTCAGTCTGAAATAAGAAAGTTGTTTTCTTCTGTGATAAAAAAAAAAATATTTATTGCAACTTTTTACAGAGAGAAGTGAAACTTTCAATGTATGTATATAGTGATAAAAAATTGTAAAATACCTGGCTGGAATTAACAGTAATTAACTCATATACAGCTTTTTTTTTTTTTTTTTTCCAAAGCTTAACAAAAGAAGCTTGCTTTTTTTTTTAAATGTTTTGTGAATCTGACATTTATGAAAATATGAAAGATTGAACCTCCCACAGCTGACACAAAATTGAGAGAAGTGTCTGATACAGCAGACATTTCTTTTACTTTACAAGGTTTTAAAAAATGTCAAGACAAAAAAAAAAAAAAAAAAAAAAAAGTTTAATATTTTATTCATAGCTTAGTATAATTCATTCCCAGGTAAAATCAATACTGCGTTATTATTAAGAATTACATTATCCTCCCCAGTGAGAAACAAAATACAACATAAGGAAGAAACTGATGAATTAGAAAATAAGATAATCCCCAATTCTAAAACAGCACTAAGAACAATAGAAATAATTCTTATTCATGTTCCTTTACTTGCAAGCTTGTTCTGTTATTGTTTTGTTTTGTTTGCTTGTTTGTTTTTTTAACATTTCTGTGTTTTCTTTGTTTCAGCAAGAGATTAAATTGATAATGATCTCAGAGCTTCATTTGAAAATGATAGTATTTGCATCTGTATGACACATTTGGTGAGATATCTGAAATAAACACACTCCAGTCAAGAGAGAGTCAACCAATGTAAAAGGGAATCAATACATTTGCTACTGGAAAATAAACATGCAGTTTTTATATAAGTGATACCTCAAAGTGTAGGATTATCAAGATGGTCTAGAAAAATGATTCAGAATGATAAAGAAGCTTTTGTGAACATTCCCACTCAATGTTTTGTGAGCCTGCCTACTCAACAAAGATTGACACAAAAATGAAGAAGAATGATAAAAAGCATTCTGAACAGCATAAGGAAAAAATGGGAAAGTAAAAGAGAAAGAAATGCCTTTACACAATACTTATCTTGAAATATGCATGGAGTAAAAAGTTTTGGTCAATGAAATTGGAAACTCCAGATGTGATCTTTACACTGCTTTGATTGTTCTTGGAAAAATTGAGGAGTTAGGTAGCAGTAGAAATTCTTATTAAGATAGGTTGAGGTCACTAAAGGATTGGTATAAAGTCAGAAAAAATTATCAACACAAAACACATCTACCACTCTGAATGGTGAATTCAGGAAAAATATACAGTAAACTCCAAAAATATATAAATATATCTGTTCTTTTTTGAAGTAGAAGGTATTATGATTATGATTATGATTGTGATGATGATGATGATTATTATTATTATTACTATTATTATTAAAGACATCCCATCTAGTGGATAACAAATAAATATGTAGCAAAGGATGCTGTCTTTTTAATGACAAACACAACCCAGATGCAGCTCTCAGGGTAATATTCATTCTCTTCCCTGATTGATCAAGACCTTATGCATGATAAAACTTTGATTTCTGTTTCCTCAAAACATCCAGTCCCTCCAAAGTACTGCACATCCCTGGCAAAGCTTTGTTCTCAAAAGCCAGCTATAGAAAACTTTCTGAATATAAAAAGTGAAGAAGAAAAGTTGTAATCAATTCTAATCCCTATTCACCATTACCTTATGAAATGAGGTTCCTAAAGAATCTTTACATAAGTAATATTTCTGCATTTACTTCAGTGTCCTGAGAGGGAAAAAAAAAATCATGGTTATTGCTATCATGATATCTATTTTCATATCCACTCAAAATCTTCGTATTTAAAGAAACAGGAAAGTTTTGGCTATCCGGAGTTTTTAGTCCAAACCTTCATATTTGTACCACCAAAGAATTGTGTGATGCCTGAAGAGCAAAAATGATTCTTCTTTTCCATTAGTCTAGCAAGAAAATTTGTGGTCCACCATGCTAGTTTCTGGCTCAGCTCCAGTGTGGTCAATTCTGAAGTTCTTATTAAGTTTGTTCAATGATTTTGACACTGCAAAATAAAGTCTTAATCACTGTTTGTGCTCTTCTGTAAATTCCCTTCTGATCAGTTCTGTAGAATATATGTACACGGAGTGTACAAAAATCAAAAGTAAAGATGGAACAAAATAGATTCTTAATGACAGGTCAACCCTATGACTGCAACACGTATTCCAACTCTGAAAGAAACTTAGTTTTTTGCTTGCTTTTTTGTTTTTGTTAATGTGTAGAGTTTTTTCTTTAGTTGTTTGTTTTGTTTTGGTTAGATTTTTTTAGGGGAAGAGGGCAGATGACAGGCTGGTCCTTAAAAAAATGGTGACCCTTCTCGATTTCTATGTTTGCTCTTGGGTTTTGTCTGCAGTTGGGTTGCTTAATTGCCATTTAACAAGAGCTTGCATTTCAGCTAATGAGAGTTAAGTTGTTGTGTTTTGTTTTGTTCTGTTTGTTTTTTTTTTTTTTTTTTTTTTTTTTTTTGTTATTGTTGTTGTTGTTGACAATTATTCAATCTTGGAAGTGATTATAGAATTAAATACATTCAAGGAAGATAAATCCAGTAAGCGTCAGTAAATATCTAGAAGCCAGTGTTCCCAAAGTCCTGAAGCATAAACTGTGAGAGGCTAAGAGAATAATATTACTACATATTTGCTCTACACCTTAGCAACTTTGCCAGTAAGTGCTCTTGACCACTGTCAGAGGAGAGTTTACAGAGGTAGAAAAGATTTAATGGTTATCCAGGGACATTCTTTCATAGTAACTACATGTAGTTCTTCTGTGTTTGATCCTGGCTTCCTCTATTTATTTATATTACCACATGAAAACAACAGCAGTTCTAGCAAAGGAGAGATTCCATCTTGCCTAGGGAGGGCTGGGCATGTCCTCATTAGCATCTTCAAGGAGCACAGACAATGAATGAGCTCTTTATTTTGTAGCTCTAATGGGAAAAGAATTCGGATCTTGTGATAAGGATGAACAAAGTTTGTGATGTTTTCCTTGAATTCACTATGAGTAGGATTACATCCTTAATGAACATTCATTTGAAAAGAAAATTAGTTCAGATTTTAAAGTTTTTTGTTTCTTTCTTTTAATAAGAAATCATTGTTTAACATTAGAGGAAATTATCTATCTGAAGTAATGAACACTTGTACTGAAAACAAACCTGAAAGGAATCTGTGAGAAAAACGAGTTTCATAGGTCCTTGTTTCAACTGCACAATTGCAGGTCATGAACCTATGTGTGAAATACAGACAAATAATGCAGATGTGCAAAGAAATGTCATCACGGAAGTATCAAAATCAGGCACAGAAACACAGAGAATTTGGCTTTGAGAAAATATTTAATTAGAAACATAATTTCATACTCAAAACTCAAAATTTTGATTTAATATTATTTATTATTTCTATTGTGACTATGTGACCTCAGTCACATTTCAGAAACTCTACATGAAGAAATGTTGAGGGAGTTGGGACTGTTCAGCTTAGAAAAGAGAAGGCTTCGACACTGTGACACTTCACTGTGACAGTACTCAAAGAGAGCTTACAAGCGACATTTTACTTGACCTGACAGTGATAGGACAGGAGAGAACGGCTTTAAACTAGAAGAGGGGAGATTTAGTTTAGATGCTAGGAGGAAATATTTTCTCAGAGTGCAGGAACATTTTGTCCAGGGAAGCCGTGGGTGCCCCATCCCTGGAAGTGTCCAGGACCGGGTTGGATGGGGTTCCAAGTAGCCCACTCTAGTGAGTGGCTATTCTGCCCACAGCAGGTCTAGATGAAACTTTATTTGTTTGAGCACTCTAAGACTGTCATAATTTCATCTTAATAAATGTAAAATGATAGTTGTCAGTTGCAAGATACGTTCTTTAGTCAGCTATTACATTTTATCAGAGCATGCAAAACTCGAAACAAGAGCAACAGTGAATGTAATTACTGTGTGTCCTTGAACCAGAAAAAGTGATTGGAATATTAGTGGAACTGACTCTGAAAAAGGCATCTGAAATGAAGTGGAGTAAGTTCTCTGTGGCTTGACCCCCTGCCCTCCATCAGAAAGAAAGGTTTGGCTGATAGTGCTGGTGCATTACTGTGGAGATCAGTACAACTGACTGTCACTCTGTACTCCTCCACAACTTTAAATCCTGCATTTTCAGGTCAGTGCTGCAGATGTAATCTGCAATCTGTAAACAAACATATTTAGGTACCTGGGGTCCCAGAGTCTTGGTACACCTAAATCAGTAGGATTCAGAGGAGTGCACTGGAAGAGTACAACTTTCAGTGCTAAAACACAGCTGGGGCACTTTCTCTGTCATGTCTAATCGGCTGAGGTTTGTTGTATGATCTGGCAGATGCCTCTTAAGTGTTTGTGGACCATCACTGTTTGCACTTTTTCTGTTTGCTCTTTTTCTGTTATCTTTTTTTCTGTTCTTTGTTGATGGTGTAGTTCTATTTATTTATTTATTTATTTATTTTGTTTTCAGAACAAAACAGAAACCTAGTCTTAGCATATTGGCTATATCTTTGCTTTATCCATACAAATTTTACAAGCAGCCCTGCATATTGAGAGTATTGCTTGGCAAAGTTCACCATTTGCTGAAGTTAACTCTGTACTGAGAAGCTTTGCAAAACAAAATCAGAGTGGATTGCATTTGTTTGGCTTGCTGAACTTACAGTCAGTTAACTCACTGTTGTAAGTGTATGTTTTAATTTGAAGACACATGGCTATACAGATTTATCTTTTTCAGTGCTTTCATGGTGGATAACCCCAGTACACATCTAAGACCCACACAGCCACTCATTTACTCTCCCCAGATAGGGGTAAGGAAGAGAATCAGAAAGGTAAAAGAGAGAATTCATAGATTGAGATAAAGTCAGTTTACTAGGTAAAGCAGAACCAGTTTGCACAAATAAAGCAAAACAAGGAGTCCTTTCACTACTTCCCATTGGCAGACAGATGTTTGGCCACCTTCAGGAAAGCAGAGCTCATCACATATAACAGATTTTGAGGGAGACAACCGATATTCCTCTGAACCTCCCTCCCTCTTCCTCTTTCTTTACCCTACCTTTTGTTGCTGAGCATGCCATCATAGGGCATGGGGTATCCCTTTGGACAGTTTAGGTCAGCAATCCTGGATGCGTGTCCCCCAGCTGCTTGTGCACTCCCAGCCCCCTCATTAGCAAGATAACGTGAGAAGCTGAAAAATCTTCTGTGTGAAAGTGCTGCTCTGCAACCGCTAAAATGTCAATTTGGTATCAGCACTCTTTTAATGGAAAACCCAAAACAGTATCATATATGTTATCCTCATCAAAATCAGTATAGTCTTATGTTGAGCATTATAGGCCAGTCATCTTTCCTGGAAGTTACGTAAGGACAAGCTTTGGTTTTAATTGTGTACTTTGGGGCAGTCAGGAATTTAATTTAAGAACTGCATTGTCAGAAAAAATGTTGGTGGTGGGAATCATTATGAACAGCTTATACAATACTCTTTGACACTACTTCTCACACAATCCCTGTAAGCTATGTACAAACACTTTGTCGAAGTTAACGGGGTTAAATTATTATAAAAGTAGTGTAAATAAGGGAAATATCACACCTATCAGATTTGGGTACTGACTTGTTTCATCAGGTTTTAAGAGATTATTAGCCTGCTATTAGACTCTGCTCTTTCATATATTAAATGCTATCATAGACATATCCATATTTCCGAGAAGCCATCATATCTATGACTATGCATGCAACTTAATGCAGCCCTATGAATACATTATGTTTTTTACTTTCTCACTTTAAACATATTTCACTTCTATATTTCTCTATTCATAGTGTCATTAACTGTTGGGTTCTTTCTGCTTTGAGCTGACAAGTCATTGTAAATTAGTTATTCCTGTTGTGTACAGGAGGCTTCTTGCACACTGTGCAGAATAATATGGTACTTGAAAATCACCAGGAATCCTAAATATTTCTAAAAAATACTTAAAATTCTATAAGAGGGATTTCTTCAAATTTCTGCAAGGAGATTCTATGAATCCTGAAAAACGAAATTAATCTACAAGTGAAAAATTGTTCTATTATTTCTTAGAATGCCTAATGTATCTGCTTACTGTATAAGTTTTTTTGTTTGTTTGTTTGTTTGTTTTTGTTTTGTTTTGTTTTTACTTTGAGTCCTGTGAAAACCATAGGGTTATCATGATTTGTATTTTCTCAGCACAAATGAGAGGCTTTTTTTTTCTCTCAGGGTGATTACTCCAGCTCAAGCTGAGATAGATCTGAAGAGAATGATTACAAATGTATCAGGGAAAAAAAGGGGCATATCCTGCAACACAGTGTTCCTTGTGGATATACATATTTTTTTCATTTAGTCTTTATACATGACACCAATTCATTATTCTATTATTGTAGGATTGCTGAACTCAAAATGCATGTAAGTTTCAGGAAAACATCCAGCTATTTGTGTAGTCTTCTAATTATTTTCTGATATCATAGGAAGAAAACTAAGCAATTATGGGTATGGAGAAAATGCACATGTCTTCATTATTCTTTATTTTAAGCTGTTTGTTTTTGTGAGTCTAGGAGTTTTTCAGGGCTTGAAATAAAGAGAAGGAAGCAATCAAGCATTCTGTTTGATGATGATTCATTTATTCAAAAGCCCATGATAAAAAAATGTATGGTTGACAGGAACTCTGAAATTTGCAAAGGTGACTTGTGGCACAAAATAAAAAGAAGCCTAGAATAATGCTACAGCCTCTTCATGTCATATTACCATTGCAAATATATCCAGGCAGAATCACATTTTCTGTTTATGCCATAATCTCGATTTTGATGTATACAATGAAGTCCACTCAGAGTCTTATGTTTTGAGTAAAATCCTAGTACACAGAGAAATGCTACAGCTAATAGCTACAGGAACAAAAAATTACTGCAGTAGTAGCAGCAATACTGTTATTTCAAAAATAAATTAATTTTAGCTCTTTCCTAACCTTCAGGTGCTCCAGGCATTGGTTGAATACAGTATTCTCAGAGTTAAGATTTCTGATTTCTCTGCTGTCTTATATTTGTATATTTGTACATATTCATAAAATCAAAGAATCGCAGAATAGTTGAATCTGGAAGGGACCTCTGGAGGTCATCTGTGCCAATGCCCCTTTTAAAGTAAGGTCACCAAGAGCAGGTTGCCCAGGACCATGTCCAAACATCTTTTGAAACCTCCACGGAAGGAGGTATTATATTCTACAGTCAAACTCTTTGCAAGATATTTTTTTCAACATGTCAGAGTCAAAGCTGGATCATGCAACACATTAGAGATGTTGAGCTCAATCATCTGTGTGTGTCTTGTTCTCAGAAGTCAAACTGTTCTCAGAACACATACAGAACTTACGTGAGACAACAAACCAAAATAAGGTATTCTTTCCCAATGAGTATTAGCATACCTATCCCATTTAAATTCAGTCAGAATCTATTATTAAATTTTCCCAAACAAACACACACAAACAAAAAATCTCTTCCTATGCTAAAGGTGTAACTGGTAAAGATAACTGGTCTTTATGCTGTTGATAATCCTCCTGTAAACAGTAAACAGAAATTGCAATATTTCTCAGACTGTAGAAAGTATAGAGTCAAAAATTTTAAAGAATGCAAATTCAGCTATAAAAACTAGAAGTTTTTCTATCAGCAGTAGATTACAGAGAGTTGTTCTGCCATTAGAACTGAAAAGGATATGAATCTAGGTAAGGCTTGATTATATTATCTATTAACATCAAAAAGAATTCCTGGAATAATGTCTGGAGTATAATAAAAACATGATGATCAAAGTATTCATCCTAAGGTAAAGCAACAAATATGGAAAAATATCACAAGAGATTAAGGTTTTGCTATGCCATAACCATCTGGAAATAACCTACAGTAGGGTATTTTGGAACACAAAGTTGTAGTTACCTATGTCATCTTTAAACAGGGATCAGTTTAACAGCTTTCTGTATATATCCAATGTTAATTGCTGATGCAATTATTCTGAATACCAATTGGTATTGTCCCTTTCTGTTTTCACAGGACAATTTACAAACAACTGTCTTTCAAAACCAAATTTTCCCTACATAAAGTGTGTGCTGCTTTGACAACTGACTGAAAAAGCTACCTTGGAGCTTTATTTTTTTTTTTTTCCTGGAGAAAAGACACATAAGCTAAACAAAAGCTCCAAGTAGAAGTCTTCTAGCCATTAGAGAAAATTATTTTCTCTATTTCATTTTCTCCTATCTGATGAACTATCTTATCTTACTAAATTTGCCATTAGAAAGCTCACATTTTTGTGCCTTCAAGAAATCTTAGGTTTTTAGTTTGCAGGGATGAATTTTTAACTGATTGTTTCTCCCATTTTTCATGAAAAAGATTCGGTGATTTCCAATATTTCAGTTTGAGCTTGAAGGTAGACTACTACCATGAAGATTACATATTTCTTTCACGAGAGTCTATCTATTAAGTTATACTGTTTAATTAGAGGTGTACTCTTCTTTAAATGCATTTTTGTTACATAGGGATATAGGAAAGAATGCTAATAATGACTGGTCAGTTTTCCCATTTCCAAATTTACAAGTATGTATTTATCCATTTTTCAGATGTCACCTGTTCCACATAAAAAGTTTTTTTTCCACGTAGCAGAATTCCATCAAAAAATTGAGAAAATAATCCAATTTTTCATCTAAATTATGATTCAAATACAGTGTGAAAAAACTGTTGCCAAACCTATCACCAGCAGTGTCTCACTCCAATTTAGAAGAGGGAGAGGAGGTTCTTTGATATATGTATACCCGGCGTGAGATTAAGAAACAAGTTTCAAATGTTGATCTGACCAGTTTATTACAAATCCTAATCAGGGAGATGGGGAATGAGAGGACAGACACTATTACTCAGCTCTGGTGATGCTGCATCTGGAGTACTGTGTTCAATTTTGGGATCCTCTGCAAGAAAGACTTTGAGGTCCTGGAGTGGGTTTAAAGAAGGGCAACAAGGCTGGTGAAGGGTCTGGAGCACAGGCCTTATGAGGAGGGCCTGAAGGAGCTGGGATTGTTCAGTCTGGGGAAGAAGAGGCTCAGGGGAGACCTTATTGCTCTCTATAATGGCAGATTGTAATGAGCTGGGGGTCAGCCTCCTCTCTCGTGTAACTGGTGATAGGACTAGAGGGAATAGCTTCAAGCTGCACCAGGGGAGATTGAGGCTGGATGTTAGGAAATACTATTTTTCTGAAAGAGTGATCAGGCAGTGGAATGGGCTGCCCAGGGAGGTGGTTGATTCATCTGTCCTGGAGGCGTTCAAGGAATGTTTGGATTTTGTGTTGAGGGTCATGGTTTAGTGAGAACTATTGGTGATAGGTGAATGGTTGGACTGGATGATCTTGTAGGTCTTTTCCAAACTTGGTGTTTATGTGATTCCTTGATTCTGTGAATTAAGATGATGGGGAAGGGAAGAAGGGCAATAGAAAAGATATAAAATAAAAAGAAGCAAGTAGTCTTATTAGGAAGCAAGAGGAAGATAGTCACCAACATGGGTCCAGCGTGGTTCGTAGTTCAGTCATTGATCTTCAGTAGAAGTGGGTCGTTGGGCATTGTTCCATTGACAACAGTGGTGACCATGGTGGCAATGGCAAATTGATTTCCAATGGCAATGACTTATTTATTAGTCGAAAGTGGTTGAGTCAGCTCTTTTTGGAGTGACAGCTTCTGGCTTTTGCATCTCAGAAGAAACTCCTTTTGTTCCTTTTGTTTTGTTTAGATAAGAGGGAGTATGGAGGCACCAACTTGTGCCTTGTCTTCACAGAATACAAAGGTATCATCCCCCAGACTTCCATGGCAAACAGGAGTTAATTGGTCACAGGACATATCTCCCACCAGTAAACACCCTGAGCACTCCCTTCCGAAGGCAAACAGCACCAAAGAAATGCATTCAGATGTAAAATTTTCCAGACAGTGATGTTGACTGCCACGGCAGCACCCATCTCTCATCTCCTAGAGTCTTATCACAAGAAATAGCTCAGGAGGCAAGTTTTGAGACAGAAAACAAAGGAGGATTTATACAACCAGACCAAGGGTGGGCCATGTCTAGCCTTGATAGTTCCATTTCATCTCTTATTTTACTTGCAGAGAAAGGTGTACTTAAGAGATGAAGAAATTGAAAGTAAATCTTTGTAACTCTCAATAGAGAGAAACTAATTGACAGGGGATAGCCAAGCCATCTAGGGAACAGTCAGATACTGGAAAGAGGTAGAATATCAATAGATAAAGAGATAACTTATAAAAAATTAAAATAATTCTATAGTTTTGACAAAATTAACTTTCAATTAAAAAAGGGCTGAATAATCATGAAAGTGCTTAGTAGTAGGGATTTTGTATGATCTGGTATATTTATCTTAGAATTGGCATGTTGGAGTTTTTAGAAGTAATGTACAAGCTCAATTAAAAGTCACATGATCCATTGGGAAAAAAAAAAGCTATAAACACTTTCAAAATTTACCGAGTGGTTGAAAAAGAGAACTAATATTTTATTTAACAAATCTGATTTTTTAATCCTTTTTTCTAATGAAAATGTTTTGAAGACTCTCAGCTTCAGAGGTGGAAGTTTTAAACTGTGTTTGCTTTCATGACTATTGGTTTATCTGGTACCCAAATATGTGTTTTCTGGAATAACAATTATGCTTCTAGTAGTAAATATACTTCATCCAGCTAGTTATGACAGCTCACACACTGTAAGACTTTATTTTTTGTGAGGATAGTGATTCTTAGAATGTCTTTTTATTCCGGAAATGTTTGACTTTGAAAAATGACAAGTGGCTTTTATCTCTTATCTAAAATGCAGTGATGTCTGTGCTGGAAAATAACCACTAAGTTCCATGAACAGGACAAGATTGTGTTGAGATCATAGCCCCTGAAGACCAGCAAATACTGTAAGTTTGTACAAAACATTAAAAGCTGTCCATTCTTCTCTTTTTGCACAACAAGAAGTTCATGGAATTATAAGTCCTTAACTAATGCAAGCACTCATTCTCATTTTTTTATCCCATACTGATAGTTACTGTCTAGCAAGATCATGCTACTGTCCAGGTGAGATGTGTGAAAATGAAGATGCAGATTCAGACATGTTTTGCAAAATCAGGAGGCAGATGGTGGTTTACTCTGGTTAAACATTCACTTTCAAGAAAAACTACTGTACCTGTTACCCCAACGTTGGTTTTGTTGTTGTTGCTGTTTTTTGTTGCTGTTTGTTTGTTTTTTGAGTGGGCTGTTTTCTAGCTCTTCTACAGATGCTTTTCCTCCTTGTTGAAATATTTAAATTTCTATTGAGCTAAAGAGAAAGGACAAGAGTAACTTGATTGTTTGGTAACTAGAGTAGCATCTTCGTGGGCAGCCCACCTGGAAAACTGGACCTTGTCATTTCAGTCCCTACTTTACTGGATATTCACAAGACAGTGGGTAAAATTCTGAAATTTCAAACATTGGAATTTACAATCCACGTAAAAATTTGAATTTCATCGGCCCAAACAATTTTCTATTAATCACAATCCTGTTTTCCTTCTGTAATATTTAAATAAAGACAATTATAAAGGGACAAGAGCTGCTTCAGAAATTTAGCAGAATATAGACAATGATATACTTACCGATACCCTAAAGTGCAAGTACAAAACTTCCAAGATGTTATAAAAATCAAAGCTCAGGCAGAACAGCATAATCCAAAATAGGGACTCACACTTCTGATAACAGTAATCTCTACAATCTTGATATTTAATTTTTAATGAAATGATCTGCTTACCTTTCATTTGTAAACTGCTTTTATGATCAGTCCTATGTGTTCTGATTAATAGATTTTGATGGAGGGTTTTGTCATATAATACTTAGAAAACCACAGATCTCTTTTTCTGCCTACCAGCTACTCATTACTACACTTTTCGTAAAGGTTACCAACCTTACCACCCCAGTAGCTGAATTACAGTAACCATATGACAAGTCCACTTCAGCAAAAAGGCAGTGAGCTTGTGAAAACTGGAGTTAATTATCATTTACTATGTCTTAGGTGATTGAGACCCAAACTGCTACCAAATATTTGTTGATTCTGTAAAGTACTTATTCAACTTCTTCATTGAGTGGTAGCATATTTCAGTGCCTACGTCTTAGTTCTTGTTGAAAAGACTTTAGCCCTTGTTACAGAGAAAAGTTTGCCTTTCTCTGCTAAACTAATTATTAGCAATACCTTAAATAACTTCAAAACTAAGTAAATATTCTCATGTAACTTCACTGTATTGTGCCAATATATAAGAATCAACTAGAAAACTGTTATCTAATACCACCTCCCACCATATTGGCGATTATACTGTGTGTGATGACACATAGTCCTGAAGAAATTATGGGCATACTGCAGGTGGTGGGATGAGACTTTGCTGTGTAAACATTGAAATTTCACACTGCTGTAAACCATTCCAGAATGGGGAAACAATCCCCACCCACACTCATTAACAGAGGATCAAAATGAGATCTAGCTCCACCTCTGGCGTGCTTTATTGAGCCTTGATTTTGTAGTCCCATCTGTTTTTCAGAATTGCAAGTTCATCTAGCACCCTATCATATTAGACATTTTTAAACTTCAAGAGAAGTTAGCTGGAGTTCTTAACGAGTTGTTCTTGTCATTTATCATCAATTTCTTTGTTACTACTGACAGTAAGCCCAACTGTGGCCAATACTCATTTGCACTTCCAGTTGAAAGAGAAAGTTCCCCCGCAAAAAACCCTCATTAAGCTAAGACACAAATTATGTTCATCTGACATATACCAACTGAGGACTCACTCATGTCTCAACAAAAATGGAGAAAGGAATTACTTTTTTGTCCTGAAATGGCATCTCAAGCAAGTTGTATTAGAAGTTGCATTAGAATGGATAAATTTAGGATTCTCTGACAACCAAAAATAAATAAATAAATAAATAAATAAATAAATAAATAAATAAATAAATAAGTAAATAAATAAAACAGTGGTTTGGAGTAAGTGCTTTACAGCAGTGAAATGCCTAGTTAGACAGTTGTTAAGTCATTAACACTCCTTGAGATTTTTCCTGTACACACTCAATAGGACCCTTCAAAATCCTTGTCCTTCATGGCTAATTCATTGCTCACTGAAAAATATGCCTTGGGAGCTGGATAGATTTGAGGAAGTAACCACAAGCTTAGTTTAAGACTACCCTGGCTATACAGGTGATTTTCTCCTTCGTGAGACTCCATCTGGAGTATTATCCTCAGGCCTGGGCATCCCAGCCCAAGAAAGACTGCTGGAGCGAGTCCAGAAGACTGTCATGAAGATAATAGAGGGCTGAAGCAGAAAGGTGAGGGAGTTGGACTTGTTCACCCTGGAGAAAAAAAGGCTCCAGAGAGACCCCACTTGTCCGTCTAATACTTAAAGGGGGCTTAAAACAGGGGGAGAAGGCTTTACTCAATCTGATAGTGACAGGACAAGGGAGATTAGTTTTCACTTAAAGGAGGATGATTTAGGTTAGATGATAGTGGGAAAATTTCCTCTCAGAGGATAGTCAGGAACTGGAACATGTTGCCCTGAGAACTGTTGGATGTCTGTGCCTGGAGTTATTCAAAACCAGACTGGATGGGCCCTGAGTAACCTTATCTAATAGGTGGCAAATCTGTTTACAGTAGGGGAGCTGTCACTAGATGATCTGTCTCTTGCAACTCACACTGTTCTATGAAATATGTGATTCCATGAAAGCTTTGCTATTGAAACTCTGGGTTTGATCACCATCCTACTTTATTCCATGACCTTTGTGAACTTATCACTCGCTGGTGCTCTTTACTCCTTCCTCTAGTCAGAAGAAAATGTTTTTATTGGTAGCTCTAATATTTACAGTGTGAAAAGGGAGTAAGATTGCACATATTCTTTTTTTTTTTTTTTTTTAAGAAAATGTGGATGAGGCTGAGGATAGGAGACGGAGGGATATTGTATAGAAGGAAATCTCACATTAGCCAGTCAAAGTAGTACTTTCATTATTATTGGTACCTCGTCTTGGCTGTTACAGATAAATTCTTCTTGACTTTATCTCTTGAATCTGTGGGGTCATTGAAAAACTTTCTGTGACTGAAAAGAACCATCTTTGCTGCTATGAATAGTAGTTAATGAAAAAGTATGTAGAAGAGTTGAGGAGTATTACATTCATGATTAACCATTGTTTCTCAGTCAGGATTCCATCTGTACTAAATGTAGTCATCACAATTGAAGGAGAGCATTCAGGTTAGAATCAGATGATATCTGATTGAACAGAACGATGTGCTTCACATTTTCCTTGGTATCCTTGTATTGCATAGAACAAAACCTGGAAGGTACAGAAGAAAAAGAAACGACTCAAAATGCAGCAATCAGGCTCACTTTCAAATGCCTAATGCAGATGATATTGAGATGAATACCCACAAGAAAACTTGAATAACATAGTTCTGGCATTTAGATATTTACTGATTCCAAACTATCATTGTGAAAACTGCAATTTAGAGAGTATAGAAGATTAATTCAGTATTCCCTGAAATACAAAAGAACAGAAGCATGGTGTCGTTTGACTGGTTTATTCTTTTTCTTTCCTCAAGAGAGGCTGCATTTTATTCTCTTGAGAAGACTTGTATTTTCCAGAGAAGCAGACTGAGAGGCAAACCAGACATTGCCAATGCAGCATCACCTTGCAGCTGGTAAGAAATTTGATGAGCTTATGCCCAGTGACACATCTTTTAAAATACAGATAATGTAAATGGAGAATCTATACAGTTGCCAATAGTTTTGGAAAGCTTATTTGTCATCATCCTGAAGTTAAGAAACAAAGCTGCTAAAGTTTTCTCATTACTAGATGGCATTTTGCAGCAGATAATGTGAGCTTGTAGGGCTAAGATTAGAAGCTTTTAATGCTTTACATGTTGGAATGGTGGAAGCTTTAAAACTATTCTAGTTCCAGCACTAGATTGGAATGGAATTAAAAATCAACAGCATACAGTGGTTTATTTCAAAATATTTAGGATTTTGCAATGAATGTACTACATTTGCTTACAATTCTCACAGCCTACAACAGAGAAAATCATACACTGCATACATTTTATACGAATCAGAGCCTGCTGCAAGATATTTTGTGAAAAGTGTAAAGAAGCAATGGGAAATTGTTTCCAATATCCTGACCTTTCCTTGCTCCATGTTGTGACAAGCTGACCTGAAGACCTCTAATATTCTTTTTAAAAAAAAGGATATCAAATTTAGAATTACTTGCTGTGTCACTCATTCATGATGGTTAAATTATGTAAAAATCAAATACTGTTTGTCCTTGAGATATGACAGCTCCTTCAGCTGAAGGTATCTTTATGGCTGCTCTAAAGTATATCTGAAAATATATTTGATCTGAATTACTTTAGAATCATGGGTCACAAAGAGCACTTCAATGCCTTCTTCACTTAGCTGCATCAGCTAACTAGTGACAGCCAAGTTTTCTGTGAGGAGAACTGATACTTCATCTAAAAGTCAGGAGGATGCTCATATTAGGGGTCTAATATGAACAACATACCCAAACTATAATCAAATGTAGGAAAAACCTTCATGATTTTCAAAGGTATCTGAACCAAAGTGTTACTTTCTCAGAATTTCACTCACAAGGTTACAAAAAACTTCTCACAAAATCCTATAACATATTTTCCTTCTGAAATTCAGACTTCATGTCTAGGATTTATGTTAGAAAATGATGTTCCTTTGTCTGCATATGAAGAAATTATTGAATATTTTACATCAACATATATTTGGATTCTGTCAGTTTTGTATATTTTGTTTTGTTTTTTTTTTTTCTTTGTTTTGTTTTTGTTTTTTCCCAATGTAAAATCTGTAAAATTGTGAAATGGAACCTATTAAACAATGCACTGACTGTTTTTACATTTCTCCTTGTAAAATGTCGGTCATGGTCCTTGAGTGCAAAAGATATGCATGTGAGTATGCTAGCTATTTTTTGAAATAAATAAACAATCACTACTAGGCCTATGTATTCCATGGGGCACTTTTCTGCCCTTGGATCTTATGATGATCTGATGATGTTCTCTTTTCATTTGCAACTTAAGTAACTTGTAAGCAAAAACTTATTTAATTCTTCATTCAAACACAGCAAAGCATAAAGATATGACCATCTTTTTTGTATTAATTGTTCTATGAACATTTGCAATCACGTTTTAAAATGAAAATGAATAGGTGAGTGGTCATTCACTCCAGCCAAATTGGCCTTTTGTTCTTCCTATGTAATCCATACTCAAGGATGCTTTGTGCTCTTTGAAGAGCTGAGTAGCTTCCAAGTGTAGATAAAAGGAAACTGACACTCATTTTCTGCTAGATGTCTGCTATATCTTCTTGCATCTTAAATTACTAATCTTCTTCTATTTTTTAGTTTTTACTTTTTTTCCTCTACCAGGTGCTTTATCCTGCTGTGTATGCCCAATTATTTGTTCTCCTTGTATTTCCTCATAACTGCTTTTTCCTACTTTGCCCAAACCTTCTGAAGTTAGGGATTTATCCCCTTTCATTTTTTTTTCTTTCAGTCAATATTGTAATGATGATGAAGATGAACATTAATAAGATGCTGACAATTACATATTTTTTCAAAGAAGGAATATTTTAAAAAATGAGGAAAAGCAAATAGAAATCCTGGAAGACTTCCACTTTCAAAAGATGACCATTATTATTTCTTACTGTTATTTTAGGTAAGGAATATGTTACACAAATGAAGAATAGTGTATTACCAATACATTTTACATCAGAAGGTGTCACTTCTGAGTGGGAAATGGAATTGCTGTCACTTTCCTCCTGGAAATGTTAATGTTTGATATTTGCTTTCCAACAAGTGTATATCTCTTTGTTGACAGCCAAATGGAAGACCACCCTCTGTACTAAGTCAATCCAAAAGTAATATCTCCTAATTATTTCCATGGAAACTATATAGATAAAACATAATAACTCTATTTGATAGAGAAAATTCTCAACAATAAAACACAATTTTTCAGTATAGTCATCGCCATTAGCCAATTTTCACAAAAGAGCAGATTGAGGTGTTCTTCATTTTATGATGTGACAAATGTGCTTAGCCATTCAGAATGTGTCTCGTCTTTTATATCACCACTGTAACTGCTGAAATTCACCACCCACCACCTCACTGTGCTCACATCTGCTGTTTGTTCTCTATAAATGTTCAACAAGTGTCAGTGAATATCAGTGGCTGCAAGTTTTTCCACAGGGATGAGTACAATGATATACCTTCTCTTTCTATGCACTTCTATGCCAGACACCATTCTGTCAGACTGCTCCTTTGCTGCTGTCTGCTGCACAACAACAACTTGTAATGGAATGTAACCAGGAAAGTTCAGCCACTACTGACATACCACCAAAATCTCTCTCTGATTTTGTGGACCAACATAATAAAATAGGGGGCATTACTTTTGGAGCACTACTTGTGTTCATTTGTAGAGATGGAGCAAGGTGATAAGGCAGGAGATTAATCAGTGCTTCGGTGGAGAAGAAGTATTTGGAGCATAACAGAACACTGAATTAAGATGCTCCAAAAAATTTCCCTGGGCTATATCACTTTACAAAGTGAAAAAGCACGGCTTTATTTAGACAGAGTGCATAGATTTCTTTGTCAACACAACAACAGAGAGAAAGCAAAGAACACAGTTCTGGAGCAATAAGTAGTAGCTTTTAAGAGGCAAGGAAGTCACACGATAGCTCCTATACCAAACAGCTGCAATAATAATGAGAATCCTAATCCTTTACCACAGTCTACTCAAAAGAGCTTCCAACATGTCTTGTATGTCAGAATTTATGGACACATTCTTTATTGTATTTAGGAAGAAGAAATATTGGAATCCTAGACCATGAGACCATAAAGCTTATTAAAGGTCTCCTCTATATCTCTTAAGCTTCTTTCAAAGTTTTGACTTTGTGTGGAAAACAAATCAATACGAAAGAATCAGTTAGGACTGAGGACAGAAAGTATATTCTTAGAGCATTGAAAAGTATGCTATATAGTTTGTGTAAATTTTTGTATGAGTGCAAATATAACTGAATGACTATTTCGGATCACATTTAGGGACTAATTCTAATGTCAAATCAATAATTTGCAGTGTGACAAATCACAGAATCATAGAATGGCTTGGGTTGGAAGGGACCTCAAAAATTATCAAGCTCCATCTAATCTTGACTATTTTGCTGTTGTCATTACAAAACACAATTGCAGGAGTATTATTTGCCTATCTAAAATTCCCCAAATTCTGAAATTTCCTTTAAAAATCTGTTTAGTAGTTACTTACATGGGAATAAAACAGTCACCTAACTTTCCATAAAATGAAACTGATTGGAAAACCAGATCTAGATGAAAGAAGTCATTAAAAATAAATGGCTACTTGTTGAAGGCTGTCTCTATTCTCCTGTATTTTTTTCTATTTGAAAACAGACTGTAGAAAGAATCCATAGTTTTTTTAGTTCATGTAAGTTTGACAATATATCAGAAAGTGATTCATCATGTAAATCAAAGAAAAGATGAAATTTTGGAGAACTACAGGAGGTGTAGCCTACCTAGAAAGCAGTGATCCTGAATCAATACTGGAACAGAAGAAGAATCTAGAACTAAAATTTCCATGAGATATTGCAAATAATACTATAGCTTAATGATCTACTGTTAATCTCTGATCTGTTAATTTCTCATGGAATGGGAAGGAAGAAAGTAGTATGCTCTTCTCCCTAGATTTAGAGAAAATAAAAACACAGAAGCAATTAGCTAGCAAGATTAAAATGCCATTAAAATTAATGTACTAGTAGTGTATGATTCATCAGAGCTAAGAAGGAAAAAATAGTTTCCGTAATGTAACAGCTGATCTGTTGCTAATCTCACTTGTTGATATACCTCCTGTCACTTCAGAAGTTAACAAGTATGAAAAGTTGATGAAAATAAGAGGGGAAAGAAACAAATGACACATAATATGACAAGTCAGCATGGCACTCTAAAGCCACAAGAGATATGATGAACAAAGGTAAAAAGAAAGGATTAACCCAGTACAAAAATTGTCTAACAAACTACACGATCAAAAATTGTGAATTTGGTTACAAAAAGAGTACTTTTCTGGAGTTGATCTCCAGAACAGCAATGATAACAAAAAATCAAAGTTGAGATTCAGATTCAGGCAATCTGCTTATTACACGTTAGAAATTATGGAAAGTGCAAAGTGCATAAATACAGCATACTTCTTCTGCCATTGCAGCTTCCTTTGTAACATGAACTAAGTGCCTAAAAAATGAAACGAAATAAGTAAAATAAAAATAAAGAAAAATAAAGTAAAATTTACCATGCTGATTTCATGTGCAACAGAAATGATATCTACAAATCAGCTAGTTCAACTCGTTCAATGACCAGTCTGTTTCCTCCATGAACACCCAAAGGAATCTTAATTCTTATGCAATTATCTCATCAATGGAGACCAATTAAATACTGAATAAATTTTGACCTAATTTTGACCTACTCACAGAAAAAAAAAATTGCTATGAAACATAGACCTGTTAACAGGATAAGAATGTAGCTGAGGTTTATGGACAAGTTATTTTCCTAACCACTACTCTTGCAGTATGACACAAAAGCACTGAACAGCGAATGTCTTCAAGGTGAAATCACCAGAGTCCTATGTGAGTCTTCAGAATTTTTTTTCATGTTCTTCTCTTCCACAAAGTGGCAACAGATTTGTTCATCCTGTGATGCTATACAATTGCTTGGAAGACATTAAGAACAGAAGGTCTCAATAGAAAATATATTGTTCATGACCCACAACAGCACAGAAGGAAAAGTAGGGTGTCTAGGGATAAAGAATACATTCCATTAAGAAACCTAAGTGATTTAGAAGACTTAGTTCCATTTATTTTCAACAGTGAATTAAGTTTGTGAGCTCAAATCCTCAGAAGAACATAGGGCTTAGTTTAGGATAAATTAAACTCAGTTATGCAACTGTACTGCACTAGTGCCATATTTAGTCAATTAAAATTAGCTTACATATCTGTGTTTGCTAGAGTACCCCAAGATTATTGACTTAAAAGTCATACTCATTTCTGAAAATGACATTTGTACTTTTAGGTGGCTGAAACACTTTGGAAACATGTATGATACAATCCAGCTTTGCAAAGCACAAAGTCCCTTAAGCAAACACTGCCATCAGAGGTAATGGAAATCAGCAGATGAAAACAGCAAAAAGCAAGTGTGAGAGTTAACAGAATGAAGAGCGGCAGATTTTTTGATTGATTGGTTACTTGTTTTTCTTATATAGCAAATATTTAAATGTTTAATTTTTAGTAAAAAAAAAAAAAAAAGATTTATTCCTATGCATATCTATAATTATAACAAGTATATGTGATGTTTATATATATTTTTAATATATTTGTATATTATTTATAGCCCTGAGCAGAAAGGACATGTCATACAAAACCGAATAGTAAACTAGGCATAAATTCAACAGAATCACAGAATCATTAGAGTTTGAAAAGACCTCTAGGATCATCAAATGCAACTGTCCACCCATCACCCCCATGCTCACTAACCATGTCCGTCAGTCTATATTTTACTTGAATGCTTCCAGGACAGTGATTCAACCACTTTTCTGGGCATTCATAACCAATGCATTAATAATCTTTCAGAGAGAAAAAACTGTTCCTAATATTCAATCTGAACCTCCCCTGGCACAATTTAAGGCCATTCTCTCTCACCTCACCACACCCTGCTTTCTAGGAGTTGTAGAGAGTGATGAGATCTCCCCTGAGCTTTCTCTTCTTCCAACTAATGCACCTTTCCCAGGAATCTCTGCTTAGAATAACTAATAGAATAAGTAAATGCCATATCAGTAGTATTGTTCTTTCAAAATGTTCCCAGTTATTCAACTTAATTAATTGTAACTTCATTACATGTTATGACACATTTTGTCTTTATAAAAGCAAGACTCAAAATAAGATAATATTCTCAACAAACGTCTCGCCTTACAGCATAACTATGTATTGCTCAGCCTTATACATTGGATTCACCAAACTTATTGGACCAGAGGAATATGGCTGTTTATACAGCTGTAAGCTTATGAGAAAATGCAAAACCATAAGATAGGTACATTGTGTTTGTCATGCTCTGAATATGTAAGAATTTTCACAGCAAGAATACCTTTTGTGTGTTTCATTGTTACCCCATAGCAATCATTTGTAAGAATTGTGTTAAGAATTTTTCCTTTAAATTTATGGTAAGTACTAAATTGTCCTATATCCTGAAGAAACTACATTTGATATATTGGAAGCATCACTTCAATTATATGAACTTTCAGTAATGGAAAAGTAAAAAACCTTGCAAGAAAGAAAGCTTTGATGTCCTGAAATATATTAGCATGCGTTAGCAAAACACAAGGCAATTTGTGAGAAATATTATGACCTATTTTGTTTTACCTCCTGCCCAACAAACTTTTTTTTCAGCTATTCCATAGTACGTACTGTGCATCCATAGTTCTTTTTTCTGGACTACTTGAGTACTGTGTAGAGTAATTCTTTTCTGGAAATAACGTCTTAGCATCTGAAATTGCATTGGTTCATGCAGGAGAGATGTAATCATAAATTATTTGCACTGACAACTTTTACTCCACCACATTCTTCAGTAATGACTTGTGCTTTGCTTTTACTTAAATAAGCAGACATATTTGTTTTTTCATATTTCAGTTTATATCACTGAGGCTAAAAATACATTTGACCAGGCTCACTTAACATGAAGACCCTGCTTTAGTATTCACATGATTACTTTCGTCACTTTCTTCTTTTCAATCTGTCTTGCAAGACTCTCATACATTAATTTTTCTTTCAGTTACAGTGGCACAGTACTGATTGTGCCCTCATTACCCAAACAGTTATTTCTCCCTCTGGTCTCACAAGCTATAGTAAATGATGTTTCAATGGGGGAGTCCAGAGTGATATTCTGAGTAATGCTTTAAAGAATGGGTCTCAAACTGGATTAAATTTACATTCAATAAGATGTGTTGTATGGCAAATTAATTCTACCTTCTAATGTATTATGAGAAATAATAATTAAGGAATGAGTAGCATGTTTATTATATGCAAGGTTGTAGAATATCCATTATATTATTTTCCAGGAATAAAGTGGAATTTATTTGACATAAGTTAATTATTTGGTCAGATTTAAAAGAATAATTATCTGAGCTCTGTAGATGAACTCTGTTAATTAAAATAAAAACAAAGTAGAAGGCTTCACTCACACACCACACAAAGTGGATTTTTTTTTTACTAACTTTATTTTCTGAATGTTTTTCTGCTGGTAATTTTGAATTTCATCATTTCTGCATCATCCTCCAAACTAAAAAATGTCAAATAAAATTTTAGCCATAAATTTGCACACAATCTAAGAAATGGAGTATTATACTTTTGAATTATAGTTCTTTTCATGGTGTGTGCCTTTTCTACTTTTGCACTACAGTTAAGCTGAAAAAAAATCCTAACAACTAAGAAGCCATATACTTGTATGATGTGCCAGGAATGCATAATTTTGTTTTAGTTTTTTTTTTGTTTTTTTGTTTTGTTTTGTTTTGTTTTTAGTAATATTTAGGTATTAATGTTCAGTTTTTCAAAGATTTAGAATTTATCATCTAATTCTTGAATAGAAATGTCCTACAAAAATCAGTTAAAATATTTCACAAAATTTAATGAGTTTTTCAAGAAATATTAACTACTGTCAATAAATGGACCTGATTCTTCATTATCTTATTCCTTTTGTAGGTATTAGCCCTTGTGTAAAGTACTTTTAAGTACCGAAGTTTTGGAAATATTTGCCATATTTTTTCACAGATGTGAGGAGAAACTGAAAGCAATCCCAGTGAAAACAGAATATGTCTGTTTTCTTCCACTCCACAATTGTACTTGATCACATGGACTGGAGTGTTCATTTCTGTAGATTTGACAAGATAGCGATTTTCAAATTTTAACGCCATGTGCATTTTTTAATGATACATACATACGTGCACTATTAAATTGACCTTTCTGTTGTTTTGCATTTTTGATGGTATAACTAGTCAAATTTTTCTTCTATACACTCCTATAATAAGGCTATAAACAATGCAGGAGTCAAATGACCACTCAATATAAGTATAAAATATTGAAAAGGTCAAAGGAGTGCAGCACACTACTAAGATTCATTGAATATAAATTAGGCATTAAACTCTTGATACCTCATTCCCTTGACTGAGTAGTAATGAGAATGGAAAATGGCAGAAAATTAATCCCATCTCATTAAAAATCTTGTAATGAGAATGTGGAACTTGGTAGAAGTGTAACCCGTTCTCATTACAGTATTCGGGAAAGGGTCTTTGTGATCTTCTTCAGATGGCACAGCAGCAAAAATTTCCTCCCTAGTAAAATAGTGTAGAAAATGTGGTTACATTACATGCAACTCCCCTGCATAAATCTTCTGCACTGTAAAATCATCATAATGTGAGATAGCCTTTTTCATTCATTGACACTGGAATGTCTGCTGTATCTATATTTTATGTTAATGTGCACATACATCTGTGTCAACTCTACTTTCAATGTTATCTAAAATAGTTGATGCCTATTTCCCATTGAATTTCAGTGTTATTTGCAGATTAATTTTCCTTAGAGACTTTCACAAAGCCTAGAAAAAGGTAAAATTACTGTCCCAGTGACCATTATCCAAATATAAATGCTTATACATAAAGCAGCCAGTGGAAATTCTCAATAAGATAAATATCAGGAAAACGTTTTCACGCCCACCCATAAACACATATTTCTGACAGAAAAACACACAGATTTCTGATCTCCACATTTTTTATTCTGCCCACAATATATAATTAATCATATTAGAATTTAGTAAAATCCATATATTTCTTGACAAAGTAAGCAGAAAACAAAATATTTTGATGACTTTAAAAGTTAATATTTTTTTTGTCTGTTGCTATCTGAACATAGTAACAAAGAAAATAACCAAATACGTTTATTTTTGATAATGAAAAATATGTTGCAGAATGGTGTGGTTATGATTGTTGAGGAGAAAAGAAAATATCTCATAGTATTCAATCATCTTTTGAGGTGCATTTGCCCTGATGGAAGAGTAAGCCCTACACACAGACTCCATATAAGGGCTTTCCCTGGCAAATGGTCTGGGTTGCAAATAAAAACAGGGATTTCACCTACATGTGCTCACAGCTCATCTCCCACACCAGAAGACTTGTTGCATGTGCAGGTACTTAGACTGATGGTCAGGCAGATCTATCAGGCAATTTACATTGCCGTACTGGGAACAAAATCACAGTGCTCCTCTGGAATGTGTTAAATCCCTAACACTATGAGAAAGGGTTGTTACATAAGGTGGGGGGTGTTAAGGTCTAGGGAGAGAAGAATGTCTATAGTTAAAGAAATATCCAGGCTCACTTACATGTATATACACATTTGTGCAAATATACACACACTAACTCACTCATCCACCCATGTGCCAACCAGAGAAGACCAGACTGAAATCTGTCTGTGTAAACTGCAGCCCAGTTTGCACAATGGGAAATGATAGCACTAAGTGCTATGGCTGCTCCAAATACCCTTGACAGCTTCAGGCTGCAGAATTACACACAGGTAACCTAGGAAAAGCATCTGTAATTTAGTGACTTGGCTTCTCTAAATTATGCTGACAGCAGTTCTGGTTCTTGAAATAAAATCTGCAACTGGGAAAATTGAAAAGTGCTAATCTAATTTCTTTCTTCTTGTCTAGACGTTTTCTTGACATCATTGCATCACACACAAATGCACAAACACCTAAGCTTTTACTCAGCACGTTTCTCTCTATCTGTGGTGGTAGATGGACGGATTGATTAGATGTGCTGGGTTTTTTCCTCTGAAAATGGTCATGAAATTGGGTATTTTCAGTGGGAAATAAAAGTATTGATAACTTCCAATCTATTCTTCTCAATATTTTTCAAATTATTACTGAAATTTTATAGAAATTTGTTTAGCAAAACATTTGAAGATATGTCAGGTAGTTTTATATCACTATCTGTGGAAAAAGAAACAAAAAAAGAAAAAAAGAAAAAAAAAAAAAAGAAAAAAAAAACCCAAGGCTCTGCCATTTGAATGTTGCCTGGAAAGTATTGTAATTCAGATCTAAGAGGGACCTGCTATACTATAAGTTTCACACCAAAGATCTCTGGAAGGAGTGTTGCCAAGTAAAGCGGAATGGTTTTAGTTTCCCTGTGCTGCTTCGAACAGCTTATTTGAACACGTCAAAACCAATAGAGCAATAGAGCATGAGTGGCCTGGCAGAAGCAACAAAGATGCCTAGACCTAAGTCCAGTAGTACGGATACTTAAATGTGCATAGGTCCATAGGCTTCCTAATACTTGTATAGAAAAACAAAGACACCTTTTTTTTTTTTTTTAGTAGTAGATTTCCACATCCATACAAAATACTCACCAATCTGATATCGCTCAGCTTCTCATTCTACAAAGGCTATCACTCTTCATGTGTTTTGCTAAATGGTTATAGGATACATTGCCAAGTATATTATTTCCTTCTTAAAATATTTTTCTTCCTTTCTTGAGTAGATTATTCAGTATCTTTTCTGTCATGGCCCTGTCTGATCTGGTAACTTTGCTTCAAATAGTCTACTTCCAAAATAAATGTTATCACAAAATATATGTTTGAATGCATGAATTATTTTGCTATTAATCAAATAGAACATCTGAAAGCTCATCTTCAGAATCCTCATTTTCTCCTAAATGACAATAGCCTTGAGAATCTAAGGTGAGAGATCTGGTACAATTTAAGGGCTACCTAGTCTCTGAAATTTTAGTCTCTGAAATTTCATCTATTAAACCTCTTGTGCAAAAATTGATTAAACATCCTTCTTTTAAGATCAGATGGCCAACAGCTCCAAAAAAATCACCTTGTTTTTTGAGAAGTACACTCTTTGCAGCCATAGTTTCTGACCCAGTTGTTTGAAATACTAACATTAGTCACAGTATTTCTTTTAAGCAACTGTAAAAGCCTCGTAAATCACCAATGAACAGAGTGATTCACATTTATTTGGCTAGTGTACAAGTATTTTTAACCACACTTATAAATCCATGATTAATAGTATTTATTTATTAAAATATATATATTGAGGATCAGGTTAGAATCTACTAAAAGGAAATGACATTCATATGCATGTTTCCTGAGAGTAGAATCAGTTAAAGTAGTTTTACAAGTCCAGTGGATAATATCATTTGAGACAATCAAATCAAAGATTACAGAGATGAAAAAATGCTTCCAGCTATATAAAGTTATGCTCCTTGGGTTTGAAATGAGATAACTAAATAAGCTGGTAGAGTGGAAGTCATTTATCATCACTCACACTTTTCTTGACTTTCAACTGTGTTTAAAAAGTTCCATCCCTTCTGAGTAAACCATACAAGTAAATGTTTATCTTAGTATATTGACTTAGAATCACTGAATCATAGAATCATAGAATGGTATATTGGAAGGACTTTAAAGATCACCTAGTTCCAATGTCCATGCCATTAGCAGGGTTGCCAACAGCTAGATCAAGTTTCCCACTGTCCCATCCAACCTGGCCTTGAACACTTCCAAGAATGGGGCATTCAAAACTTCTCTAGGTAACCTGTTCCAGTGACTCACCACCCTCTGAATAAAGAATTTCTTCCTAATACCTAGTCTAAATCTACCCTCTTTTAGTTTAAAGCCATTTCTCTTTGTCCTGTTACTATCAGCTCTTGTAAAAAATCAGTCCCCCTCCTGCTTATAATCTCCCTTCAGATACTGTGAGGGTATAATGAGGTCTTCCCAGTGCCTTCTCCAAGCCAAACAAGGCCAACTCTGAAACTTTCTTCCTACGAGAGATGCTCCCGCCCTTTGATCATCCTTGTGACCCTTTTCTGAGCTTGCTTTGACTAGTTAAGTACCTCAGCCAATTCTCCTTTCTCATCTATATGATGTGGAACACTCTCCTTTATCTATCTCCTATGATCAGTGTAACTAAATAATCCCTTCTTGTCATTTTTCACATCCTTTACTAAGTTTAATTCCATCTGTGCTTTAGTCTTCCAGATCCTGTCTCTGCACATCTGAACATGGGTAGGTTTTAGGTAGATGTTCTGTGATAGAGAATTAAGCACCTTTGTTTTCTGACTTAGGCATGTCCAAATTTCACAGGGCAAAAGGTAGTGAAGGTATTCAAGGATCACAATCTTCAATATCACCAGGGTAAACCTTTGTCAGAGCTGAAAAATAAAACTGAAATCCATCATGTGAGTAAGTTATTCCATATGCTTTCCTTGAAGTAATATCTTAAGCAAGTGAGTAATATTAAATGGATTTTCACATCAAACATTTCAGTGAAATATGCTGAAACCATGTTTGGCACCATCATAAACACACATATACCATTCTATAATGAAATAGGAATTCTTGGAACTTCCATGTGTTTTCTCTTGCAGAGTAGTCTACAATACACGGATACAAAAGCTGGTACTACTATAAAAACAATTAATGTGTTAAAAACCTGAACTTGTTGAGAAAAATATGAACTAATTTCCTGTGAGGAATGTTAAATGAACCTGATATGCTAAGTTGAGTGACATAACAAGAAAAGAATAGGAGGGGGTAGACAAAAAGTTAAACTATGACTGTCCCACTCCCTCACTTCTGTTCATCTTTCTGATTGTTGATCAGAAAGCTATCCTTACAAAAGAGAATGAAAAAACACTTTTCAATTTCAAAAACAAGACCTTTTGCTGTGCAAGCTATTGTATAGTAAAATACCATATTTCACTAAAATTGAATATTTCTTTCATCATGTTACAATTAAATTGTCATTGACTAAAAAAAAAAGAAGGCTCAAGTATAGAATAAATGGTAATAAATAAGCATTTGGCAACATCATATGCTTCTTTCAGGCTACTAATTCTCATTGAGGAAGAAATCAGAACAATAGTATTAGAAAAGCACTGATATTGCTGAGCCTACTTTTTTGTCACCTCAGTATAAAAACAGGAAAAACTGTGCATCGTTCTTGAAAATCATTCTCATCTGAAGAAAAAAATGGAAAGGAAAGGAAAGGAAAGGAAAGGAAAGGAAAGGAAAGGAAAGGAAAGGAAAGGAAAGGAAAGGAAAGGAAAGGAAAGGAAAGGAAAGGAAAGGAAAGGAAAGGAAAGGAAAGGAAAGGAAAGGAAAGGAAAGGAAAGAAAGAAAAAAAAGAAAAAAAAGAAAAAAAAGAAAAAAAGAAAAAAAGAAAAAAAAAAGAAAAAAAAAGAAAAAAGAAAAAAGAAAAAAAAGGAAAAAGGAAAAAGGAAAAAGGAAAAAGGAAAAAGAAAAAAGAGAAAAGAAAAAAGAAAAAAGAAAAAAGAAAAAAGAAAAAAGAAAAAAGAAAAATACCCACTGCAATCTGGGATAGAAGAATGAGTTGGAAAGAAATGAGATACCATTCAAAATTGAAAAATAAAATCTTGTGGGTAATTTCATTTTTGTCTGGACCAAATTTTTTTCAGGACTGAAGGGGCTGATCTGAAGATATTAGAGCATATATATATATATATATATGCTATATATGCTATATATGCTATATATGCTATATATATATAGTCTCCTGGCTCAATTTACATACTACATGTTGACAGTATCTCATTTCTATTCTCTATGACATCGTGGTATCATATTGTTCTCTGCCTACATGTGGATGAAATAATAAAGGTCACTTGAATGATTCAAGAGATCTATAGTGTTCTCAAGAGTAAAAAAATAATCTGAAATTATACACTTGTTCTTTATAAAGCTGCCTCTTAGTAGGCAGAAATGCACAATGGTAGCAGAGTATCACTTAGGTACTCCTGCTATATATGCTATGCAGTTTCAAGGCATTGCTGTGCCAAATGAATTGGAAATTCACATTGTAATTCTTGGAACTGCAGTAGAACACACACACACAAACCCATTTGGCCTGCTTTTATTTATTTATTTATTTATTTTGCAAGTTTACACTTTATTTAAGTCATACTCCCACTTAAGTATCTTTCATGAATCCCTTGCAAGCAGTCTATTGGTTCTTAGAATCTGTCAGGTTCATGAGGTGTCAGACCACAGCAGATGCAATAGGAGAAATAACAAGCCTAGTGATGAACACTAGATATCTTCGGATTTCCAGCCATCCCTCAACTTTCCTATATGATCTATGATCCCAGTGCATCTCAGGTGCTCTCAGATTTCTTCCCTGTTGTAAGCTGTGAATGATAACTCTCCCTTTATCTACAAGGCTTCCTCAGAAAGTAATGCTTCCTATTTTATTATGTTGGCCCATTAAGTCAAAGTGGATTTTGGTGGTATGGCAACAGAGATTAAACCTTCCTGCCAATAAATATTCCATTGTATTTTGTTACTGTGTAATACATGGCAGCAAAGCAGCAGTCTGAAAGAGTGGCATCTGATGTGGAAGAGCATATGAAGCAATGGTGTGTAACTGAACCCCTTCATGTGGAAAAAATGGCACCCAATGATATTCCTCAATGACTGCTGAATGTTTATGGAGACTAAGTGGATATGAACACAGTTCACTGACAGGTGTTGCGTTCATCAGTGGAGACACTGATAGTGGGTCACCGCCGCTGGTGCAGATTTTGATGAGTGCAGCATACAAACTCCTGTTCATAGCTAGCAAAAATGCATAGCTAATGGTAGTGAATATGTTGAAAAATAGTGTTCTGTAGCTGAGAATTTTCTCTATCAAATAGTGTGATTGTGCTCTTTGAATTTGTTGCATTTTCAATTGAAAAAAATATGAGGCTTTACTTTCAATGTGATTTATTTACATGCCTTATGCTGAGCTACAATGAGTGTGCATAGCCTGGTGCAGGATAAGATGTAGGGTTATGGCCCCCTCTGCCAGTTCCTTCCACTAGTACAAGAACTCTCAGAGAACATTTGCAAAAGTCCAGTAGAGATTACATGCTTTCTATGAAATGTACTGGTGACAGTCAGTCTCCATTTGTTTTATTTCTGTCAGCTAATGAGAATCCACATCACTAACTTTCATTTTATGCAATAGCTGTATTATTCATGGCAATCCAAGTATTGGCCTTTTCTCTGTATAAACAGAAGAAATACATCTGTATTGAGTACACTCCTGAAAGCATACTATGAGCAGAATTCAGAAATTCAGATTACAGGAAAAGGTGTCATACTAAGAAGTAGAATCCTTCAATGGCTTGAACTTTCTGAGACATAAAGTTCAATGACAATAGAATACAACATTGCAACATTTGCAGTTTGTGGTGTTACAGTTAATAACGCAAACTGATCATACAAAGAGAGCTTTGCTACAGGAATTCTTTATTACTACTGTCACTGTTGCTTTGAATCTGTAATGATTACTTCATTGTTGTGTATTTCCCTTTCTGATTACCAGATGCAGAAATGACAAAATGCTTCAGCAGATAAAAGACTGTCCCTAGGTGTTTTCAGCTCAGTACAAAGTGGAAAGTACAAGACATCTCACAAGAAGGCCTATCTTTAACCAATTTATTGCTGTATTGTTTACTCCATGATTTTTTGAGCAGGAGCTTTCTGGCACTCTCCTTTTTCTTCCATTCTGTGCATGCTTCTTACTTCATCATCCTCCTTCTGATGTTTCCTACTGTTTTTCTTTAAAAACAGTACCTGCAGGCTGCGTCTCTTTTCTCACTAAAACATTAAATTTCACTAGCAGTTCAGATCTGTGAAATATGATGTTAAAATCCAGGGAACAAAAAAACAAACAAACAAACAAACAAAAACTAGTCCCCCTGTGGTCAATGAGAATTTTTCTTTTTATTTCAAAATGACAGGATCATGTAGAGATAATTTAGACAAAGATCTGGGAAAATAGATATTTCTTTTCCTAAAAAGGATTTTTTAGGAAGTTATCATTTCCTAAAAAACTCTGGAAGGCCTACTACTTTTGATCCTCAGATTATTTTCTTGAAAATAATGTTATGTAGATCTTCTCATTCCTTCAGATATGGATCAGTCCATTCTAGGTAAGTTGAGAGCGGGGTAAAGGTCACTGGCTATGCTTAACAGATATGAGTACTAAAGGATAGCTATATTTCCTTAAGATCATCAGAGTGAATGCTAACAGGGAAAGGAGCAGAGATCATGCTTACATGTTATAAGGCCAGCACTTCACCTACAGGAACCACACTGTATCATGAGTAGAATTTACTTACAGAGTTTCTTTCAACATACCTATTTAGTTTCTGAAAAACTAATTGATGGGTTATGCTCTGAAACAGGAGTTAAACAAGCATTTTTCTGCTCAAGTGTCACAAGTGGGGTTATTGAAACAGGAACTCTGGAATATATTCCTCATCAAGTGATACATGTATCTAAATCTCATTCAAGTGTTCAGACTAGGGTTTAACTCAAAAGGTAATAACTAATAGTGATTTATCTGTTTTAAATTAATACAAGGTCTCTTTTTATAGTATTGAACTCAAGTTTCTGCATGTTGCAAAAGTTGATCAGTGCCTTAATTGAATTGATGTGATTGAACACTACATTAAAAGAATAAAAACTCCTGCTGATATGTCCTGTCCCTAGTAGAAGTTCTTTGCTTGTGGATTCTATAAACCAGAAGTATTACAGATACTAGACTATGCGCCAGCTAACTCCAGGACTGGAAGTTAAATAGCCATTTCTATGATTCTATGATTTCAAAACGTTTCTAATATCATGATAAAGAGCATTAATGGGAAGAAGACATTACATTTTTTTCATAGTAATAGACAATGTCTCTACATAGGACTGCTTTTGTATGAAGCCAACTCTGTTGGCTCTCCTTTACCTTTCAGTATATGGTGAAAAAGTACCTGTTGACAATGCTAGGGCTTTTTGTTTTCTGCTATCATGCTGCAGATAAAAAGATTTTGACATAATTTTAGTAGGATTTAATAAGGAGTTCTGCCCTTTTGACTGTTTTGATGCCACCCCAGAATAGTATCATTTTAAAAAAGTAGTAATACAGGGCAAATATATTCCTTTGTTTTCTTTTTCTATTAAGTTTATATTCTATCAATGATATCAGTATGTTTTTTCATTGGTTTCCATGAATTCTGGAGTACAAAAGAGTTTATGAATTTGGAAGCATAAGATAGGCATTGAAAATAGTAAAGAAGAGTAAACAGTGGTAAGGCTACAACTCCAATAACAATAATTTTCAGCTACTATGCTAGCTATATACCATATATTGCTGCCAATGCCAGACAATTCCATATTCCTATGAATATGGAGCACTTAAGGATTCTTTTCATAAGATATTAGGGAAATAAAGCAGAGAAACCTATTATGAACACAGATAGAGATTATGCAGAGAGTGAGCTTAACTATTAAATTTTACCACTGGGTATTCATCTGCAGCAACCACAAATACCAAAGAATAAGCACTTCTAAGGTTTTGGAATCACATCATAATCACAGTTTAGCTTGCTTATCTGTAAACAACACTAGATATTGCTGTTCCATTTTCAACCTGCACAGTTTCAGCTATAAACAAATAAGCTGGTATGAGTGTCAAAGCTAATTTATTAAATCCACATCTCAGCTTGTAAATCAAGGCCTTGCTATATAAAAATGTGAAGAAAATGCAGCCCTCCCTCATTTCAAGAGGACATTGGAGTATTTATGGGAAAAAGTATGGAATTTTCATTGTCATTTGATAAAGTGGCCAAAGAAAAAAGTAGGAAAAAATAATGATATTTAGAATCATACCTTTCTTGTAGTGACAGACCCAAAACCGAACACAGTCCACAAGGCGTGACCTCACCAGGGCTGAGTACAGAAGGATGATCACTTCTGTGCTCCTGCTGGCAACACTATATCTGATACAAAACTTCTTGGTCACCTGAGTGCTCTTGCTGTCTCATGCCCAGCTGAGTATCAGCCAACATTCTCGGGTCCGTTTCCTCTGTACTGTCTTCCAACAGCTCTGACCCAAGCCTGTAGAGTTTCCTGGTACTGTTATGGCCAAAGTATAAGACCCAGCACTTGATCTTGTCAAAATTCATTCCCTTGGCCTTTACTCAGCTATCCAGCCTGCCCAGATCCCTCTGTGGGACTTTCCTACCCCCAGTCAGATTGACACTTCTTGCTAACTTGGTGTCATCTGCAAACTGACTGAGAGTCCACTCAACTCCCTTGTCCAGGTCATCATTAAAGGTATGGAATGGGATAGGCCCCAGCACCAACCCCTGGGGAGAACCTCTCACGACAGGTTGTCACCTGGATTTATTTCCATTCACCACCACCATTCTCTGGGTCCAGCCATGCAGCCAGTTCTTTACCCAACAAAGAATGTACCTGCCCAAGTCATTGGCTGACAGCTTTGCCAGGAGAATACTGTGGAAGACAGTGTCAAAGTGTCTGAAGTCTAGTTAGTCTATGTAACAGCCTTTCCCTCACCTACACAACCTGTGGATGTCATCTGTACATCCACAGATTGGATAACTCAATCACAGAAGGAGGTCACGTTTCATGAACGCATGCTTGCTAGGCCTGATTCCCTGCTGGCTTGCATATGTTATGTTTTCTCCCTCAGGAAAATCTACTCCATAACCTTTTCTGGAAGAAGGAGGCATAAGAAAACTGGCATAAGGAGGCATAAAGAAACTGATGGGCCTTTAGCTCCCCAGATCCTCCTTATGTCACTCCTTGCAGATGGGAGTCGTGCTAGCAGGCCTCCAATCCTCTGGGACTTTTTTGGTTGATCAGAAATACTGACAGATGGTGCAAAGCATCTTGTCAATCATCCCCACCAGTTCCGTCAGAATCCCTGAGTGGATTCCATCAGGCCCCATGCTCTAGGATGCATCTATACAAATTCTGAAAATTTAATGATACATTGCTTTGCTCAGCTATATGACAACCTTATGTCCTTGAAATCATGTAAAATAGCTTACCTTCAATTGGTGGGTAGGCAGACTCTACTATGAAGCATACAAAAGGAGACAGAGTAACTGCACATAGCACACAAATAATCTAGTCGGTTTTACAATGCATCTGATTCTCTGAAGGTTTAAAGGAGACAGTAAGAAATAGCATGGCAGGTATGAGTAAGCTCACCCTACCTCTGAGCCACATGAAAAATTGAAGGAACACCAAGGAGACACTGAGATACAAAAATCTTGCAGTACAAAATATAAACTCCTGCTGTTTAGGATCAGAATTCTGTCTGAATTAGTAAAAAGACTGTAATCAAAAATCTTAATGGTTAATTAACCTTTTGCTTTCAGCTGGTGCAGTTAACACTGAGTATCTTATTAAATTGCTTTAATGACCCTGTAATGGAACAAGATCAGGTGCCTATGCTGATTAAGAAAATATTTTTGACACTGTGGAACTACAAAGTTTTTAAAAAGTGCCTTCAGGCCTTCAAGAGAATAAATTCTATTACTCTGTCATTATTCCTGTCTTGCCTTTTTAGAAACAGGCTGGGGTGGAGGTGGGGAAAAGTCACAGTTGTCCAACATAATTTTTGTGTAGGTTTTTACAGCCTCCCTTTAAAAGCAAAATTAATTACATTACATTAACAAGAACATACCATTACTATTAACTATGTTATATACTTTTTAAAATTATTATTCAGTTGAGGGACATTTGATCAGTGATACCATAAACATGGAATGTCTTGGGTTGAAGGGGACCTTAAAAATCACCTATTTCCAGCCCTTATGCTTTGTACAGATTTTACATCCACTAGACCAGGTTGCCCAGGACCTCATCCTACTTCACCTTGAACTCTTCCAGGAATGAGATATCTTCATCTTTCCTGGATGACCAATTCCATTGTCTCTCCACTCTGAGTAAACAAATTACTCCTGACATCTAATCAAAATCTACCATCTTTTAGTTTAAAGCCATTCCTTCCATGTTCTATCACTATCTGCCCATATAATGAGTCTGTGCTTCTCCTACTTATAAGCTCCATTTAAGTACTGAAAGGCTGCAATGAGGTCTCTCTGTAGCTTTGCCTTCTGCAAACTGAGCAACACAATCTCCCTCAGACTTTCTTTGTAGGAGAGGTGCTCCAGCCCTCTGATCATTCTTGTAGTTCTCTTCTGGACCCTCTCTAGCAGCTCCACGTCTTTCTCGGGATGGAGTCCACAGATCAGGATGTAGTACTCCAAATTGGTCTTCACTATGACTAATGACTCTTCTTTTCATGCAGCCCAGAAAACAGTTGTCTTTCTGGACTGCAAGCAAGCAGTTGTCTTATGTCCAGCTTTTAATTTATTAGAATCCCCAAATCCTTCTCCACAGGGGTATTGTCAAGGAGTTCTACTCCCAGTCTGTAAACATTCCTGGGATTGCCCTGATTCAAGCACAAGACCTTGAACTTGGTCATGTTGAACTTCACTGGGTTCACATGAGCACACTTTTCTAGCTTCTTCAGGTGCCTTTAGATGGCATCTTTTCTTTCTGTTGTGTCAATTGCACCATTCAGCTTGGTGTCATCAGCAAACTTGCTGAGGTTACGTTCAGTCCCACTCTCCAGGTCATTGATAGAGATGTTAAAGAGTACTGGTCCCAAAACTGACCCAATTGGCCCCTGGGGGACACCACTTGTCATCATAGGCCTCCACTTGGAGAAAAAGTAATTGACCACAACCCTCTGTGACCATCCAGTCAATTATTTATCCACTGAGAAGTCCAACCTTCAAATCCTTTACAATTTAGAGATAGGAATGTAATTTTGAATCATATCAAAGACCTTGCAGAAGTCCAGGTAGATGATATCATTTGTTCTTTCTTTGTCCACTGCTACCCTCACTCCATCACAGAAGTCTACCAGATTAGTCTGACATAATCTGTACTTGGTAAAGCCATGCTGTCTATCTTGTACCACCTCCTCTTCTTGAATGCAACTTAACATCTCTTCCACGTGGATCTGTTCCATGATCTTCCTTAGCATAGATGTGAGGCTTGCAAAATCTATTGTTTCCTGAATTCTCCTTTCTGTTTTTCTTAAAAATGTGAATGATGTTTCCCTTTTTCCAGTCACAGTGGACTTGGCAGCCATAGTACACCATTCTGTTTTTTCTGAGCCTCCAGCAAACCAGTTATGATGCTCAACACAAGAAAGCTGTTTAAGACTCAAGAATAAGGGCAAATGTATCACAAACTGATAAGGAGAAAACACTAAAAATATGAAGTAGCATTCTCAGTTTTAAAATCACATATATCATAAAAATATTTTCAGATATTTTTCTTTACTTTGATGGGAAAGAGTTCTGACTGTGTTTCTATCTCCAAAATCTGAGATTTTTTACTATTATGGTAATGAAGGAATCACATATGCGAGTCATATTGAGGGTTGTCATGGCAAGAAATATAAAAAATAAACACCTTTCTGTGAAAAATTTCTGTGCACCTCTGAAATCAAGCACCTGTGATTTCTGTGCATAGAAGTGGCAGATTATGGTTTATAATAAAATATATAAATAATATATAATAATATATAAAGAAATGGAAATATTATGGTTATATATGCAGTATTGTTATGGAATCACAGTGGTTGTCTTATTGTTATTGTTGTTGTGTGTTTTAATAGTAATTAAATGCTTACAGTAATAGGAGGAAATGAAGAGTAAGAATGGAAGATACTGGCATTAGGAGTCAAATGCTAGATTCATCAAGTCAGGAGGAGAAAAAAATGATTTGGAAATGTGTTAATGCTTCATTTATATTTTATAATGAAAACATCTTAAATATTTTTGTCAACCACTTAACACCACTTGAATCTAGACCTTCAGAAGTAAACAGAGTTCTGTTATCTATCTCTTGTATTATCTGTTTTCTAGCTCTTCATGTTCAAAGATTATTTCCAAGCTCTGTTTATTCTCAAAACGTGAAGAGTTTTGTGAAACAGCTTTTCAAGTAACATGTCAATGAATACAGCTCTAATGATTTCATTAACATAATGGCTTCTCACAGATTTAACTGTAACTGAGCCAATGCTTTGCCATTTTAGTGATATTTAACAAAGTTCATTAATCCAGGGTGTATTTATTTATCTCTGCTGCACTTAAATTTTAATGCAAGAAATCCACAGGACAGACATTTACTTGTAAATTTGGCAATTTTCATATGTAAACATTTTCAGAATGAGTTCATTCATTTCTATTTTTAGAAAAACAGCCTTGAAAGAGAACTGGATAGCGTTGTACATAGGTCTATCAAACTGGATTTTTATTTAGAGTTAAAATCATTTCAACTGTATTAAAAATGGTAGTTTAATGTTACCAGAGTAGTTCTAGCTAGAGAGAAGATAAGAGCTTCATTAGAAGGATTAAAACTACTTCAGAGGCACTTTGTATTATGATTGCTTATGTAGGTGGCCAGTAGAAGCATCATCCTTATTCTTTACTGTTATTTTTTTTCCCTTAAAGAGAGTTAAAGATTTCCAGATTGTACCAGCTTCTAGTAATCACTCCTCTGCAAATGCTCTTACTCAAGATCTTTAGAAAAGCCCTGAAAGCAAGCATTAGCATACAGTAGAGGGCTAAACAATGCAAGGGTAGCCCTGACTGCATAACTCATAGTTCCATGTTGCTCTCTTTCTGTTAAGTCAAATCTTGATATTTCACATTTCCTTTGCTATAGTGTATAAAATACTTATCACAGATGTAAGATTTTGATGTTTTTCTATAGTCATCTGTCAATTGTATCTGGCAGGAAGATTGTATTAGTTTCTAATTGGGAATGAATGAAAGTTCCAAGAGTAAAAGAAGCCACAAAATATACATCTGAGATCAAAGACATTTTGGCACATATTCTCTGGGTCTTATCCTTTTGAAAAAAATTCTTCGGACATACCAAAAGCCACCAGTATCCCACAGCAACTGGTAGCTGTAAAACACCACATCAGGCAATGCTATATCCTTGTTGAAGAAGCCAGTTAGGTGATAACAGAGCTGTCTGTCCTTCCTTTACTTGCAGTGCATTCTTCATCTTTTTAATAGTTCTTGACTTCCTCTCACTGCAGTATATTTTCCATTAATAAATATCCACTCTAACTCTTTATTTTTTGCATATGTTAGGACACTCTTTTCACAGAATCCTTCTTGATCATCAACAGTCAAGAAAAGGGGAAGGAAACAATCTTATTTCTTTCTTTTTACTTGATTCTTCCCCCAGGTTCACTTTATAAGAGACTACATAAGCTTTTCAGAATAAAGAACTGCTTTTCTCTTTAGAACTCAGAATCAGATTTTTTTTCATTCATGAGATGAGTGAATATACACTTAAACTAGCTAAGGCACTCTTATAAATCCCAGCTGTTTTTCAACATAACAGTCCCTACAACTCCATCTTTTCATCACAACTTCGCGGGTAAGAAGTAATTAATATTTGAGCTATTGGCAATAATCATGTGGTCTCATTTGCTGAATAGCATGGATGAATTAAACTAATACTGGGCAATCTGCATAAAGAGAAGCTCAGCAATTAAAGAAGAAAATTGAAATTATTACTACTTGTAATAGTTCATTGCAGCATACTCAATATTTATGCATTTGTCAAATCCATTCCTGAAACCTGCAGATAGATGCTCAAGATCCTCACTATTCTAGACATCAATAATCTAAGCAATCTGAGTAGCCAAATAATGTTCTGCTCCTAAGACTCCTGTCCTTTCTGCTACTTCAACTATGGGTAGCCACTAGTGGGTGGATAAGAGAAGATCGGGGCACACTTGTCCATAGGACCAAAGCATGTCAGAAACTCTTCGATGATGATGATAGTTGTTCCCGAAACTTTATTTTGTATAGTCACATCAGCAATTTGTCCAATGACTATATAGTTTTACATATTGTATTTAATTTCTCATACATATATATATATCATTATCTAAGTATATTTTTAATATACATAATAGTAATAAACAGCTATTCTGTACAAAATGAAATGTTATCACTCCGCTCTGTGCTGGTGAGATCTCACTTGGAGAACTGGATCCAGATGTGGAGTTATCAGAACTGGAGAGACATAGACCTGTTGGAGTGTATCCAGAGGAGGGTCACAGAACAACTTGACTTCAGCAAGGTATTCGACAATGTATCCCACAACATCCTTGTTATGAAACTTAGAAAATGTGGGATAGATGAGTGGACAGTGAGTTGCACTGAGAACTGTCTGACAGAGCTCAGAGGGTGATCATCAGCAGTACAGTGTCTGGTAGGAGGCTTGTAACTAGCAATGTTCCTAGCGATTGGTGCTAGATCTGGTCTTGTTCAACATCTTCATCAGTGATCTGGATGAAGAGATAGAATCAACCCTCAGCAAATTTGCTGATTATACAAAGCTGGGAGGATTGGCTTACACACCTGAACACTTTACTACCATTCAACAAGACCTGGACAGACTGGAGAGTTTGGCAGGAAGGAACCTGCTTAGGTTTAACAAGAGCAAGTGTAGAATCTTGCACGTGGGGAGGAATAACTGCATGCATTAGTACAGATTAGGGGATGACCTGCTGGAGAGGATCTCTGTGGAGAAGGAGCTCGGGGGTCCTGGTGAAAAACAAATTGGCCATGAGCTAGCATGTGCCCTTGTGGCCAAGAAAGACGATGATATACTGGGGTGCATTAAAAAGAGAGTGGTCAAGCAAAGTGAGGCCACATTTACTGTGTCCAGTTCTGGGCTCACTAGTTCAAAAAAGACTGGGATCTCCTAGAAGGATTCCACAAAGATGATAAAGGGCCTGGAGCATCTCTTGTATGAGGAAAAGCTGAGAAAATTGGGTTTGTTCAGCCTGGGAAAAGAAAAGGCTGAGGGAGGATCTGATGTTTATAAATATCTAAAGGAAGCTGGGAGGCAAATGAGTGAAGCCAGGCCAGTAATGGCCTAAAACAAAGGAAGTTCCGTGCTAGCATGTAGAAGAACTGTTTTGCAGTAAGATGTTGGAGCAGTGGAACAGGTTGCCCAGAGAAGTTGTGGTGTCTCCTTCTCTGGAGATGTTCGAGACTGCCTGGATGTCTACCTGTGTAACTTACTGTAGGGAATCTTCTTTAGAAGGGGTGATGGGCTCAAAAATCTTTTGAGATCCCTTCCAGCTCCTGTGATTTTGTGATTCTGCGACTCTGTGTAAAAGAGGGAAAACTCAGATTGGATATTAATATTTATTTATTTATTTATTTATTTTATGATAAGGTAGTGCAGCTAAGGAACAAGTTGCCCAGAGAGATTGTGGAATCACTATCTTTGGAGACGTTCAGGGTCGGGCTGGACAGGGCTCTGTCTGATCTAGCTGTAAGTGTCCCTGTTCTTTGTAGGGGAATTGGGCTAGGTGAACTTTAAATACCCCTTCCAGATCAAACAGTTCTGTGATTCTATGATTCTGTTCTGTGAAATATTCATAGTTCCAAGATAATGATACAGTATAGATAAACAGACCCCATATAACAGCAGAAGCCTTGAAAGGGAGGATGCAGGATGCACTGTAGAGGAATGAAGGCATATATTTGTAAGAGACAGATTAATTCTGAAGACAACAGAGATAGAAAAATCTCTCCAAAGATTTGGGCAAAACATTTTTCAATGACAAAAAAAGAATGATGAGCAAGTATTCAGTATAACTAAAACTTCATGCAGGAAATATAGATGTGACATGGAATTACAGATAAATATATTTTAAAAAGACTAAGGTGTTAAGCACATTAGAAAATATATAAAATTAATCAGTTTCACTGATCCAATGAAGAGGCAAGATTCCCATCATTAGCATCAGTACCCTTCTGGTGAAGAATCTGTGACATTGTCAACTTCCCACAGAAATCCCAATGAATGTCCAGTCAGGATGAAGCTGCTAATGTTAAGACTCAGAAGGTATTTAATTCAGTGAACATAACTCCAGACAAAGGGCGTAGATAGTAGAAAATGTTGATATAACAATTTGAATTATATTGTGATTACTTGTAGTTAAGCCATTTTCCTGAAGACTATCCTTTTCTTTTTCTTTTTCTCACTCTCTGTAAATCTCTCCCATCCTATGCCCCCAAGTACTATTTAGGTCTTTAGTAATAGTTACTTGTTCAGACTGATAAGAATTCATCTGGAGTAAAAGTAAATTCTTGGTTTTCCATTAAAGTGTGTTTCCTTTTCTTCGGTGTAAGATTTTGAGCGTAACAGACTATCTGAGTGATGTATAAACAGTGAGTGGAAATCTGCATCTGAACCACTCACCTTAAGTATCTTTTAGAGCCAATAAATTGATTTTAAAGTCAGTCAAAGTGATCAGTGGAGTCAAATTTGTAATTCATATCAAAGCAAATATTTAAATCATGCCGTCTGTTTCAAGTGATTATAAACGATTACAAACTTCAATTTGTAGTTTTGACAGAATGTCTACAGTAAAGACTTCTGAAGTTAATGAGATGAGCTACATTGTATTAATCCGTAGAAAATTTATGTAGTCCCAGTCCGATCTGTATTTTATTATCAATTTCCCAAAGTCAAGTTACAAAAGATGTTTTAATTCTTACCAGGTTATTAGTTTGAAAATCTTTTTATAGGCAAAAGGAACATATCCAAGAATTATATTGTTTTTCTAATTAAATCTTAACAGACAAAATGAAGAACCACTACTAGTCCACTAATGGCGATTCTAATACTTACACTTCAACTTAATTACTTAAACTCAACTTAAAATGGCACACACAGAGTTCTTACAGTGCCTAACAACCTTCTTTGCTGTTATAATCACCTTTCCACTTGGCTTTACTGGAAACAAGATGACAAGCATTCCATGTACTGTGCTGGGAGGAATATGATTCCTGATACCAATAATTTCTTCTTCCTCATTGTAGGAACTACATGGGGTAATTTTAGGTTTGCTAATATGCTCTACTTTGTGCTCTTTCTTCAGTGGTCCACAACTCCAGTGCTTACAGACCAACTTCAATCATTTATAAATAGCAACAGAAATAATGATTTTTCTGCACTACAAGGTTGCAATTTCTTTAAATATACATTTGTGAAAGGACTACTTCAAAGAATTGTTTGGCTTATATTGCTGTATTAAGGCCATTTGTAAGGAAAACTCATTTAAGATGGAGTTATAAAACAATGATTTCCAATAACAAAATAAAGAGCCAAACATGAGTAAGAGAAGATCAGGTATTTTAAGTAAATGTAGTTCTGATGAAAGAGCTGTGTTTGTATAAAATGGGATAGGAAAACATGAGGGAAAAGACATGGATCTCAGGCATTTTCTCTGACAAAAGCAACAGAATAAATGATTTCTTATGCCACTAAAGATAGAATAAAACATAACAGGGTTCACTTAAAATGAATCTTGCTTAGATTCTTATATATAAATTATATATACGTAATATATGTTTATATATGTAGTTTTCCTTATGTACTTTGGGAAGTGTTGGAAAAAAATTCTCAGGAAGGTTGTAAAAAGCCATTCTTGAATGGGACAAGAGTCCAGAGTAGATTGGACTATAAATAATGCTATCTTCCCTGGAGATAACAGCTGGACTTGGCAATATTTTGGAATATTTCTACATTTATTATCTATAATTCCATTCTTTATAATTCCTCAGATAAGGAAGTGGAGAGACAAAAAGTTAGAAATGTAATGGTATACTACAATAAAAACATGAAGAATTCTGAACCAAAAAAAGGTAAAAGAACTAATTTGTTTGTGATGTCTACAAAGAACTTCACCAACGTTTTCCGCTGTAAAAGACTTTATTCACCTCAGTGAAAGGATGTTCCTGCTGTATCTAGAACGAAGCAGGGATTAAGTGATGACAGCACAAAGGTACTACACTCTCTCACCATTATTCCTCACTATAGCTCTGCAGAATGACCATATAGCCATCTCTTGTTTCATCTATTTCACTGCCCTAGTTCTAGCAACAGGACTATAAGAACAGGTATAATCTGCACTTTGTAAGAAGATCCCATGATTGTAAGTATTCGTGGTCTCTTCTGAAGTAAAATCCACACTACATCCTAGAAAATGTATGTTCTTTCCTACTATGAAAATGAATCGCTGCAAATGCTATGTTGCTCCACCTGAATCCCATACTGTTTATAATCACATATGATCTGGATATTTAGTGGACATACATCCAAAGTACTTGTGCTCTTGGTGAATTCTTGAGATTATATTTACTGAAATTGTACTTCACAGTAAATAATTAAATTCAAAACATAATTCAGTTACAAATGCATACACATAACATTTTCGTAATAAAATTAATACTATCAAAATGACCATAAATATGTACACATGATCATTTGTTTAAGCCAAGTCAAGATAAACATTTATTCTTCACTCTGAAAAATAAATCTGAGGAAAAAAGCTACGAGAAAAATAAAATAACTTTTTGTTATGAATTAACGTTGTGACAATATACGCTGAACTGTAGCATGCTTCTGAAGTTCCAGATTGCCTCTTTTCTTTTTCTTTATATTGATTTGTTACAATATGCAATTAGTATACTGAGCACTATTAGCACATAAAACTGCCCTTTTATGTTTTTTTAATATATATGTATTTATTCCTTAATTAAGGAGAAGGTTGACTGAAAATCAGTAGCTAGAGATGCTTGCCCAAGGCAGAGAGTGGGTGATTAGCTGCTGACAGTGTTTTTTGAACCACTTAATTTGCTACTTCAGGGTTTGAGTGTGAACCCCCACTTTGCAGCAAGTTCCAGTGTGTTAATGCATACTGCAGTGGTGTTAAAAGGCTTGAAGCAGTTATGATGTCAAACTGCTATGTCATCATTTTCAGAGCTTTAAAGTGCAGCTTGAAAAATGAGTATGAATTACACCATACTCTTACCCAACTGATGTAATTCTCATATTCACTTTACGTACTTACATTACTGACTGAAACAAATGTTTTGACTCTTAGCACTGCAAAAACAGGACAACTCTGAAGAATTGAACAGAATTTTACTCTGGCTAAATTCTCTTAGCTTTATAAGCAGCAAAACTGTCAGATGAATTCCAGATGCAGAATACTATTTGTTACCAATGATAATGTAACAAAAGTGAAGAACAGATTCCAAGCTGAATTTACACAGGAAGATAAAAATTGTTTTTAGATACAGAAAGGAAAGAGAAGGTAATGTGTCAAGGCGGGAGGAAAGGAAAGGGCAGGGAAGGGCAGGGCGGGGAAGGGAAGGGAAACATTAATTACAGTTATTTTTCTCTTAAATGTTGGTGTCATTTAGAAGAATAAAAGTGGGCAACTGAAGCCATCTGCGAGTCAGTGAGAAATGGGAAATATGTGCATTTTTGGCATGTGACATTTCAAGATAAATATTTTAAATATCCAGAAATTGTTCTGAAGTGAATTTACACTAATATAATAATCCCCATCACTTCAGGATAGTCTTCTATGAATTGCCTACAACTTTATGAGTGCGTGTGAATGAAATTGTGTACATTCATCTTTGTAATAAAAATTAAAAAAAAAAAAATGATGCTTTTGCTATTTACTTAATAGTTTTAGTTTCTGAATTTTATTTTAAGTTGGAAGCACAAGGTATTTAATTAATTATCTACCTATTTACCTATCTATGTGTAATCTGCAATTCCTACCTAGAATTTGTACCAAGAAAAGCCTATTAGCATAGTACTTGTATTGGAGACAGAACTGTCACTACTTACTTCTGTGTCAAATTTAAGTCACAGAAGAAAAATAAAACATGCCAAAAAAGTAAGAGACATTTGAAAATAAAAATTAGAAATAAATGCATTCATTAAACATTAATTTATTTTCTTATTCTGCTTCTGCAATTCCAGCATCTAGAATTCAGGCTGTTTTCAGTATAATGTCAATCTAACAGCCTTTGGAGGCCTCCAAGTGATCAGATCAAATTGCCAGAGATCAGTCCTCACATTGTGACCACAAGATCCCAGCAATAATATCTTCTAACTGGAATCAATAAATTTCCTGTGCTGTAGAAGGAAGTTTGTGAACCTGGGAATCAGAATTTTCACAGGTATTTAGTTGAGAAATGAGCCTTTACTGCTTTCAGCACTAAGTAAAAGAATTGTCCTTCTTTTTCAGCTGAGTTTTCCTTCATCAATTCTTCACACGTATAAATCCAATATCCCCTACCCTTTCCCCTCATAATAATCAATCTGTTTCTCCCAAAGGCTACAAAAGTAAAAAAAACATTGTTCATTTCTATTTTAAAATACTGGGGAGGTTTTACACAGATCAAGACTTAGGAAGCACAAAGATCAAGCAAACTAAGCACCTCCCATAATCTCCCCCCCAAACAAAACACAACAAAACAAAACAACTGACAGCTATTCCAGGATTTTCTTTCTTTCCTCTACTTGTCTTTTTTTTAGTAACAGTTCTACTTTATTTCTTTCACTTTGTAGATAGGGAGTGTACAAAGTGGTATGCAATAGAACTTTGGCAGTTTACCTGTGGAAAGCTTGTAGTTCACAATAGAACAAAATTCCAGTAACAGTCCTTAAATCAGCTATTGAAACATAAAGACTGTTTCTTCCTCTAGTAACAGATTTTAGAGTAATACAGAATCTTCCATGTTTGAATATGTGCTAAAGCATAAAAAAAAAAAATTTGAATAGTGGTTAATTAGGTTATATTCTTGAAAAAATGTGCCCAGCATTTGAGCAAACTGTTCTAAATCTTGTCTACAGACTCCATCACACTCTATTCTATGAATTCCTTTTCTATCTTTCTGATTCAGCTTCATATGTATATCAGAAATACAATACAATACAACACAGAAGCAATCTAGGAGGTTTCTTGAGTGTATGGAAGATAATTTCCTGATGCACCAGGTAAGAGAGCCTACCAGGAGAATTGCACTGCTAAACCTGTTGTTCACAGAGAAGGACTGGTGGAAGATGTGGAGATCAGGAACTGTCACTGGATGAAGTGAACATGAAATGGTAGAGTTCTTGATTCTTGGTGAAATCAGAAGAGGGGATGGTGGCAGCTACCTTGTACTTCCAGAGGGCATACTTTAAACTATCAAAACCCTGGTAGAGAGGATCCCTTGGGATTCATTCCTGAAGGGTAAAGAAGTCAAGGAAAGCTGGTCACTCCTCAAACAGGAAGTCTTAAAGGTAGAGGAGCAGACTGTGCCCCTGTGCCACAAGATTCGTTGGTGGGGAACCCGGCTTTCTAATTTCAGTGTACCCTATCTTTGGAAAGAATCATAAAGCAAATAATAAAATAAAATAAAATCACAAAATCAAATAAGGTCCTTTGCAAAGTGCAAAGTAGCCTTATTTTCATATTTACATTCATGCATTATTGTACACACGCACACTATGATGAAAAAACATACTATTATGAAAAACATAAGCAAATGATGGGTATGCAGAAAGACTCACCTCTGTAGCATAAATTCAGCCCTAGATTTTTAGTTCTTGGTCAGATAGTCATACATGACCTCTGTCTTACTCAGTACAAGGGTGGATTAAATTCAGAAAAATAATGTGTTAAAAAAAATCTTCTGCTTTGTGAAGTGTGATTTCTACCACATTGTTTAAGTTCTCCTTTGAAGACATTTGTTTAGACTTCTCTTTGTTACCCATGACTGTATTTCATGAACAGTAATCCATTTATTATTACAACTTCCTATGAAATATGACTTTAATACTATACTCATCTTACATTAGGTGTCTAAAGCGCTAAAATTAAAAATCACCAATTTGCGGAGAGAGTTTTCTGGGATGACTCAGACTCAAACACTCAGTACGTTCTACACTGTTTGAGTCACAGCGTCCAAAGACAGCAACCTTCACTATTCTATCAGCAATGGCCTCTTTTGCATTTGGAGAATTCATCCTATGAAGTATCAAACATAGGTCTTAGAGAAATTGTAAAGGTCATTAGTCAGAAATTCGAAAAATGTGTTTTAAGCAGCTTGTCTAGCATCAGGCAAAAATTCTGCCGCAGTGTCAGGGGTAGATATAGAAACTGGCCTTTTAGTGACCTAGCTGTGAGGTAGTGTTTGAAGTATTACTTCATTCAGGGTATGAGTTTCAGCTTCTGTACAATAGAGGCAGGATGCTCTGAAGCAGCAGCTTCTTTCTTCCACCAAGACACTTTGTAACCAAAATTAAGCCCACCCTCTCAGAGACTGAAGTCAAGTCCTGCACTATAAAAGGGCTATAAAATTCTATCATTAAGAACAGAGGAGAGATTGTGCTGGAGCAAACTGAAGATCACCAAGCATCATGTCTTACAGTGGTTAGAAGAAGTTGCTTAAGGAGTGTAAGAGACAGTAAAATATGGACTAGCATTGCTATCTCACAGAGATGAGCAGCTTAAGGATTCATCCACCCATGCCTTTTCTTTTTTACTTCATAATATCTTATGGCAACATGTTTCTAAAGTGCAGAGTTGAGAACCGTAACAAATATGTTAATCCAAAACAGTCTACAGTCTTTTTCAGCACACATTCTTTACAGGATGGAGCAGTGTGTTTGAAGCCCTGGGGTTCAAAAGGCATATTATCCTGAATCCTACATATTAAAGAATGAGAGATACTGAACAAATCAAGTCATCATTTGCCATGTGAAGCTCAAAACAGCAAATATTTCAGTCGTTTTCTAAAAGCTCAGACATTGCTGGCATTCAAATTTACATCCATTGTTTCTATTATGAGTGAAAGATGCTCTGACATAGACCATATACAGAAAAAAATGCTTGAAAAATGATTATTTCATCTCCTAACAAGAATACAAGGTATTTGTGTATAAACACTAGGCACTATATCTGGAAGCACCCGGCACAGAGAAAGCTCCAGCAATACTGATCAGAACGTATGTATATCTACTTTCTCCTCACATACGTGTAAACACAAGTACATGCAAAAATGTTACATTCATTTTTAGACTAAAGAAAGAATGAATTTCCCTCTGAAAGAAATTTGGAAAAAATTTAAAAAATCTTTAAAACCTTTAAAAAAAAGATAACAAAAAATAGTCTCTGAAATGTCTTTTTTTTTTCCTTATGGTTCAGTGTTGAGCATTTCATTTTAAACTCCTTACCAAAGTCCATATAATCTGCTGCAATATCAAAACTTAAATAATTTAGGAAGCCTATGAGGCATTATCTAACTTATATGGTTAGTAAGGTTTGACAGCATAACTTTGGAAAAATTGAACCTTGCAAGTAGGTCAGATTAGTAACAGTACAACAAAAAACATGCAGGCATATACCATCTAGGTGACAAAAATTTAAGGAAATTGTGAATGACTGACTATTATCAGGTAGTCGTGGAGAGGAGAAACTATATATCGTACCCAAAAGCTTTCTGTTTTAAATTCCAAACACTGTTCAGTCCATGATAATAAACCTAACTTATAAGCAGTAAAATGTATGGTGGGACAACTTAGGGAAGAATATATGAGAGAAATTATGCAGTTAATGGGAAATTACTCAAGTTATAATTTATTAAATATTGTTGCAGATTTCTTGTGTCAGGTTGCAATAAAGGGAAAATTTTCTTAAATTAATTTATACTGGGTAATCAAGTCCTAGTTAATAACTATGGCTTTATGCAACATGAACACAGTAATTTAAGCTTTATGCCTGAAAATAGACACTCAAAATCTAATGGTATCTGCTACTTTACTGATCTCAAAATTGAAAGTAGGCAGATATATCTGAATATTCATCTTCAATCTGTTCTTATGGTTTAACAATTAATGCCATTTATTACCTCACTCTGATTATTTCTTGTTTTTCTAAAAAATTTGCTAAAATTATGTTTCCTGAAAACAGGAAAGTAGAGCTGAAAAATGAAAACCAGGCTGCATGTAGATTGTTATAAACACTTCTCTGGAATACATAGAAGTATTGTAGGTAATTTATTTGAGTGGCACATATTTACTTAGCAGTGCTGGACACTCTTCATGCCACCTTAAACTAGGGAAGTGCGACTAAAGGCAGGACTGCAAATGTTGCTATGCAAGTTTTTTCTTCCTTTCCTTAGTTTCTTATTTGTGGTGTTGAAGTGAGTATATGCAGAAAGAGAGGAAAAAAAAATTATAAGAAAAGACTTGATGTGCTTCTACTGTTTACTTTTGAAGAGGTCTTACATGGCTGCTCTTGTAAGGGTAAAAAAAAATAAAATTAAATGAAAATAGAAATAGAAACAGAATTAAAAAAGAAAAAAAAAAAAAAGATAACCCATATACTTTCAAAGAATTTGCTTTATGAAAAAAAACTGTGGTAGATTTTTATATCTACAGAAAAATAACTTGAGAGAGTCATGCCTGCAAACCAGCTCGATAGTTAATCCAAACCAAAACATGCTTAGTAGACAACAGTTCATCTTTGCTTTTTGGAGAAACCATTTTCCTGCTCATTATTCTTCCAAAGTGTGGAAGAGAAAGAGTTCTGAAAAAAAAAAAAGAAAAATACCATGATATTTTTCAATATCTGTGTATTTTCAATACAAAAATTACTCAGGGTGCAAACTCTGTTTCTTCCCCTATAGTCAATTTTCACTAAAGCCAACAAGGCTATGTCCTTGACTTACAATTGCCATGACATATGGCATTTCCCGTATGTACAGTACTGCAACAGGAAAGCTATGCATCTTTTACAGATTCACCTTCACATCAAAGTAATTACTCTGTTCTTCAATAACGAAACACTTACAAATTCAACTTAGGGCAAATGCATGAGCTTTCTTTTGTGAATTCTATAACTTTTTAGAAGAAGTTATCATCCTTAACAAAAAATTTGATAACGGACAGATTATATGCAGTATTCCCATGAAATGAAAAAAAAAGGTAATACCAGAACCTGAATCACAGCTGAGTGACAACAAATGTTTATCTGGCAGTATTCAATCAGCAGATTCAACTGTAGGTTAAATAAACTGTTGTTTTATAAACTGTAAGTTTATAAAACTGCATTTTGATATCCACATAGCAGACAATAGAAAAAATGTCATATGGTGATTTGCTGTTTTCCCTCTAGTTGTGGACATTTGAGATCAGCATATAAAAGTATCACATAGGACTGAGACTAGACGTTTATTGTGTTTGTTGTTATTTCTCTTTAACTATTTGAGTTTAACTGTATACTTTTTGGAATAGAGTTGGAACATAATGGTGCTGAGAAAGTCACTCATCTAATGAATGTTGCCAATATGGTCTTTGGGACAGTAGCAGAGAAATCTGCATCATTTCAGAAATGTACTGTGGTAGTCATCCTTCTCTCTTCCTCTGTACTCTCCCCAAGGGCTGCTGAGGGAATGTGTAATTCTGCAAACACCACTTTGTGCTTTTCAAGATGAAAAATAGAATTATCTTCTTGTACTGCTAAGTGCAGGAAGTGATGTTACTTTGGAGCAACAGAAGGCCTTTCAACCTCCTTATCATCTTTGAGGTACTTGCAGTAATCAGACCAGTGTGTTTAGAAGGCATTTCCATTTTTCTTCACTCTGCTTTCCCAGATTGTTGGAATTTACTAAATGCTCCCCAGGGGTCAACTGTGTGTAGCAGCACTGTGAGTTATGCAGTAACTACCATTGCAGCACTTACTCTGGCACTATAAAGAATTACACCTGCAACATCCCCTTTGATTTTATAGAGTGAACAGAGCAGTGTCCTCTGTGATGTCTCTAGCTCCAATCATACAAAGAACAAGAATGACTCATTGTGCTACTTCAGATTCAAGGGAAGGCAGACTTTTCTCTTGTTATTAAGATAAAAAAAAGACAGAAAGCAAGAAAACCTTTCAGTTCCAGTTGTAAAGATGTGGCAAGCAATGTAAATTGAGCTTTCTTGGCAGGTAACTTCTTCCTAATGTTTATGGGTGACGTTGTCAGACATGAACAGCAGGGTCAGCCAAATTGTTTTCTACATTATGTGACATACTTTTCTACTTGTAAAGATCTAAGTGATTCTGTACTCTGGTTACCTTATCTCTGTTTTTGTCTGTCTACAAGAGACAGAATGTAGGATCACTCAATCTTAACATCAGAAGAATAATTTTTCCCAAATCTTTGCTAAAGTTTGATATTGTAGATTTAAGGACAGAATCAAGAGACTTCTCAGAAAACATTTTTCCAACAGGGCTTCATGGTGAAACCTCAGCTTATTGATTCACTAGATAGACAAGGAAGTAAAATGCAAAATTTAGAGAAGCTGGGGAAAAAAAATAAAAACGACTTGATTGTTTCTCAGGTTAATATATCAAAGCTTAGGTAATTTCTTTAAAAAAAAAAAAACTAACTCAGATGAAGATGAAAACTAAGCTCTGAAAGGCTACTGCCTATCAGCTAGATTTGCAACAGAAACTTTCCCAGTTTGCAATCATTTCTAAATCTTTTAATCCATTGTGCTTTCTCTGTCTTGCATTGTGAAGGTAGCTTGACAGTTACCAACCCTACTTGAAAACAAATATTTAAAAGGTGATTGTATATGGTAAAATAATGTGCAGGGTCAAAGATTAGGTTTCTTACTTTTTCTGTCTCAAGAAAATAGTTCCTTTCAAAACATGAAATTGTTATGTTACCTGTTTCAATAGCAACAACAACAACAAAAAGATCTATATAAAAAGAGGCTCTTGTACTTAAAATGATGAAAATGGATTTATTTACTGAGGAAAAGAAAAAGTATGCAAATATACAAATAGCTGCAGCTATTCCAGTTTTTTCCAACATCTCTTCTGTGAAGATTTCCAATGTGTTCAAAGGTCATTATATTAGGTATTTTGCATTGCTGCTGGCTTAGCTCAAAGAGATGTGTAATATCCATTGCTGACACATTCTGCTCTGTTTTGAAGTTCTTGTATGTGCTGCAATCATCAGCATAATGGAAGTTTACAGTTTTATTACATCTAGCTAGACATAGTTTACCGTATGTCTTCATTAAGAAAGATATCCTTTGAAAGATATCCTTTGTTGTTTTTAAAACTACGTGAAGTTTTTAATGCTTTTTTGTTTTGCTTTGTTTTTGGTAGAATCAAAAGGAATTTAATTCTGAAAATTAAAACTTTCCTAAGTACTTCATAATTTTCTGCAAGAATAATTGTAAATACTGTGCAGTGATCTTGACCTATCTGAATACAGACAATAATGGAACATTTTGCAGTGTGCCTCAACTACAATTTCAACTGACTCTCTGAGTTTCCCAGCATGACAGGAAAAGATACAAGCAGTTCCTCACCATTTCCTTCCCTAAATAAAAGTCCACAAGAGGGGCAAGATACAATACAGATTGAAAATACACACCAAATATCTATAAAAGACCTAATATAGACACCTGTTTCATAACTGGATTTTGACACAGACTGAAATTTTTCCAAATTACATTATGATATGCAGAAATTTGTAAGTCTAACACAGTTAAACTTTATACAAATTGTGTACACCCATAAGACTTAACTGACAGGCAATAAGGAGTTGCAAGGTAACAAAAAGGAGCGGTATGGTTCATAAAGAGTTATTTGAACAAACTGACTTTGTTTTAGAGAAAAAGGAACAGATAATGGCTATTATGCAACAAAAGTAGTAGTATTTTAAGTGCAAAATAAGGAGCCTATCTTACGTGAAAAAATTTTGTTGTTGTTTCTTCCCCTAAGGCTTCTCTGTAACATTGATTCATTGTAAAAATCCAACCTGAAGAATAAAACATTACATATATTTTGCTTTCTTTGCTGCCATTTCAGCATGTGGTTACATCCAGTATGTCTGTGACAGTGAATGGAGGAAAAAAAATAACTTAATATGAGAAAAAAGAAATTCTACAGTAAATATTCCTGTGTTATTTTATTAAGAAAACAAAGTATACTCTTTTGCACATTCTTAATTCATCAAACTCACAGATCCTAAGATTCCTGATCTGTCTGACAGTAACTAGTGGGATTAGTTAGGGTGAGTTCTCTTTAAAGTTTTTGTCTAGATGCAGGACTCAAATGCATACTAAGTTTGTAGACGATATTAAATTAGGAGGAGCTCCCTGGAGGGTGAAGAAGTCTTGTTGGGAAATCTTGACAAATTAAAGGGCTGGACAATCACAAGTGACAAGAAGTTCAACACAGGCGATTGCACCTGGAATGAGGCAACACTGGGTATATGCAGAGACTGGGGGGCAGAAGAGTGGAGAGCTGCCCCATGCAAATAAATCTGGGGATAATGGTTAAGGCAAGATGAATATGAGTTAACGATGTGCTGTGGCAACCAAAAGGGCCAACTGCACATCAAGCATAGCACTACCATCTGAAGGAAGGAAAAGTTTGTTCCACTCTACTCTGTGCTAGTATGAGCTCAGCTTGATTATTGTCTACAGTTTTGGACATCAAAATATAAGGATGTGAAAATAATAGAGAGTGAAAACAAGAGCTATGAAGATGGTGAAGGATCTATAGAGCAAGATGAGGTCTGGCTATCCATGGTTAAGATGGTATAAAATCCAACTGAGTTTCTGCATCTTGGTTTTGGTCTTGCTCAAGTGCTATGAATATATGTGTCTTGCTCCAATTTATAGGAGGGCGACGGGGTTCTTTCAATATCTGTATACTCGGCGTGAGATTAAAAAACAGCGGTCCAAATGCTGGTCCAACCATTTCATTATAAATCCTTATCAGGGAGACAGGGAAAGGAAGGAGGGTGATAGAAAAGAAAGGAAAGAAGCAAGAATCGCATAAAGCGGGAATAGTCACCACCAGGATCCAGCAGCGATCCTGTTGCACAGCATTTCAAAGGTCTGAGATAAAAGCAGCAGTGGGGAGAGCAGCAGCGTGGCCGGCCTTGGGCAGCAAAGAGGTAACAGGAAGAAGTCGCAGAGCCAATCCGGGAGGAAGCAGCAGGACTCAGGCAGCAGGCCCAGGAGAGTCCGCCAGCATGCAGGAATTTCATAGTGAGGAATCTGATGGCAGACACCTTTATTGTTCTTCAGCATCATGGTAGAGTGCAGATCAAGCCCAGGAGGGAGAGAGGCAGGTCGTGAGGCTTCTCATAGCAGAAACCTCTTCTTCTTATGAGGTTGCCAGAAAACCTAAACCTCGTGGTTTTTGATTTTATCCTAATTTTTCTCATGCTTACATGACATCCCTGGGCGCTTGTGCAAAAGTCATGTAAGTACCCCCTAAGATGGCCATCTTCCTTGAGATAAGGTCATACAAAAGACCGCTTCATGGCCATTAAGCTGCAGCTTCTCTCTCTCTCCTTGCCCCTGGCCTTGTCCATCTGTGTCCCTCAGACAAAGGATTTTGCAACCTTTGCCCAGGACTTGCTTGGACTTGTTCATCTCTGTCCCCAGCAAGTTTTGAGACAGTGATGTAAAAGAATAATCTCTTACAATATGATTTAGGAAAATTGATGTATGCCATACATATGACTTTATTATATTGTAAATATACATCTAAACTATTATGGTTATAAATGAAGTGGGAAATAAAAGAAGGAAAAAAATGATTAAGAAAAGAAGAGAGGAAGAAATGAAACAGACCAAAAAAAAAAAAAAAAAAAGTGGAGATTCATAACAAAAAAAATACAGCATGAAGACTTTCGCACTGAATTGCAAACTGAATTGAACTTTGCATGTTTTCCATAATCCCAAGGTATAGGTAGTTCTAAAAATAGTTTGCTATTTTAACAAAACAAGAACTATGCAACATCATGTATTCTTTAAATGCTTCATAACGTGGGCATTTTATCTAGCTCCTTCCCTTACATCATTATGGGTATATGAAGAATGGAATTTGAGTAATTATCGTCTTTGATATTTTGGTTATTTTTATTGTGTCCCTAGGCCTCACTCTTGCACACTATTCAAACCCTGAGCTGAATACAGAATTATTCATTTCCTTACCGTCTTCCCTACAGTGCACATTACTTGAAGCTCCATGAGCTTTGGGAAGGTTAATTTGTCTTGGCAAAAACTCTTTGAAGTGACAAGGTAGCATATCCCACCTCACAGACAGACAACACATGTTCACAGGCAACAGTCAACTCTGAGCTACTTCAGCCCTGAGTTGTGTTTTGTTTTTTTTTTTTGTTTGTTTTGTTTTGTTTTTTTTTGACACATCTCATAACAATTTGCATATTAAAGCACAGCACCCATTTATTTTAATAGCAGCTGTGGCTGCTCAGATCTTGCTCATCTTAGTTTCCAGAATCTCAAGGTGAGCATTCACAAATGAGAAGCAAACAGTTACTGACTGAAATATTTTGTGTAAGGTAAATATCACACAGAAAATCTGGCAGAGTCAGAGTTGAACTCTGCTACTCTAAGTCAGAACTTAGATACTTTGAGGAAAAGGCATTCTTCCTTCTTTCAATTCTTGTAAGAAACAAGGCTTAAGTACCACATACAGTATCATCCTTTAGTTCTCAAGAAAAAGCAGGAAGACATCTTTAAAGTAGGACAACCTTGTCTATTAAGAGAAGTATGAGTTCGGGTTAGAAATACATTCACCTGAAGTAGATCTTGCTCATAACTGTGTGAATGAAAGGAATGAATTAAGATAACAAGTTTAATTAAACTATTTTTTAACTTTCAACCCCTTCATTGCTGTTTCAGCCCCTTGTCACCTCTTTCTTTGCTCTTGTTTTTCGTGTTCCTCCAGATTCTAATTGGAATTTTTTGTGCATCTAGTCCCTTTGTTTATCTGCTCACGCTGTATGGACACCATATATGTGTTTAGTCAGCTAAGTGTACTAAATGCTACTAATTTTGGATGGTTATGTTTTATACTTCTCTGTTATGATTAAGGTTATGGTGTCCTTGCACTGTGAAATATCTGTCAGTCATGTTACAGTTCCTGGAGCACACTATGATATTGTGTGCACATAGGCAGCTATAAGAAAACTGCTGATCCAGAAATACTTAAAATGTAAAGTTTTACTAAGTTTTACTCTATTTTCAAGGATTAAAAACACTCTGAGCATAGCCAGAACTCTAGTTGGTTTCAATATTTTTCACTTTTTGCCTGTTATTCAATCTTGGAGTGCATTGATAACATAACTGCATAAGTTCCACTGATACTCTCAAGTTTGAAAGTAAGTCTTCAACATATTTTTTCTGTATTGTTATCAAAATAACCTTTATTTTTTCTTTTTTTGTTGTTGTTTTTGAGCTACATTGGTGCTGCTTCTGCTAAACCTAAATGAACAGTATAAATCAAGCTTGGTCATAGACTTTTATATATTTTAATTAACTATTAAAAATATTCTGATACAAGAGATGCTATTTCAAAGACAGAACAGTGATATGCTAGAAGAAGGAGTATTTAGTTTAACAAAGCCAAACTGTAACCCTTAGTAAAGAATCCAACTTTTTTTTTTTTTTTATAAATCAGATATTTATTCAGAAAATGCAAACTTCCTGTTGAAATAGTAAGCCAATCCTTGAAAAATCAGTAACAAAGGAAAAAAAATGAATACGTCAGACGAGGTTCCTTTCTGTTTCAATGTTTTAGAGTATATATGCACGCATGCTTAAAATCTCTTACATTAAAGTTTGTCACATTCACCTGAATATATAATGCTATTCACAACAATGGCTACACATAGCAGTGATCATAAATACTTAAGTTTGATTACTCAGGCATCCTGCATCCCCTCAAAAGATTAGGTCAGTCTTACCAGTGTCTTCGTAAAATCCTAGTGCAGGACAGAAACTGCTGCTGTTTTCGTGAGTGCATCTGCCATGCCTGATCACAGCAGCTGCCATGTGAACAAAAATCTTGTGGTAATTATGACCAAGGATATTCTCTGGCTTGCCTTGGCAGCTAACAAAAAAAAAAAAAAAAAAAAAAAAAAAAAAAAAAAAAAAAAGGAAAAAGTTTAAAGACAAGATGGAATTCTCCTATATAATATAAAATAGAACATTTCTTTGCCACTCATAAACAAGAGGTAAGTAATCCTCAAAATGAATACAACTCATACACTTGTTGAAAAATGATTAAAGATCTGGATTTCTATGATATAGTAAAAGAGAGTAGGACAGTGAAAGATGTAAGCCTTGCTCACACCTCTGTGGGCAACAGCTCTTATACCAGTTAGGTAGATAGTAAAACTCTGTTAGAAACCTAATCCTAAAAGCCAATTTCCCTTATAGAAGTTTTCTTGGCGTCTAGCCACCAATGTAATTGAAAACCTGGGTTATTCATCTGTATCACAAAAGATTATTTGTCTCGTACAAGCTGATACTAGCAAGTAAAATGAATTGGCTTTCATGAAGTTATGACAAAGTATGAACATGTCATATGGCTGCAACATACTGTAATACTACCTAATTTCACTTTATTATGAAAACAGGAGGTATCTAAATACATTCAAATTTTCTTTTTCAACAAAATTCACTTCCATGCCAATGATTCCAATTACCCAATGTAGCCATTGTAAAACCACATGAAAGAAAGAAAGTGGTACCCTTTTAGCTTTGTTCCATCAGTCAACTTAGTCTAGAATCATCCAATAGTCCAAACACATCTTACAGAGAGAAAACTAAGAAAAACTGGAGAGGAAAAGTAATTCACTAATCAAAATCTCCACGAGACAATGAGCTTGAAGCTGATTGACTTAAAGAAGACTTCAGTTAGTACCACCTTGATGTTCTCATAATTTTCTTCTCAGTCATTTAAGAAATAAGATACACTTAATAGAACAAGAAGTAAGACTCTCTTTCATTTGAAATGATTTTCTGAACAGAAATAACTTGTTCTATCTTCTTACATAGAGAAAACATTGCATAATATTCTATTGCTTAACATTCTAGTACAATAGACTTTAAATACTAGCTACACAAAAGACCCTTTTGACTACATAGACTTACGAAGATGTTTTTGACATGTTTCTGGAGTAGTCTCAGAGAAATTATCTCTTTTAATTGTAATGCTATTCCACAATAACTGTTCTAGGTTCTTTCTCCCTTGCAGTTTTACCTTATGCTATTCCACAGCCTTTTTAGGTGCACAAGTAATTTCTTTCAGATCCAGAATGAAGTGCGTTGTGAATAAGATAAGGAACATGGGAATAATTTCTTTTTTTAATAGAGAACTCAAATTCAGAATTATAAATACATAGTATTCCAAATGGGATTGTGTCACCAATTTTAAATTTTTTTTTAATTAAAAAAAAAAAAAAATTAACTGTGCTTCTCATAAATTTCTTCTCTTCTTTTCAGATTTGACTGACATTTCTGGGAAACAACACTCAGCAATTGCTTCATGCAGAGAGATGCTTTGCCAGCTGACCATCTTTCTGCAGGACAAAGCCTACAGCAGTGCTTGTATAAAGTCTTCATGGGACTAAAGCACTCCAAAGTTACTGTTGACTGGAAGTGCAGTATCTTTCATTTCTCACCTTTATTGAGCATCAGAACCTCAGTTGTCACATTTTTCCTCAGTAGTTAAAAGAGATGCATAGTCATGGGGATTGTAAATTGAGCAGCAATGAACTTGCATGGCCTTCTGTGATTCTGAACAGGGACCTTATCAGAAACTTTTACTGCAGTATTAATAAGATACGCATTTCTGGTCCAAAACAGCATAAGTGTCTTACCCTACATTTCTTTAGCAAATTTCAAAAGTAATTCCCCTGTGCATAGATATTTTGACTATGACCTGGAAAAGTTTCCAGTCATGATTCATCTGTTAGAATCACTGAAAAGGGGGAAAAAAGTGGTAGTAAATACCTCACATAAACTATATAACTTGTATAATAAAGACAACTGATATTTATCATGTAAGATATGCTACATGAAAACCTTTTCTACAGCACCAATGATAGATTTCACACCAAGTTATGATAGCCATTCAGTGCTCAGATTCATTCAGTGTGCTTGATAATGGACAAAACACATTCATCGGTGTGAAATTTAACATTGATAGCACAAGGTGGATCTTTTCTATAACTCTGCTTTTAATATTTGAGAGAAGTATATAGACTGATGCAGAGAATAAATAAAGCAGAAATAATTATCACTTACCCCAGTTTTAGAATTCTGTCCATTAAATCAATCTTCTAATAAATACAAAATCTGTATTCATATGTTATTAACTGTATTTATTATTTTGTAACTCGTTGTGACATTATTTTAAGATTCAGTTAGTTTCCAATTACAAGGAATTTTGGAGGACTATATTTTTCTAAATATCAAATTGTTAACATTTAATTTACCTATCAAATGCTTCAAGTTGGAATAACAAATATGCAAAAAAAGGAAAAGGGATCTATTTTTATTTTCTTCTTTCCTTCTAAACCAGGTGATGCTTCTTAGAGTTTCTTTCCTCTTGTCTAATTTACATTTAACATGGCTGCTTATAATATGTCTCTAATTAGTAATTTCAACTGATTACTGATGACGTACATGGGTTTGAACTGAATCCTATAATCAGACTTCAATTTTAAGGATGACTTAGAATTTTGTTTACCCATCTGAAAAGGATCTGATTTCTTTTATAAAAATTATTGAAACACTCACCATCAGAACTTGTAAAGACCTCACTGGTGTTTACTTTATAATTGAATAGCTCAAAGTCATTGGCTACTTCCAATAATTTAGCTCCTTTAAATACTTATACTTTTCTTTTGGAGGTTTTCTTTGGTTATGAATACATCCATCATGATCTCCTTTAAAGTAATTAGAACTGTGGTAATAGAGAACCTCTAATGCAGCATAATTGTTTTTATATTCAAGAGATCATTTTAATCATTTTAATCATACTTAATTTATTGTAGTCATTTCTAACTCAGAAATATTGCTATGATTATGGTATGACATCCATGGAATAGACCATTACCAAGGGAAAATGTCTTTTTTTCCTATAAATAATGATGAGAACAATGGGAACCACAACATTGTAAAACAAATAAATGTTAAAATGCAGACAGAAGGATTCTTTTTCCATTCAGACAGCATTAATTAGGTAAAAGAGTTATCTGTAGCTATGTCAAACATCATGCTTGCATGCAATCATCTGGAAGGTTGCAGTAAGTAAGAAAAAAGTTGCATCTCATAGCATTGTGGAACCAATGCACTCCCATTGCCAGAAATGACAGAACCTGCCCAGTTCTTCATCCAATAGAAAAACATACTGCCCATGTGGATGAAATTATTTTTAATTTGGTTCTCTCTTTTTGCTTCTTCTCCCTCCCCTCCCCCCCTCCTTATGATTAACAGTTAAAATAAAGTGTTTGGCAGTCTAAATTATTAACATGCATTCTTTTCACATTCATCTTGGTCTCTGCCTTGTGAAGGAATTTGCCAGCTTAGTGCAATAAGCACTTTCTAGATGGCTTTTCACCATAAAAAATATTGTAATTTTAGTCAGAGAACTTCCCTCATCACAGATGTTTTTCAGGTTGTTTCGAACACCTAATACAGTCAAAGTTGGTGTATTGTCTAAATAGTATTAGTATACATCAGTATATAATAGGAATGAGAGATGGAAATATTCATTGGAAGAGAAAGATTCTTTAATACATTGTAAAGATCTGCTTTACTGCAAATATACACATTACTGTGAGTAATCTATAGAACATCAAAATCAGTTTTTACCTGCTTCAATATTTTTTTCACAGAAATCTATATAAATACGTACTAAGCATATTCTTAGTACCATCTTCTTGATGTCTCATTGAAAAAAAGCAATATTTTAATATAATATGCTAGAGCATAGTAATTTGGAGCAGGCAATAGCAAGTGCAGTAAGATAACTGAATAACTATTTTCTTCTCAGACTGTAAGAGAAAGAGATAAATGAGAAAACAGAAACAGCTTAACTCACCAAAAATCAAACCACTGCATTGCCCTCTTAGCCACTGAGTGTTTTGGAATAAAAGACTGAAGATTATATCAGTACGATAGAGGCTCCCTGCTCTCTCTACAGTCAGAAGCTGTAGACTGTGATTAAAAAAAAAAAAGAAAAAAAAAGCATTACACCAGCACTTCAGCCAGCAGCAATCAGAACAGGTAGAGATGTGTACAGAGCAGAGAGAGAGGGAAGGGTTAAAGGCATCATCGCAGCCATTAGAGGGAAAAGTTGAAGCAATACAAGCACAGTAGACTTCTCCCCTCCCCCCCTCACCCCCCCTTCTTTCCCTACTCTCCTCTTCTCAAGCTGGATCAGTGTGTAGGGAGGGTAGTCATCACACCACCCTGAGCAGCAGGAGCTAACGTTGGATGAAGCTGCCAGGTAGCCGAAAAGAGGCACGGAAGGCAGCTGTTACCCACTTTTCAACGTGTACTTTTTTTTTTTTTTTTTTTAATAGTCTGAATCTGGACTTCAAGCAACACAGTGCCTGAGACAGCTCATCTAAACCTCACTGTATTGCAACACTCTCTCTTCCCAAAGAAAAAGACTCCACTGAGTAGCAGAATGCTGCTGGTGTCGCAGCTAGGGCTACAATACAGATCCTTTTTGTAACATTTTTAAAATCTCCTTCTATTCATACATTTAGAGATACATAAATACACTCAGATAGAAAATCTTCCTTTTTTGAGGGCACTTTTGGCTTTTGTTACCCTGATGTGACTTCTTCGTCTTGGAATGATGGGGATCTTTCTAGCTTATGTTGGATTCATTTTTTTTTCAGTTATGTATATCCAGCAAGGACTGTCTACTCAAGGTAAGATCATTTATTGTCAAATACATGTGTGTGTTTCCATGCTAAAGCATAGTGGGGACAGGAGTGGGGAGGGAGGAAGAAGAGGATAAAAAAAAAAAAAAAAAACAGGGAAAACAAACACGATATGTAGGAGATGAAGACACCAAACATCAGGATCAAATTTATCTTAAAAAAAAAAAAAAAAAAAAAAGCTTGTAAATAGGGAAAGAAGAAAAAGTTTCCCCAAAGTGAGAATAAAACAGTCTTCTTTTATTTGATTGGGAAGAAGGAAGTAAGAGGCACCTTACAAAGGAATTAAGGAGTGCTGGTGAATGGTGTTTTCATTTTGCATGTTTTTGCATATACATGTCTGGATAAAATGAACACACAACCATGCATGCATAATTATTGCATTCAGATCAAGTACCGGATAGTTAAATCTACTGCCTCCCTGAAAATATTGCAGTCTTCTTTCGTGTTACGTCCTCTTTCTTCTCCCATTGTACTATGATTCTCAGTGTCAGACCTTCATTTCCATTTGGTGACTATGTGTATTTCTGAAAGAAAAAAAACAAAAAAACAAAAAACAAAAAAAAAAAAAGAGAAAGACAAAATCGACTTCCTTTAAGATCTCCTCCTGCCTTCCCTTTCTCTCTCCATCCCCCCTCTCCTCCCACCTCCCCCCCCCACACACACACACATACACACATACACACGCACACACACACACACACACACACACACACTCCCTTCGTCTTCCTCCCTCCTCGCTGTATGGCGCGCCTTGCATTTCAAGCAGCCCCGGCGCTGCGGGCGCGGGTTGTTTGGGATCGTGAGGGTTGCGGAGCCGCTGTCAGCACCATGGACAGCTCTCCCGGGGCAGCCCCCACGCTGCCCGTTCGCTGACTGCCCGCCGCCCCCTGCCCGCCGCTCTCCGCAGCTCCGCAGCTCCGGGGGGTTGGCGACCCGCGCCGGGTTGTCCCTGGCGATGCGGTAGTGGAGAGCAGGGGTAGCATTCCCCTTCACCTCCCCTCACCGCTCATACGCGTTGACCAGAAGGGGGAAGCAGGCAAAAAGAAAAAGAAAAAAGCAAACTTGCAAGCCCCGAAGATGCAAAATGAAAAGTCCTTTTGCCTGTTTCAGCAGGTGACTAGCAAACGCTGACTGTGGAGCTTGTGTGTGTTGTGCCTGTGTGTGCTGTGTGTGTCTGTGTTTGGGGGTGTGTGGGCAGCACAAGAAGGGACAAGGTAAAATAATAGCTAGTAGTTTTGCTGATGAGTTGTTGTTGACAACCATGAGTATGTATGTGTTTGTGTGGTGGGGGGGAAGTAAAGCTGTTTAAACATATTTCTAAATTAACCCATCAATTCCAGATTAGCTAGGAAGACTGGATAAAGAGACAGCAAGAGGGGAGGAGGCACGAGTAATATTTCCTTTACTTCATAATTTACTCTAGTCAATTTGTAACAATCCATAACAGAAAGCAACACAGCAGACTCTTTACAAAATTTTCTGTTCTTGAAATACACATTTTCTTCACCACACTGTTTGACTGCAATATCCCCCTTGCTTGACCATCACGTTTCATCATGATGCACAATTTTAAAGCGAATTATGTCAAACAATGAGAAGGAAGTCAAAACTGAGGCTAAAAGAAATACTGGACTATGTTGATCAGGATTAGTTTTTAAACCTAGCAGTGGTATATAGAGATGGACAAAGATGAAGGTTAGTTCTATAATGTGCATGCCCATAGTGAGAATTAAAACATGTATTTCTCTTGGTTTGATTACAAAGCAGAGTTTCTCAGAAAGAGTAAGTAACTCAGGTAAAACCTTCAAAGTGGGCACTTTAGCAAGTGGTCATAACCCACCCCTCAGAAGAGAACCTGTTTCAACAGTTGCTCCTGGCAGCCACAGAAGCTTTAACAGTTTACACATTTCTAGTTCAGCCCTCCAAAACACAATAAATCAACCTCTTGTGGGTTTTTTTTTTCCACTTCCAAATTGGTTTTGAACAAAATACCTCAGTGATTCTGGTGAAATACTGCATTCTGCCCAAAGGTATTTGGACCTAATTAAACGAAACTTCACTAGCCCATGTGAGCAAGCAGTGAGGTCTGTAACATTTCCCTTGAGCAGAACTTAGACTGCTAGGAAGATGGATTTGTACATAAGGGAGAAAAGACTTACTTGAGTTTTAGAAGGGTGGGGGGAGATAATGTGTGGGGAAACTGGAAAAACAGAATAGGGAGGGAAAGAGGGTGGGAAAATGGAGAAATTAATAGAGAAAGGGAGAAGAATCTCAAAACGAGAGAATAAACAGTGTGCAGATGGCAGAATCCCAATGCACTACGCATTTGTTTTACAGCAAAATTCACTGAATTTCCCCGAAATGTCACGGCAACTGAAGGGCAGAATGTGGAGATGTCTTGTGCTTTCCAAAGTGGCTCCACTTCGGTGTACCTTGAAATCCAGTGGTGGTTTCTGCGGGCTGCTGAGGACCAAGAGGCTGGAGCTGAGGTGACAGGAACTCAGGTATTGATCCCCTGTCATGGGGTCCCTAAACCACCTGGGAAGAACATCACAAGAATGGATAGAATGGAGGGACAGAAAGGCGGAGGAAGCAGAGGGAGGTTCCATGTCTTCTCAGGCACTTAATTTCAATTCGTGAAATAACAGTGCAGGAACCTGCAGAGAAAAATGCCCATCTCAAGTGATGGCATCTTTGGTGCCTGCCACTATAAGTGGCAGCTAGGGACATTCATGAAACCACATGGATTTCCAAACTCTGTTTTGTTTTTGTTTTGTTTTGTTTTGTTTTCCTTATTATTTTTTTGTTCTTATTTTATTTTATTTTATTTTATTTTATTTTATTTTATTTTATTTTATTTTCTTCCCTCTAGATTCCCTTCGGAAGGGCAGTTGTTCAGAGACTGCCTCTTGTGAGAATTTTTTATTTCCCAAATAGCAAACTTCTACATGGCTCTCCAATTTACAGCTAGTGCAGCAGAACTGTAGAAGGGCACATTCTTTTTCCTTCTTTTTTTTTTTTTTTTTTTTTTTTTTTTTTTTTCTTTAGAGGGTAGAGTGAGTGAAAGCCATATAATGCCCCATACAAGCAAAAAATCCATACAACATTGCAATTTCATCCCTCCGAGAGAGACAGAAAGGAGCCTTGTCCAAACACCATCCCCTGGGGGACCCTCCCTACTGCCATTTCCGCATCGCTCAGGGCTTCAGCCGACCCTGAACGACGACGCCACGACGCGGGTGGGTGGCGGCTGGTGGATCTCAGCCTCTGCGGAGGTGGAGATTGGGCTCTGCCCGCTGCGGCCCGCAGGTGGCAGACGCGCTGCGCCGCTGCCCTACTACACGGCAGCTCCACGGCGGGGAGCCGGGCGGCCGCGGCGGTGCGGGGGCCGGAGACCTACGGCGACGCTCCTTTCCCTGCAGGTGGAGCTCCTGCCCGAACGGGACCTGGAGAGCGACGGCACGAAGATAAGCGTAAGTGGTGCCCCCAGCCCGCTGTTCGGGCGACTGCTTCCTAACTCAGAGCCGAGTTGGCCGCTGCCGGCAAGCGTTAGGGAGTCTGCTCCCCTGGGGACCCTTGGGTATGAGGGTGCCTGCAGGAGAAGCCCTAGCGGTAGAGCTTTGGTAGAACCTGTTTCCACAACGCGAAGCAGACAGCCTTTGCCCATCGTGCTGTTTCTTGATTGCATTTATCTCTGGATACTCTTGAGTTTGATTTAGCCCTCCTAAGCTATTTTTGGGGCTCACTCACTCTGAGGGCAACACATCCCCACTGGGAGTAAAGCCTGCTGAGAGAGAGGTCTTGCAAATGAATCTCTTTTTGAGGAAAGAGGGGTACTGACACTATTTACTGTTTTGATATTAAACCAAAATATGTCAATAAAACTATGATCAACTTTGCTGCAACCCTTGTCCAGGACACAGATACAAGGGCCTTCCTCAACATACCCATTTCCCAAGTCACAAAATTGGCTCCTTGACCTTAGAAGAGTTCAAAATCTTCGTGTGGCAACCCAAGATAAGTACCGTGGTGGGGTCATGCTCACTGCAGTGAAAAGACACAAATACTTAGTAAATACTGAAACAAGAATACTTCTTTGAAGCCCAAAGGATTTTTCCCTTTCTCAGGCACAATCTCTTAAGGAATGTAGTCAAGGTTCTAATTCCAGTAAAACTTGCAACAGATACAGTCAGATAATTTCCATTAAATCCTTCGTTTTTCTACTCTTCCATGCCCATGAACAGACAGCCTAGTAACTGCATCAAGTCTAAGTGCATCTAGATATAACTGAAGGGCATTTGTAAAATTGAATACGTACATTTTTGCATATATGCTATACATATTCTAGCATTACTTCAATTTTCTATGGTATTTCTCACCACAATCAATATTTGTGTCATGGATCATATCTTCAGCTACATTTGTAGACCAAATTACAAACAAGGTCTACATGCAGCCTTTGGATACTATTTTCCTAGATTTCGTGCTAGCAGCCGATTTATTCCGTATCGTAGCCAATGTATTCAAAATCTGCATAGTAATCAAGAAGGTCTGTAACACAGTATAGCTGGTAAAGCTTTACCATCTTTCAAGTTAAATCTCTCTTTTAGTATGTATGGTAATAATTTAGGATGGGGTATTTATACAATGTTTTTTTTAAGCTTGCATAATACATTAGGGTGACAGACAAAATACACTTGGCAAATGTAGACTTTTTTTTTCTTGATAGCATAAAAATACTACCCATGAAGGAAAGTATCTTCATGAAGAGGAAAGTAAATTTTCAAGTACATTAATTCTTAAAAGAGACAGTAAAATCTATGTACTGATTTTTTAAACGGTACTGAAGTACGCCACTTATGATAGTTTTAAGTGAGATAATTTCTAAATTTCTAAATGACTAAGCTGAACGCTCAAACTTCCAGAGTCAGACCAGAGGAGAAGACAGCCTTTCTCTTGAAATGTGACAATTTTAGGCCTCATAACAGTTGGAAGACCATGGAGCAGTTTGCCAATTTTGGCTGGACTGTTCTACCCCACTCACTGTGTAGTCTGGATTTAGTGCCTTTTGACTTCCATCTGTTCATTTTGATGAAAAATGGATTGCATGGGCAATATTTCCTGGCAACAATACTGTCATAATAGCTGTGAATTAGTGGGCCACCTATGCTCATGCCAATTTTTATGAACACATCATGCAGACTTTTGTTCATGGCTGATGAATGTGCATAGCTAATGGTGGTGATTACGTTGAAAAATAGTGTTTTGTAGATGAAAATACCCTCCATGAAATAGTTTTATTGTGTTTTTTGTAGTTGTTGTTGTTTCCTTGGAAGTATTTTGGAGGCATTGTTTTTGAGGAGACCTACATGTGTAATTAATGTTGCATATGTTATGCTTGAAAGAATGCAGTCCATATGTTCAACTCAGTCAATTATAAATTCAGACCTGAAAACACCACAGTTTCCAGCTTGCAGTTATAAAGACCATTCAGAGTCTTAAAGCTATAATGTATTCATAAGTATTCATCTTCTGTTTGTCAAGCAGGCAGAATAAGTATGTTGCCAGCATTAGTGACTATGGTAAACCAAGTTATCAGAAGTAATGTGTTGAATAATCATCAATAACACATGTCTAGTTTTAATCTAACGGTTGCCCATTTCTGTTATCTGTTACATATTCATTACCTTGAATTTTCTCCACTGCCTGTTATTGATATTATTGCAATAACACGTGGATGCATGTTTTTATGAGTGTGGTATTAAAGTGGTGCTCGTTCCTACTGAATCTCTCTAAACTGGCTTCCAGTGGGTTAATAGATATTAATCCAGACAGAAGAGCCAATTAATTAAATAAATTCTCTGAGGTGATGAACATACAGAAAAGAACCTGTGTTACCTTTCTTAATGCATCTTAATATCTATCAGACATTCCTGGATGCATAGTTTTTTGAGGCATTCTTTAATTACTTGGGACAAAAATTTGTTATATTAACTTCAGATATTAGAAACAATTAAAGATAAATCAGAATTCTGATTTTAGCTTCTTTTAACATGATCTTGAATACATGCTCCTTTCTATTGTTAAATAACGGAAACGATATATGACTTCTAGTAAGTATACAAGTTAAATAAATGAGACAAAGGAAACTACCTGACAAAAGATTTCTTGTTATGGTTATTAAAGACCATATGTTTGGACACACCAAAGAGGTAAATTGAATTCCAAAAGTGCAGTCTCAACGAAATGAGTACTACAAGCTAATCTAATTAATAGTTATTAAAGAAGTTTAAATAGCTTTAAATATTGGCAAATATCTCCAACAGAATTGTAAACGCAGTAGTTTAAAAGCTGAATTATTCAGTACAGCCAACTAACTGAAAAGGTTTAACCAACAAAATACACAGATTTTATGTGAGAAAGCTCATTAAGAATGCTTATGATCTGAAGAAACTAATTGGAATGAATATGGTATTTTGAGTTGTTTGTCCAAGTCCAATTAACATTTCAGTGTAAACCATCTAAACAGTTTGGAAAAGGAGATGTCAGACAGCCTTCTAGATATAAATAATCAAACTCATCTTTGATGTAGCTTCCCTGCAGTAAGCACAATTACACCACTGATTAACTTGGCATATGATCTTCTCTGGGCAGTCTCTGTATCAGTATAGTCTTCCTAGTGAAAAAATAATAACTGATGCCATGTTTTTCTGTTTTGTTTTGTTTTCCTTGAAAATTTGTAGACAGTGAAAGTACAAGGGAATGACATCTCCCACAAGCTGCAGATTTCAAAAGTAAGGAAAAAAGATGAAGGCTTGTATGAGTGCAGGGTGACTGATGCCAACTATGGAGACCTTCAGGAATACAAGGCCCAAGCATATCTCAAGGTCAATGCTAACAGCCACTCTCGGCGAATGCAGGCCTTTGAGGCATCTCCAATGTGGCTGCAAGACATGAAACCTCGTAAAAACATCTCAGCAGCTATTCCAAGTAGCATCCATAATCCTGCCAATCAACGTGTGCGTGCCACCTCCAGTCCTGAAGCAGCAGCCAAAATCCCCAAACAAAGTCCACAATCAGGTATGGTAAAGCATTTTCAGCATTTCATTTGATTGCTTACCAGCATGTAAAAGGAAGCTAACTCAACAAGGTAACCAGTTGTGGCTAGAAGCCTGGTGCTCTTTTATTCCTCCATCTTTCCAGCCCTGTCTCTCCTACTTTCTCCTTAGTTCCCAATAGCTGAAAAATCAGCTTCTGGGAAGAAAACTCTAGAAACCCAAATTCCTATTTTTGGGGTTCATCCATGCCAGCTTCATTCGTCTAATATTAGATCTCTAATCAAAGCTTAGTTTTTCCTATTGTGAATGGAGAGAGAAGCATGTCAATGAGCAGTTCATCTCATTTTAAGATGACTATTTGCTATAAATGAAATAAAACACGTTTCTTCCTAGCATAACATGGACCAGTCACTTAACTTTTAATTCTCTAACTTTTGGTGTAATTTATCAGTCCTATTTTCAAAATGAACTAAACTTCTAAATATGAGCAGGTTTTAGACATCATAAATTATCAAAGTTTTTCTATAGATCAATCTATGCAAATTTTAAAGTTTCTGGGTTACTTCTATTTACACTGAGGGCCCAGTTTAACAAGGAGATCACAGCCTAGCTTAAAATACATAATTAAGCTAATTTCATTTGTTTTATTGTATCATTTTAGTGTTAGCAAATTATATGTTATCAACATCAAAACTACGAATATAACAAATTTCATAGCACATCTGTTATGAAATCAATTTCATCTCACAGACATAGTCTTAAAAAAACCGTTTCAATAAGGAAAATATATTTCATTTACAGAGGGGAGCAATCTGATTATTATTAAAAAAGGTGATGCACATATACATTTATTGTATATTTTTATTTACTGATTGATTGAAAACTTACCTTTATTCCCCTTTCCATGAAATTGAGCCACTTTAATTTTTATCTCTTTAAAAAAAAAAATTATTAGCTTTTTGAAGCAAAGAAATGTTTCAACTGATAGAAAATCATCATTCTACTACCACTTTCCTTTCATATAAATGTATATCATGCTTATTTTCCATTGGACTCATGCATTTCCAGTAGCAGACTTGTCCATAAAATGAAAAATCTAGTTTCTGTTTAACTCTGTGTGAAATTGATTAAAGCAGTCACAAGTTTATGAATTGTATTGCTATAGATTACACCATTCTGGGGCCAAAGTGTGTTCAAAACAGTTAATCCATTAAATCATTTCAGATATATAGTTGTATATGTAATGTTGTTTATGCTTTTAGCACAACAAATATATTGCATAATCAGCGGGCATTTGTTACTTGAAAGCCAGTAAGGTATTTTCTGGAAAGTTCCTGGTAAAAACCTGACAAAAAATTTCTCTGTTACCTTTTCCTTGAACATAGGTTTTTGTGGATCTTGTACTGCCAATCCCAAACATACGTAATTCAAAAATTAAACATATTAAAATACAATTAACTTCTTAATTCATTTACTGAAGAAACAAGGGGTAGACCAGGAATCCGTATTTGGCATAATTTCAATATAAAGGTCACTCACTACGCAGTAATTACTGGTGATACTTTTGATGAATGTCAGCCTAACTTTTGAGAATGGAGATTGAGTTTACTTTTCTTGATTATATTTAGTCCTGATTTTCCATCCATGGTGCATTCTACATTTCTCTGCATTTCACAGTTACTCTATGCAGATAGAAATATCCAAAAAGCACAAGGCAGTGGGAGACTTAACTCTATGGAATTTCAAGACTGAGGAAGGCAAGATTTCAGTTGTGAGACTTCAGAATAACAAAAAGGAGATGACAAAGTTAGGACGGAATAGTCTTTCTTTATATATTGTCTAATCAACAAAATCTCCTTATACCATCAAATGAGAAACTCTTCTTCAGCATCATGCTAACCGTACATTTAAGCATAAAATAATTGTATGATTACATTTCATGTAAGCAATACATCCATCCAACATACCACACAGAAATAAGATTAAATTGAAATTTATCATTATTAGCCAGACGTTTGTGTTTGAAAAGCTTAATGGCTGACTGAGATGTGTTTATTAATGTTAACTAATACACTGACTTCAGTAATACTGTTTAAAGCACTCCTAATTGTAGGCAATTGTATTAAATATTGTCCAGTGTTAGAGAGCTAGTAGATATTTATTGGCAAGCAGTAAATTTTATTGTCATGTTCACAGACTATCTCAAACAAAAAGCAAGAAAACAAACAAAGAAAAAAAACACCTTAAACAGCAGGGGGAAATATGACACTGAAAATACTGGGAAAAAAATATTAAACTATTTCTTAAGAACTCAGTGACTAATTCAGGAAAGACTGGCTTTGATCATACAAATATTTTGAATTTATTTGTGATAGATAGCACTGTACTTAACTCCTTCCATTCTGAAAAGCACTGCAGAATTCTAGATTTTTTATAGCAATAAATATTTATAGATAGCTCCAGAAAAGTAGCTGATAATCACTATCATTTTGAATATTAGCATTTCCCATCTGAGCAGATTTTCTGCCATTCTTCCCTTTTACTCAGAAATATCTGTAAGAATAACTATGAGAGGCTATGCATTATGAAATTCATTCAGCATTTTGTGCTGCTCAGAAAAATGTTACGTGAGTGGAAAAAATGTTTATTATTGTTAGACTAGTGAAGACCTAGTATAGAAAGAAAGCTAAAAAAAAAAAACCAAGGCTCACAAATAGTTTCCAGATAGTACACCGAGAAACATTAAACATCTATTTCAAAGAAAAAAAAAAAGAAGTCAGGAAAGCAAAAATCCAGCTTGACCCTTTCATTTTATATTCGTGTGCTGCATCAAATTAAGTAAATCATCACATCATAACAGGAATTTGAGCAATTTGACAGGCTAATCTGCATACATCCAGAAAATGTCCTGTGTACGTGGAGTGGCAGTCACTTTTTCCTGCATAATTTATTATGTATTTGAGACCAAAGGTAAAAGTGCAATTATCATAGGGTCTTGCAACTCTATTTAATGTTTTGATCAACTGGGCTTCAGGAACTGCAAAGAATTCAGGCAAAAGGAATCTAATCTCAGTCTAGTTCCATTCAACTCTCAACACTCGTAGCAATACAAAGGGCTGCAAAATCTGAGGTGCTGAAAATGTCTATATACCCAAAACTCTTCCTGTTCTGCCAATATTCTGTTAAAGCACTTAAAGCCATTGGTTGCTTTTCAGACTCATGAAGATCAGTCTGACAGAACAGAGAATAGCTACAAATGAAGAAGTGATGTTAGACCCATTTTCTGACTGTTTGCATTCAGACTTTGCAGGTATCCTGCAACATTTTGTTCTTTCCTGAAGTAAGAAACTCAACTATTGACCTAACTGCATACCAAAACTGTTTCTGTGATGGCAATATCGGATTGAGTGGCTTGAAAAGGAGCACAGAGCAGAAGGTCTTTATCTAAGACAGATAGACCATTTTTTTCACATTATAAATAATTTGAAAAGATGGTAATCAGGTGTGAATGCAAAAGAAGAAGATGGGAACCTGTTTCTTGAGTCTGTTGATACTGATAAACAGATAACATTCCTTCCAGCCCCCACTTCTATCTTTTCAATCCAGGAACTTTTTATTATCCACCTCTTAAGAAATATTTTTTGTTGAATTTGGAATCTTCTGAGATATAAAACAACTTCTGTATTACTATTATTATTGTTGTTGTTAGTTATTGTTATTTTTTTTTTTTTATGTTGCATTTTTTTTTTAAAGTGAAAAGACAAAGTTCTGCTTTAGCTTATCCCAAGGTAACAGCCAACATTACTGCTTGCTTCATGAAGAAAGATACTCTAGCTTTTGAGGCTGTTTTTTTCAGAAGCAAGACAGGGAGGCACCAGCTGTTGTTGTGATTGTTTTACAGTAAAAAGTGAAGTATCTGTGTTCTTAAGGTATGTGAAAGCAAAAAACTAAATGAATATTTTATTCTATTTCTGAAATGTTACCAAAAGTTCTCAGAAATTCTTTCAAAAGTATTATGCAAGGACTATCCTCTTCTACATCTGTTTACAATATAATCTCTGTTTTTACTTGAAATTTACATTTAGTTCTCTTTTCCTGAAATGAAGCCAGTCCTTTTTTATTTTTATTTAGTTAGTTAGTTTCTTGGAAGTAGCAGAATAAATTATAGCCATGATAATAGAAGTAGCCCTGTTAGGCAGTTAGCAGTTGACCTTGAAGCTGTAAGCTTCTTCAGGGAAGTACTACTTTGTTCCAAATTATTTCACTGACAAAGCATGATGTCTTGGCAGCATTAAAAAACACTGTTTTTAGGCTAGGATTTCCAAATGAAATAATATAATAATAATAGTATCTTATTCAGTCTACTTGCTGTTAAAATAAATCAACACAAGAATTTCAACTTCTATTCCTGGTGCTTAGTCTAGCTGAATTCAGCAATAATTTTTAGTGGATCTGAAATTCTAAATCCTGCCGCAAGTTAAAAATAGGGGTGATAAATCATGCAAAACAGTATCTATTTTTTTGGAAATCACTGACATTGCCAGTTGCTGATACTATACTGTCACCTTCCTATGCCTTTCTATTCCCAGTCAGTCTGTGTTCATTTTCTGCTGTACAAACTTTTAGCAGTTGTTCACTACCATATGCCCATGCCAGACAGTACTGATTATATTTTGCTTCAAACATACTCTCTCTGAAATAAGAGAGATTATTTACATCCTTAGTTATGCCAATATTTTTTAAGATAGTAATGAATTCTGACTTTAAATATGTGGTATCTCCCCTTTAAAATGTATTCCTCTATAAAGTATTGGTATTTATAATGAAACATGAAAAAACTAATCCAAAGCTCAGATCTTTCCTATTTTTTCTTAGTAGTTACCAATATATTTGTCAATTCACCTGCCATTGCTACTTACTCACATCTCTTCCTTTCTTTTAGATATTTAAAAATTTACCTTTCAGACTCACATTACCTTTTAAACAAAATTGGTGGAGGATTACATAAGAGTATCCCAAGTGCCCAAGTAGCAGAACAACTTCAAAGTCGTTCTGTACTGCATGTATGATATTATTTTCTTTGGAAATTAACTGCATAAAAGATTGCAGATGCACTACATGGTTAATAAAGAGAGAGAGAATAAAAAAGAAAGGAAAAAGGAAGGAAAAAAGAGGCTGTTTATGAGTTGTTTGTCTGTTAAATCAAATTGCTTTTTACTGCTATGCAATCAGGCAGCTTGCACTGGGTCATCGGAGATTGCAGCATATGTGACAGGACCTGTTCTTGAAATAAGTGATGGGATTTCCTTGCTTCAGAGCACAGTTCGTTTATTATTTGACACATACACAGCAAAGTGAAGGGACATTTTTGCTTTTTTTTCAAATGAGAAGCAGGAAACTTCGTATGATGCACTACTTCATTATGAAAATCTATTGCATTATTTATATTTTAAAATAATGGCTAGGATTTTCTGCTTGTTTGAATGGGTACTTTTCTTAAGCCAAAAGAACGGCTTTCATTTAGAAATAAATTGGGTCAATTGTAAGAATAAGAATGAGTTCTCCCCCACTCATAAAGTGAGAGTAAATTCAAGAAATTCAAAAGTGAGAAGAATTCAAACTTTATACAGCTTCTACTACCTAAAGAAGTTCAAGATAGCTGTCTGTGAGTGCAATGAATTGTATGAAAATACATGAAAACAGTGGTTTCTCAACTCATAAAGATTCAAGAAGAGGAAGTGCTTGATGGTTGCCTTTTTTATTTTTTCCTTAACTTTGATCAACTTTTTTTTCTAGTCTTTTTCTTTGAAACCATTGAAACCCAGACTAGCTAAAAAACTCAGCACTCAGTATTATCTTATTCTCTATAAGAATTTTTAGTCTGATTAAACAGTTCATGAGCTTTAAAAATATTCTAGATACATAATGTTCTTTATAGCCACAGTAATAATTAATTAATCCTGCACTTCTGATGATAAACCTGGATGCCTTTTGAAGAGCAGCCGATGAAGATTCCTGGCCTTGTGAAGATAAGTCTCTGCCCCGAACCCTGTATTGTAACTTATCCTTATCCAGTACCTTAAGGGAATTGTTGTTATGTTTTTGGCAGTGCAATTCACTATCCTGTCTGTGTGGGTGTTCAGCCAGATCCGCCTTAGTGAAGTTTGTTCCCCTATCTAATGACAGATCCTGTTTTCTTGCAACAAAATTGCCTAATGTTATGAAAAGAGTAGAAGTGGTAAAATATCAGTCACAGCCAACATTCCTAGCCCTTTGTTTATAGACTCTATATCTAAATGAGGAAGAGAAAGTGAGGAAAATTCCTATGAAACATGACTTTAGTGCTATGGTGTATCCATCTTCTCTACTTCCTCCTGTGCAACTAAGAGATAAAAGGCCAAGAACCAGAATAAATTGGAAAGAAAGCCACAAACTAGTAGTAAATCTCAGAGTGAGCTAGACATCTAGATGGTTAAAAACTCTTAATTAGAATAATACTGATTTATATACTATAATTCTGTTTGAAAATATAGTTACAGAACATCATGCCTGTCAAAAATAACATCTCAAATACTTGTTTTGTGTTTAGTTTAATTCTTCACATACACTGATCAGTGATCACTTTATACCTGAAAAATCTTTGAATAACAATGAATAATGACATTTAGCATTTATGACTGAATCCACACCTCAGAACTATGATGAGAAAGTTAAAACAACTTGAAATAAATGTTAAAAGAAAATCAGAAGTTTAAAATGTGAAGATGAAATTAATAATGCACAGTCCTTCAAGCTGCATTCTAATGATCCATACTAATTATAAATGAATGCTTTGTGCCTGTGGGGATTATAACATTTTGTAGTATTTTTGTATTTATATCAAAGAAACTGAAAGACTGAAGGCTTTTACTTGTACCCTTTGATTTAGCTCTTACAGTTTAAAATTTTACAACTCCAAAATCTCCATCTTGCTCCAATCAGAATTTATTACCCTAAACCAGAATAGCAGGAGGAAATAGATGTCAGATCCTTAGCTGTCCTAACTGAACAAAATCACTGGACAATGACAAATGATAAACTAAAACATTAGTCTGTTAAATTGAGGTGGATGAAGAGGTGGCATGGGATTTGCTTCTGTCACTTCTACTATAAAGGATTTAATTTCCATAAGAGGAGGAGGTAAAGAGATGGAGGCACTAACTTCTTAAACTGCTGCAGTTAAATAATTTTGAGCTTGTGAGTCACAGCCTTTAGACAGAGATACACTCTGTTAAAGGAATTGTTCTACTCTCTAGAACTTCATTATCTATCAGGCAAACAAAGGATTAGAAGAGTGGTGCCTGTCTCAGAACATCTAATCCTAAAAAATTCCTAAAATCTAGGAATCAGAAAGAAGAAAACAGATTCATCCAGTCACATGGGTAGAGACAAGAGGGAACTCAGGTGAGTTCCAAGAAAATAGCTCTTATATAAATGATATGAATAGAAGGAGATCAGGTTGACTCTATGTCAAACATATAGCTAAAATGTGCCAGGTCCATGAAAGACAAACAAAGGCATTGAATATCTCATGATGAAATATTTACAAAGAATATTAATTTTCCTTACATGTTAAAATAACCCTTCTAGTATGTTTTTCTTCATTTGACATCATTGTTGAAGAGTAATATTAAATATTATTTTAGATGAAAGGATGAACAGAGTGCAAAAAAGCAGGAGATTAAAAATGAATTCAATTATATTTTTCTTCAAATAAAACTTACTTTTTACAGCAATGTTATGGTGTCTTCCAGAAATGACTCTTTTGTCAGTTTAAAAACAATATAAAAAAATGTCAAATATCCTTATATTTGTGTATATTAAGAAAATACTCAACATTTTATGCTAGAGCCGTGTTTATCAGAAACAGTATAAAGTGGTTACTAACAAGAGTCAGTTCAAGAATTTTGATTAACAGACAAATTTCTCACCTTTGTGTGAGTGGGACATAACCATATGCAGGTAAAGTGATGAGGATGGGATACCATAGGTGACTCCCAAGAATGTGCATTTACTGTGGAATCAACCATTCACACAGATAAATAGAAATGCATCAGTTTACATATTTTTCTGTCACACGTTAAAAAAATGCCTAAGACATTTTATATCCATGGTTTTCGGGAATAGGATGAAAGGAAAAGGTGCCAAGCACTGATAAGAGCAGTCACAAAACATGCTGCTAGTGGTTTGCAAAGAAAACCAAGTAACCAAGTTAAGGCCCATGTTTGCTTGAGATTATTCAACCCCTACCCCCCACATCTTTTACATGTTGCAATGAGGATTGCATATTGATTCACTTCTCTCACTAGCTTCATTTAAATAGCTGACATTGATGTGTCATCAACTATATGCAATCACCTCTCAGCAAACCTTTTCCATAGAAGTATTACCACACTGAAATAGAAACAGTTGAAGACAGTGTATTACTTATACATGTGAAGAGCCATTCAATGTGAAGAAAAAAAGTCATATCGGGCTCAGACACTAAGCATATGGAGGAAGAGAATTAGAATCTCACTATAAATGGCTGATACATGAACATTTGTAACTGAGAGCCCTAGATACAGAGAAGGCAATTTATCTAAAAAAAGGAAGATAC